>NC_136919.1:41113219-41713219 GCF_949752795.1 Hyperoodon ampullatus | reverse complement strand
TCCCTTAGTATGGTAATCTCTAGGTCCATCCATGTTGCTGCAAATGGCATTATTTCATTCTTTTTTATGGCTGAATAATATTCCATTGTATATATGTACCACATCTTCTTTATCCATTCATCTGACAATGGACATTTAGGTTGTTTCCATATCTTGGCTATTGTAAACAGTGCTGCAATGAACATTGGGGTGCATGTATCTTTTCGAATTATGGTTTTCTCTGGATATATGCCCAGGAGTGGGATTGCAGGATCACATGGTAGCTCTATTTTTAGATTTCACAGAACAGTTTTAAGCAGAGCAATAATGCAACAAGCAGGGCCAGGATGCAGGGCTTAACAACAGTTAAGGTGAAACCCACTGTCTGGTTCGTGCAGAGCACGCAGCCCCCTATTCTGAGTTGAAACTGGAAGCATCTAGTTGTAGGTTCTTATAGGCTTGAAGTGCTATAATATTTTGGAAGATACACAGTAATACATTAAAGATACAAGTTGTAAACCTTAAAGCAGTCACTAAAAAAATAAAATTAGAGACGCAACTTATAAGGCAATGGTTGTGCCTCCTTAGAGATTATATCCTGAGTGCTGGCCTGCCTCACCTTTGTCCTGGCAAAGAGCAACATGCTTTTGAAAATGCACCCTCCATACTCTACAACTGGAATGGATTTAAAGAGAGAAAAATCAGAAGCAGAGAGATCAGTGAGAGGTTTATTGATTTGTTCTACACATTTGCTTTGTGATGAAGAGAGAGTCACTCTTTCATGCAGCCAAGATTCTGGTTCTGGCAGGGGAAGGCAGATAATAGACACTTACACTAATAAATAGTGCCAAGCGTGTGGTAAGTGCTAAAAAGAAAGCAAAGCAGGGTAATGGGTACCAGTGACTGGATGAGTTGAAGACTACTTTAGGTAACACTATGGTGATCACTGTAATGTATTGTACAAACCAAGACAGTTTTGAGAGTGAAATGGAGAGCTAATTGTAATTTAATTGTATAATTCTGGAAATATTTATTTTTCTAATAATTTTTAACAAATGCTACATTGAAAAATTAAAATAGCACATATCAATATAGATTAAGTCAAAATTGAGAAATCTTTTCACTCAGTGTTTGAAATTGAAAAACAATTATTCTTAGAAATATGCTGATTTACTTTAATCTTAGATATATGTCTCTATTTGTGTCACTACTATTTTTCTTAAGATTTTTTAAGTAGTCTTAGTATTTTTCTTCACACAAGTGCCAAAAAACTTCAAATTTGCATTTTATGGTTAATTAATTTCAAATGGTTGCAGTCTTCAAGTATCCCTTATCTATAGATGATCATATTTTTAATTGAGAAACTCCTGTTAAATGGAGGATGTTTTTAATTCTATTGTTTTTTGTTGTTGTTTTTGCGGTACACGGGCCTCTCACTGTTGTGGCCTCTCCCGCTGCGGAGCACAGGCTCCGGACGCGCAGGCTCAGCGGCCATGACTCACGGGCCCAGCCGCTCCGCGGCATGTGGGATCTTCCCGGACGGGGGCACGAACCCATGTCCCCTGCATCGGCAGGCGGACTCTCAACCACTGCGCAACCAGGGAAGCTCCTATTGTTTTTTTAGTTATAGAAAGGTGTAACTATTTTAGCCTGAGTCCATAGTTGGCTCCCTTAGCAAAACTGAACAAAAAGGTAAATGGTGTTATCAGATACTTCAGATGGAAAATCAGCTGCATTAATCCTAACAATAGTTTGATTTCTTCTCCTAACTCATAGAAGCAAAGTAAAACTTTTAAAAAGTTAATTTGGTTTAAGGTGAAACATCTACCATTGTTGTAAAAACTGTTGAATTAATTTAACTTTTGAGATTTAATTTTAAAACTATTGAAATTAATTTTAATCTAATTTTAAATTAATTTTAAAACTTCCACATTAAAGATAAGAATATTTGTTTTTGCAGTGATAACATAAATACAAATTTTGGGTGGAGTGCAAATTAATTTCCTATTGTTGCTGTAACAAATTACCACAAATTTAGTGCCTTGAAACAACCTAAGTTTATTAGCTTACAGTTCTATAGGTCAGAAGTCTCACTGGGCTAAGATTAAAGTGTCACCGTGGCTGTTATTCCTTCTGAAGTCTCTAAGGGAAAATCCATTCCCTTGCCTTTTCCAGCTTCTAGAGGCCATCTGTATTCCTTGACTTGTGACCCCTTCCTGCATCTTCAAAGACAGTAATGGAGCACCTTCAAATCTTTCTCTGACTCTTACTCCTACTTCCATCATCAAAGCTCCTTCTCTGACTCTTACCCTCCTGCCTCCCTCCTATAAGGACCCTTGTGATGACATTGGGCCCACATTGATGCTACAGGATAACCTCCCCATCTCAAGGCCTATAACCTCAATCACATCTGCAAAGTCCTATTCACTAGGTAAGGTAGCATATTCATAGGCTTCAGGGATTAGGATGTGGACATCTTTGGGGAGGGCAGGCATCATTCTGCCTACTACAAAGTATCGTGGTGAAAATACTCTTTTCACTAAGTTCAGCAACCAGTGGGGCTGAAATGTACCTGGAAAATGTTGGGTGTACACATCATTCATAATTTCACAGTCTTCTTAAAAGAATTAGTGATATTTGAAGTCTTCTGGTGTTCACATGGTTACTGGTATCCCTTTGACCCCTGTGGTGGATGGTAAATGTTGACGTTTTGTGTGAATTGCATATCCATCATGAACTTTTTTGAGAAATGGAAATGTCGTTTTTTGAACTTGTCTTTTGAGCTTATTGTTGCTGAAAGGGCTTACTGAAAAATAAAAATGAGTTGCCAAACAGTATAGTGCACACTTAGTTGAAGATTGACAAGTAAACGATACAACTGAGTGTTCTGTCTTCTACACGTTCTGTGGTAAGACTGCTCAGCTTCTATTGCTTACACATATTCAGGTACCCTTCATGTATTAGAATTTCCCACATTTTGCTTATTCTGCTGACTAGTGGCCTGGTGGCCTTGTGTATCCTGCAGGCTGTGACACAGGCCATGGCACAGCTGGCCAACAACGGCTGGGCAGGGGTAGCAAGCAGCTTTTAGACTTCTCCCACCAACCACCCAATAGTTGGGAAGTTAATTGCCTGAGCACACTTTGTTTTATCAGCAAGCTTCCTGCATTTATATTTGAAATGGAGGTTTTAAGTAGGTTGCTTCTGAAAAGAGTCAGAGAAAGAGAGTAATCTCTGGAGGTCTTTCAGATTTAACTACACATTGCAGTGAGAACTCTGTTCACTGCACATGAGCCTCACAGGTTACCAAACAGACCAGCTCTTGGCAAAAGCTGGAAGATCAAAGTGGAGGCCAATCAGACATATCCTAGGTAAGTTTTTGTTTCTATAACTAACTATATTTTATTAAAAAATAAAAAATCTGGAACAAATGCCAAATCAAATAGGATGCCAGGGCAAGAAGCATAAATGGGGACTGTCCCAGGGCTGAGTGGCCCTATGAGTAGCCCAGCCCGGGGCAGCAGGACTTTCTGAGGTGGAGACTGGTGAACAGAGACCTGAGGGGAAGGTGTCAGTGTCCCAGTGACCTCAGGGAGAAGGGTTGCAGATTGATGGAACATTAAGGGCAAATGACCTCAGTAAGAAGACCAGTGTGGCTGCACAGAGAGAATGGGAGGGGGCAAGGGTAGAAAATGAGGAAAGAGAGGCAGGCATGGCCAGATAATACAGGGCCTAGGAGACCATTGAAAGGAGATTCCATTTTATTCTAAGTAAGTGGAAAGCCACCAGAAAGGGAGTAAGTGATACAGTGGTTTCCATTTCAGAACGATGATTCTAGTTATTTTACGGCGAATAGTCACCAGGTGGTGGCAAGAGTGAAAATTAAAAAGAGAAGTCATTGCAGTATTTGAGGCAACATTCAGTGTGGCTAAGACCAGTGTGGTAGCAACGGAGAGAGGGAGAGATGCTCAGATTTGGGATATGTTTTAAAGGTAAGATCCAGAGAATTTGCTTATGGATTGGATGCAGGTAGGGAGGGGTAGAGAGGAGGTGAAGACTCCAAGCTGAGATTCTAGAATGGGTGGTGGTGTCATTTACTGGAAAGGGAAAGCGAGAGGTGGGAGCAGGGTTTATATGTTGCTTGTATGTTGTTTTGTTTTGTGGGAGGAAAAAATCAAGGAACTGGTCTAAGAATCTGGACAGTAATAGTTGACTCAGGCAAATGGGTGTGTTTGATAAACAATTGACAAGACTTGCCTATGAGTGTGATATTGAGAAAAACATGGAGGGAATCAAGAAAAATGTCCAGTGTCTGCTTAGGCAAGTGAGTGGATAGTCATAGTAGGACAGCATATTGTTTGAACATCCAAATTTTCAAGCACGCCTGAGATATCCAGGTAGCAAGTCTCTAGATGGTTTTCCAATGAAAAGATCTGAAGCTCAAGGGAGATAGCTTTATGGACTAGAGAAGTTTAGAGAGACCTCAGCATTAGGTGTGTGTGGGGGGGAGAGGATTGTCTGAGAGTTTGTATGCTGAAATGGGAAGAAGGGACGAAACACTGGGAGAAAAAAGGATAGATTCCTGATGGGACATGAGCATCCAAACCCTGTGAGGTAATGTAAGGTTACTTCAAACCTTAAAAAGAGACAGATGGAGACAGAGAGAGAGTTAATTGCAAACAATCATGCTTACTTTAGCATTTTGCCTAAAGCTGGTCTTCAAGCAGGGATGATGGATGACATTAAATTTATCAGTGCTCCTCAAACTATTCTTTGCCCTCCCCCAGAACTACTGATTTAAAATCTTCTGAAGCAGGACAGAAAATTGGCAGCTTATTTCAATGGAGGACATTAAAGCTTGCGAATGATGGTGCTATGGTTCATGACATTGAGGAAGGTCTCACATGAATCACTTGAGCTGTTCATGCTTTACAGACACTGGGGGCTCCATACCATTGACTCATGGATAGACTTGCTTTTAGATCATGTCACAGAAGTCCATGTCTTAGTCCGGTGAGCCCTGAACTCATCTGATCACAAGGATCATCTGGGACTTTGGTAAAAACACACATTTCCAAACCAATTCCCTAGAAATTCTGATTCAATGATGTCTGGGTCTGTGCATTTAACAAGTAGTCCCGAGGCAATGCTCATGATCCGGCAAGGTTGAGAAACATTGCTTTAGTCAAAGTATTTTTTGTCTCATAAGTGAAAATCTAGGAGCAGATCAGAAACAAAGGGCAAACAAACCCCCAGCTGAAGAAGCAAAATAATATCCAAAGTCTTCCAGATGTTTCCATGTTTATGAAGCGAATTCTGGTTTCATTAGCTGCCTTGATTTCATTTATGCTGCTGGTTGAGTCAAGAATTCAGATAATACAATACATTAAACAGAGACGATGATGAGAATAGTCACTTAGATTATCAAAAAAATAAATAAATAAACAAGCCAACAAACAAAAAGAGGATGCAAAAAAGATGGGGTGAGGAAGGAAAGTAGGAAATTCTAAACTCATTTCATTAAAGAGAAGAGATTTTTTTGAATTGGCCATAATATCAGAGGTTCTCTGTTCTATATAATTCCTTCCTCATTGCCACTTCCCAAGTCATGTCTCAACTCTCTTACAGAGTGATAGGTCTTTTCACTAATTTGTAATTCATTGCCTAGTCACAGTTAAACAAAAAGATCTACTGAGCTTTCTCACATCTCCACTATTTTGTTCCAACCTTCTTCCTCCCCCATGAAATATGCTTTTGGGAGTTGATTAATGTACCCATCTCGAACCAATATACCAAATTCCTGGTTCCAATGTCGAATATTCAACTATCAAGTTTAGACAACAAGGGAGGAAGGGTTATATGAATTGATTTGTGTTCTAAATTTCGGAAAGCAAGCAACAAGTCTTTGACTGGCAAGAAATTTATCTGAAATTGCCTTCTAATCTTTTCGGCTTTTGAGTGCAGAGGGTAAAATTTGGAGAGCAGGAGTTGAAGGAGCAAGGGGTTACCGTGATTTATCATCAGTGACGCTACAGCAATGTGGTGTCAAGCATTGTTCATAAGGTAAATACTCGAGACCTGAATCAAATTTGTTACTTGTCAAGTATTTGAGAAAACACCAAAATATTGTCACCTCTAAAACATCCTGTTTCTTTTTTCCTGGTTGGAGCTAAAAACCACACATTGGATTGTTTTAAACATGGATGAGCATGGAAGGAAAACACAGATGTTTGGCAAATTATGGCTCAATACCTTCCCCACGGCACCAGCCACAACACAGAGACCCCATGACCTTAAACTTCAACCATATTTGAATATTGCATCATTGGGTCTTTCATGCAAACTAATCTTAGACTTGGAATTCTGTGATGCTTCTCCTTAATCTTCTCCTTTGAAATATCCTTATAACTACTCTTTCTCTCCTTCACATACAATATTTGTTACATACGCCCAGCTCTGATTTAAAATATCTTTTATTTTAAAAAGTAGATGACTGATAAATAAATTACATAACACATACAGTGGGAAAATATTCATTTAGTGAGAGTGATAATGTAGATATGTATTTATTGACATGAAAAGTCACATGCATATTATTTAGAAAAAGATACTCTATAACAATAATGAATCTATCATTGTTAACACATACACACACTCATATTAAAGATTTTCAAATACATTTGCCTATTGTCTAGGTAGTGAGATTGTGGGCATTATAAATTTTCTCTTTCCTTTTTAAAATTTATGATTTTTACCTTTTATGTAATTACTTATAAGGAAAAATAACTATTTGTATTCAAATATTAAAATGAAGATTTTCCTGGATTAAATTTGCATATTGACATCTACAAAACTAAGAAAAAGCTAGTGATGTTGTGGTAATGAACTCTTTCTGTCCCATCTCTGAGTTGCAGTATGTACAGAAAAAATTTAAGAAGCTCACATGCTCACTGTTGATTATATTACCTACACATTGTGCTGGTCTTGAAGTACAGTATTGAGAGAGACAACCAATGATGTGTAACATAATTTTTTCCGACACAGTTGAGTCTGTATAGGAATGAATAAAAGTATAAGTGTTTCCTCAACTACAGAATGAGGATGATAAAAAAAAAAATCTAGCTCCTGGAGTTGCTATAATGATTAAATAGGAGAATATTTTATAATGTGCTCTATAAAAATTGTTAGATCAGACTTCTTCTGTTGCTTATACCCTGATTGAGAGGGAAGTAACACATTAAATCAGACCCCCTCACTTATCTCAGGAAAAAAAGTGTAAATTAGTGTGTTAATTAGTCTTAAGAGAAAAGTTAGTGCATTAATTAAACATAAAAAAGATCAGACAAGTATATGTAAGAGTCAGGAGTGTACAAGAGAAAGCCTTGGGTCAGAGGGAATCAGACTTAAGGATCTAACACCTCACGTCTCCAAATTCTTATGGTTCTTTCTTTTTTTCATAATTCTTTTTCCCCTTTTAAGGTGACAAGATATTGAAGTGTTTAAAGGGAGTCACAGTAAAAAATTAAAGGCAAAAACAAAACAAATAGAAAAAGGAAATCCATAGGAGTATGTATACAGTTTATATCCATATTTTTCTGCCTATAAGAAGATAGATACAGAGATTGAGATGGGAAATGGATAGAGATACATACAGAGGAATTGAGATTATGGGTTGATTTGGCTTCATCTACTTTGTGACCTCTATTTTTTTCTTTTTTCTTTATTTTGGTTTACTTTGTGACCTCTAGATTGTTGATAAATTTCCCAAATTTTATAGAACATCACACTGAGCTACTACAATGAGGATATTTTAATGTGAGATTTTAAAAATCATTATTTTTATTTTATTTCTTCATTCAAAATTTTATTTCTCTCTTGAAATTTTTACCCATATTAGGCAATATGGCTTGACACAAACCACTTGATGTCTATTTTCAGCTTCCAGGGGTCTCATACATGTCACTGTTGAGACCATAAACTATGAGAAAACATAAATAAATACAGTAAGTGTAGAATGATTGGTCAATAAGATAATTGAAGAAGTTTCTCAAGGTATTCTAAAGACTTAAATGGATTTAGAGCAAATTCTATTGATTTAGCATTTGGAATAATAGAAAATTATAAAATTTGTTATCATTTTTAATCCAGGTTATACATTACTAAGTATATAAAGCTAATTGTTATGGTACAGTTATTTCCTGCCACTACTTCAAAATTCTCTCTTCCTCCTTTTTCTACATTTTTTATGTTCCTGTTATTTTTGATGCCAGAAGGAAGCCAAGAGTTACGAAAATAATATGTTATGTAAGTGTAGCTGATTATGAGGCATTAGCTGATTATGAGGCATCAGCTGATAAGTTCAAAGAAGAGAATAAGGTTAACCCTTTAGTGCTCTCATTGGCAACATTTTTATTATTCCATATGCTACTGACAACTTTTTCCTAACTTTTTTTTAATTTTTGGAACTCTGGACCTCTCTGGTGTTTATTTCCAGGTTCTTCGTGTAACTGGGATTTGAGATTATATCTCTTTCTGTAGTTAATTTATATACATTTTTAAGCATTTCTAAAAGCAGTTGTCAAATGTACTCAGGGACTAGTAATGGAGGCATAAATGCAGGATTTAATAAAGGAGCTATTTCTCAGATGCATTATTCCATGCCATGAAAGGTAAGCGATATGTTCAGTGCTTAGAAAAAAATGAATCAAATGATGTCATGGGTTGAATTGTGTCCCTAAAAAAGATCAGTTGGGGGCTTCCCTGGTGGTGCAGTGGTGCAGTGTTTGGGAGTCCGCCTGCCGATGCAGGGGACGCGGGTTCGTGCCCCGGTCCGGGAGGATCCCACATGCTGCGGAGCGGCTGGACCCGTGAGCCATGGCCGCTGAGCCTGCGCGTCCGGAGCCTGTGCTCCGCAACGGGAGCGACGACAGCAGTGGGAGGCCCGCATACCGCAAAAAAAAAAAAAAGATCAGTTGAAGCCCTAAACCCCAGTAAATCAGGTTGTGACCAGATTTTGAAACAGGAATATTGTAGATACAATTAGTTAAGTTCAAATGAGGTCACAAAAGCAGTAGGTCATAAAAAGTAGCCCCTAATACAATATGACTGGTGTCCTTATAAGAAGACAGAGACACAGGGAGAATGCCAGGTGATGACCTAGGCAGCGACTGGCTTGATGAAGCTGCAAACCAGGAAACACTAAAGATTGACAGCAAAATACCAGAAGCTAGGTGAGGCCAGGAAGGATTTCTGTACGTTTTTAGAGAGAGCAAGGCCCTGCTGATGCCTTGATTTCTGAGCTCTGGCTCCCAGATCTGTGAGACAATAAATTTCTGTTATATTAAGCCAAATAAACAAAGGGCAAAAGCAAAGACTAATCATTTGCTGTTTTAAACTGTCCAATTCTTTGTCCATATCTATCTGGTATTTTAGTCTTACATTCTCCGTCTGGTCTCTAAGACTCCTACAGCCCTTCTCGGCATTCTGTTTGTAGTGCATTTAAAATACAGCACAGAGCAATGTGTTAAGCCCACCTTATTTGATGGTGCTCACACACCACTAAGATTGGATAGCTGGGGCTTCCCTGGTGGCGCAGCGGTTGAGAGTCTGCCTGCCGATGCAGGGGACACGGGTTCGTGCCCCGGTCTGGGAAGGTCCCGCATGCCGCGGAGCAACTGGGCCCGTGAGCCAAAATTACTGAGCCTGCGCGTCTGGAGCCTGTGCTCCGCAACAGGACAGGCCGCGATAGTGAGAGGCCCGCGCACCGCGATGAAGAGTGGCCCCCGCTCTCCACAACTAGAGAAAGCCCTCGCACAGAAACGAAGACCCAACACAGCCAAAAATAAATAAATAGATAAAGCAAACTGTCAACAAGTAAAAATAAACACTATAAAAAAAAAAAAAAGAAAACTAGATTCATATTTAAAAAAAAAAAAAAAAAAAAAGATTGGATAGCTGTCTCTTTGGTGGGCAGAGAATGGAAACCTGAGGCAAAAGGGGCACAGAAATTATGCCTTTAGGGAACTATACTCAATATTTTGTAATAACCTATAAGAGAAAAGAATGTGAACCACTATGCTGTAAACCTGAAACTAACACAACATTGTAAATCAACTATACTTCAATAAAAAATTTTGAATTAAATTAAAAAAAAATAAGAAATGTTTCAGTTTTATTATCCAGAGAAGAGCTCTGTAGCCCGGGGCCTACTTTATAAATTTCTCCTGGTATCAAATCCATCTTTTAATTAACAATCATTTTAAGACTTAGCTCTAAGTTCACGGAATCAAGCAAGAGATGGTTAAGAGCATGAAGTTTGGAAATGAGTTGTGAGTTCTGCATTATGCCTGGCAAGGTGACATTGATCAAGTTACCGTACTTCTCTTAGTCCCAGCTCTGTCATGGGTAAAATAGGGATAGAAATTCCTCTGACATAGGATCACTGCAATGATTAAATATGATAATATCTATAAAATATTTAGCAAAGAGCCTGGCCTGTGGAAAGCACTAAATAAATAGGACCTATCATTGTCACCATTCTGATTCTGTGACCACTGCGACACCCTTTACCTTTTTGCTAATTTAAGAGAATCCAATCTCTAACAGGTCAAATACAGTGTATTTTCCTGCAAGGTGTGGCTCCTGTAATGTGAAGAAGGCCATAAACATATGGTAAACAGGGAAGTGCTACCAGTGTAACAGGAAATTCGTGTTAGCTCACACACGAATTTTCCTGGACAATGGGAGGCAAAGAAGGAAGAGTAGAATTATAACCTTCCACAGGGAAGGAAGATCTCTCAACCTGACTGCTGTACTTGTGGAACAAGCCCTTTCATCTATGTTTTAGGAAAATTTGACACGAATTCCTGCATTCCATCTTTCCTGCCCCTCCCCAACTCTCCCCCACTCTCCCCCAAGATATGGGCTCCCTGCTGTGAGGATGCTATTGGCTCTGGGTAGGTTGCACTTGCTCTCACCTTAGCAGCGGCCCCTTCCACCAGCCTGGTCTCAGTTCCTGCAGCTGTGATCCAATCTAATGGATTGCTGGCAGGTTCACTCTACTGGTTTTATTCATTTTTAATATCTGCAGCCAAGAAAATGCATGATGTCTTCCCCAGGTTCAAGTCACTGCTTTTGTTAAGGCTCTAGATACACAGGGCATCAGCACTGAGTGCTTTGCCACACTCCTCTTATTCATAAGCCCGCTTATTTTAAGTGCATGATTTTACAGAATATAAAGTTTTTCAGGAATGCTTTATTTAAAAAACACCTCAAGTGTGGTAGGCACTAGCAGGGGATCCATTGAGGAATTACTTCCCCAACTCTCATACAAAGTAACTCGGTCATGAAACTACACACTCCAGTTGAAGATCTTCCCTCCAGATCATTTGGCTGATATCAGCGACGGTGGTGGAAGTCAGGAGGAGTGGACAAAGATTTCAGAGAGACAGCAGCAAGAAACATGGGAAAAAAAGGAAAAGTACATGATAGACGGTCTTTCTAAAAAGTAGTCATAAATCCTGAAAACAATTTATTCTATTTTGCAACAGCACACCCACAGACATTCTTTCCAGTTGACTTTTTGATTTGAGAGTTTGTGGGTCATTCACTCAGTGTGTGTGTGTGTGTGTGTGTGTGTGTGTGTCTGTTATAACCTTGGTTCAACTAAAAATAAAGTGGGGTCAGAGTCAGCAATCTCACCAGGCAGCCAGAGAGGCTGGGATCAGAGCTTGTGATTAGTGGTCAGAGATGCTGTCAAAGGAAACCGACCAGGTCATCATCCCCGGGATTACAGATGCCTCAGTGAGGATAAAACGTAGGGCTTTCTGTGGCCCTCGATATTGCTACTGTGTTAAGTTTTTTCTTTAATCCAAAAGATATTTAATACAGTTGATCCTTGAACAACACAGGGCATGGGGAGGGGGTGGTGTTGGCAGGGTGTAAGGGCACCAACCCGCCACTTAGTTGAAAATCCTTGTGTAACTTATAGTCGGCCCTCCATATCCACAGTTCCACATCCATGGATTCAATCAACCTTGTAATAATGCACTATTTACTATTGAAAAAAAGCTGCCTATAAGTGGTGGATCCACACAGTTCAAACCCGTGTTGTTCAAGGTCAACAGTGTTTACAGTTACTATTGTCAGAAACTTCCAAAAGATTACCTTTTAAAGAATCAGCAAAGTGGATTATAAAGAAATACATCAGAGTGCTTCTACCTCAGGGATTTGGTCCTTGCTGGGAATCTGCTTTGCACAGACATCTGCATGGCTTATTGCAGGGACGCTCACTGACTGCCTTTCCCCAGGTGTTTCCCATCCTCTTTCTTGATTTATTATTCTTCAGAGCATTATCACCACTTTATACACTCTGTGGAAATTGTGTTTGTTGACTGTCAGCAGATGATCCAGAAAAAAAATGTTTACAAATTCTGAGGCTATCCAAATTAACAACCAGTTTCCTATTTGATTTGCTCCAGGTGGGAAGATACCTTTTACCAAGAGAAAGAGAAAAACAGAGAGAAAAAAATTGAGAGATGGAGAAAAAGGAATGAAGGGAGGAAGGAAAGAAGGAAGTGAAGGAAAGGGGGAAGGAGGGAGGGAGGAAGGAAGGAAAGAGAGAAGAAATATAATTGAAGAAAATGCTTTCATGTGTAGCCTTGTTCAAGTCCTTCTAAATCACATCCCAGAGGACACCTTGGACCCAAGATGACATCGTGAATATTTTTAGAAGAGGGCAGAAAACATCTTCTTAAAAGCCTTTGCTTCTTAGGTATTCAAAGGTATCACTTTTCCTGCTCTGGGGTCACTTTAAAATATAATTAAACAATAGAGCTTAGCATGGTGGATGAGCGGTGGTTCCTGCAGTGAAAAGTACAAGGCCGTGTGACTTTGGAGAGGCATGGGGGACAGAAAAAAGAATACAATTTTTACAGATCAGCTAGGCACAATTCAGGTTAAGAGATGATCTAGAGCTGTACTTGAAAACATACTTATAAAAAAGAATGAACTGGCTTCCCTGGTGGCTCAGTGGTTGAGAGTCTGCCTGCCGATGCAGTGGACATGGGTTCGTGCCCCAGTCCGGGAGAGGCCACAACAGTGAGAGGCCCGCGTACCGTGGAAAAAAAAAAAAAAAAGGAATGAACTTCTGATATATACAACAACATGCATAGAGCTCACATGCATTATGTTAGGCAAACATAAAGCCTTTGAAGCCAAAGGCTGTGTACTGTAGGATCTCATTCATCTAGCACTTGGACCAGGCAAAACTATAAGGACAGAGAACAGGTCAGTGTTTACCAAGGTCAAGAGACGGTGGGTGCTGGTATTGCCCCGATTGGTTGGAAACCATCACATGCTGTGACTATGGCTGTGGAACTCAAAATCAAGCAAACTTTGGAATCATTCGCACAAATTCTCACTACCAGAACCCTAAGAAATCAATGGTAGGTATGCTAGGGCCTGGAGAACAAGAATGAACATGGGGCACGCGCCCTGGAGTTGGTACAAGGATGGCAAGGCTTGGCAACAGACAGATGCTGCCATTTATGTGAGTTTGTGGGGCCTCACCTTAATGTTGCTTATGGGCTTAATATTGTGGGCTTCAATTTGTGAAAGCCCAATGAGAGAGGATGAAACACTGTGGATTCTTGATTGCCTGAGGCTGAGTTAATCAGTATGTGGATTATTCGGTGAGGTTCCTCTAAACAAAGCTGTTCTGCCTTGTCAGCATGTCCTTAACTGCAGTCCATCTGCTTCTGGATCATGGGCAGCGACTGTATTTTCTGTCTGAACCAGAATGCAGAATATCTGTGGCCACCACCCCACACACCCAGTACCCTGGTAAGCAGAAACCCTATGAGCAGGGGAGTAGAGAATCTAAATCAACTTCACCCGGACTTGGGGAGATCCAAGAAGGTCTTGCAAGGTGTGACTTTTGAGCTGAAACTTGAAAAATAAAGTTCTGAGATGGGGAGAATATGGAGAGAAGTGTTTCAGGAGGAGGAAACTGCATACTCTAAATATGAATGCATAATTATGATGTTAAATGTGGAGTGCTTTGAGACGTTGTGTGTGTGTGTGTGTGTGTGTGTGTTCATAATGTAATTTTTTTAGAACATAAAAGTGGTGGAAAGATAGGCAGTGCTTGGGGAGACCATGGAGGAACTTAATTACCATCCAAAGATTGTAGCTTTTTTTCCTCCCTCCTCTGACACTTCTCTCCTGGAAGGCAAGTAGCATAATCAAAATTTTGCTGATGTTGCATGAGATGGAGCACCACCTGACCATTTGTTCAAAGGGTGAGTAAGCTGGTAATCTAATGCTGAACAGTAGAAACTTGTTTATATCTATGACTGTAATGGCCAAGAATCAGACGCACAGGGTAAAAAATATGTTAAGACAATGTCATTTTTTACGTAGGCCAATTATTAACCGTAGCCACATTCTAAATTCCCATGTATCTCTCCCCTGAGTTAATTAAAATTAGCAGGGACTCACCAATCCTCAAAGGGATTCACAAGCTTTAAAAGATGAACCATTAATTAAGGCTTCTCTCTGTCAGCTTCAAATTGATTTTTCAAATCTTGGTTGACTCCTACACATGCAAGTATGAAGCAAAGAGAATCATCATTTTCCTTAGAAAAGAAATCTGCAAATCAGAACTGGTTTAATTCCAACATAATTTGGCAAATTACGGAGAGTTAGAAATAAAGAAGGAATATCAGTTTTAGTGAATGTGAGGATAAAAAGTTAACAGCTTGATTTTATTTGGGACAATTCCAAATTGGCTTATTTTAATCTCATATTCCAACCAAGGCAACGAGTCCACGTGGAACCGGTTCTTAGTATGAAATTCTTCCATTTGGTGTTGCTTCCAGTTCCCAGGGGTTGTCCTGTGAAGTTTGGATGGGGAATTTTCTGTTGAAGTTCTCTGTGTATTGCTTGATACAAAATAGTAACTCAATAAATACTCATATTATCCAAATTTGAAAATCAAACTTAATGCTCACTACCTGAGCCTCACCATAATCCTGTAAGTAGAATCACTCCCATTTTACTGCTGAAGAAACTGAGCCTTAGATTTAATTACCAGTTATCATGGTAAGACAATGCACATTCCTCCTTCATAAGAAGATTAAGGTGCTGTTGTTTTGTTTGCTTGTTTTGGCATATATGTCCCTAAAATGTGTTTCCTAAAAGATCTGTTTACTGTCTGTCTTCCCCATTAACCTGTGTATCCTAAAAGGAAGGGACTATGTCTGTCTTGTTCAGAGCTCCATGCCCAAAGCCTAGGACACTGTACAGAAAACAGAAGTTTCTCAGTAACTGTTGAATAAGTACACCACAAAATATACTTTAAATTAATTTGTCCTCTCTCCAGCTACTGCAGTTTTTCCTACTATTTGGAGGTTTAGCATTAATCAAATGGGTCCTTATACCTAGATACCCATTAATAGGTTTTACCTCTAAAGAAAAGCAAAGTGAACAAAGGTTTGGATAGTTTTGTTTGCTCTCCACACAGCAGAAATGAGCAAATTGGTGTGTACATTCTAAAGTCTCCCTGAGATCTGTTTACGTGGAAATGCAATTATTATGGGGATACTAGGCTCACACTTACAGCTACAGCTGGGCTTGTAGGAGGAGAGCATCTGAAAGTGTTGGTTGGATTCCACTTGTCTAAATATTGCTGACCTGGCCCCGCCATCCCCTTTCATCCTGCCTTTCAGCTGATTTATCTTGAAGAAGGAAAACTAAGCAAGGAGTAACAGATTTCTGTGGTAGAATATGAGAAATAGGATCACAAGGCAATTGTACATTTCAAAGCTGTAGAAAGAGACTCTATCTCATGCATACATTTAAGGAAACATAAACCTGGAATAATTAATTTTCCACTAGAAATGATCTTGAGAACTTTTATTTTCAATGAAATTCCCAATCACAGTTGGGGATGAATTTAGCAACAATAAGGTGTTTTTTTTCTATCTCAGCTTTACTTTCTGAAACTGTCTTTCAAAAGGCCAGAAAGCAAGTTTGATTTTTTTCACATGCAGAAAGAAAAAAAAACACAGAAGGACTTGCGTCTTGAGATGTAGGGGCAAGCTTAATGCCCATGTCTGAGTCCTGTAAAACACAAAGAAGCCACTAACAGTGGGCTGAAAATACAGAACTTTGCACCTTTATTTCAGTTGAGTTGATGTACTTTATTTATTTAGCCATCTGGACAAGGGAATTTAATATTTTCATGCTCTCACACACAGATGTGCCAAGGCCTATATGCAAGGGGAATATTTCATTGATTAATCCATGTCCGAAGCCAATGCTCTCCTTCCTTCCTGCAGTCATCTGCCTTCACTAGTGTAGATAACACACATGATACTCTTAACCACATGCCAGGGACCTGCTAAGCGCTTTACCAGTAATGTCTCACAACCACCCTCCAAGTTTTCTATTTTTATGATCTCAATTTTACATATGAGAAACTAAGGCCAAGAGAGATTAATTTCCCCCAAGGTCACCCACTTAATAAGTAGCAGAGCAGGAATTCGGCATGTTTAGTTCCAGAACTTGGGTCTATAATCGTGATTCTGCCCTCCCCCATCTCTGTAAGCACGTGTTGCTCAGAAATGGGGGCTTCTCTAGTAGCTGTATCAAAAGGACACTGGAGAGACAATTCCATAGCTAATTACGTCCTTCAAAAATGCATTTTTGATGATGATAATGACAATGATCCCCTTAAAGTATTTACTTTAGTCAGCTCACCGTCATCCCTAGCTAATGAAACATGATTCCCGCCCTCCCCGCCAAAATGTGTTTTGTCTCTCTGGCTCACCAAAGACAAAACTTATAAGATACAACTTAAAAGATAACAGTAAATGTGCCTTGCTAAGAAACGTAGGGCTGTCGGCCCAGCCAACATACATTCAAGTTGACAGTGGGATTTCGCTATGTTTACTTTAGAAGCCAAAAGCCCTGCATTGGGGTTCAGGAAACCTATATTCTAATTCCAGCCCGATAACTTTGGGCACTTAACCCTCCTGAGCCTCAATTTCCTCATATGTGCATTGGGGAATAATACTTGTTTTGCTTACTTTGCCTTAGTTACTGTGAAGGGAAGGAAACTGCGGCAACAGGGAACATCAAAGCTTAGATCAGTGTATCATTCACTCAGCCATTCACGTAACAAACATTTTTACTGGGCGTGTACCCTGTGCAGGCACCATGCTAGGTGTTGGGGCTACAAAGTCTTCACTCTGGGGGAGGAAGATTCTGGACTGAAATTCAGTTTGGCTTTTGGGGTGGTTAATAGCATGAACTTTGTTGGATTTCTTTTTAGGACTCAGTATGTATAAACAGAATTGAAAATTTTGGAATGTTCTGGATCTCTCATCCTATATTTCGCCACAGAATGCATGGAAACTAAAACAGAAAACAAAGCAACCAAAAATGCATCAATGGAGCCCAGCCTGGATGGGTCATATCAAGGGAAATCCTGGCTGTCAAGAGGGTGATGGTTCCCATGACAGCAACACTGTTCCTCTGTGCATGACAAAAGGAAAACACACCCCACTTGAGCTATGTCCGATATGGCCCAGCCAGTTCTGCCCTCCACACACACCTACTCAGATGTGAGATTAGCCAGTTGGTCGTAGTGCCTGGTGTTTACGGGGTGGTGGAGGGGTTAGCAGCAGGCGTGCTGTGGAAGGAGTTAGCTTCTGCCACCCATGGTCCTTCTGGAACCCTTCTATTTCCTCCCATTCAGATGCATGTCTTTTCATGTGTGAAATGAATTTTCTCATTTCTGTGAAGTCCTTAGGGAAATAAGCACGGCAGTAAGCATGCCTACTGGCCATCTTAATTGGCAACAGGGCCCTGCTCTCAGAAGGGTCGCTCTTAGAGTTCAGTACTCTGCAGTTGCCATCTTGCAAATCCAATAATCTAATCTTCCACTTTGTTTTGTAAACGAAGCCTGATGGACAACTGAGTATGCACTGGATCTTGAAAGCTTGTTCATACAAGGTCAGCTTCCCACTGCCTCTTTCAGGCATGCTCTTGGCCTTCCCCTCCCCACTCTCTGAAGCTCTGGGTCCTCCCCAGCCTCGTTCAGCTCCCACCCAACAAGTGCCCCTGGCGGGGAACTGGGCACAAGAATGGGGACAGCTGCGGTGTCGCACGGTGGCCACAGCAGAAGGCCAAGGGGATGGGCAGGCGGGACACAGCAGCCAGTACGCTGCGCATGCGCACGCGCATACGATGCTCTGACGGCGGGCCCCCGGGAGTTCATGAGGGTCTGCGCTCACCTCGGGGCATCCTGGTGCCCAAGGGGGCATGCCATTAACTAGGAAATAAACACCATGGCAGATAGACAGAAGCCAAGAAAAAAAGGAAATGGTTTCTATACCTTCCATAGCACTGTTTGCTGCTTTGGAACAGAGCCCTGCACTTTCATGTTGCGCTGGGCCCCCTAAGATTATGCAGGGGCCCTGCTGGGAAGCTCAAGTTTCCCGGGGTAAAGACCTGACTCACTTTTTAATGCTCACAGGTTAAAACAAAAAACAAAACAAACAGCTGACAAAAAGGACCCATCTCCCCAGTGAAGAGGAAAGGGAAAACACAGGGAAAGTTACATTTACTAATGCCCTTTCCCAGCTGGAAGGAGGCTGACGCTTTACGGACATCATCTTTTAAAAACTCCCAGAGAATCTGTTCGGGTGGGGTGGGGTGGGGGAGAGATTAGCTTTGTTTTCAAGATGAGGGAACAAAGGCTCAGGAAAGTAAACTGACTTGCCCAAGACCCTGAGCTGGTGTCTGATGCAGGGCCAGGATGCAAACTTGGGTTGCTGGGTGCTAAAGCCCACAGGCTCTGTGTTCCCAGACCTCGATACGAAATTTTTGTAAAAGGAGAAAAATGCCATGGACCCCGACTCAAATCATCTTTATTATAATGTCACTTAAATGTATAAGAATATAAACCTAGGTATTACCTCTTTAGGCTTGATATAAGTTCTCAGGTTAAATACAAAGGAAACTGCAAAATCAATTAAATTCACATTAAAAACAATAATGTAATAGATGGTGTTTTGCTCAATGTTAATTAAATTCAAATTAAATTTGAATTTAATTAATATTGCATTTAATTGTGGAAAGATGTATTTCATGGCTTGTTCCATATTTAATTTCTGAATTTAACTTTATGCATACATAGGGAATTCTTGAACACATGAGCATATAGTATAAAATTATGTTAAAAATTTGAAGGTGTTTTTATTATTTTGTTTTATTTTATTTCATTATTATTACTGTATTTCCAGGTGAGGGTTATCAGACCTTATGCTTAACAAAAATCATCACTCTTGATGGTGAGTTGCTTGGCCACTTATAAAATTGTACTGTTCATTTAAAGATAAATTTAGCATGACAACATTAGCAAATCTGTTCCAGTTATTTCTGGACTAGGAATTATAACACTTTATTGCACTACTACTACACTTTCTGTTAATGAAATGTTGTAAATAGTTGACTAGAAAAGACAGTGGCTACTAACCAATTGGTATGGAGGTATTTCAGTATTTTAACACATGGTTATGGCTGCACCATAACAGCTCAATACAGTACAATACAATACATGCCTATTACAGAAACTTACTCTGCCCTTGGCCATGGCCTTCCCAATCACTGCTCATCAAAGAAAGCATGTAAATATGTGTATGCTTGTGTTCCTGTAGTGTGTAGGATTGTGTGTGTTGAGTATGAATGTACAGATCTATAAATACATATGTATATATTTGTGAATATGTGTATATGTACACGTCAGGAAATTTCTGGGCCTGGAGGGAAAATACAAGGGCTCATCTTTTATCCTTGCTATTGAAAATATTTGTTCTGTACATAATAAGTACACAAAAAACGGTATTGAATCTTATGTTACCAGATACTCTCTTTCTCAGGTGTTATTTTTCCCCCAGTCTTGGGTTCCCTGCCAACTCCAACCCAGTAAAACATGTTATCCTATTGTTGGATTATCTCAGGCTGGCAAAATAACTTACATATAGTTACTTTATTATTATTATCTTGGTTTAACCAATAATTACGTAGTGCTTACTTTGAGTAAGGAAGAGATCTAAGCGTTTTATAATATGAATTATGTCATAGTTGTCTTAGGCTGCGTTTCCCTGTGACTAGAATTTAGAGGAAATACTTTGTTTGGGAGGTGACTCCAAGGTGTTTTTGTCCGGTTGGAGAGTGAGATTGGGAAGGAAAAGAAGCCATTGTGGGTGCATTCATGAGTGGTTACCATTGTTGGGAGCTGGGCTTGATTCTTTTGGGGGCCTCTGAGAGAGGATGGTGAACAGATGCCTCAGAGACTCCCCACAGGGACAAGAAAGCTGGAGTATTTCCTACCCATCTCTTCCTTCATTGGTTAGAGGAGCTGCTCCCAGGGGTCATTAGCTCCATGGCACTCCTGGCCTGCCACACACGTGGCTGAGTTGTCCAAGAGCCCCTTCCAGAGAGGCTCGGGAGGCTGTAGATAGAAGACATTGGTGTTCAAAAGGAGGGTGCCCAGGGGGCTTAAGGGGGCCGCCAGCATCTGCTGCCATACTAAGAGCAACACCACCATCACACACATTTGACAGACGAGGAAGTGAAGGCCCAGGGAGGTTAAGTGCATTGCCCAGGTCCTAGAGACAATGAGTGCAGGAGCTGGGGTTCTTACCCCGTGGTTTGGTTACAGTGTGTCCTCTTAATAACTACAAAGGGAATCAAAAGGAATTTTATCCCTCTGGGTATCTTTTCCCCAAAATATTCCACTTCAAATCATAAAGAGGTCTTAACCATGCATACTTTCTAATTCGCTGTAGAAGAAATCCATTGGTAATAATATATTCTTTCCTTTTCTGTTGACTCTGAAAAAATATTTCTGAATGTGCTTCACCTTTTTCTTGGATGGTTCTTAGATGACTCTCTAGGATAAAGTCTGCAACTTTTCTATCGAATGCAAATTACCTAAAAGGAAACAAAGAACAGTAACTGTTTGAAAGAGATGGGAATGATGTTACAGTCAGGAGTGGAATTATGTGTCCCAAGGATCAGGGGATGGGACTGGGTATCTCACAAAATACAAGTCATACTATTTACTTACGACACTTGCATAAAAGTAAAAGGGAGAATGGCTCAGAGTCCAGGCGATGGGCCCTTGTTGGGAGACAAAGTGTGTCTCCCTCTGCAGGAACAAGATCCAAGGCTGACATGCCATTTACGGGATGCCATCTGGAGTGATGTGAGGTGGAAACTCCATGGGCCTGTGACACACAGATCAAAGTCCTGGAACTAAGTCACATCCATTTCAATCTGACTCAGACATGCACAGAATGGGTCTAGCTCATGCATTCCACATCTGTTCCCTATGTTCAGTGTTTTTTGTCAGGTGACATGACAAAAAAGGCACAAGACCCAGCCCAACTGCAAAGAACAACCCGATGTTGCAGGAGATATATTGAGATATTCATTTGAGTCTGCTCTCACTACAGTCCCCTTTCCAGACCCCTCCCTGCTTCCAGAGGGGCTCCTTTGTCTCAGAGGAGTTTTGTGGCAGAGCAGGAAACTGAAGCTTCTGGAAGCAAGTAGTCTATCTCTTCTTGCTTTTGTAAAAGCCTGAATTGATGAAGACATTTTTCTGGGTGTCCTTGATACAAAGAACTGAAAGGGATGTATCTTCAAGGGCAAAAAGAGAGAAGCAGAGATTCCCCCCACACACACACACCAAGAAGCAGGTTGAAGTGTTGAGTTTGGGGAAACAGGGACCTATAAGGGTCCCAGAAACTGGGATCTCAGCCTTAGCAAAGATTCTGAGCCTTATGCGTGGTCCCAAAGCTGAAAGCCACCATACTGTACGGCAACAGTATCATGGTGACTGTGACCAATGGGACATGAGAGACCCTTCCCTCCCCCCAAATTCCAAACAGAAACCTCTCAAATTCTTAAGAAATTTAGAGAGAGAGGAAGAAGTCACAGCAGTGACTAAAAATGACTTTCTATTCTGCCCAGTGTGATGAAGATGAGGGCAGTTTTAAAGATGTTTCTTGAATACTTGAATTTATAGAGTGTTTCATACTCAACACTAAATAATAGCTAACATTTTAATGTGTGTTTCAGGGACTTACCTGGTGGCTCAGTGGTTAAGAATCCGCCTGCCAATGCAGGGGCCACGGGTTCGATCCCTGGTCCTGGAAGATCCCACATGCCACAGAGCAGCTAAGCCCGCATGCCACAACTACTGAAGCCCGCGCGCCTAGAGCCTGTGCTCTGCAACAAGAGAAGCCCTTGAAATGAGAAGCCCACGCACCGCAACGAAGAGTAGCCCCCGCTCGATGCAACTAGAGAAAGCTGGTGAGCAGCAACAGAGACCCAACGTAACAAAAAATAAATAAATAAATAAAAATAAAATGAAAAAAAATGTGTTTCAGTGTGCTACACGCAGGGCTAAGTATTTTGCATGAATATCTCATACAATCCTCATAGCAATTCTGTGGGTTTGATGGTTTTGTTTTCCCCATTGCACAGATGAGGAAAATGAAGCTGAGTTTGTGACTTGGCTCAAGCTAAGACCCTAACAGGTGAGATGTGACCAAGTCCGGCTGACCAAAATGTCTGTGCATTTAACTCAATGCTGTAAGTCTAGCTCATGAAATAATTAGGGCACCACACATAAGAGTACATGGGTAAGGATTCAATTCAGTGTTTCAGCTACAAATGTTGCAACTTCAGAGGAAAGAGAGACCATTGAAGGCTGCAGAGAAGAATGTCAGCACCATGAGGGCTGAAAATTTGGTTGATTTTGTTCAACGGTGCATCCCAAGTGCCTAGAACAGCACCTGGCCCATATTAGCAACTTAATCAATATTTGACAAGTGAATGTATGAATGAATGAATGACAAGGACCTGGAATCCTGCCTTTTATGATGAGAGGGCTTTCGAGAATCCAAAGGAAAGCCATTCCAAGTGGGGTAAACACCACTTTGACAAATCACCTTGTAAATGGTTAACGATTTGTATGACCAAACACTACTTGATGCATTTCCAAAATGGGCTCATTATCCTTGCTTGTCTCCTCTTCCAAGCCCTTAAGTGAAGGAGAAGGAATTCTTTCTGATTCTAGAATACAGATAGACTCCATTTGCACAAAGTAGTATTTTGGGTAAAGATGAGATAAGCCGAGGTAAATACCTAGATTAATGGCAACAGATCCATATGTTTAGCATAGAATTATGTTTTGATTGTCCATAAGCATATAACTGCTCATTATGTCTTCATTAAAGAGTTTCGAGGGATCCCCGGATGAATTATAATGATTAAAAGTAATGCAAAGCAAAAAGCTTTTGGATCTACCTCTCGGAACACAAAGGCTCTTCTTAGAAGGGGATGGTGGCTCGATTCTAGAATTTTCATAAAACAGTCTAAGACAAGGAGAAGTCTATTGTAAAGAGTTTTTAGGGTAGAAAATACAAGGGTGTGAATTCAAGAAGATTCATTTTAAAATAAAACTATAAGGCAATGTAGCAATGTGTTTCAGAGATCCTGACAAGGAAATGGCTTTATTTCTGTTTTACTACTGGGGCAAGTCAGACCGGGAACACATAAGGGATTTTCCCTAGGATAGCAGACCCAAGCCTCCTAATACCATCCTCAAATCTGTGGAGAGACCGGGACCAAAGAAAAAGTTCGAAGGAGAAATCACCTGTTAATATTCTAAGACAGTCTGCAACCAAAATTAATGGTGAAATGGAAAAGTATATACATACTGTTCATTTCCTATATGAACTCAAATGACCTTCTGGCTTCTCTAAATGAGAAGTCTGATGTTTCCCTTGGCAGTATTGCTGGGGAGATAAGATAAATTGGAATTCCTGAGATGATCTGGGATACTTATCAGTAGAAACAGCTTCAAGGGAAATGTCTGCTTTCTATCTCTTGAAAATTAAGAAACCACTGACAGGAAGAAATTTTGGTATTTGATAATAAGAAGGCAGCATGTACCACAATGTTCTAGGGCATACAGTAAACAGAAATCGATCTGCATAAAAACTGACTCATCGAAACACCACTGCCTGCTCCTTGCTCCTGCCTTAGCTGCCCCCAACCTGGCTCCTCTGTCTGCCCAGAGCAGCAGTACTGTTATGTCAAAGGCCCACTGTCCTGTTTGTGTCCATTGGGGTCATTGTTACCTTTTTTTTTTTTTTTTACCATTGTTACCTTTATGTACACACTGGCACTTTCCTGACATACGCTCCAACACCAAGGAGAGCAAGGGAAAGAAATGTTGGTAGTGACTGTCAGTGTCTAGGGATATAGTTTACGATGACAGTGGATTCTATTCCACTTTCTGGACTTTAGGGTAATGTTCACCACTGCCCCACTGGGGCCAACTATGGGAGTGACACTGGCCGTGTTGCACAAAGAGTATGTAAACTTTTTGGTTCTTTCCCAACGTCAAATTTAATCCCCAAAGGCAAGCATTCATTTCACTTCCTCACTTTCCTAAGACTCAGTGCTAAAATTCCAGTATGTTTTTCTGCTATAAGATTTGAAACTTTTACTGGTCCCGGAGGTACCAGAAAAGGTACAGAAGAACCCTTGCTTGCAGTACCAGCTTCAAAAACTTTGAGCTAAATGCAGGAAACTCGAAAGCATCAAATATAAAGGCTGTTTTGATTGAGACAAATCTTTTGCACTTGCATTCAGATACGAATTCTGAAGGCAAGATGAACATTAATCACATAGAGAAAGATCTACGTAGAGGTGAGATAACTCTGACTATTTTCAGAGAGAATGGCTGGCGTGTGTTGCAGACAGATTGTGCAACTACAGTGGCCTCTTTGAAACACAAAGCTGACTGTGCCACTCTCCTGTTTAAAACCTTGCACTGGTTCTCTTTGACATGAATGCATATTCATCAGAATCCTGTTGGTAGTAAGACACAAAAACCAACTTAAAAGGGTTTAAGTAAAAAGTATGTTTATTGGCTTATGTGGCTGAAAATTCCAAGGTATGGGACAGGTTCTAGATGGATCCAGGGGTTCAAATAATACCGCCAAGAATTATCTACTTCAGGGTGGGGTCTGGAGGGAGGCATGCTGGGTGTCTAGGGTGCAGGTTTTGAGGCAACTGAGTTGTGTAAGTGCTGACTCCACTCTTAAAGGGCCCTGAGAGCCAGAGCCTGCTTGCAGGGCTTTGCCTCCTTATATTTGCACCTTAGGCATGTTGCTGGCCTTACCTGTCAAGGCCCTGGGTCATCTCCATCTCTCAGCTCTTGTTTTCACCTTAACTTCTTTTTCAGGTGAGTTCTTCCCTTGCAGTGGCCATAAGGTCCAGACATGATTCTGTCATTTTAGTAAACTTTCCCCTTTCCACCTATGCCTCCCTCAAAATCCTTTCCTTGTAATGTCAAGAAAGAACAATTCCAGAATTTGGCTCTGATTAACTTGGGTGTGGCAGAATCATTTAATACTATGTGGTCCCCCAATTATTTCCTTTTCCTCCTGGG
This sequence comes from Hyperoodon ampullatus, assembly GCF_949752795.1. Classification (NCBI taxonomy): domain Eukaryota; kingdom Metazoa; phylum Chordata; class Mammalia; order Artiodactyla; family Ziphiidae; genus Hyperoodon; species Hyperoodon ampullatus. The sequence continues at coordinate 41,687,700 of NC_136919.1, read as the reverse complement.
CATACAGCTAACCTATATTTTGCATCTCGGTTGGGTCATTCATAATGATCTCCACATGACCTCCCTCTCCACTCATTGATTGGCTGGTACAGAAGATTCAGCAAGTGGTTCCAGGGACCCAGAGGATTCTGAGGTCCCAGGTTGTGACACAGCCATTGTTGAAAAGAGCCTGGCTTCCTGAGGAAGCCATCCTGAAGAGCTACTTGATCAGGAACATATGCGTTGGGTTTTTTGTGAGAGAGAAACCAAACACTGAGATTTGGGGATGTTTGGTACAAAAGTTAGTGATTCTTGTCCTGTTTAATCCATTGGGTATGTGCTTGTTCCTGAACACATTACTGTTGCCAGAAGGGATGGGGTATTCTGACTGGCTAAGCCTGGGTCATGCACCCATCTTTGGGGCCCTGAGTTAGGTAGAGAGCCCTGCCCCAAACCACACAGATGCAGAGCAAAGAAGGAGCATTTCCCTAGAGGACAATCAAGATGCTGTTACCAGAATAGGGAGTGGGGTGTTGGACAGACAAACAAACAAACCAGCAGTCCACTACAGACCTTCACAAAAACTTTAGGCTTCCCCTTGCAATGTTATGCTGTAAGAATGCCCCAAATGGAGGGTCATTAATTATGTTATCAAAAACCATGGAATCCTCAAAGCAGGGATGGGCCTCATCGTCACTTCATCCCCAACACTGAGCACAGTTCTTCCAACTGGTGGAAATGTTCAGATGAATGAAGAAAGGAATATATTCCACTTATCCAATTGTGGACTAAACTCACTTTTCCAGAGGATATTCATGAGATATTGAAATCTACTTTTTCACTCATATCATTAAGTGAGAAATTTAGCAATTAAAAATGATCAGTAGCATGAATATTTCTGAAACCACTTATCTATTTTACAAATCTTACTGTGTTCGTGAATCTAAAGGATAACTTTTGAATATAAGGTACTTATCATTTATTTCAGAAGAGAGGTATTATGATAACTTAGTTATATCAAGAACTTACCTGCCTTATTCATGTGTGCAGGTGTGTGTGCCAAGGGAAAAACAGGCTAAAAAGCAAATTTTAAGTGAAAACTACTTTGTGGAAGTAGGGTTTATTCTTTGCTTTATTTTTCCTTTCTTTTCCCATTGTTTGGGGCTCTTTAGAAGACTAGTATCCAACATATGGCTGATATGAGGATGAAACTGTAAGCAATGTCTCAGATTTTATTGTGATCTTTCTCTCTTAGATAAAGATAATGTCCTCATTGTCTGATTGAGACAGAAACTCCCCTCCTCCCTATTTAAAAAAAAAAAAAAAAGCAGCCTTGACCAGGAGGTTTCTGAAGACTCCATTGATAACACACAATGGCCTGTTCTTACAGGAATGTTTCATGGCCCTTAAGTGAGTCACTGTTGGCTAATATGATGAAAGAGTGAAAAATGGAAAAAGGGAACCTGAGGGCTCATCAGCTAAACCCAGTCCTGGCAGGGGACTGGGGGTATAAGCAGGAATCCATAAATAGCAGGCTAGGATAAGAGATGCCAAGTTTTATCTTAATGATGAGAAAAAGACAAACCTTCAAAGTAAATGTTTTCCAGCATCTTTTAGCTCAGGGGAGGGGGGAAGAGAAGGAAAAGGAAGGGGCACGAATAAGCACTGCCATGAGCCACAGTCAGTGCTCTGGGTGGCTTTGCCCCCCTTCTCTCGTGGGCTCTCCGATGCCAGTCCTCACAGTCCTGAGCCACAGCTGAGACCATTTTCCCATTGTATAGAGGTGAAGGACCTTATGTAGATGTATTATGCTGAGTTGTGTTTGCTGCATCCATGCCTGGAAAAATGAGATTGCCGCTTTCTATCAGCTTGACCTGAGGCTCATCTACTGTGAATGTCCCCACCCTAATCCCTGGAACTTGTTGTATCACAAGGCTCTCCAGAGTTTTTATTTATGTATTTGTTTATCTATTTATTTGTTTGTTTATATAAGAGGAGATTTATTATAAAAATTGATTATAGAAGATGAGAAATCCTACAATCTGCCATCTGCATGCTGAAGAAACAGGAAATCCAGTGGTATAGTTCAGTCCGAGTCTGAAGGCCTGAGAACCAGGAGCCCCAAGGTCCAAGGGCAGAAGACGGCTGCCCCAGCTCAAGAAGAGAGAATTTGCCCCTTCTCTGCCTTCCTGTTCTATATGAGCTCACAGTGGATTGGATGCTGCCCGCCCACGTTGGGGAGTGTGATCTTCTTTACTCATTGTACTGATTCAATGCAATCTCTTCTAGAAACAACCTCATGGACACATCCACAAATCGTTTTTTTAATCAATTTTCTGGGTTTCCCTTAGCACAATCAAGTTGACACATAAAATTAACCATGATACTTGTGAATATATTACCTTGTATGGCATAAGAGACTCTGCAGGTGTGACTGAGACTCTGCTTAAGGGTTCACATTTTCAGATGGGAGATTATTCTGGCTTATCCAGATGAGTTCAATTTAATCATATGAGAATATTTCCTAGCTGTGGTCAGAGAGAGAGATGTGACAACAGAAGATGGATCTGAGAGATACCACATTGCTGACTTTGAAGATGGAGTGAGGGACCACAAGCCAAGGACTGTGGGCAGCCTCTAGAAGCTGGAAAAGGCAAGAAAGTGAGTTCTGCTCCCTGCCCCCCATCCTGGCCAGAGCTCTCAGAAAAGAAAGTAGCCTGCCAAAACCTTAATTTTACCCTGTTGAGATAATGTCAGAATTCTGCCCCACATAACTGTAAAATAGTAAATCTGTGTTGTCCCTAAATTTGTGGTCATTTGTTATGGCAGCTATAGAAAACTAACATATCCACTAACAGATCTTGAAAAGAAATAGTGGTCAGAGGCCAAAAAAAGACTTCATAGTCTGCTTGACAGTGGAAAGTGAGAAGTAAACATTAAATTGTGTGTTCTAGGCTTCTGCCTTCTAGTCTCATTCTGCTCAGTTACACAAACATGTAACAAGAGGAGAGAGATTGGAAGGAACAAACTTGAGTATTTATTTACTGACTTGGAGCAGAAGAAGATGATGAAGGTCAGCATGAGAGGAGCTGTCTCTGACCACTTAGGACAAACACAAGTCTGGAGAGTCCATAGTTGTGAAAATTATATCTTGAAATCAAAGTTGGGAGGAGGAATCAAAGTTGGATTACTGTTTTCAAGCTCCAGGATCATAAATTTATTAAGATGATCAAATAAGATGATGCATGTGAAATCTTTTGAAAGCTACACAATACAAGGTGCAGTAGGCTGGATGGTAGCCCCCAAAAAGCTATGTCCATATCCTAATTCCTGGAAATTGTGAATGGGACCTTATTTGTAAAAAGTTTTTTGCCAATGTAAGTTAAGGATCACGATAAGGGAAGCTTGTCTGTGATTATCCAGGTGGGCCCTAAACGCAATCACGTGTCCTCATAAGACAAACACACAGAGAATGAGACATCCAAAGAAGAGGATGAGGCTATGTGACCAAAGAGGTAGAGACTGAAGTGATGCAGCCACAAGCCAAGGAATGCTAGCAACCTCCAGAAGCTGGAAGTCAAGGAATAAAAGCTCTCCTTGAGCTCTGGAGGAAGTGTAGTCTTACTAACATCTTAATTTCAGTCTTCTGGCCTCCAGAACTGTAAGAGAATACACTTCTCTTGTTTTAAGCCACCCAGTTTATGGTAATTTGGTATGGCTCTAGGAAGCTAAAACATGTAAGCTTATGGACTAAGCTGTAAAACAAAAATATTGGTAGAAATTACAGAATACACATTTATTAGTGCTATTAAGTTGTCCAGAGACATTCCCATATCACAGAATGATTATCAGCATGGGAGCCCCAATCCTATTAATTTTAAATTCATGATTAGGTGGTGAGATCCTTGAGGATTCTTATCCCCGGGTGCCCATCCCCCATAGAATGGTGTGCCAAATAGGCACCCACCAAATATTTTCTGATTTGTATCACGTAAGAGGAAGTAATTCATCCAGTGAGGAACTCCTTGGGAATGCAGAAAAGTTAAACTGCCAAGACCAGAAGTGACCCTGTTCAATACCAGCCCACCCTTTCTGTTGGAAGATACTGAATTCTAAGGAAAGACCTAAACCAGATCCAGGAGCTCCAGGGTCATCTGAGAAGCACAGTGAGCCCTCTGCAAATGTTTCCCTGTAGCTCCTTACAAGAGGAGTTTCTGGTAGGATGCCAAAGCCAAACTGGCCAGATGAACCCACAGAAACAAATGGGATCAAGTTTCCAAGGTGATGGGATCTGAAGCCACCCTGCCTCAGGGCTGTGCCCACCAGATCATATTCTTATTGGCCTCCACCCAAACTTGAGTCATACTGCACCGTGAATTTGAGATGACTTCTGGTCCTCATAGTGCCACCTCATTTCTTTCTAGAGACCTCTAGAAAGTTTCTAGTAGTTCCTTGAATGTTTCTAGAAATAGTTATTTTGTATAGAAACACCCCAGTGTTCTTTTCTGGCTATCTCTGGCTCATGCCCTTCCCCCATCACAACACATCTCTTCCAATCAGCATGATGACTATCTGCCCTTGCGGCTGAGAGGCCAAAACAAATATGATTATCAGGCTATCTTCAGAGTGCTGACAGCACCCTTGGTGTTGGATGAGCAGGCAGCCCAAGCCACTGTGCCAAGTTCAGTTCCCAAGGGACTGTGCAGAAACTGCAAAAGGAGAGAGGAGGGTATATGCATTTGAATGAGAAATATACTTCCATCAGCACCGGTTTCCCCCACCCCAATTCAGCAATACAAGAAACTACTAAAGAAGCCTGCAATTTTCTTCCTTCCTCTCTTTCTTTCTTTTTCTTTCTTTCATTCATTCATTCTTTCTTTCTTTCTTTCTTTCTTTCTCTCTCTTCCTTCCTTCTTTCCTTCCTTCCTTCCTTCCTTTCTCTCTCTCTCTTTCTCTCTCTCTTTCTTCCTCTTCCTTCCTTCCTTTCTTTCTTTCTTTCTTTCTTTCATTAGAGTATAGTTGCTTTACCCTTCTGTGTCAGTTTCTGCTGTACAGCAAAGTGAATCAGCCATGTGTATACATATATCCTCTCTTTTTTGGATTTCCTTCCCATTTAGGTCACCACAGAGCACCGAGTAGAGTTCCCTGTGCTATACAGTAGGTTCTCATTAGTTATCTATTTAAGGCTGCATTTTTCAATACTAGTTTGGTAATTGTTCATTTATCACTGTAGAGTCCCATTCCACCCAAATATGCACAGGTGTCAAACTCCCAAATCTCTCGTCTCTCTCATGAGTGAAATTAATCATTTATCCAAATGAGGTTTTCTGTGCCATGTGACATGGCCACTTCTCTCTGTCTTTAACATTACCACTCACCCTAGTTTATGGTCAGGACCCTAACGTCTCACTCAAGAAGAAGACTCTGTTTTCCTCCCTTCTCAGTTGAAGCCCAGGACAGCTATGTTGTCTCCACACAGTAGCATCATTCATTCTCAATGCTGAGACTCATACGTGGTGGCACTGTGGTCCCTGAATGGGGTAAGGTGGGTGTACTGTTGGCCGTCTCTGCACAGTGTCAGATGACATCAGTGTACCTAGCTCACAAAGTTCAGCAGACCATGGAGAAAGACATGAGCATGCAAGATGAACTCTTCTCTAGGATAAAAGCATGGTTCAAGCATCACTCAGAAATGACTCCTGACAAGATATATAATCTCACTTTATCTTTCAAACAGAGCTGTGGTGAGAACGAAATAATAAGATGATGTGTAAAAGCACATAGAAACTTATTCTTCAGTCAGTGTGGCCACTGTTATAAGTACTTGTATTTATTTTACTGGTCTCTTTTTATTTTTCTGAAAAATGTAGACAAAATCCCTATATAATGTAATATAACACAACTAATCTGGGAAGCATTTGCTAATCCTCCTCTTTCAGCCAAATGGTTCCCCCAGATGGACATGGAACCTAGAGGCAGATCCAATATTGACTGTGCCAAATGAAGAAATGGAAATAGATTTGAAAGGTGGGAACTTTGAATGGAAAATTTTTCCCTTTCCTCACCTTCCAACCTGGGTTCTGCTCAGAAGTGTTAGAGAGCTCTGAAATACCACTGTGAGAGAGAAGGATTTCAAATGGAAAATTTTATTTTAAATGCCAAGAGCTTCTTGTCTCTAGGATAACATTCTCTTTTTTCTTTCTTGCATTCTCTGACTTATTCCTTTCCTTTGCTGAACTATTTTCCAACCAGCTTACTAATATTTATCTATTGTAATGAACACATTTTGGTTTGGAGTTTCTACAGGTTTTTGTGGGCATGTAAAATAAGATTAAATCTTGTACTTCGTAAAATTTTATCCATACATTCCACAAGAAGAATTTAAAGGGTGGTGGTAGGGAGAGGGAAGACTGGCCATGGTTCTGGTTCTGGTTCTGGTCAGCCCTAATGCTTCAGGCCACCCTCCTCTTCTGGGGTTTCAGGCTTTAGTAAGGAGCATGTCATCCTTGGACATTCCTTTTTCAATTTTTCAACTAGGTTTGATTTTGTTTCTTGAATTCAGCATTTACTGTAAGTTGTCACAGTTGTGCTAAACACTTCACATTGGAGCTGTTGAAGTTGTAGCTACTTTGTGTAGATCAGCAGTCCCCAACCTTTTTGGCACCAGGGACCAGTTTCGTGGAACACAATTTTTCCACGGATGGGGGTGGGGGTGGGGAGAGTATAGTTCAGGCGGTAATGCGAGTGATGGTTCAGGTGATAATGCAAGCAATGGGGAGCGATGGGGAGCGGCAGATGAAGCTTCGCTCACTCGCCTGCCACTCACCTCCTGCTGTGTGGACTGGTACTGGTCGGCGGCCTGGGGGTTGGGGACTCCTGGTGTAGATGATTCACGGATGTGTTTTATGTGATAATTAATGCAGTTGAATATTATATATGCATCTGATTTCAGATTAGCTGGCCTCACACAAAAGGGCATTGCTGGGTAAATATGAGAGAAATAATAGGAAATCTTTAGTTTTAAAGTTAGCACTGGTGTCCAACTAATAAGATTGATACACTGAAAAGAATATCCATGCCATGCTAATCCCTGGATCCCTGGGACAATATCTTCTTCCTCTCTTGGGCTCTGATATGTGACAGTTTGTAACTTCTCATGGGGAATTACCTGGATGCAGTGGTGATCTTCAAATAGATGACCAGGCAGCTATTCTGGTGATCACATAAAGAAAAGGCTGACAGACCAAATTAACATCCTTGAATCATAAAATTTTTTAAATCAATTTAAAATATATAGCCAGAAGCCAGAGATGGGGTAAGAATTTAACATACTTTTGGTAAGGGTGAAACGACCAGAATCTTCTGTTATGCAATGTTTTTACATCCTGTCTCTCTCTTCCTCTTTGCTGCATCAGCCTTCCCATGACAGCCAAGTTATGAGGACCAGAGTTATGGGTTCAGTGAGGGGGCCCAATGAATGGAAGTGGCCTAGAGCCAACAATATTCGGTTGATCTATTGGAGAGATGCAAGCTATAGCTTGTCAGTTAGCTTGATAAACATCTTTGGATTTTATCTATCTTTCTTGGGGACAGGACATGTGGGACCATGACAAATGTCACTAATAGGTGGCTGATGCAAGACCTCATGAATATTGAGTGCCTGTGTGCCTCATGGATATCTAGTACATCGCAAATATTCAAAGCCTCATATATGTCATGAATATTTGGTGTCTGTTACTCCTTTCCTTCCTTTCTATCTTTATTTAGTATACATACGCTCTTCTCATTTTGTCTACATATAACGTGTCTCCCAGGTTACCACCTTATCTGTATTTAACACATCTTATGAATTCCGTATATTCCTCATAAGCTGCTAGCTCATCCATCCATCCCATTGATTTTCTATAGCAAAAACAAATATTCTCAAATAACACAGCAAACACAAATTATAGCAATGTTCACAATTGGTCTGGTGGTGCAGTAGGAAAAAATAGAATTAGTAGACATTCAACAAAAAATTTCTTTATTGCTGGGAGATATTTCTTTGGACAAACACCTTCCTAAGGCCCACAGCAACAATGGAATCCCAGAAATCTCTGAAAACAGTTCTCTCAGTTCAATTAACAGCATTATGATTTTCCCAGTGGCCCAAGTTCCAAATTCAGGCACTATATTGATTTTTCTCTTGCCCTTACTCCATTATATTCCAACCATCAATACATCCTGTTGATTCTGCCTCCTATATGTATTTTTTTTTTTTTTTTTTTTTTTTGCCTGGTACGGGGGCCTCTCACTGTTGTGGTCTCTCCCGTTGTGGAGCACAGGCTCCGGACGCGCAGGCTCAGCGGCCATGGCTCACGGGCCCAGCCGCTCCACGGCATGTGGGATCTTCCCGGACCGGGGCACGAGCCCGTGTCCCCTGCATCAGCAGGCGGACTCTCAACCACTGCGCCACCAGGGAAGCCCTATTCTTAACCCATCCACTCTCTCCATCTTTAATATTACCACTCCTGATTTAAGCCACCAATTTCTCTTGCCTTCAAGGCAGTAGCCTCCCAACCGTCATCCTTATTGCCCCTCCTTTCTTTTTGCAGCCCATTTTCCATACAGCAAGCAGAGTGGTCTTTTAAATATGTAAATTGGTGTGAGTGGCTTCCCATGGCTTCTAGATCGGTGTCCATCCATGTATGGTCAGTGGAAGTGGAAACAACCCAAATACCCATAAACAGACAAAAAGATAAGCAAAATGTAGTATATCCATGCATTGGAATATTATTTGGCCATAAAAAGGAAAGAAGCTCTGACATATGCTACAGCATGGATAAATCTTTTTTGTGTGTGTGCGGTACGCGGGCCTCTCACTGTTGTGGCCTCTCCCGTTGCAAAGCACAGGCTCCGGACGCACAGGCTCAGCGGCCATGGCTCACGGGCCCAGCCACTCCGCGGCATGTGGGATCTTCCCAGACCAGGGCACGAACCCGTGTCCCCTGCATCGGCAGGCAGGCTCTCAACCACTGCGCCACCAGGGAAGCCCAACATGGATAAATCTTGAAGACGTTATGCAAAGTGAAAGAAGCCAGTCACCAAAGACCACATGTTATAGGATTCCATTTATATAAAATGTCCAGAATAGGCAAATCTATAGATGCAGAAAGTACATTAGTGATTGCATAGAGCTGGGGAGGGGTGGATGATGTGGGGAGAAGAGGGAAGTAGTAGCTGAAGAATGCAAGATTTCCCTTTGTGTTAATGAAAATGTTCTAAAGTTGACTGTGGTTTGCGCATATTTGTCAATATACTAAAAATGAATTCTGCACTATAATTGGGTAACTTGTATGGTATGAGAATTATATATCAATAAAGTTTTTTTTTTTTTTAAGTATGGTAAGTGGGCAGGCAACATTTGAATCATCTGGGAGCTTGGAGAAATGCAGACTCTCAGTCCCCACCCCAGATGCACTAAAGAATCTCTTGTTATGGATCCCAGCAATCTGTGTTTTAACAAGCACTCCAGGTGACTTTTATGCACAAAAGTTAAAGAAACACAGAAATAAATTAAAATTACAATTCCATACCAGGCTTACTAGACCCTACACAACTATTTTATCTCTCCAACACCAACTCCCATCCCAGCCACACTACCTCTCCTTCTGTGTCATCAACAGGCCTAATGACTTCTCCTCTTAGGGCCTTTGAACTCTCAATTCCCTCTACCTGGAGGAACTCCCCTGAGATCTTAATACTTCTGGATTCTTTTTGCCATTCGGTTTTTAGCCTACGTGTTACTTCCACAAAGAAGACTTCCTAGACCATCATAGCTAAAATGTCCTGCCATTCATCTGGTCACATATCCTTGTTATATTTGCTTCCCAATACTTATAACTATTACTATTTTCTACTTTATTTATTTGTGGGCTGTCTGCCTGCCTTCCTGGAATATAAGCAAGCCCATCTATCTAGTAGGCACTCAACTACCATTGAATGGATGAGGAAACACACTGAACCCAGGTGACCTGGAATATATACCTTACCACTCACTCACCATGACCCACGACTAGTTTCCGAGCCCTCTGTGTCTTGCCAAGAGATTGTGTTAGAAACTGTTCCACCAAAATTAGCCATATTTTCTGTTAACACAAAAGGCCACCCTAATGACTGATGTTACAAGCTATGCTAAGGATGGCAGAGAGAGACAAGTGAAATGGTTGAGGAAACTATTCTTCTTCACCAGACTAAAAGTTCCTCAAGAATGGCCCCAGTGTCTGCTACAAATTAGATGCCCCAAAACATATTTGCCTAACTCTTGAACTAAGTACTTAGGAAGTAAAAACTATTTCATTCTTGCTTTGTAATAAACCCGTAAGAGGTGCTTCCTAGACTCCTCCAACCCTTTGGAGAGTCACCTAAACACCCTGTTCCCTGTCCCCTTCTTCATCCTTTCTGTTAAATAAGATATTTGTGTTTTAAATGAAAGCCATTGTTGACCTATCACTAGTGGAAAAGAACCAGTGTGCATGCATTCCTCATGTAATAAGAAATAAATCCCTTAAGCCTATAATTTGCTCCTACTGGTGTAGAATTTTGAAGTCCAAGAATGCATCTGCCATCGAGGAGGTTAATTTTGGGTCTGCTGGCTCTGCAGTTATGTATGTGGCTATTGTTCATGACAGAGAAACGGTCTAGAGGAGATCAGTGCTCTGTTCTCATAATGAACCTTATGTTTCTAAACACAGGTGCGTTTGGACTGTAGACATCTGTGTCATTAAATGGGAGGGTGGGGGGAGAAAGAGCACAAAAGCAACTCAGAAATGGGTCTCTTGGAAATGCAAGATGGTATTATTGCAGTAGCTCTTATCAATATCATTGTTGTTTCTTTGATGACGTATCATGGTACAGAGATAGTGGTGAGGAATCCAGTCTCTCACCACCACGTTTTCACTATGCCGCCTTTCACTAAGAGATGGAGGGGACTCTTGCTAGAATTCACCCTATTGTCATCCTATTGAAAGGAGTTGTCAGAAGGCCCCTATTCCATCCTGCAATCATTTCAATCTGCTTTTTACTCCAACTTTGTGTTTCATCTTTGCTATTTGATGCATAAAAATGAAAGAGCTCCTGGGAAATACTTGTTCCCAATGGCTCTGATAAAACAGATATCCTGGGAAACTACCAAAAAGGTGCAGGGCAAAGAAAGGAGGGCTATCCAATGACTCATGGTCATTCTCTTGCCCCCCTCACACCCACTAATTCAGCATTTATGTGTTCTGCATCTCAATCCCACGATTCCTGCAAGTCAGACATTTACAGGTATTCAGGACAACCCAAATCTTATGACAACAAATATTCTTAGCCATTTTACAGACACATATGCACTGGGAATTTTTGTAATTAGTCATATGACACGCTATCATTTGCACTTGTCTCATCTTGATGAATACTTTAAAACATTATGACAAAAGGCTAGTACTCCAATACCAGTAAACGAAGTCAGTTTTAAAAAGGAATCTTAGATGGCCTCATTTGACTAAAACAATTTCGTGGCTTTTTACGAAGTGTAAAACTCTGAATATAATGTCTCAGTAAGTTGTAAATGTCGTGGTAGTGTTTCACTAACTGCCTCAAACCTTGAGCTGGAGCTGCCACTAATATTCTTCTGATCTAACAAACGAGAGTAACAGAGAAGTCAGGTGATGTGCCAAGCACACAGCTAGGCAGCTGTTAAGCCAGCGTGAGAATCCAATCTCCTGACTTAAAGTCGTTCTTGCTATTAAACCATGTGGATCCTTCTGGGTGCAGCTGGGGAAGCAGAGCCACCATGAGTGATATGGATTAAGGGTCAGGCCCCTCCCACCAGGTGGGAGCTGGTGAAGGAGTCTTTAAGAGGATATTGCTCTGTGTCTGAGTTGGTCCTGAAAGGGCTGCAGGTCAGCAGGGCTTGAAGTTGGAAAAGTAAACCTGGGTGTCAAGTGCAGAAGACCAAGGGCAAACTGGAATCCACAAGGACAAACTCCAGCCTGCAGCCCTCTCCCCACCTCCAACATCAGCGATGTGGGTGACTTGCAGGAAGAAGCTGGCAGCCTTCATCGCCAAACCACATGTGCACCTGGCCCAGGCCACAGAGTCAGGGTGGAGGAGATGGGCAGGAGCTGAGGCGTCTGAGGCCCAGCTGTGGCCTCTTGACACCGTGGGGGGCAAGCAGATCCGCATACACATGCGGAGCTGCCCTTGGATCCCTGCAGTGACCTTGTGGGTGTAATGGCCCTCCCTTCACTGCCACCTTCCAAATCAGGCAGAAATGTACCTTGTGGCCAACTCTATCTAACCCAGAACCAGCTTAACTAAGTAAAAAGCCACCACACCACGTTACAGCCTGTCAGTGTATTCTCAGCTGCATTTGATTTTTCTTTATGACACCAAATACAGAATAATTCAAATATACAAGAGAATATGCATATAGAAACTTTCCATGGTTTCCTTTATGGAATGAGTGATTTTCTGCTGCCTTGAGTACTCAGTCACTTTGGTTCATTTTCTTGCCATGTGCTTATGGAGATGAATTAAAACTGGCCTATTTGTATATTACTTGTATATGAAAATTTGGGTCTATTGATTATACCCATAGAAATAGCAGGTCCTCTAATATGATGTATATCATGTAAATGAGGATTAGACAAACTTCAGGATCCATTTGGCATTATTATCTGTGCAACTATGTGCTTATGTATTTGTGTACCTATGTAGGTAGCTTTGTATTTGTCCTATCTATCTATCTATCCATCTATCTAACCAGGTAGTACTATAGAGACTTAAGAACAGTTTTGATGAGTACACAGACAGATATTCTAAAAATTGAGAGCTGAGAGACTGAAATATTGGTGTTGTAACTTCTGAGTAATTGTTTCAGCTACTGAACACTGGCACAAATCCAAAAGTCAAAAGAATTGACAGCAATGTAAGTTGTTTCTTCCTTTGGCTTCTTGAGATGACTGAGATAGTTATAGATAGGAAATGCAGACACAGTTAAAAAAAATCTAACCACACATGATTAATGAGAATTTGTCATGCTCTGAGACTCTCATCTTCTGCTTCTCTAAGTACCTCTTAGATTCTTTAGCCTTGTAGCTTGTTTTCCTTCTCAGAGCCAAGCCCCAGCAATGCTCCTTTCCTTTGCTTGTGCTTTTGAGGGGGAAAAAAACAAAGTTAAGACTGTAGGAAAATAAATCAACAAATAAATACAGCTTTGTAAAGACACTGAGATAATAAACTGAGACTATAAATCAACCTTCCAGGCTTCACCATCAACCCAGGGAAGAAGGTGAAACAAGTGGTTTCCAAACACTTGATAAAACATAGAGGGTGTTTGGGGGTAGAAGGAGCTATGGTTTTGGATCTAGAAGAACTGGATACAAGCCATTTATCCATTTTGTGTCCCCTTTAGTATTATTTAACTTATTAGCATTTATGTTTCCTCTTCTGCAAAGTAGCCGTCATCTTATTTGCTTCCTCGAGAAGTTCCAGGGTTGAAAGAGATAACTTCTATGTCCACCTCGTACCTTACTTCATCTTCACCTGCATTGACTCCATCCATCTCATATGACATATATAAATGGCATTACAATGTGTGGGGTCACATTATTTTTAAATGTTAGAGAATTAGGTCTTAGTAGATAAGTGGAAATGTTAAAATAACTTATTTCTTAGTCTGACAACCACTGTTAATATTGCTTAACTGAAACAACTGAAGCAGCGGATTTTTCCTATGTCAGGAAAAAATCGTGAAAGACTTTGAAAGAGCAAAAAAAAATCACTGGATATTCTATCTAGGTAACCCTTCTGGGTTATCTATGTCTTTTATTGTTTTGGAGCTATGTTAACATTTAATTCATGGCCCACAGCTTTATAACTCATGCCTGAATGAAGCTTTCTAACTCGTGTATTTTACTAAGTAGGTGAATACGCAAATACTAAATCAGCAAATAATGAGAACTAGTATGGTGTCTAGTGGATGCACAATTGATTTATCAACCCATTTTCCCACCAAGAAGCCCCTTTTGCAACTATGATGCAGATTTATTTGGCGATTCCTGACAACTGATGAATTATTAAAAGATGAACTGGGGCACATTAAAATTTACAAGAGTTTATATGAGCAAACAGTGCTTCCAAACAAAAGTTGTTAGAGGCACTTTATCAGCAGGAGCTACGGGAAAGACTTTTATGGAGAAGACTCAGAAGCAAAGCAAAGCAAATCATTGGATTGGCTATAGCTTAAATTGTTGCCTTATTTGGGAAAGCCCAAATAAAGGCTGTTTGTGATTGGATTTCTTAAGTTTCAATTTCTTAACTTTAAGGATTTCTAGGAATTGACTCTGGCTTAGGGTCCAGTTTGTTTACATAGGTTGCTGAGGCAGTAGAGACACCTTAGTCTAATGGCCTTGTGTTTCATTACTTTAACAATGCCACGTGTCCACCTTTTAGATTTTTTGTTTTTTAACATCTTTATTGGAGTATAATTGCTTTATAATGGTGTGTTAGGTTCTGCTCTATAACAAAATGAATCAGCTATACATATACATATATCCCCAATATCTCCTCCCTTTTGCGTCTCCCTCCCTCCCTCCCTAACCCACCCTTCCATGTGGTCGCAAAGCACCTAGCTGATCTCCCTGTGCTTTGTGGCTTCTTCCCACTAGTTACCTATTTCACATTTGGTAATGTATATATGTCCATGCCACTATCTCACTTCGTCCCAGCTTACCTTCCCACTCCCATGTCCTCAAGCCCATTCTCTACATCTGCGTCTCTATTCCTGTCCTGCCCCTAGGTTCATCAGAACCAATTTTGTTTTTTTTAGATTCCATATATATGTGTTAATATACAGTATTTGTTTTTCTCTTTCTGACTTACTTCACTCTGTATGACAGACTCTAGGTCCATCCACCTCACTACAAATAGTTCAATTTCGTTTCGTTTTGTTGCTAAGTAATATTACACTGTATATATGTGCCACATCTTCTTATCCATTCATCTGTCGATGGACACTTAGGTTGCTTCCATGTCCTGGCAATTGTAAATAGAGCTGCAATGAACATTATGGTACATGTATCTTTTAGAACTATGGTTTTCTCAGGTTATATGCCCAGTAGTAGGATTGCTGGGTCATATGGTAGTTCTATTTTTAGTTTTTTAAGGAACCTCCATACTGTTCTCCATAGTGGCTGTATCAATTTACATTCCCACCAACAGTGCAAGAGGGTTCCCTTTTCTCCACACCCTCTCCAGCATTTATTGTTTATAGGTTTTTTATGATGGCCATTCTGACCAGTGTGAGGTGATACCTCATTGTAGTTTTGATTTGCATTTCTCTAATGATTAGTGATGTTGAGCATCCTTTCATGTGTTTGTTGGCAATCTATACATCTTCTTTGGAGAAATGTCTATTTAGGTCTTCTGCTCATTTTTGGATTGGGTTGTTTGTTTTTTTGATATTGAGCTGCATGAGCTCTTTGTAAATTTCAGAGATTAATCCTTTGTCAGTTGCTTCATTCGCAAATATTTTCTCCCATTCTGAGGGTTGTCTTTTCCTCTTGTTTATGTTTTCCTTAACTGTGCAAAAGCTTTTAAGTTTCATTAGGTGCCATTTGTTTATTTTTGTTTTTATTTCTATTTCTCTAGGAGGTGGGTCAAAAAGGATCTTGCTGTGATTTATGTCATAGAGTGTTTTTCCTGTGTTTTCCTGTAAGAGTTTTATAGTGTCTGGCCTTACATTTAGGTCCTTTATCTATTTTGAGGGTATTTTTGTGTATGGTGTTAGGAAGTGTTCTAATTTCATTCTTTTACATGTAGCTGTCCAGTTTTCCCAGCACCACTTATTGAAGAGGCTGTCTTTTCTCCATTGTATATTCTTGCCTCCTTTATCAAAAATAAGGTGACCATATGTGCATGGGTTTATCTATGGGCTTTCTATCCTGTTCCATTGATCTATATTTCTGTTTTTGTGCCAGTACCATACTGTCTTGATTACTGTAGCTTTGTAGTATAGTCTGAAGTGCAGGAGCCTGATTCCTCCAGCTCCGTTTTTCTTTCTCAAGATTGCTTTGGCTATTTGGGGCCTTTTATGTTTCCATACAAATTGTGAAATTTTTTGTGTTAGTTCTGTGAAAAATGCCATTGGTAGTTTTATAGGGATTGCATTGAATCTGTAGATTGCTTTGGGTAGTATAGTCATTTCCACCATGTTGATTCTTCCAATTCAAGGATATGGTATATCTCTCCATCTGTTTGTGTCATCTTTAATTTTTCATCATTGTCTTATAGTTTTCTGCATACAGGTCTTTTTCTCCTTAGGTAGGTTTATTCCTAGGCATTTTATTCTTTTTGTTGCAATGGTAAATGGGAGTGTTTCCTTAATTTCTCTTTAAGATTTTCATCATTAGTGTATAGGAATGCAAGAGATTTCTGGGCATTAATTTTGTATCCAGCTACTTTACCAAATTCATTGATTAGCTCTAGTAGTTTTCTGGTAGCATCTTTAGAATTCTCTATGTATAGTATCATGTCATCTGCAAACAGTGACAGCTTTACTTCTTCTTTTCCCATTTGGATTCCTTTTATTTCTTTTTCTTCTCTGATTGCTGTGGCTAAAACTTCCAAAACTATGTGGAATAATAATGGTGAGAGTGGACAGCTTAGTTTTGTTCGTGAGCTTAGAGGAAATGGTTTCAGTTTTTCACCATTTAGAATGATGCTGGCTGTGGGTTATATATGGCCTTTGTTATGTTGGGGTAAGTTCCCTCTATGCCCACTTTCTGGAGAGTTTTTATCATAAATGGGTGTTGAATTTTGTCAAAAGCTTTTTCTGCATCTGTTGAGATGATCATATGGTTTTTCTTCTTCAGTTTGTTAATATGGTTTATCACATTGATTGATTTGCATATATTGAAGAATCCTTGAATTCCTCAGATAAACCCCACTTGATCATGGTGTATGATCCTTTTAATGTGCTGTTGGATTCTGTTTGCTTGTATTTTGTTGAGGATTTTTGCAAGTATGTTCATCAAGGATATTGGCCTGTCATTTTCTTTCTTTGTGACATCATTGTCTGGTTTTGGTATCAGGGTGATGTTGGCCTCGTAGAATGAGTTTGGGAGTATTCCTCTCTCTGTTATATTTTGGAAGAGTTTGAGAAGGATAGGTGTTAGTTCTTCTCTAAATGTTTGATAGAATTCGCCTGTGAAGCCATCTGGTCCTGGGCTTTTTTTTGTTGGAAGATTTTTAATCACAGTTTCAATTTCAGTGCTTGTGATTGGTCTGTTCATATTTTCTATTTCTTCCTGGTTTAGTCTCGGAAGGTTGTGTTTTTCTAAGAATTTGTCCATTTCTTCCAGGTTGTCCATTTTATTGGCATATAGTTCCTTGTAGTAATCTCTCATGACCCTTTATATTTCTGCAGTGTCAGTTGTTACTTCTTTTTCATTTCTAATTTCATTGATTTGATTCTTCTCTCTTTATTTCTTGATGAGTCTGGCTAATGGTTTATCAATTTTGTTTATCTTCTCAAAGAACCAGCTTTTAGTTTTATTGATCTTTGCTACTGTTTCCTTCATTTCTTTTTCATTTATTTCTGATCTGATCTTTATGATTTCTTCCTTCTGCTAACTTTGGGGTTTTTTTGTTCTTCTTTCTCTAATTGCTTTAGGTGTAAGTTTAGGTTGTTTATTTGAGATGTTTATTGTTTCTTGAGGTAGGTTTCTATTGTCACCTTTTCCTTTAATCTGGTTGTACCATCTTACTTGTTCCCTCATTAATTAATAGTTACATAAAAATTTTAGCCATGCATTCCTTTTAATTTTATATGAGTCAGGATTTTACGTTTAAAAATTTTTTATTCTTTAACATTTGAAAAATAGTTCAGACTGAATTATCATCTTCAACTAGGGAAGTTTTATGCAATTCTATGAGCCCACCTTTTCAGAGAACACTTCAGAACATCACTTTCAATGAGTCATAATTCCTCTTCGTGAGTCTTCTATCTGCCATTCTATGGATTCACAATGTAAGAAAGTGATTTTACAGTGTAAAGCCCTCTGAAAATGAGTATCTTGTTTAATCATTATAGCCTGTGAGAAGTTGTTATTTTCTCTATTTAAGGCTGGGGAAATTCATATTCAGGGTGCTTCTGAGACATGCTCAAGATCACACAAGTAGAAAAGCTTAATTTTACTGTTGTCAAGGGTTAAGAGGCAGGAGTTTAACACGTGTCAGATTCAGTGCTCTTCATGTAAATGATACAGAACTCAAGCCCAAATACCATAGGGACTAAAAGCCTCTCTCACTTTTCTGCACTTAAGAAGAATAATGTCTATTCCTGAACCTTGTTTTGCAGATCATGGAATTGGGTTTATTAATTTGGGGAGATGGTGATGAAAGTCATCTACCTTTACTTGCTTGATTTACAATGGAAAGAGTAGAAAGTTACTAGACGACTAGAAAACGATGGATTCTTACTCAGAGCTAGTAAAAGGGGTGGAGAAGAGAACCTGAGAAACCTGGGTTGAGTGTTCATGCTTGATTGAGAGTGGTGAGAAGGGAGAAGGGGGCACATGGGCAATTTCCCTGTTGTGATGAATAGGGCTTTGAGAAGACAGGAGAGAGGTTTCATATTCTACTGAGTTTGAGAGACTTCAGTAAAGCTCTAAATTACATTTAGGGGGATGTCGGACTTTTTTTTAAAGTACAGCATCTTGCTAACAGACTGAAGGGGTCTAGTTTTGTCTGAGTGAGGATTATTACTTTGCTACGAGTGGAGTATCTCTCTAAGGAGAGATGAGGCATCTCTGGCCCGGGATTCAAAATTCGATTAAGTGATAACAAGATGTTGGCCACTGGCTCCAAACTCTGTCTTCAAGAATCATTTGGTCAGCTAATTATTACTATTATTTACTGCATTTTTGTCAAGCGTCCTAGAATAAGATCACCAGGAAATAAATGAGAAGAAAGAAAACTTTATTGGCTTCTATAGAAGAAGGGTTGTTCTGGCAGTTAGTAGAGATTTTATATGTTACAAGCATTTAGGTTAGTCTTAGAGAAAAAGAAACAAGACAACAAGCACTTAATATGTGGAACAAAACTTATTCTCTATTATTAGTTCTTAAAAAGCCTAAGGTAAAGTAAGTCTGGGAAAGTACTTTCTTAAGGTTTCTGGCAATGAAAATGGTTGCTTTAGTCATATAGGAGGCACAAAAATCTTAACTTTTCATCCTTTGAAATACATATGTGTCCTTCTCTCTTCCCAATTTCTACAGTGGAGTCTACTTCTCATCTTTGTGACATGACAGATATATGGTAAGTCAATCAGAAAAGTCAGGTATTACGGAGACTCACTGAAAAGTGATACATGCTTTGCATAATTTAACTCAAAACATATACATTTACATTTATTTGCCAACATTTGATATAGGAACCAAGGATTATTCTTTGAGCTGGGGACATCTGATTGGAATTCCACATTGTATTCCATACATGAGCCATAGCAATAATATGTATTCTATCCTTTCCAGTTTTAATTTCTTTTTAAAGGGAGCAAAATCTTAAAACCAATGACCCGATCAACACACAGAATCTCTCTAGATTTTTAAGATTGTTTTCCTTTAAGCTTTATAGTTCTCCTATAACTATTCAAAGCATTTAACTTAATTTTCATAGAGAAAATTCTGTTGCTAAATTCATGTTTCACTTATTTGGTAATATCTAATTAAATTAGACAGTTAAAACAATAAGGACAACTGACATACACAGGTTTGGGAACAAATTCAAGTGGCTTATGCATCTACCTCATATGGTAAAGGAATCATTCACAGGATACTTCAGTAGCACCCAAAACGGCAAATATTTAGCATGCTGTGGGCAGCAGTTAATACACTTAGAAAAGGAATTGTAAACAGATTGACCATGGTAAGTTAGGTTGGCCTGGAAGGGCCAGATATGAGTTCACCTCCAGGGTAGAATGAACCTTGCTGGTACATGCAGATCAGAAAGCTAAGGGTGTTCACAGATAGGACCTGGGTTTCCAGAATTTCCTGCCCTTCCCACCCTTCCAAAACTACCTTGGAGTGCCTGTGAGCAAGTGGGGAGCACTAAGGGCTGAAAGGAACAATAGGAAGAACATTCCAGCTGGCCATGTGTCTTGAGAAAGTCACTCACACCTTGGCTACTGCAGCAGCTTTCTCATCTGTGGAAAGTGAAGTTTGAACCAAAGTAAAACCACGTGGATCAATTTCCTCTCAAAAGTCAATGATTTCCTTGTTTATTTGTTTGAGTGGTTGTTTGTTTTAGTTTGCTTGTAGGATACCAAAAATTAAAGCATTGTTTATATACAGCAGCAATAACAGTGTTGAAATTAAGTGGATGCCTTATAATTCACTTCCTCACCTCTGTAGTGGAAACCATTGCCCAGGACCTCTGCCAAGAGCTTTTATCAATTGCTTTTGGACACTGTGGCAGTAGGGCCACAGGCTGGCAATCTCTGGCAAAGGGGACACCAAGGGAGAGTGGGCAGCAACTGCCCAGCTCTCGGCATCGCCCCTGACCCCACTGCTGGGCCTGCAGATGGAGAAGAAAGCCTGAAGCCGGAGACACCTGCCCTCCCTCTTTCGCTCTGAGCTCAAGTGTGAGCACCCTCGAGTCTAAGGAAACCTCTTCCCAAGGCTGGATGCCAGGGGCTTCCCTGGCAGAGGGAACTGAAACCTGGCAATTCCTTTAGTCCTGTTCCCTGGGCAGAGGCAGCGAGGAGGGGTGGGCTGGCAGTCCATTTCTATTGTGCCTGCCTTCTGGGGGAGTCCCTGGATCTGGAGAGGCTCTCAGATCAAACCTGCTGTGCTGCGGGAAAGGTGAATGGACCCAGCCACTCTGTGTCCAGACTGGAGGAATCCACTGTGCTCAAAGGAAGAGGCTTCTGTTATTCCCGGAAGTAAAAGCACAACACAGGGCAAAGCCTGTGTAGACTTTGGTTCTATCAATATATGTCATTTGGGGTAATTCATCTGAATAACCTTAATTAACATGGATAATAGACTTATGGGCCAAGAAGATATTTGTTTGTCTCATATGCATATCTTTTCTCCTTCAAGTTTTTTGGAAATATGAGTATAGAATACTCGGAGGGAAGACCAGGCTCTTCCTCATCCTCAGCCTGCCCCCTCATTGCCCTTCCTGTCTCTCTCCTTCTCTCTCTTCCCTTAATCAGCCATTGCATGAATTGAAGTGGATTTTGAGTCTTTATTCATTTTTTTGGAAAAGATATTTATGCTCCCTGTTTTTAATTTTAAAATCAGTTGATCATGACATTTCAGATATCTTTCTCTTACCAAATAAAACAGAAGAGAACGGAATTGTGTCTTTTCTAGTCCCACGTGATTGTGATTTTCTTTTAAAGCAGGTCAGTTGCTCTTAATAGGCAACTTTCCCGATTCCTGTTAAAAAAAAAAAAAAAAAGAGTGTTCCAAACATTACAGTCTAAAGTAGCACAGAAAAATAGATAATGGTGCAAAGCTGCATATGTAACTTTAAATTTTCTAGTAGTCATATTTTAAAAAGGAAAAACAGGTAAAATTAATTTAGTGATATATTTATTTAACCCAATATAATCAAAATATTATTATTTTAACATGTAATAAATATTGAAAGTTAGTAATGAGATATTTTGCCTTTTTGGAAGAATTACATCTTTGAAATGCAAGGTGTGTTTTGTACCTACAGTACATCTCAATTTGGGCTGGACACGCTTCAGGTACTCAGTAGCCACAGGTGAGTAGTAGCTACTATATTGAGCATCGTTGGTCTACACATTCTTTTTATATTCTGAGGCCTAAGTTTTGTGTGATTTCCATTTGTCACTGTGTCTTCAAGCAGAGAAACTATTTAGAATCCAAGTTTTCTGTCAGATTGGAAGCTGTCGTAGCAGTTCCCACGAGGTATAAAATTTGGTCAAGCAGAAGATATTTCTAGTTATGCCACTTATTCCTTCCCCAGCAGAATGTCCATTTTTGTATAGAGTGAGCAGAGCATCAAAGCAAAACTACTTGATTTCACTAATTTCAACTTTAAGTCTCTGAAAAAATCAAAGTTTTCCAATGAGAATTATCACCACTCATTACCCAATACTGAAAAAACTGTATATTGTCTTTTGCAATGTCTCTAAATGTGCACAGCACTTCGATAATTTTATAGCTACCTTGCAAATTGAGGCAAGCCCAGCTATTAGGTAGAACTTTACAGGTGAAGAAAACTACATGCCACGTTAGTTCCTGACATGTGAATGCTGAAGACAACACCATCCATGGCTTTCCTCACCTTCAGTGTGACTAGGGAGGAGATGTCCTCTCTGAATTTCCCAGGTAACTGATAGAATTTCTACTCTCGCTCACAAAATCCAGTACCTGAAAGTACCCATCTCATTATTTTTATTACAACATTATAACATCTTATTTCTATATTAGGATTTGGGGAAGTTAAAAAAAAAAAAACAACAACTGTGATCCATTACATTGCCTATCCCACCAATGTTTCAGCAACTCAGGACAGAAAACATTCCTGATTCTTCACTGTGTCTAACTGAACCCAAGCAGCAATGTCTGGTGCATCGTTGGTGCTCAGTCCTTTTTCATTGAAGGCAGGAAGCTCTGCCCTGTTCATGTACCTTTTTCCCCTGATCGTACACTTTCTTCGAGACCCGAGACCATACTGGTATTTCACACTGATTTTCATTCTTTCAACAAACGTTCATTGAGTGCCTGCTTGAAGCTAGGCACTGTGCCGGGGAGAGTGGTGAAAAACACAGATGTACTCCCTAAATTCAAGAGGAAGAGGGAAGATTGTGGAAAAAATAAGTGTAATGGGCACTGTGGTTGTGAAATACCTTCCAGTGAGTTTTCCTTCTGGGTATTCTGCTTTGTTTTGTTTATGTGTTTTCCTCCCCTGCAACATACTCCTCCACTCAGTTTTAGGAAGGAGATCTAGGTACTGCTTGAGACAAACAAAGTAAAGGGTAGGGAGGAAGGAGAGGTCCCCAGGAGACAAAGAAGAGAAGCAGATGCTCTCTGCTCTTCTCTCTGGGTGGGGCCAGTGTGGAGGGAGTGCTGAGTTGAGAGAGAAGGAAAAAGGCGCAGAGAGAGGGAAGGAGAGAGAGGGAGAGGCCTTACCCTTCTCTGCCTCCCGCAGGGCCTAGGAGCTGCTTTCAAGTCTCCTCAGTGTTATTTGGAAGGAAGCTCTGAGTCTCAGGATTTAAATTTCCCTAAGTTTTACTATATATATGACTAAAGAGTGACCAACTCTCTCTGAGCTATCGAGCTTCCCACTACCCTGTAGATGGTGGTCCAACAAAGAAAAATGGCTAGCAGTAACTGGAAACTTTAAAACAGATCCGTATTTGTACAGTCCTGAGTTGGGCCTCCTAGTCAAACCAATGAAGGCAAGGGATGAAATTCCCAGCCAAATGATCCTCGTGTGGCTATAATTCTTTCAGAAATGACTACTTCTTTTTCGAATACATTGTTGGTGGTTCAACTCAGAATATTCCAGATGCAAGACAACAATCAGTTATTATAAGAAAACACACACATAATATCTGTTCAACAACTATTTCGTGAGTGGGTGAATTTATAAGTGGTCCATAAAAGAAGAGAAAATGCCATTTTTTTAAGTTTAGTTGTTTCAATAAGTTCTCAATAACTATTGTAATGCATTACCTAAAACTTAAAATGCAGAAAAGCCAGTAATTTGTGTTTTTATACTTAGCCATTTAAGAATTTCTCTAACTTTCTATTTTAGAAAGGCCTATGCTTGGATGTCCATCTTCTTCAAAGCATTTTCCAGACATCTGTGCATATTTTTAGAAGCTTTATATCTTCCAAGGAATACATGGGAGGACATGGGTTTTGGAATCAGACACATCTGGGCTCAAGTCACAGCTCTGTTATGGTGAAGCTCTGACCTTGAACGCATAAACCCAGCCTCCTAGAGTCTTGGTAGTCTCAACTGTGAAAGAAACAAAGAAAGAAGAAAGGAACAGAAAGAAAGGAAGGAGGACAGGAGGAAAGAAGAAAGAAAGAAAGGAGAGGGAGAAAGAGAGAGAAACTGGAAGAGATAGAGGTGGGAGAGAGGAAGGAAATATCCTTCTTTTAGGGTTGGTGTTGGGGAGGCATAGGTTAGAGACAACATCAGAATATCTGGTGTAGTTCTTGGCATAAAGTGGGTATTCAGAAATTGGTAATTATCGTTATCGTCAGTGATCACTGGTTGATTGTCATCCCTGAAATAACCACAACCTTTTCTGAAAAGATACAATTGCTTTTTGTCTCTGGTCATACCCCTGGTTACCTTCTCTGTTGCACTTCCTGTGAGGGTGGTCTGAATGACATTGGCAATTGGTAAGTTAGTCTCTGCCTCCTGGCTCCTTCATCATGTGACTCAAATGTTTTTGAGCAATGGTTCAGTGACTCTCCTTTGTCCTCTGCAAGAAGCTCACCTTCCCAGAGATGGCCCTGGAAGGAGAGGGGAGTGGGAGAGCATGCAAGTCACAACCTCACAAGGTACTGTGAGGATTAAAAATAATCCTTGAAAAACACGGCTCCACGGTCTTCATAAATAGCATCAATGAATAGTATTAAATATATTAGCTTGTTGCCCATCCAGTGGGCTGTGGGCCACTGCAGCTGGCCATGGGGAGTGATGAGGATTGTTGCAGATCCTGAAACAGGGAATGAAAACCCAGAGCAGGGCAAGAACATGAGAGATACTCAGAAGAGCAGGGCTGACCAGGACAAGGGAGGGGAAGAAGAATCCACACATGCCCAAGACAGGTGTAAAGCTGGTTCTCTTAGCTCCCTGGCCCTCTCATGAAAAGAAGCTCTCATTTTGATCTCCTTGTCCCACAGAATCATTTTCTTGTTTACATGTTTATGCTGAAGATAAACTCTAGTACAATGGTGATAGCTATCATTGCAAAATCTGCATCAGCTTGTACTCAGCCAAGCCACGTAACTCAGGTCTTTGTGAAGATGATGCAGAACTACATCAGGCATTGTTGGACAGGGGAACCCTGGGTGGAACGGCCATTACCTGATGGTATGTGTTGACATTTCAGTGCCCAGAATATATGTGTTTTACTCTGGGTCCCTGTAGAAGATGATGCTGAGATAAAAATTCAAGTGCAGTTTGTTTGGGAGGTAAAAACAAGATACACTAGTAAGGGAGCAGGGGATTGACACGAGTAAGGGAAGCACAGAGAGTATGCTGTTAAATCAGCTTCCACTGGGTGTCTCTGGATCTTAATCCTGCTGGGAAAACTCTAGGAGCCCATGTAGAACAACCACCTGAGGGACAGGGGAGCTGGGGTATTTATATACCAACTGTAGGTAGTCATCAGTTGATGGCTGTTCCCAGGGAACTTTAATTCCTTAGGAATATTGATCATGCTGGTCATCATATTTCTAATTTTTATTTTAAGTGAAATGAAAATTGGGTACACGCACAAGGAAAGAAAGGAGAAAGAGAGTGACAGTTAGGCAGTGATTAAAACAAGATGCCAGGGGTTTCCCTGGTGGCGCAGTGGTTGAGAGTCCGCCTGCCGATGCAGGGGACACGGGTTCGTGCCCCGGTCTGGGAAGATCCCACATGCCACGGAGCGGCTTGGCCCATGAGCCATGGCCGTTGAGCCTGCATGTCCGGAGCCTGTGCTCCGCAACGGGAGAGGCCACAACAGTGAGAAGCCCACATACCGCAAAAACAAACAAACAAACAAAAAAAACAAGATGCCAGAACTCCCGAAGGTCACCTTTACTCCTTATAAAGGATGTGCACACGCCTTTCTCTCTGTGTCATGCTCTACTCTGCACTGTCAGGGCCTGAGGAGCACACTGCAAAATTTCCCAGAGCTCCTCAGAGATGGCATTTTTTCATCCTAGGAAACCAGCTTCCTTAATAGAAGAAATCTTCTGAAAGATTTTGACATAGCATAAATATTTCTTTTTAATTTTATGAATTGGAATCTAAACTACAGTGCCTAGGTAAGTAAAGAATATATACCAACAAAGTACTTAACACACTGCTCCTTTCTTATTACGTGAGACTGAGCAGAGATCTTGCCTGTAGAAATCAAGCACTTAACGTTCAAATTCTGTCCCAGAAACGCATTCTGTTCCCCTGGCTGCTACATCACGTGTTCTGACCCCTACGTGACTCAGTTTCCCCAAATGCATGCCATTCAGTTCTCTCAGATCATCCTCTCCCGGGTTCCCACCCTTGAAAGCTCTTGGACACTTTAGGAGCCATGTCTTTGGCTACTATCCAGGGAACAAGCATTTCCTAAAGCGGGTTTGTGACCCCATAGAGTTCATGGGAGCCTCCCAAAATAGGTTTCTTTTTTCCCAGGTCCAGCTTTTGCTGGGAGACCTGAAATACATAAAACTTTAAAATCAGTTTCCCCTTTGAAAAGAGAAAATGAGTGATTTATTGAAATTACAGACATTGTCTTGCTGCCTGCAGCAACAGGAAAAAAAATTCTCTCTGGCTACATTGAACTATGTGTCCTGGGGCTTTGGCTTCCCATTAACTGTGAAATAAAGAAAAATTCCGAGCTCACATAGAGATCCTTTCTTCTCTGATTTGTACTACCTGTCTCTTGTGTGGAGAAATTCAATACAACCATGAAGACACAAGGACTCAAGCGGGCCTTTGTAACTGTTGGAGAGTTTGGACTGAGCCCAAGGCAGATGGATCATCCTTTGTTCAGGTGAAGTGCTGAGCTCGGGTGCATGTCTTACTAGAATGGCAAGACTAGTCTCCAAAATAATTGCACTTAGTCTTAAGAGGAGTGCCATTGACCTGTCTTTAATGGCAGAATTCTTGCATCATCTCAAGTACATACACACACACATACACACACACACACACACTCTCTCTCTCTCTCTCTCTCTAAGGGAGAAATGGAGAGAGGGTAATCTCCTTTAATTCCTCATATTTAGTTTCATGCTAGAAGAGAAAGTTTTGTTGGGGAGAGAGCTTGCTGATAAATCATCAAACGGTTTGGGAATTTCAGCACTTTGAAAAATGAAAATGTTCAGAGGAAAATTTTTCCTTGCTGTGTTTCAGATTTTTTTTTTCCTCATCCGTAACTCAAAAGAGATTTCCCTTGTACAAGGTCAAACTTCTTATGCATTTAGTTTTCATGTCAGGTTGTTAAGGAGAAATAAAAAAGCCTGGATTTTGTGGAGGTCCCATACTTTAGGGAAACACAGATAGAATCCCATACACTTTTGAAACTAACATTGCTAGGGGAAAAATGAGTTATCATGACTTAGACCATAAAACATTAGGTTGGGAAAAGAGATTTCCCTTGTGAACATAAAGTTCATTACTGACCGGAGATCCCCACATAAGTGGTTTAAAAGTTTCCCACCGTTGCTGAAATAGTAAGTCGTGCAAAGATGCACAGAAGACTGGATATTTGTTTTTCATCCTAAAATATGCTCTCTTTGCCACTTTTGACCTTAAATGGAGCTTCTACCCTCTCTAACTCTCTGTTTCTCTTGTGATCACTGTAGCAATGTGCTTGATGGCACAGATGGAACTGTCATCTTGCTTTAAGCATCTGGGCATTCAAATAGTTATTGTATTGAGTATTCACACACTCCGTACCCTTTCTTCCAGTGCCTCTATGTCTTAAGTACACACCTCTTAAAATATGTTTTTTAATCCAAAGACCTAGACAATGATGAGTAATGCATGGAGAGAGGTGATCACTTACCTAATAGTTCATTTTGGTTACTCCATTGCAAGACTATTTGGAAAATCTTTTACTTGCCACCCAGTCTCTTACACCATGGAGTCAACTCTCATTGATTCTGGAGAGTTCTGTGAAGAAATGGGATATTGCAAAAGGGGAGGCTGAAAATAAGAGATGACCGAGTTTTGGCAGTCTTGGCAGTTTTGGTTGGCAGTCTTGACAAAATCATCTAGCCCAATCCTGCATCCAATATTTCATCTGTCTACAACATGCCTGGTTTTGCCTAAAAGCTGACATTTAAGCACAAAGAACTCTCTACCCTCCGAAGCATCATCAGGCAGTTTAGACTGTGGTGCAATGAAGGGATCATTTTTCTTAGATTCTATATAGTTAACATCGATCTGATCTCAGTTTCTTAGAGAGTAATTTTAACCCCATTGAGCATCACAAGTCTACTTGCTGGTGAGATTATCGTCAGTCTGTCTCTGGGGACCTAAGCAAGACATGAACAGAGTGGCTCAGATTGTTCACTGATCTATCCCATCACCTACATTAGTCACTCAACAAACACCTGTGGAAAGGACCTCGAGAGGTGCCTCTGCCAACTTCAGAGGGCTTCAGCTGTTTGGGGATGGCTGCTTGTGGTCCCTGTGTTTTTTCTTCCTCTTGTCATAACCATCAAAGGGGCCTCTGACAGCTCTTCTGTGACCTGGTTTAGTGTCTCCTCCTCATCTGGTTGATTACCTTCTGCTGATTGCTTCTTCTCCTTTCTCCTTCTATTTTCACCTTCCTCTTTCCCTTTTATTTTCCACTTCTCCTCTTCCTCTTTATTTTTCTTCTATAAGAAAGAACTTGATAGATGATAGATAGATAGATAGATAGATATAGGTAGAGAGAGAGAGAGAGAGAGAGAGGGAGAGATGAATGATAGATCATTCAAGAATGGCCCAAATGGCCCTGTCTCTCAGTCATGAGGCTTTGGTGCCGGTGGTTGTGATACACTGAGGAGGTCAACTGAGCACCAGGTGGTCCCATTGTTGCCACACCCTAGTCCACAAGTCCATTTGCCTCTTAGATTCTTAGGCCCATCCCAGGGAATTTTGGTTCAGAAATTCTCTGGTGAGGCTTGGGAGCTGCATTTCCAATTTTTTTTTCCTTGGGGATTCTGGTTCACAACTAGCACTGCGCTGAACTAACCAAAGTGAGCAATAAAAAGCATTCTATCAAATATAATACTGGCCCTTCACCTGCATGATTGGAGGAGTGCCCACTGCCAGGCTTCACATAGGCTGTGTTTATGAAAGTAAGGTAGATACCTAATGATACAGTATGCTTTCGATCAGAGGCTGAAAATCCAGCTTGGGACTTGACATTAGTTAAGATCTGGAGTCACCCATTTAATTGCCTATAGGGGCTAGGCAGCTCCCTTAGGTGAGAGGAGATAGGTGGGCTGAGATGCAGCTGAAATAAAGACCCTTGGCCACATTCCAAGGGCCAGCCATCATTCAGCAACTCATGCCAAGCAGGAATGTGGACCCCATGTTTCTAAACTTTCTAAATTTTAAATAAGAAGAAATCCAAATGTTTATATGAAATTGCTCAGCTTTCTGATGTTGGCCATTAATGCAACTTAAAAAAAATAAACCTGACTTGTTTTTGGATTCAGCCTGCAGCCCAATGATTTGCTACCTTTTGTGTAGGCTGCCTGTGTTGAATAAGTTTCTGAAAATTATGCTTCATTACTTTAATTGTAAACATTTATCAAGCATTATAACAGTTAGGATAACATTCAGCTACTAGTAATATAAACCTAAAGTGACAGTGGCTTAAAAATGATGGAGATGTGTTTTTCTTTCACATAAGAAAGTCCAGGGGTAGATGACCCAGCAACACAATTGTGGTTACATGGTTATTCTATCTTTCTGCACTTTTTATATTTCTGCTCACTACCCTTAATACATGGCTTATATCTTCAAGGTTGACTCATGATCACAAGATAGCTGCTGGTGCTTCAACCATCGCATTCAAATTCTAAACAGAAAGACAAAAGAAAGGGGAAAAGGGAGAAGGGTGCTTGCCTCCCAGGTGAGTGAGCCCCTTTTAAAAATTTTTCCTGGAAGTCCTACCAAAAACATCTACTTGCACATTGACCACTTTTATGTGGAAGGAAGAATGGGACACATTTTTTTTTTTAACTAAGCCTAATGACATATTCAACACAAGTCTATTATTGAGGAAGAAAAAGTGAACTAATATTGAGTAGGCAATCAGCACTCTCTCCCACAAGTGTCTGTTAGGATCCAGAAGGCCAAAACTTAAAGGTGAATATTCAAGAGTCCTTATCCTCAAGTAACAAGCCCCGTGTAAGAGAAATCATGCCGTGTTATAGTTAGTTTTTACATGTGTCTAAGTAGCATACTGATGATGTAAAGAGAGTGCTATAGGAACACAAAGGAGGGAACAATGAACTTGTTTGAAGGTGATATCCACCAAGTCTAACTCTTAAGCAATGACATTGTAGCTGGGGAGAAATCACCCCAGAAACTTACTTGCTTATGGATCTTATTTCTTGATGCTCCCTAGAAAGATGTACTGGAGGGCTTTGAAGAAACAGTAGAACTTGGCCTAGTGGAGAAGAAATGAAATGATTTTCAAAGCAGAGAGAATGACTAAAGAAAGTGTAAACATCTCATGTTCATGGACATAAGAGCCTAGGTAAGGTAGAATGGTGACCAAGTCTATGTCAGCTGCTGGACATGTCATAAATTGCAGAGTATGAACATTTTAAAAGGCAATCTTTATGTAGAAAGAAGCATACATATTTTTGGATGTCCAGATGATGATTTTGAACTTTTCCACTTAATGTCTGAGTCATTTCTGTGTCACTAGTACTTGACAAAGAATAAAATCTTAACACATGTTTGATGAAAGTTTGATGTTTTACCTACGTGGGGGTAAAGATGGTCTTTTCTGTTTGTAATGAATGAGGCAGCATGAATTCAAGAAGATGCTAGTAGTTATTTTGCGTCCAGGAGGGGCATTTTAGAAGAAGCCAAAATCCAGAGGAAGGCAGACCAAAGTTGAAGATAAAGCAATTCCTGGTTACATTACTGAGTGATGGAATTGAAATTATCCTAAAGTCAGGAGATATTTGTAGGCAATAAATTCCCTTGATCACTTTCTTCTTTCAATTTTATTATTGCATATTTCAAACTTTCAGAAAAGGATAGAAAATTATATAACAAATATCAGAAGATCTACAATCTAGCATCTTAAAACCGACGTATTTTCTTCTGCATTTTTTAAAGAAACCAAATGTTAAAGATGCTGTTGAAGGTCTATAGCACCATGTGATCCAAAGTCCTTAACTGCCATCCAGATGTGGTATTTAATATTATTCCCATATTGTTGGTTGTTGGTTGTAAGGCCAAGCTGCTGTAACAAAAAGACACAAAGCTTCAGCGGTTTCAAGAATATATACTGTCATTTCTTTATCACTTAGCCCCGATGTAAGCATTCCACATGGGAGGGGAAGTTCTGTTCCACAAGGTCCATCAGGTTACATAGTTCCTTCCTTCCTATTACTCCATCATTACCAGGACTGTCATCACCTGTAAGGTTGAAGCTAGGTCACTGCCACTTCCAAGTTCCAGCCATTGGGAAGGGGCAGAGAGTTTGGAAGGGGCACACCCATGTCTTAAGATGCAGACCCATATGTACTACACATCCCTTCCTCGTGTTCCACTGCAGAGAAATTAGTCACATGAACATACAGCGTATCGCACAATGTGAAGAAATATGAGCTAACTGGGCTACCGAATGCCTGGCTGGGACTCCATGACAATGGAGGAAGAGAAGCCTACTACAGGCCATGCTTTGATACTTTCACCAACTGCACTTGCATATCTAAACACTCTAAGGGCAAATGACAAACTAGCATAAGCCACCCAAACCTGGACAGGCCAAAGAAGTAACAGTGAATGCAGGCAAGTTTCTCCTTAGTCTGAGGTGGGAAACTTCTAAAATCCCATTAATATAGATGATGTTTGCTGTTGGTGTTTGATGGGCACCAATCATCAGGTTACAGAGGCTTCTTTCCAGTCCTTCTTTGCTAAATGCTTTTAATTTTTTAATCATGAATGAGGAAGAATTTATACTTTATGCTTTTGGGGCATCTACTGAGATGATTATATAATTTTCCTCCTTTAATCTGTTAATGGTATGTATTGCATTGAGAGATTTTCTAGTATTGACCAGCCTTATAATTCCTGGGATTAACCTTACTTTGTCATTGTATATTTTTAATAACTATTAAATTCAATTTGCTGTATTTTATCTGGGATTTTTGCATTCATGATTATAAGTGAGATTGGTCTATAATTGTTTTTTCTTGTACTGTACTGTCTAGTTTCCATATCAAAGTGCTATTAGCCTGATAAAACTATGTGGGTGGCTGACCTTTTCAGGTCTATACTCTGAAAAGATCTGTATAAGATGGGGAATGTTTGCTCCTTGAAATTTCCAAAATCTTGTCTGGGCCTGTTGCTTTTGGAAGGAAGTATTTTGATTCCTGATTCAACTTGTTGAGTTAAATAAAGTTGTTTATTTTAAATGTTCTTTTAAAAAAAATCACATTTAAGGCTATAAATTTGCCTCTAGGTATGATTTTTGCTGTATTCCACAAGTCTTGATGTACATGACTTGTATTGTCATTCACAATTCTAACTGTCATTTTTCTCTTTCACCCACGTGGTAGACTAAGTGATGGCCCCCAAAGACATTCATATCCTAATCCCTGGAACCTGTGAATGTTATATGACCAAAAAAAAAAAAAAAATGCAGATGTGACAAAGTTAAGGATCTTGAGATGGAGAGATTATCCTGGACATCCAGGTGGCCCCTAAATGCCATCACATGTATCCTTACAAGATAGAGGCAGAGAAAGATTCCACAAGGTCAGAAGAGGAGGAGGCAATGTGACCTCAAAGTAGAGTGATGTAACCAAAAGCCTTGGAACGTCCAGAGCCACCGGAAACTGGAAGATTCAAGGAACAAGTTCTCCCCTGGAGCTTCCAGAAGGAACACAGCCCTAACAATACTTTTGATTTCAGCCCAGTGATACTAATTTCAAGATTCCGGTCTCCAGAACTGTGAGAAAATATATTTCTATTGGGTTATGCCACCGGGTTTGTGGTAATTGGTTACAGCAGTCATAAGAAGTTAATATACCCATGAATTATTTGGCAGTACATTTCTAAGTCTCCCATTATATATGTGTCTGTTTTTACTCTCTTTTTTTGTTCATTTCTACTTTAATTGCATTGAATTGGAACACCATTATTCATATGATATTGCTGTTTGAAATTTTCAGACAATTCCTTTGCGACCTATACATAGTAAATTTTTATAAATACCCTATGTGTAATTGAAAATGACATATATTCTTTTTATTGTCCTATCCATATTTTCTATATTCCTATCAACTTGAAGTCTGTTCAACCAATCATCATTTTTTATATACATTAAAATATCCCAGTGGGTTTTGTGGGATTAGTCAAATTTTCCTTGTATCAGTTTTTGCTTTTTGTATTTTGAGGCTATGTTGTTAGATTCATACAATTTTATGACTTCTATACTTTCTCTCCCTAACCCTCTGAGGCCCTAGTTCCATGCCCTGTTTCCATATCATGGGTTTAGTTACCAAGTGAGGATGGATTGACTCATATCTTGGTCAAGAGGCTAAACCTTTACCATTTCTTTCTCCTCTAGTCTTATAGATTCGTAGCCTTGAGTTCCACCCAGATCCTAGTGTCAAGCATTGATCTGATTGATCTGGCCTATACTTCCTTTCCTTTTCTTTCTTTTCTTTTTTTTCCCCATGTAGTAATGCTGCCCAGGCCAAACTCCCAGCAAATACTGCCTTCTTCTAGGCCTGAAGCACCTTGTATTATTTTTCCACTTGTGGTCTTTAGATATATTTATGTGGTTTTTGAGCCTCAACTATACCTTTTTCTTATCCATTATTGTGCTATTTGTTTGGAGGAATGCCCAGAACCTTCTTGCCTGGAAGTACTCCTGTATGATTTAAACTACATTGAGTAAGGTGTTCTATTATTTGCCACTAAATGACATAGTATTATTCTCTCCACTTTACAGATTAGAAAACTGAGGCATAGAAGCTCAATGACTATCCCAAGGCTACACAGCTCACAAGCAAATGATCCAGAAATTCATTTTTAAGTCAACTGGCCGAAAAGTCTAGGTTCTTTTCCTTTTACCATGCTGCTTCCAAAAGACCATTTCAGGAGTCTTAAAAAGAACAGGTTTTTTCCACACTTGGGCCAACACAATTTTGTCCCACCCTCCACCAGCCCATTCCACCTCCTCACTTCTCTACACTCATGATTCCAGCTTGTTTCATTGATGGCAACACCAAAACCAGATTGAACTGATGCTGCCATCTCAGGGTTTCCCGTTAACTCTCACTTTGCTGGCTCTGTTTGGATCCTGTGCTTCCTGTGTGCTGCTGTGGAGGGGACACAGGCTCACTGTGATTCACAGCTCCTTCATGCCAACCAACCATCCATAAAATGGACTCCAGCCAGCAGAGTGGGTCTCTTGAAAATCAGCTCCTCTGCAATGTCTGGATCTCTTCCTGTAAAGGTGACTATATAGCCTCCATCATCAGAGAAGATTAATACTCTCGCCTGCCTTGTTCTCCTTCATTACTTTCCTCTCAGCCTCAACATTCAGCAGATTACAGTCATTCCAAAGGAACACATTTCCATTTTCCAATCCTTTTGTGTGATGTAACTGTCCCAAAATCTGCACCAGGCAATGATCTTGCTTTTGCTTCCTCTTTTCTCTTTTTCCCTGCCATTGAGCTGGATAAGAAACTGCTGTGTATTCTTTTTCCCTTCTCTTTTAGTAAGATGATATTTACCACATTGGCTGAATGAGCAAGAATGGAAATAGTCCATACCCTAAGAAATCTTCCAGTTTTCACAGCTTACTGTCAGCAGATATGAATACAAATAAAGTTAAAATTAAATCAGCTCCAGGAATGTGCTTTCCAGTATGTATAAACAGTTCTTTCAAGAATGAACTCTCTCCTGACTTAAAATTTTAAAAGGCATGGTAATGTATTTTGTCAAACTAGATGATTGACAGTGATCCCCAAATACAGAATTGAGGGAGTGTGTGGTGATACCAGGAAGCATAAGTAGCATTAAAGCAAGTTCGTTAATGAAATAACATACCAGAGCAAGTTAACACTGAAATTCGTTCCTCAAAGAGCCTTCCATGAAGCACTTGTTTCCTGGGATGTCTTCCCACTAACGGGTCCAGGAGCATAACAGACACCTCTCAAGCACAGCTTCAGATTCTCTCAGCCTCAGCTGATCGCAAGCCAGTGACTATGGTGTGATCGGTTCTGTGCAGGCTCTGACCCATTTCCTGCAGGTGCCGATGCTGCAATTACACAAAGACAGGGGATGCAGTGAGGACCTGCTAGGCACTTAGACGTGCAGAGCCTGTGTGGGTGGCGAAGGGGCACTTTGACTAATGGTGGTGGAAGCCAGTGGATTACTGCTGCCCCCTCTCTTCCCCGAGTAGAAAGACCCCAGATACATTTCCTCCAGCAACTTGAGCTGTCTCATGAGGTCAGGCCACTAACAGCCTCAGAGGTGGCCAGATCTAGGACCCACCTGGCACTGCTCTCCATCTGTCTGTGTTGAGCCCGGCCCTTCACTCTGCCTCCCTGGAAAATAGTCCCCAGTGGAAAGCTTGCACTTAAGCCTTGTCTTAATCCTTGCTTTCTGGAAAACCCAGACAAAACATACTCACCTGGGAAATACCATGCATCATTATCCCAGTTCTGAGAAGCCATGATGTCCATCAGCTTCTTAAAGGTTCTGAGAAATTCCAACTGTAAAGAAACAAACAAGCAAAACAAAAAAAGCTGCTACTGCTTAACTTTGCTATACCAAGTTATCAAAATCATCTCACCACGAAACTCATTTTAGAAAATAACTCTTTAAAACTAGGTGTAAGAAACTCACCCTGGGAAACACAAATATAGAATTTATAGTATTTACACTGAGGATTTAGGGCTATTTCTGAGAGTCTATTTACATGAATACTATAGCAGGTTGAACGGTGGCCCCCCAAAAAGATATTCCCATGTCTTAAGCCCGGAACCTGTGAATGTGACCATATTTGGAAAAAGGATCTTTGCTGATGTCATTCAGTTAAAGATCTTGAGATGAGAAAATCATCTTGGGTGAGATGAGTTGGTCTTAAATCCAATGACAGATGTTCCTGTAAGGGAAAGAAAAGGAGAAGGCACAGTCATCAAGGAGAAGGCCATGTAACCATGGAGTCAGAGACTGGATTTATGCAACCACAAGCCAACGAACTCCTGGAACCATCAGAAGTGGAGGAAGCAAGAAAGTATTCCTTTTCAGAGCCTGTGGAGGGAGTGAGACTCTGCTGACACCTTGATTTTGGACTTCTGGCCTTTCCAATTGTGAGAGAATAAACTCCTGTTGTCTTAAGCCACCCAGTTTGTGGTAATTTGTTAGGACAGCGACAGGAAAGTAATACAGGTAACATTGTGTTTCATGGAAAAGACACATGGAAGGGAACTGCCTTGTTACCTAGACTTCTGAATTTGGAACTAAGTGCTCTGCGTAGGGGCTCACGTTTATATAGAGGGATTCTGAAGACCATGTTCTTCCTGAGGGCAGAAGAAAGGGGAGGGGCGGCTAAGAGGACCCCAGCACCTGGGAGACTGGGCTCTGTCTGCCCAGCACCTGTGCAGTGCGCACATGGGTTCAAAGTCCCGGCTCTTGGTTTTCCTCATTTGTGAAAGGCATTGAGTGGTTGCTAGACTCCCTTCCAGCTCCGAAGTTCTGGGATTGCCCACAGGAATCCTTCAACAACAAGGTTTTCCAATGCCTTTAAAAAAAAGGTTGTCAGGGCTTCCCTGGTGGCGCAGAGGTTGAGAGTCCGCCTGCCGATGCAGGGGACACGGGTTTGTGCCCTGGTCCGGGAGGATCCCACATGCCACGGAGTGGCTGGGCCCGTGAGCCATGGCCACTGAGCCTGCGTGTCCAGAGCCTGTGCTCCACAGCCGGGGAGGCCACAGCAGTGAGAGGCCTGCGTACCGCAAAAAAAAAAAAAAAAAAAAAAAAAAAAAGGGTTGTCAACATACGAAGCAAAGGAAAGAGTGAAAACAAGGGAGGGACCAAGCATGTGCTCAAATTATCAGGAACACGCTTTATACATAAGCATTGATTCAAACTTAGGCTCTTCTAAGTACAATTGCCCAGGCAAAGCCTTTTCTTTTTCACTTTGATTGACTTAAACTTGAGAGGATTATGAGGACTGCAGGTGCTTTTTATTTATTTATTTGTTTGTTTGTTTATTTGTTTGTTTGTTTTTTAATTGCGGTACGCGGGCCTCTCACTGTTGTGGCCTCTCCCATTGCGGAGCACAGGCTCCGGACGCTCAGGCTCAGTGGCCATGGCTCACGGGCCCAGCCGCTCTGTCGCATGTGGGATCCTCCCGGATCGGGGCACAAACCCGTGTCCCCTGCATCGGCAGGTGGACTCTCAACCACTGCGCCACCAGGGAAGCCTGCAGGTGCTTTTTAAAATTGAGGTAACAGTGGTTGAATTATCCTCAGTATATTTAAAACTCACCCATTAACTGCCTTTTAAAGTTTCACTTTCTGGGCCTGTTTCAGAAAGAACATGGGCAGCAGCCTCTACTGCAAACCCCTTTGTAAATGTAGATGTTTCTGAAGCTTCTGCGAAGCTGGGACTCCTATCCTCTCCTTGGTCTTTTCTGGCTGGGTCTTTGAAGTACTGTGAGCTTTTGGGCATGTGGGGAAGTTCAAACTCTGTCATACAGAGGCTCACTCACCATCAACCTTCTTTTGAAAGTCTCCTTGTTTCTTCTTAGTGTGGCTTTTCAAACCTGTGACCTATGACTATTTCAAGAAAGTCAAGGTGAATTTTTCTCCATAAGTTGAATTGTATTTTAAAAATTTCACTAGATTCATTCACTATTTAAAAGTTCCATGACAAAAGGAATATATATTATATATACATATAATATGTGTGTGTATATATATATATATATATGTATATATATATATGAATCACTGTGCTGTACACCTGAAAGTAACACAATTAAGTCAACTATATTTCGATTTTTTTTTTTTTAGCTAAGGCTGTTTTTCATTTATTTTTTTTACATCTTTATTGGAGTATAATTGCTTTACAATGGTGTGCTAGTTTCTGCTTTATAACAAAGTGAATCATTTATACATATACATATGTTCCCATATCTCTTCCCTCTTGCATCTCTCTACTTCAATTTCTAAAAAAAGTTTCAAAACAAATAAGCAAATAAAAGTTCCATGACAAAGCATCAGTTATCTGCTGTTGAAAAGTGGTCCCTCTCTCAGGGGTCCTTCCCCTGTCTTAGAGTGAGTTGCACAGAGCGGGGTGCACCTGCATGTCCCACCAGTCCTTTCTATTTCGAGGCTTCCTGATGCCTGCATTCCTGCCTCGGTCAACCTGTCAGGGGGCGCTCTATAGAGTTCTGCAGGACCACCTCCAGGAAACAGCAAGAGATTCTTGAAAATGTGCCAAATGGAAAACACAGTGACAGCTTTGGATTCCTTCCAGGGCCCAGAAAAGAAGCACTGCAGATACAGTCATTCCTTCACAGGGACTTGAGAAAATACAAAAATAAGTTACTAATGTCTCTCAAATCTTTCCACAGGGTCAGAAGTAAACAGACTTAGAAAAGAGCATATATTTCATGTGGACGTTTTCACAGGACATTTGTAGGATGTTAGAGTCATGGCCTTGGTCGAGTGAAGAAAGGCCTGGACAAGAAACCAGGCGCCTGAACTGCAGTCCTGATGGGGTCACACTGCAAGTGACTCCTGGTTGCTGGGAGCCTTAATTCCTCCTCTACAGAAGGGAGGGGACACCTGCTTCTCCCGGTTCCTGTGAGGACAAAATGAGATGAGCTGAAATACACATCGCTTGTAAAGATGCTATCGGTCATACATACATAAAATATCATTAAGAAAGGTCTCAGGGGGCATTTTTCTGAAAGGGACATCCGACCATTCTTGGATGGTTACATAATTCTCTACCAAGCAGGTAAGTGTCGATGTCCAAATATTTTTTTTTCCTTTC
This sequence comes from Hyperoodon ampullatus, assembly GCF_949752795.1. NCBI lineage: Eukaryota > Metazoa > Chordata > Mammalia > Artiodactyla > Ziphiidae > Hyperoodon > Hyperoodon ampullatus. Next base: position 41,648,721 of record NC_136919.1, on the reverse strand, counting down.
TTGAAAAAACAAGTTAATTGTGAGAGTCCTCACCATGACAAGACCACGTGCTGCAGCCCCAACGTAGCAGTCACTGTGCAGTGCCTGCAGATCATCACTGGGATAATGGGCAGTTAAGGGACCAGTGGTGATCTCATGGGGTTACGTCCCCAAATTAGGGTACTCAACTTGGGTGATAGAACAAAAAAGTATAACTTCAGAATACTCCCAGCCATGGGAATGTTAAAAGCCTACAGATTCCATCACTTTCCCCCTCACCCCTTATGTCTTGGAAGAATATGTCCTTGAGTGAAACAAGGAAGCTGGACAAATTTTCCCATAGAAATATGCATAATTATGGGGCTCTGTTTCTGTTCAAGAACTTGGCATTAAAGGGACCATTGATATATGGCAGAAACAAAGACACCGCAACTCCACATCACTATACTTATTTAAACTAGAACATTATGTTCCAAGTGGTGGAATGTTAGAACTAGAAGGGATCTCTTTTTCTGGAAATAAAAAACCAAACATTTTATTATTTATAAGTGGCATTCCCTGTATAGGGAACCCAAAAGTAGCTACATCTATATTAGTACTTTTAACAGGTACCTATTGGAAGTTTAGTGGACAATAAATCTATTTAGATAATCAATTTATGCTTAATTTTTCATACAAGCCTCCAAATGTTAGAAATACTTGGTGGACTCCATCTCTGCCAGGCTCATCAGCTGAGGAGACCAAGCTTTCCCACGTCTCAGAATGAGTTTGGTGTTCATAGTTAGAGCTGCAGGTTTGAGGCGCTGCTTTGCACATCTTTTGCAAAGGATAGACTCTGATAGACTCCATTTAAATCCTGGCTTCTCCATTTGCTACTTATGTGAATCTTGGTTTTCTCACCTGTAAGATGGAGGTAATGATGGTGATTATGACAACTCGCAATATGGCTACTTGGTTCAAATAACACACATGAAGGTGATCTATACCTAGAACCTCCTTATAGTTGAACCATCGCTGTTAACTGGGTCAGTGAGAGCACAGACTGAAGCCATGTTACCTGGTTCTTCCACTTATAACTGCATGACCTTGAACCTCTCCAGGCCTCAGCTTCTTCATCTGTCAAGTAGGGATGATAACACAGGGTTGTAGTAAAGATGAAATGAGTTACTATATGCAAAGCTTTTAAAATAGGGCCTGGCACGTGGCAAGTGTTACTTTTACTGTGTTTTCATGTGTGCCCAGAAAAAAGCTGTCTTAAAAAAGAAGCAATCTTAAAGATGACCCAGGCTTGGGCTTCCCTGGTGGCGCAGTGGTTGAGAGTCCGCCTGCCGATGCAGGGGACACGGGTTCATGCCCCAGTCCGGGAGGATCCCACATGCCGCGGAGCAGCTGGGCCCGTGAGCCATGGCCGCTGAGTCTGCACGTTCGGAGCCTGTGCTCCGCAACGGGAGAGGCCACAGCAGTGAGAGGCCCGCGTACTGCAAAAAAAAAAAAAAAGATGACCCAGGCCATCTCCCTCTCATTTCAGGGAAGGCAACTCAGGCCTGAAGTGCCTGAAGTATTTCCTTTGGTCACAAAGCTGGGTCACCCAGGGCCTCTGGGCTTCCAATTTTATATTTTTCTCATATACTGCGAATATAGTCCTCTATGAAAACTCTGTTATCCTCACTGGCTAGACACAAGAGTCATGAATCTCACGAAACTATAATTTTAATAGATGAGAAAAATATAACTCAGAGTTTAAGAAGCATGCTTAAAGTTGCATGGGTCTGAACCATCTGAAATTAATTGAGATACACTACAGTCACTGGAGTAACCACTAACTAGTTATACAACCTGAAGCTGGCCACTTGGTCCACTCCCTTAGGACTCAAAAATGTGCTCTTGCGGATCTGAATCACCCAGGAGCTTGGTAGAAATGCAGAGTCTCAGGCCCCACCCCAGACCTTAACTGAATCAGAAACTACATTTGAAAGTTCCTTCTAGAAGCATTCCTCTTTTTTGCTCATCGATAAAGGAGGCCAGGAAACAAATGGGATGTTCTAGACCCTCCCTTCCAGGTCTAAAATGTTTTTTTCTCTTTGCCTCTCTACCCCCTACAACCTCCCAATTTTAAAGAAATATTTGAAGGAGAAAAGAAGTTACAAAGACAACCTGAAGGTCAAGGTGAAGGGAAAGTGGACAAGGACATATTTCTTTTCATCAGGGATGCTAGTTTCTGGGTATTAGGAAGTCTCTTTGCAGGTCTGTGTGTGATGTTTGGATCAAAAGATTGATGGGGGCAGAGCCCTCCAACAAGAGTCCGGGGGACCTGAGTGCTGTTCTCAGCTCTGTCCCCAGAAGACCTGGGAACCTGTGAGATAGGAAAGCTTTAGTAACTGACCCAGTGCCCTCCTTTCTAAAATGAAAGAACTGGTTTTCTAAATATTTTTAATTTACATTATCAGTCTGTGAAATCAGTTCTTTTTTAATTTCCCAATTATCTAACTTACCTGTGACGTATTGGTGTGAGTTTCTAGCAGATTCTTAAGCTCTAACCCAGGACTCTGGCTGCCGAGGACAGCGGGGTGCTCTGGTTAAAGTCTTGCAATCACTACCAGGATTCCCACAGGCATGGAGACCTGAGCCATCTTTCTGTTTAGTTTATTTCCATCATTTTATGTTGAATAATTGATCGAACACATTCACTTTGGGCCTGAACCTACTTAAAAGGGCCACCTGTTCCGTCAGTCTGCTTGTTCTAGGGGAGGACATGCCGGAGCCATCCACTCACTGATCCCCTCCCCGCCCCCCCGCCCCCCCCACTGCAAAAGTGTGTGCGCAGGCACCAGCCCAAAGGCAACCGAAAGAGTGAAACCAAGTAAATTCATCTTTAAGAGGCTCTGTCTGCTTTCCTCTGGATTTATCCCCAGTTCTCTGGGCTCCAGCCAAGGTTCATGGCTACAGAATATAAAACCCCGATTCTCAGTCTTTAGGCTCAACCTTTGCACACAGAGCACCGTGGAGCTCTTTGTAAGCATCAGGCTGCATAAAAGTTTTGCGTTCTCATAAACATAGAAGTTTTAGGAGTTTAAAGTTGACTTTGAAAGTGGCACAGAGTTACACAGAGCTTTTGTTTGCCAAACACTTGCAAATCATTTTCTTTTCACAAAAGCCTTTAAAATGTCAGCAGTCTAAGCATCTCTGCCCACACGGCTGTTCCTTCCATGGGACCTGGGCAGTAATTCACTACCCAGGATCAACTGGCCCCTGGACCCCAGGAAGGCTGTGAATGTTTACTGCCTTCCAGGCAAATTTTCTGGAACCATCTGGGAGAAGTGCAGGCCCTTTCACTACCTCTATGGCACTGAACCATTTCTGTGAAGGTATCTTTATTTTAAATAAGTGAGCTCAACAAGGAAAAATTAGTGAGGGTGAGTGAAGTGCCTCAAAATGAAGCAGACTGAGTGAAGAAAGAACAGCTTTTGGATAATAAGATTCTGGTTTTCCTTTTTTTCCTCCCTCTTTTCTTGAGGGGCGAGACCATGGAAAATAGACATCAGCCTCTCTTTCAGAACCAGTTCCCTGTGTAAATCATAGATATATGGGCTGAGAACAGACCCAGGAAGGCGCGTGATGGTGTGGACTTTGTTTCCCTTCAGTTACCATGTGAAGGAAATAATTCGTCATCTTGCTGTTCCCTCTCTAATCAAGACTCCAGGAAGACTATCATGAATTATCAAGAGAGAAGTAGAATTTATTTTTATTCCTAAATGGACCAAAGAGGCATGCGGTCAAGTTCAGAGGAGATTAAGGAAGAATGGTGGGTGAGAGGCACATCCAAGTTTTCCCACACACATTGCTCCCTATTTGACTAACACAGTATTCTCAAAAGCAGACGAAGAAAACAGCACATGATTTTTCCTCCAGAAAGGGAAGTCTAACCTACATCACTATAGTACAATTAAATTATACTATTTATAATTAAAGAGGATTCCAAGCACATACTGTATTCAGCTGACAAATTGATTCCTGCCTCTAGCCTCTGTTCTCTGCCTTAACAACATTCTCTAGGCACTAAACAGGGTGTAAGAAGAATTACCAAGTCACTGCTTGATCATTTGTCACTCTGCAGTTGCTTTCCCAGCTCTTACTGCATCTGATTCTACTGATGAGAAAACTGATCAAGAATGAAAAGCTTTTCTGGAGTTTTGTGCTACAGTGTTGATCAATGAAAAGAATGTGGTGGCCGTAGATTTTATTTTACTTTTACATTGAATGAGTTAAAAGAAAATAGAAAGAGCAGAAAATTTGTTTAAGTCTAAGAATTTCGCAAATAAGGCTGATGGACTTAAAGGACTTCCAGAAATAGATGGAAGTGAATTTAAAATCTAGCTTTTAGCTGCGTTTCCTTCTTTTAAACTGTTCATGCTCTCCTCTTCCCTGCAGTTTTCACATACAGGGGAAACATTTGTAAAAAGCTCAAATCCCAAAGGACCCCAAACAGCTAAAAGATGTCACAGAAGCAGTTTCACTTCTAGAAATCTAAATAAACTCATTTATTTTAAGGACAGGGAAATGACAATAACATAAAACAACTGGCTTGCTCTCCATACTACATGAGCAAGTATAGATGCTCCTGTACACATACACATACACACGCAGACATGCACACACCTCATTGAGCCAAAGTCAACCACTCCAAAACAAAATATAAGGGCTTACTCAATGACTTGAAAGATCATTAGTTTTACTTGGGATTGGGAGAAAAAGAAAAAAATACAATCAGGTCTTAAATGTCAAAGCCAATAAAAAGAAGAGATGCTGTGATCAAGAATTGTTTTTATCTTCCTCCACGCACGGGTTTAGAAAGTCTCCCGCGTCTGTCTCCCATAGTATGACAAAATAAGAATTCTTCATAGGGAAGTCTTTCTAGCATTCCTCAATTTCACATGGATTTTGTTTTCTTTTATTGAAGTATTAAATACATTAAAATACACAGATCTTAAGTGTACAACTGAAAGAATTTTCTTCCAAATATCACCCATATCAGGATAGAAAACATTTCTGTCAACTCAGATATTTCCCACATGCCAATCCCAGTCAATACTGCTCCTCGCAGAGGTCCCTACTAGAAGTTTTTAAGTTTCATTTGTACAACACTAGAATAGGAACAAAGATTTCTGAAATGTATAGGCCATTTGATTTCCATATCTCCAGAATGGATTATTGTCCCATTCTAGCAACTATTCATGTATTCATTCAACAAATATTCATTGAGCACTCACTATGTGGCAGTCACTAGTTTAGATGCTTGAGATAGATCAGTGTACAAAATAAATAAAAATCTCTGCCCCCATGGGTGTTATAGGCTAGTGGGTGTAGATTCGCAATACACAATAAATATAATACATTAGTAAATTATAGAATATGTTAAAAGATTTAAGTGTTGTAGAAAAAAAAAAAGCAAAAGTGGAACAAGGCAAGAGAGATCATAAGTTCTAAGAGGGGTTAGCAGGAATTTGGTCCTGTCCAAGACATCCATGAGACATTTGGTCCATGCCAAAATGTCCTTGATATTTGGTCCTATCCAAAATGTCCATGAGCATATTTGGTCCATGCCAAACTGTTTTGGACAAGACCAAATATCAGGGACCTTTTGGCATGGACCAAATGTCTTGTGGGCATTTTGAAAAGAACCAAATGTCCAGGATATTTTGGTGTAGACCAAATGTCTTATGAACTTTTGGGGAAGGATCAAAGGTCCTGCTAGGCTAAGAGGTGGTAAGAATGAGTTACAATATTAAATAGGGTGGTCAGAGTAAGCTTCCCTGAGAAGGTGAAGCAAAGACTTGAGGATGGAGGGAGCTTCCTGTGTGAATATCCCAGGGAATATAGTTTCAAGTGGAGAATGGCCAGTGCGAGGCCCTGAGGTGGGAGTGGACTAGAGAGTTTGAGGAACGGCGAGGAAGTCAGTATGGCCAGACCACAGGAAATGACAGGGACAGTGAGTTCAGAGCCAAAGGTGGTTCAGATCATGCTGGTAAGAACTTTGGCTTTTATTCTAAATAAAATGAGATTTCTTCCAGAAGAGAAAGGATGTGATCTAATTTAGGTTTAAAAGTCTTGCTCTGGCCATTGTGTTATGGATTGACTGTAGGGGGCAAATGGAAATGGGATAAGAGGAGTTAGGAAGCTATTACCATAATCCACATGCAGGAAAATGCTGGTCCAGATCAGAACACTAGTAAGAGAAAGTAGTAAGAAATGATCGTATTCTACTTATACTTTGAAGTAATACTTTCAGGGTTTCCCTAATGTGTGTGGATATGGAGTATATGAGAGAAACAGAGAAGTCGAGAGTACACCAAGTCTTATCTGTTGGAGTTCATCACCACTCCTGTCTTTCTCTGTTTTCTCTGTATTCCAGGGGCAGGAAACTATATTTTTAAGATCCCTTTGCCACCAGGGTTCCAATTCACGTTCTACCAATGGGAGGCTCATGGGTGAAGAGAAGGTGGGAGGAAGGTATATGCTATTCCTGTGGCTCCAGCTGTACCAGTAGCAGCAGACTACAGACTCCCTTAGGAGCCTTGTGGCAGCCCAAGGGCACATGGGCATAACCCACAGAGTGGGTCATCATTCCCTGCAGTTCTTAATCTCTGGGTACCATCCTTCTCTTTCTGATCCCTCCAGAAATTCTGAGAAGCTGGTGTTAAACCAAGGAGAAGGAAGGATGAGGAAGAAGGAAGATGCAGAAGAAGGGAAAAAGGAAGAAGTGGCACTGTGTTAAACAAAGATGGAAAGGGGGCAAGATTTGTTATGTCAAGAGCAAAAGTCTCATCAAAATCATCCCACTCCCAAAGACCATTGCCTTCTGCAATTCTATTTGTCTCAGGTGTGTCAAAAAGCCCAAGGATCTCAAGTCATCACTCACAACCGGCCTTCTCATCCACACGAAGTTCTGTATGTCCCCTAACCTGACCATATCTCATGTCCCTTGGACAGCCTACAAACACCTCTACTGGGTCTGCTGAAATTCAAGGCCATCAGCAGAATCTTCTAGGACTCAAACTCTTCTCTGAACCTCCTTTCACCTATGGTCAATCCTCATTATTCACAGATAACATATTTGCGAATTTGCCTACATGCTAAAATTTATTGGTAACCCCCAAATCAATATACATAATGTTTTCACAGTTATTTGTGAACATGTGCATAGTGGCGAAAAGTCTGAGTCACCTGACACATTCCCAGGTAAAATCAAACAAGGCAACACCCTGCCTTTGTGTTTCAGCTCTCATACTATAAACATGGTCTATTTAGTGCCACTTTCTTTCACATTTTTATGGTTTGTGTTAGTGACCCTACTGTTTAAAATGGCCCCAGCATAGTACTGAAGTGCTGTCTGGTGCTTCTAAGAGCAAGGAGGCTGTGACGTGCCTTACAGAGAAAATATGTGCATTAGATAAGCTTTGCTCAGGCATGAGTTAGAATTGTTGGCCATAACTTTAATGTGAATGAATCAACAATATATATTAAATAGGGTGTCTTTAAACAGAAATACACAGAAAACACAGTTATGGATTGAGCAGTTGATGAAAATCTTGTGGCCAGGAGCTTATATTTTTCCTAGGAGCAGTGGTAGTTGCTAATTCAATGTTCACAGCAACTTTATAGAACATCACTACCATGAAAAATGAGAATCGACTGTACATAACAGACACCTGGCTCTCCTCTGAAGATACTGCTTCCCTCACAACCTTCTCAAGGGGTGACATTTATTTACTTACTTATTTTTAAATTCCCTGCCCCTCCATCCTCCACTTACCTCTGGGAGCGGGGGAAGGGGGTGAGATCAGTGTCCTCCTTGTTCCTTGTTGCCTTTCCTGGGCCATTTGTCCTCCTTCCATCCTCGTTCTCCACCACCATCTCAGCTCCTTTGAACTTCAGGCCATAAGACTATGCTATGTCTTCAGACCCCCTAATAACTCTCCCTCGTTTCTTGAAGAGTTTAGTTTTTCCTTGTTTTACTGCCATTCTCTTCACTGCTACTTCTAATATGATTCTTGAGGATTTTAATATCCACATTTTCAATAATTTCATTTCTTAATTCTCCCTCCTCCTCCCCACCACCTGTGAGCTTGCCCTCCATCCCCACCTCATCCACCCACCTCAAATGATCCATCCCACTCTAGACTTTATCATCACCAGTAAGCAACCCCCTCCATCATCTCAATTTCAAATATTCTACCTTATGACCACCAGCTCCTATCTTTTCAGATCATTATCTCTAGTGGCCAAACTCAATAACCCTTTGACCCCTGGGACCTCTAAGCTCCTCTCCCTTATCTTTTCACTGCTTCTCACCTCTTCAGGTCCTCTTCTGCCTCCAGACCTGACTTGAATCCCATGTTCTATAACTATAATCAGTCCCTTGCACTATCCACCACTCCATTTCCCCATCTCCCCCTCCATTAGCCACAACCTGATTAAATCCAAACAATTTGTGCTTACTGTCTGGTCTTGATCTAAATTCTTACCAAACCTCAATGGGCCAGAAATGCTACACATTTCCCTGATCAATTCTCACTATCAATCTTCAAGTCTACTATTTCATAATTCCCTTTCTATCCTTAAACACTAAAATGTATTCCTCATTCCTTTCTCTCAAGTAAAGGCCTTCTTACTTCAAGAAAAAATAGAATCAGTAATAAGAGAAACTCTAAAAGTTCCCACCTCCAAATCTACCAACCTGCCTGCATCTGGACCCATATACCTCACCCCCCTTCCTGTTCCTATGAGTGAGGTCCCTATGCCTTCCTAAGGGCACTCCTCCCTCAGACACTGGATTCCACCCTCTCCAAAGTCATCAAGGGCTTCACTCCTGCAATTGTGCCCTCCTCTCTCAAGAGTCCATTTCTGTTTTGATCACTTTGATTATTCCAGTGAGTAGGTGTCCCCACCCACTACTAGCCACTTTTCTCTGCCCTGTTGAAGCAAAAATTCTCCAAAGAATTTTCTAAATTCATTGTCTGCATAGTATCTCTTCTGATTCTCTCTTGAACATCTTCCTGTCAGGTTTTTGTCTCTACCCGCTCCATTAAAACTCCTGTCAATCCAATCCAATGTTATTTCTTAGTCTTCTTTCTTGTTCTGTCTACAGAATTTATGCCAGTTGATCATGCTCTTTTTCTTGAAGCATTTTTTTTCACTTGGCTTCCAGAGCACCATTTATGTCTAGTTTTCTTCTTACATCACTGCCTCCTTCTTCTTATATCTTTAATGAATTCTTATCATTCCCCTAATCTCCAAATTTTGGAGTGTTCCAGAGTCCAGTCCTCAAATTGCCTCTCTTATCTATACACACCCCTATATAATCTCTTCTCGTAAATACCATTTATACCCTGATGGCTCCCAAATGTCTGTCTGTAGCCTGAGTCTTTCTCCTGAACTCCAGACTTATTTTCCTGCCTTCTTGGATATATATCCAGCTCTTGATTACCCACCCAAACTTGCTTTTTCCCCACCTTCCTCATCTGGGTAAATGACAACTCCATCTTGCCAGTTGTTGAAGCCCAAATCCTTGACATCTTCTTTCCTTGACTCCTTTCTCTCAGATCCCTCCTCCAATATATTATCAAATGCTCATGGCTCTATTTTTAGAATGTATCCAGAATATGGCCACCTCTCAACCCCCTTCTTCTGCTTCTGCTTCCGTCATTTTTTGCCAAGATTACTGCAACAACCTTCCAATGTTCTCCCTGATTCTATCCTTTTGCTTCCCTTTCAACGTGTGTGTCTGTTTTAACACAGCAATGAGAGTGCTTTTAAGATCTAAGTTGGACCATGTGGTAGTTCTATTTTTAGTTTTTTGAGAAGCTTCCATTTTCCACAGTGGTTGCACCAATTCCACTCCTGGGATAGATCCAAAAACAAAAACATTAATTTGAAAATATACATGCACCCCAATGTTCATAGCAGCATTAATTACAATTGCCAAGATATGGAAGCAACTTACATATCCATCAATAGATGGATATATAGAATGCTTTTAAAAAAAAAAACAGATCTAAGTTGGACCTATTATTGCTTTAACCAAACTCTACCGGGAGCTCTATCTGTCTCAGAATAAAATCCAAAGTTTTCACCATAGACTACACAACCCTACCTGATCTGGCCCCCCTACTACTTCTCTGTCTGGTCCCCTGTGGCTCTCCCCTCATTCACACACCTGCAGCCACTTGGATAAAGAAGATGTGCTATAAATATAAATATACAATGGAATACTACTTGGCCATAAAAAAGAAGGAAAATTTTGCTATTTGCAGCAACATAAATGGACTTGGAGGGTACTATGCTAACTGAAATAAGTCAGACAGGGAAAGACAAATACTGTATGTTATCACTCACGTGTAGAATCTAAAAAATACAATAAACTAGCGAATATAATCAAAAAAGAAGCAGACTCACAGATATAGAGAACAAACTAGTGGTTACCAGTGGGGAGATGGAGGGGGGAGGAACAATATAGGGGTAGGGGATTAAGAGGTATAAACTATTATGTATAAAATAAGCTACAAGGATATATTGTACAACACAAAGAATATAGCCAATATTTTATAATAACTATAAATAAAGTAAAACCTTTACAAATTGTGAAGCACTATACTGTACACCTGTAACTTATATAATATAGCACAGCAACTATATTTCAATTAAAAAATAAATTTTATAAATATATATAATGATTTTTTTTTAAGATATAAGTTGGACCTATTATTGCTTTAACCAAGATCTACCAGGAGCTCTATCTGTCTCAGAATAAAATCCAAAGTTTTCACCATAGACTATACAACCCTATCTGATCTGGTCCCCCTACCACTTCTCTATCTGGTCCCCTGTGGCTCCCCCCTCATCCACTCACCTCCAGCCACTTGGGTTCTCACCTCAGGACATTTGTCCTTGCTTCTCCCAGATATCTGTCCATCTAACTTTATTCAGAGCCTTGTTCAAATGTCAAATTATTCAAAACTTTCCTCTCTGTTCTATTGAAAATAGCCTCATGCACCTCCTTCTTTTTCTGTCTACTTACCCTGCTTTAGTCTCCCTTCGCACTCACCATCACCTGATATGATAGATTTATTTATTTATTATATTACCTCAGTTACAAAGTGGGATCCATGATAACAATGGTTTTATTTGTTTGTTTTTGCTGTATCCCAAGAGCTTTGAGATATAGTAGATGAACAGTAAACATGTATTGACTGAATAAATTAATTTTTAATAAAAACATTTAATAATAATATAAACTCTGAAACAGATTCAACCATTGATATAGCCATTAAGCACTTTTTGAGCATCTTCCTTGGGCCAAAAATATCAGCTACAAAATAAAAATACTGAGAAACCAAAGAGAAATTTGTTCATGAAAGACGACATTGATAACCATTTAAAAATATTTAATTGGCTAAGACTGTGGTATGGACCATATCCCAGTCAAAAAGGAGGAACTGAGTGTGACACATATTTGTCAGTTAAAGAAGATGCAAATGTTAAGGAAAGTAGAGGCTTGATACACACATGACTAAATGAATTAAGAAGGTAAGTAGAAATTTTTCAATAAAATTCACATTTGACATTTTGATGGTCTGTAGAAGACTGAGTCATTGTAAATCTATTATTTTTCACTAGTAATAGACACAATCTGTTAACTTAGCTCTCAAGAGAAAAAAGACACCTCTACACAAGAGAAACGTACATTTTATTTGCAGGTTAATATCTCTGACCATTGTCACACTCTCCTTTAAATGTTTTAGACGTGGAAGGGGTTGTCCTTAAAAATGTATTTGATTTACTTGATCAGATCACAAGGAGGGCAATGCACAAACATTGAGGTTGGAGATGGGGTTGCTGTGTTTTGTTTGGGCTGCATTTAATTTGTGTTTTGTGCCGTGCAGTGTGGGCTGGTGGGAGGAACCTGGCACCAGGGATTGAGAGGCAAACCTATAATCCTGGATGTTAGAACACCCAGGGCCTCCACGGAGAAGGAAATTCACACTCCTTTCCTTGGTCCCCACCTACCTCTCTGACTTCACATCCCACTGTCTGCCTTTTGGTTGCTATTATCTAAGAAGAGTGACCATTTCTTTAATAGTTGTTAGTTTGTTAGTTACTAATTAGCAATTAATTATTTCTCTAATAACCAAAGATGTTAAACTTCTTTTCATATGTTTTCTAGTCCCTGGGGTTTCATTATTTCTTTCTTGCCCCAAGCTTTGAACTTTCTCTCTCCTCTGCCTGGAGCTCACTTCCCCAAATCTTCTTTCTCATCCTTCCATCTCAGCTTAAATGTCACCTCCTCAAAGAGACCTGAGCTGACCACCCAATTTAATAATGCCCCTGCCCTTTCAACTCTCCCTTTGACATTACCCTATTTGGTTTTCTTCTTAGAACTTGCCACTGTCTGAAATTATCTTGTTTACTTATTTGTTTACTTTTTGTTCACACCCTCCTCCCTTCCCCCCAACTGAGCAAAATCTCTAGGACAGCAGAGAGTGTGTCTATCTTGCTAAGATCTGGATCACCAGTACTGGAGCTGTGCCTGGCACACAGCAGGCACCCTACAAGTATATTTTGGAGGGAAAAAATGAAATGACTCCTCTTTACTGATCACGTGGTCCTTATCTCCAGAATGAAAGAGCTGGGCTAGATCAGTCGTTCTCAAAGTGGACAAGCAGCATCAGCACTTACTGGGAGCTTGTTAGAAGTGCAGATTCCCAGGCCCCACCCCACACCTGCTGCATCAGAGACTCTGGGGTGTGTCCCTATGATCTGTGATTTATCAGCCCTGCAGTGCCTGAATGTGCACCAGAGTTTGGAGACCACTGCACCAGATGATCTCTGAGGCCTTCATATTTAATTATTTTAGCTGTTTAAATAACAAAGGTATTTCACATATAGAAATGAGAATTGAAAATAATACAATGAATTGTCATCCCCAATGGCTCAGTTTAGTAAATCTTATGTCATATTTATTTTTAAATATTTAAAAATATATTTCAAATATATTTGAAGTTTACAGTGTACGACTTTTTCCAGTCCCATCTCCTCCTACCCTCTCCAGAGGGAAGCCACGCTAATTATCTCAGTGCTCATCATTTCCCAATTATTTTCCAAAATACTTGTATAATTTTACGTTCCCATTAATAGGGCATAGGAACCCCATTTCTCCATATACTTCCAACATTTGGTATTGTCAGAGATTTTAAGTCTTGCAAACTGATGGATGTGAAATGTTATTTATTGGGATGTTAATTTGTATTTCTCTAATAACTAATGATGCTAAACTTCTTCTGTTTGTTAACCACTTAGGTTTCCTTTATAGGTCAAATACTTATTCTCTATCAGCTATGTGGTTGCAAATATTTTTCTAAGAATGCAATTTTTTTCATTATGCTTCTGATTTTTATTACACAGAATTTTAATGCATTTATCATTTCTTTTATGATAAGTACTTATTTATTGCTTAAGGAATCCTTCCTTAACCCCAAGGTCATAATGATATTCTCCAAAATTCTATAACGATTGTTATACTTTTCTCATGGAGGTCTTTAATCCTTGATCTTTGTAAATGGTGTGAGGCAGGGATTCTAATTTAATACTGTATCTTTCTATAATAGAAGATTGGTATCTTGTCTTCCCTTTCATTCAACATGAAAACAAAATTATATGTATATATAACCTCTGCCCTAATGGAAGCTTAGTTTGGGGGGAAGAGAAACCATAAATAAGTAAGCAAATATATGAATAGTAATATGAACATATATATAGGGCCTCCCTGTGTGAGGCACTAAGCTCTTTACGTCTGTTTAACCTATATAATCATTGTAATTTCTCCATGAGGTAGAAGCAGTTAATACCGTCATTCTATGTATGAAAAAATTAAAGCATATAACAATGCAGTAAATTTCTCAAAGTTTCACAGACCATGGGAGAGCTGGAATTTCAGCCCAGGCAACTCACCTCCAGGATCTGTGTTTCCCAGCCTGACACTAGGCTCCCCTTGGCTGCGACACAGGAAAAGCTGCAACTGAAATTCACATGGGGGTCAGGGAAGGGGCTTAGCTTCTTGGGGATCAGAGAAGGAGTCTTTCAGGAAGTGACATTTAGGCTATAATCTGAAGTCTGAGAAGAAAGCAGCTTCTCCCTGCCCCAGGGAGGTAGATGGTTCTACTGTTCTAAGTCTTAAATAGGTCAGAGAACAAAGAAGGAATGAATGGATTTTTTAACCCTTTAGGGTGAACTGAGTAAAGATAGGACATCTGTCTCAGTGGTCATAAAATATTAACATTCTTTTCGCCCCCCTGCCAGAAAAAGCAAAACCCAACAGTACACTGGAATTGCATCTGTGTGCCCTGGCCTGGGCTGCGGGTACACCCATGTGCCATCCACACAGCAGACAGACCCAACACTATGGCTTCTTCTCTCCCAGTAGAAAACATCTTTCCTGGGAAAACAGCATGGTGTGCTCTCTGTATGGGCTCTCCTCCTGTCCCTCTCCTCCCTCTGTACTCCCGGCAAGACAGAGACGCCTTTGTGACTCCATGATGGGAGCAAACAAATTACACAGACCCGTCTGAACCAAGTCTGAACATATTAGTCAAGGCACTTGGAAAACATTATCTTCTTCCCCTCAAGACACTTCATTCACAGTTTCACCAGGCCCTCACATTACAAATCAAATGAGTATGTTGTTCTTAAATTGCTCAGGAGATGAGAAGTAGCAGAAAAGATTCCCCCAGGGACTATGGGGAAGGCTGAAACTTTCTGGAAAGATCCCTGAAGTGCTGGGCTGGCTTAGTCCCCCTTGTTAGCAGAGCTTGCAGTGCACATTCAGAATTCAAAGTTCAAGAAAGATAACCAAATATGTGCTTGAAGATTTTATAGCCACCTCTGCACCATTCTGCGAGATGAGTTCAATGCACTGCCTGCACTGTTCCCAGGTTCTGGAGGATGGGGATAAAGACAGGCTCTAGACCGCATTAGAATGTCATAAGCTGGCCTGAACAAAGGGACCCCTCCTCGGCCACATTTTGGGTGTCAGAAGCACTGGTGTGCATGGACAACCGAAGGCATCTGATTTCTAACCTGGCACAAACCCCATCCATCTAGCTCCACTGTGCTGCCCTACTTATTATAGCAGTGAAATATTTTAGAACAAGAACATACCATTCATTCACTGAGCCAATGCTCAGCTTTATAATCTCTGTGCTTGCCCTTGCATTTTATGTACAGATCAGTAGGGATAAATTGTGGGATGAGACATGTTACCTTATATACTTGAGTTAAAAATGTGCTCTGATTGTATAGGGCACACCATGACCCACCTTGAAGTGTACTCTTAAAGTGTCACTTTTAAAAACAGTCCCCTTTGAAAATTATTTGATATAATGTCTTGGCATTCAGAACTTCTAAGGTGTTCTTTGATTGTCGGTGTGCTGGGCAAAGGGAAAAATGGGAGGACAAAAAGAAGAGGAAGGAGAAGTAGGTAATATGGGGGAGGAGAGGGAAAGGGATGGAAGGGAGAAGAGAGGGGAAGCTGGCAGTGGAGAGATGGGTTTGTTTTCACCAGTATGCAATTGTCTCTAAACTTTCACAAAGCATGAGGTGCTGGGAAGTTGACAGCCTTCACAGAAGTATCTGGGATAGCCACATCTCAAAGCACTGACCCTGTCATTAATTAGCTGTCTTCAACATCTGTAATATCCATTTGACCATAGTGCAAAGTAGAGACAAGTGTGTTGACCAATGCAGTCTGTCTTAAGTATACTAAGGGGCATGTGGCAGGACAGATCTCTTTGGACATGCTATATAGGGCAACTTTTTTAAGTTATCAATTATCTGATGGTTTCCTATGACCTGGAGGAGATTTATAGTTATGTTCCAAGAAGCCTGTGTCAGTGGGGACTATCCCAGCTTTCTTCCGGACAGAGATGGGATGACACAGTTGGTAACATAAAATAACACACTCCAGGTACTAGCTGGAGAATAGGATGTCAAGCCGACATGTGTCCAATACTTATCCAAAAGTCCAATAGAAAGAAACAGTATTTAAAACTATTTGAAGGCTCAGTGTTAATTTGTTTTTCTACGTGTTCTCAGCTATCCTCCTGACTCAGGAGGATCAGAAAGAAGCCAAGCAGACAGATTTCATTTCCTTGGATCTCTGAAGAATTTCTTTTTATGAATTATGTTTTGGGGATTCCAAAAGCCTAAATAAAGGGTCATTATTAGAAAAAGCCTTAAAAATCTCCAACATTCAAGGATAGGACATTGTTGAGGACATCAATCATCATGTCCTGTTTGTGAGAACTCCAGGAAGAATTTCTTGTCTCACTTTAGTAACAAGACTAACTAGAGCTTTTCTCAGTGATACCCTTTGTAGTTTTCCATCTCAAAAACATTGCCAACTATATCAATGATCAGGTTAAGACCATATGTTCAACCCAATCAAAACAGGTTCAAGTCAATACACAGCATGTTTTTTAAGCCTCATTCCTTCCCTCATTGTACTTTTTCCTGATTCTTCCTTCACTCAAATTATATTTGACACCATACGTTATATTACGCACATTGTTATAATCAGCTAACTCATTTTTAGAATCGGGGAATATAAATTAATAAATAACTTCTTAGGGTCTAAAAGCTTGATGAACTCTAAGTGCTACATATCCTTGAGGTCAGGGCCTGAAATAGAGTTGAACTGTCAGAAACATTGCACGTTGCATCATTTCTGATGGAGGATGTACCTTCCCAAATCTTAAGGAAAAGGGGGATGCCATTCCATTCTGCTACATTAAAAAAAAGTCCTGCCCTATACCCACAGTTTCCATCTCTATTTTTTTTTGACCTTCAGGGTGTGATTGTTTGGAATTTCTGGTTACACCCTTTGTCTGAATCACTTGGTCATAACATTTAGAACATACTCTTAGATTCTACAGTCTTCTGTCTTCAAGATTCCCACAATGGAGGAGATGAGGTCATTACAGAGCATATTTCTAAGCTTCATTCTTTGCATCATTGTATTCTTACTCAGTTCATCTTTCTCCTTTCATCCTATTTATATTTGAAGCTCTATCTTGTATGTATATGTTTTTTATAAGTTTAACTCATTTCTGGAACAAGGTGGAATATAAATTAATTGTTTCTTGTGGTTTGAAAGCTTGGTGACCTCTAAATTATAAATATCTGTGAGGTCTCAGGGTTTTGAGCAGACTCTTTGGTGTTACCACACTTATGGTGGGCAGAACAATGCTCCCCCAAAGATGTCCACATCCCAATCCTCCAAACCTGTGGATACGTCACCTCACATGGCAAAAGGGTCTTTGCAGGTGTAATTAAGACTACGGACCTTGAGATGGGGAGATGATCCTGGATTATCTGGTGGGGGCAATGTAAGCAGAAGGTTCCTTATAAGTGAGCATCAGAGAAGGAGATTTGATGATGGAAATAGGGATGAGGCAGAGATTTGAAGGTGCTCTGTTGCTGGCTTTGAATGGGAGGAAGGGGCCAAGGAGCCAAGCAGTGCAAGAGGCCTCTGGAGGCTGGAAAAGGCAAGAAAACTAAAGGCTCCAGAAGAAACTGCTTCATTTTAACCCAGTGAAACTTCTGACCTCCAGAACTGTAACAATAAATTTGTGTTGTTTTAAGTGAGAAAGTTTGTAGTAATTTGTTGCAGCAGAAAGAAACGAACACTCTTTGAGAATTCTAGATCCCCTCCATGTCACAACTGTGCTTGTATGTTTTCTCTTTTATTCTCTCTTGCTCCCACAGACTTTGGCATCACTCATTTCTTAGCCCCAAGTTTGCTCGTGGTATAGGACTAGATTCTGCATTCCTGCCCAGGATCGTTCAGCTTTGAATGCCATGCCTCTATTTTGGCATTGACTTCTCACCCCTGTTCCATCTTGGTAGTATGCTCATACAGAACATCACTTTTCACTGTTCATCTCTTTAACAAGAAGGTGCCCAGTTTCCAAGGGCTGATAACTTCCCACATCTGTAGAGTATCCATTGTGAAGTCCATCTGCACTCACGCTTTAGGACTCAGTAACATCCAATAGAAGTTTTTGCTATGATGGAAATGTTCTATCTGTATATCCAATATGGCAGCCACTAGCCACATGTGGCTAGTGAGCACTTGAAATGTGGCTGGTGTGATGAAAGAACCAAAAAGTTCATTTCATTTTAACTTAATTTAAAGTTCACTTTAAATAGCCACATATGGCCAGTAGTTACCACATTGGACAGCTAGGTTTTCTCTAAATGCATATTGATAATTATTGAAGCCATCATCAGACACCTGTAATCCTTAAACTCACATCAGCAAATTTTTCTTTAATTGTTGCTTTAGAAGAAGGGCCGTCTTGATGAAAAATATCTGAAAACTGAAGACATTTATCCATGAAATAGGCCTCAATTGTGTAAGGGAATGATCAGTACTTAAACAAAATCCCCCAAACTATTAAATTCCTGTGCACAATGCCATTACCTTCAGGAATTCATAAAAGGAAATGTCCTTAATTAAAAGTGTGATTTTTTTTTTTTTGAGCTCTGGGGACTTTTAAATGTCTGGGGTATAAATAAACCACATTTGTAGTTGGGTTTGAAGGCTTGCCTTTACCTCTTCTGTCAGTTCTCAGCCCCTCCAGGCTACACCAACGCCCAGTTACCTAGGAATCCAGGTCTGCCACAGAATGAGAGAGGAAGGTTGCTGAGCATGTTGGCTGATAGTTGTGTCCCTGTGCTGTTCTCTGTGATTTATCTTCCATGAAGTGTCTGTGGATGTAAAAGTCCATGTGAAAAGGAGTAAATGGGAGTAGTAGGAGATTTGTCACTCACTACCAGGCACTTATTGACTGCATTAAATGGAGGAAATACAGCGGGAGCCTTGTGAGGGGAACGCTTGGCCTGGGATTTGGTCTAGACAGCGTTAGCTGAGCAGAGTGACACCAAATGGAAGCTGACGTGGTTCCCGGGACAAAAACCAGAGTTCAGTGGAGAATGCTGCCCCAGCTTCCTGCCACTCTCCTGGCTTCTGCAGGTAGATTCTGCAGTATTTGTAAAAAGAAACCCTAAATGGAAAAAGGCATCAAAACGCTAAATTTATAAAGCTTGCATTTGATACGTCTTACCTTTGTGTAAGCATCTATAAAGTTAGGTTTGTAGATGAGTTATAATCCAGGAAGAGTGAGGTCACAAGAAATTACAGGGACAGCCTGTCAATTAGGGCTGATCCTGGTTCAACCTACAGGCAGCACCCAGTATCCCAGTGAGGTAGGTGTTTGTCTCTTTCTGGAGAAGCAAGAAGTTCGCCTATTTGGGCATTTCCTTAACTGGTTACAGAATTCATTACTGTCAAACTCTCTTTTATTTAAAAAATAATACTAAAGCAACAAATAACATTATTTGTTAAGAAATATAGCCAAAATACAAATTTCTAGAATGTATAGTCTATTTGGTTCAGATAACAGAACCCATCCATTTGTATGATGAAAATCAATTACTGCTTACCACATCCTGGATTTTTGCAGCCTGAGAAATGCTTCTCAAGGGATTTCAAAATGTGACATAGCTTTATGCACAAATCAATGAACCAACCACATGGCAAATGTTGGGAGTCTGTGGGATATTCCAAAGAAGAATTTAATGTTGTGTGGGAATTACTTCCGTAATTTCTCCCTCAAAGGTAGAGGGAGCTGGGGGAAATATCCCCTTCCTATGTCTTTCTTAAGGGTATCTCCTTTCCCTGTACGTTCACTGTCCAGGATTTGACAATGTCCCCCGCCCTTTCAGCTCACGTGCATTCTGTTTTGAACGGCTCTGCCACAAAACATCTGATATGGCTCAGTGAAATTTCACTTTGAAATTTCCATGAGCATAAGCTGAATTAAGGCTCTGAGTTCCAAACCCTGTAACAAAATTATCGTAATTAGAATAGAATCTAAATTTCCTATAATTCCTAAGTGGATAATACGATAAACTTTTTTTTAATAGTTCTCATTTCCTCACTGTGTAATCACTTACTTTACCAAACTTTAAACCAGCATCAAATACTCCTTCGTCCCTGACCTTGCCAGCTAGGACCACTTTATTAAAACCTTCCCAATGCTTACAGAAAAAAGAAAAGTACCCAATGGAAGGCAAGAAAAATCAGATGTTTTGAATGTGAAAGGTTGCAGATGTCTGAAGCTGATGAGTGCCTGGAGTGTACTCTGTTGCAGTTAGAAGTTCCATTTCAGTGCAGTGAGCAGTGAATGCATGATATTGGGTTTCCTGGGACATTTGAAAAGCAATACTGCCTATCTTTTCCTCCATTCAGCACACATGGTCAGGGGACTTGAAACACATTAGCAGAAAGGAAGTCTATCAGAGAAAGGAGAGCAGCCACATCGAGAAAGAGACCAGGAGTCTGTCGTAGGCAAGAAAGAAAAAATTCAGAAGTCGTATTTTTAAGAAATGATTTATTGTCCAAATTACAGTCTTTTGCTTTTTAAGAGCAGCCAGGAAAATGAAGTTTATTGGTACATTAGATTTTTCCTCTCTGCTGTCATTCCTAATTAATTATTGCTCAAACATCTGTAATGGAAAGAACTAGGGGCTCAGAGCAGGGTTTCCAGCTTGGCTCTTTCTAAATCTGTCCCTGGACAGATGAGGGAACTGGGACAAGTGACCGTGGTGCTCACAGAGGTTGTTTCTTTACCTGAAACAAGGGATTCCTAACTGCTGCATTACAGTGCAGATGAGAAGATATAATAAAGTTATGGATGTGACACTGAGTCAATGCTCAGCATGTTAGCCGAACCCAAATTTAATGACCATGTTTCTGCAACCTGACAGTAAGAGAGGGTCCTGCCCCCTACACAGCCCTGCAGTTTTGAATTGAACTGTTTGAGGCAAACAGGATTGGATTTGAGGAGAAAAGACACTGCCTGGTATTACATCAAAGATTTGACTTACCTTCTATCCGGATGAAGGCAGAGTGAGACATGGGAAGAGATCTTCTGGACGCCATGTTGTAGGAGTCTGAGATTGGTAATACCTGCAAAGCCTTCCCAAACATGGGATTTATTTAGACCAGCTCGGAACTGAAAATACCTGCCATGCAGGCTTTTGGGAAGAGTGAAGAGCAGACAGGTCCTCAAATCAGATGGGACAGAGGTATAGAATTTCATGGTTAACAATTACGTTTATGCTTATTTGTCATCTGGATTCTTATATACCATAAAATAAGTAGGTGCCAACAAAAGACTCAGCCGAAACATTGAGTTAATCCTGACTGACTCAGCGGCAGTCTGTATTTAGAGCCTTTTAACAAAATTAACGTTTTTTTGTTTTGTTTTTAACAAATGGACTCTTTTTCAAGTGGCATATTTAGACATGGAACCACTGAAACTACATTTTCCCCCACTTGTTTTTATTCCACAATTGTCCGGACTCCCAGAACCAGGCAGACATAGAGACCTCTTCCAATGCATATAAAAGCATGGCTTGGCTTGGAAAGTCTTCTGGTCAAGTTAAAGCAGGCGCTGAGCCAATGACCCGGTGCTCAGTTTACAGCTTTGAGGCCTACGTTAGAATCTCTTAGAGTTCCGCTTTCAGAAGAGCAACAGACCCTCTTTAGCTGAGGGGAATGAAAGGAGCCTCTTTATCCACCACTCATGTATTCTTTCCAGTTCTGATCACAGATTTTGTCAGCAGGAGCCAGGCCAAGCTAGAACTTTCACGTTGGTCAAGCTCTGTGGCTCGTTCCCTCCAACAGCACGTCCCAGCGGACTGGGTTTCCTCAATTAGTCACGCATTGCTCATGTTGTGTTTCCTGGCTCAGCTGTTTGTATGGCCAACCTAGGGCTGGGTGTATCCGGGGTCAGTATTAATCATGAGACTTGCCACTCTCGGGGTCAGATTTGCTTTGAGGATGGCATCTTGTATTTGCCTCTAGTTACGCTTTTTCCCTGGAGAAATCTCAGGTGGGGCAGTTGCAGGGCAGGGGGTGGGGGGATTGGGGGGATCCAGTTCCTGCTTGATGTTTAATAGCCTGGTCATTATGAGGGATCCTGTAAAACCGCACCCCCGGCTGTTATGTGGGCGTTTCGTAACCATAAAATCTGCTGTCTCTGCCACAGCATATTAACTGGCTCCAAGTTTAAGACAATCCACAAGGATTTTAATTTACCTCTCACCTGTCTCCCTACCTAGTTCCCACACAATTACCCCTGGAGACTCCTGAACCCTTGTTGCTATCATTCAGCCATAAGCCGTTTGAAAACCAAACCGTGTCATGTAATGAGAGCAACTACCAAAGGTGTCACATACAGAATTGCTGGCCGAGCTTGTCAGGCACTGTGGAGAGTTTCAATCACACTGTTTGCTTTAGTGCTAGACATTGCCTCAGCTTTGAGGTGTGGGAGCTCTAAATTAGCTTCTAAACAATGCAGCTGTATTCCCACAGCTGCATTTCTAGCCAAGGCCCTAGTCCCTGCGACTTCTGAATCTTCTATCTGGGATCTGCTATTTGTTGCATTGAATTCCACTTTGGGAAAAAAATGTGGGTGTCTCTTGAATTAGCCCACGAAAAGAATGTGCTGATAGTCCAACTATCTTTTTGGTTTTCCCCAGAAGCAGACACCATGGAAAGAATTCAAGTTTTCCCCAGAAGCAGACACCATGGCAAGAATTCAAGTGTAAGTCATGTATTTGGGAGGTGACCCCAGGAACCACCAGGAGAGCAGTGGGGAAGGGAGACAAGAAAGGCATTGATGGGCTTCCCTCGTGGTTCATTGGTTAAGAATCCTCCTGCCAATTCAGGGGACACAGGTTCGAGCCCTGGTCTGGGAAGATCTCACATGCCATGGAGCAGCTAGGCCTGTGCACCACAACTACTGAGCCTGCGCTCTAGAGCCCGTGAGCCACAACTACTGAAGCCTGTGTGCCTAGAGCCTGTGCTCCACAACAAGAGAAGCCACCGCAATGAGAAGCTTGAGCACCGCAATGAAGAGTAGCCCTCACTCGCTGCAACTAGAGAAAGCCTGTGCGCAGCAACGAAGACCTAATGCAGCCAAAAATAAATAAATAAAATAAATAATTTTTTTAATTATATAAAAAAAAGGCATTAAAGCATGCGTTATCAGGCTCATTTCCACTGTGGGCTTTGGAGCTTGACCTCCCTGGCGGGAAGCCAGGTAGCAGTATCCCATCTGTAAGGCAACGAAGCTGGGGTATTTATCCACCAGCCCCCTTTTCTCATGGGTTGAAGGATGCTTCCAGGAGCTGTTAATCCTCCAGCACCTCTAGCCTGCAGTGTCTGCAGGTAGAGTGGGCTCCAGAAGCCAGACAAAAGCCCCAGGCAGTGAAATGCAGGTACTGGCAGGTGGCAGTCATACCTGTGTGTAAAAATGGTAAAGCTGGTGTGGTGGGGGAGGGGACAGAATGGAGTGTCCACAGTATCTGCTCTGCTAACTCCGCTATCCAGGGACCAGAACAAATAGCTGGGAAAGCTGAAAGCCTTGTTAAATCTCACAGCTAGAAGGGACCTGGGCAAGGCTGTCAGTCAGCCTCCTAACTCCATACAGAAATACTTTCCAGAGCAGTCATCCAACTTCTACGTGAACACTCCAAGTGATGGGAGGCTCAGATGTCAAATCTTCCTATTCCATGGATAGAGAGTTCTAGTCGTTATTCTTACCTGATACTTTCTAAATTTCCAGGTTGTGTTCAAATAACCATTCACTCCAGTTTATTGAATGTCTCCTGCGTGCTAGGTGCAGTGCAAGGAACTGGAATTCGCAGATAACACCACCCCTATGCTCTCACGCTTGCATGTCCAAGAGAGGGATGGACAAGCAGATTTTATGCTCATACAGCATTGCCATAGGGTGCCCCCATTGCACCAGATGTGCACTACAGGAAAGGGAGTGAGTAGTCCTCCATAAGTAGGGAGGGCAAGACAGTTAGAGGAAGCTTCACACAGGAGGCATGAAGTGGGAGAGGGTGGACGAGAGGGACTCAGCACGAGCTCAGCCATGGTAAGAGCCACATCAGACTCCCAGTTGACCATCCTCCAGAAAGTGTACACACCAATAGCAATCCCCACACGTACCAAATGAGTGCTTCACTAGTATTGAACCAGAACTCTATTTATAAGAGGATTCAAGGCATAGACCTTTTAGAAGAATATCAATATCTTTTCCTCTATCCAGTTTTCCTCTATCCAGTTTTCTCACCCATGTGGCTGCAAACAAGTTCCCCCTACAATACGATTTTTATCTTCTTCTGCAGATATTTTTAAAGGTGTTAGGTGCAAACATACGGATACCTAGAAACCACCACCAGTTATACCACATGCAAATAGATCCCATAAAAAGTAGTTTAAATCAATCACCACTGGTGTGGATAGCCTGGGATTGAAGAGTGCTGATCACTGTCTCTTACGGCATGTGGCTCTTTAGGGAACGTGGAAAAGAAGAGCAGTCCGAAGGCTGGTCACACAGAGGTGAATCTAGAAAACGTGTTGGCCAAATGTAGGTGTGACTGCAGTTTATATTTGCATATATGTATACATGCAAATGTGTGTGTATAGTATTTGTTTATATTTGATCATGAAAAATGAATAAAAAGAATTGGTATACTGCTCCCTAAAATAAGAAGTTTATATTCAACAATTTTTTGTCATTTTATTGCAGAAAAAGGAAGCAGAGATCTTATTATGTAGAGTAAAAGTCACAAACAAGCTGTTCCATCGGCCAAATTCAGTTTGTGGGTGTGTTTTGCTTGGCTCACACAGTGTTCACCCACAAAGAGTTTTAAACATGCGTTAGTTGCCATTCTTTAAAAATAAGAATAGTTTAAATCAAAATCCAGGCTTCCAAATTCTCTTGGGATAGCAAAATCTCCATCATTGTGAGCCTACATTTCACAACATTCAGCTAGAGCTGGAAGCTCCTTTGGTCAGGCGTATACTTTCTAGTGGGTCATGCTCCTGACCTCCCTTCTCTGTGGAAGGTCAGTTATCACCTATCACTTCATTCCTTCTGGCTTCTTTCATTTACATTACCTGCCTGGTTCCATCAAACTTCCAAGATAGCCAGAAATGAGTAAACTATGGTATGAGGAACAAGATTTAGGTACTTAAATTTTATTTTATAGGTGAGCATATCCAAGGTCACTGGAAAACTGGAAGATGATCCAGGAGAAAATGCATTCCATGCGAAAATAAGTTGGAAATTCCCAGTGTGCACTAGAACAGCAAGTTCCTGGAAAGTTCCATGATATGTCAACTTGCCTGGCTTTGGTTAGAAAATAGGGGACCACTGGGAGGTTTTCAACAATAGAGGAAATGATCAGAGAAATTCACTGGCAAGTTAAATTCACTAACAGTGCCATTTCCATAAAAATAAGGGTTAATATAAATTTTAAAAGCATCACCGGTACCTTCCAAGATTTTCCTCTCAGAGTTACAGAGATGTTTCCCATTGAGCATCTAGTTCCTTTCTCTATAAATGGATACTAGCAATACCCTCCTGTCTGTATATATGGGAATATTAAATGGGATAATGCATGTGATAAGTAAATGTTAGCTATGCTTATTTATTTATTCTTCTTCTTTTCCCTATTCTTATTATCTGTAGATTCAGAAATGTCCATATACATGGATATGGAAAAATGGAAAGTTCCCCACTTTACGTGCCATTAGATATATTATGCAGAAAATCCTACTTCAACTTTCTCACCCAGTTCAAACTTTATGTCCTCTGGAATGCATATGTAGAGATTCCCAGGCTGAAACATTAATTTTACTGTTTGGAGTTATATAGTTTTGTCTTTGCAAGGAAGGAAGATATAGAAAGAGAGGGGAAAGGAAAAGGGAAGAAGTGAAAGGAAGGAAGGAAGGAAGGAAGGGAGGAAGGAAGGAAGGAAGGAAGGAAGGGAAGGAAAGAAGGGAAGGAAAGAAGGGAGGGAGGGAGGAGAGAAAGAAAGAAAGAAGGAAGGAGAGAGAGAAAGAGAGAAAGAAAGAAGGAAAGAGAGAAAGAGAAAGAAAGAAAGAAAGAGGGAAGGAAAGAAGGAGAGAAAGAGAAAGAATGAATGAAAGAAAGAAAGAAGGAAAGAGAGAAAGAAAGAAGGAGAGAAGGAAAGAAAGAAAAGGGAGGGAGGGAGGAAAGGAGGGCAAATAAATCTCCTCCTCCCAGAGCATAGTAGTGAAAGTAAGGCAGCATGGCCACTTAATGGTAGTCACAAATAGCAGAGGATCCTTTGCAAACCAGGAGAACAGAGAATTGGCTCCATTGTTTCCCAGAAATGAGAATTGCTGGGTCAACCCACAAAATTAGAAGTTTATAACCAAGAATTCAGCCAAGAGAGCTAGCAGTTTTCCATGAGTCCAAAGGCTGTCTGCAACAGTTATGTTCAAATTGTTTTTCTCCTTTCAGCTTGGTTTTCCATCCATGCTATGGCAGAAGGTTCTCTGAAGTGCCCTTGCGTACGTGGTTTTGAAACAGGGAAGAGCCAAATCTGACTACATGTTGGACCTGTTTCTTTTACTTTAACCTTTGCTTTCTGCTGCCTTTGTTCACTAAAAGGATACTGTCTATACATAATGGTCTGCCTTGGGGAACCCTGCCCCTCTGCCTGAATGTTAAACCAAAGTGCCTTTGTTCAGGGAAATATACTGACCCTGTCCACCTGTGGATGGCTGCAAGAAAGAAGAAATTAACACATCTCCTCTCCTAGGCTGGCCATTCCAGGGGATATTTGCAAATCTTATGACCTTTTTCACTTTACTTCCTCATCTCCTCCCCATTCTCTATTCTATAAAAGAAACCGGCATCCAAACCCCAATAAGATGGTTTTTTGGAGACATTAGTCTACCATCTTCTCGGTCTGCTGGCTTTCTGGATAAAGTCGTATTCCTTGCCTCAACACCTTGTGGCCTGTTGTGTGGCAAGCAGAGAGAGCTTAGACTTGGTAACAGTTTGTCCTCCACCTCTGAAGTCCACTGAGGCAGTCCATAGTAAATGTTGCTGTAAAGACCATCCCCGAGGGTGGGTGGCTTGGTGTCCAGGCACAGATGATGTACTCCAAGCTATGATGAGACGGGCCTTCAAGTAACCAGAAAGGGGCACATTCCATATAGATTTCAAAAATATTAAGATCCTATGATGTTTTACGAACCAGGCTACAGATGGAGAAACAATAATAAACAAAAAGGAGACACAACCCCTGCTCTGTGGAGCTTATGATCTAGAGGAGAAGGCAGACAAACAATTTCACAGTTAAGTAAAATGCCAGCAAAATAATGACTTTGGTTAGTACTCAGAAGGAAAGGCATGTGGTGTTTTGAGAGTGTATAACAGGGAATCTGGCCTCATCTTGGAGATCAGAAAAGGCATTCCTGAGGAAGTGAAGTCTAGATGATGACTAAGAGTTAACCAAACAAAAGATGGATAGGAGTATATATATACAATGGGATATTCTCAGCCATAGAAAAGAATGAAATCTTGCCATTTGCAACAACATGGATGAACCTAGAGGGTGTTATGCTAAGTGAAATTAAGTCAGACAGAGAAAGACAGTTACTGTATGATCTCACTTATTATATGTGGAATCTAAAAAATGAAATAAATGCATAAACAAAACAGAACAGAAACTGACTCATAGATACAGGGAACAAACTGGTGATCACCAGAGGAGAAGGTGTTAGGGTAGTGGGTAAAATAGGTGCAGGGGATTAAGGGGTACAAACCTCATTAATAAAATAAATGAGTCATGAAGATGTAATGTGCAGCATGGGGAATATAGTCAATACCACTGTAATAAGTTTGTAAGGTGACAGGTGGTAACTTTTTGTGGTGATCATTTAAAAATGTGTATACATATCAAATCACTACGATATACACCTGAAACTGATGTGATATTGTTTGTCAATTATACTTCAATTTTTTAAAAAGGAGGATAGGAGTAAATTTTCAAGTTCTATTTGTGCAACCTTATTTATGGCAATATCATCATGAATATTCAGGATTTAAAAAAGAAAGTAGCATAGCTAAAGCCAACAGAAAAGACTCAAACTGAAGCAAGAGAGAAAAAGAATGGAAAGAACAGAACAAAGCATAAGAGGTATGGGAACCGAAGCAAACATAGTAGCCACTGCAACTTTCATCCCGGACAGAGAGGAGAGACTGAGATTTGGACAGAAGTAATTTTGAAAAAATAGTCTCCAAGAATATTCCAAAATGGATGAAAGACTTCAACCCACAGATTTCAAAACTCAGCAAATCCTAAAAATGATAATTGGATAAACAAATTGTAATTGACCCATACAATGAAATTCTATTCAGCAATAAAAAGAAATAACTTCTGATACATGCAACGACATGGAAGAATCTCAAAAGTGTTACGATAAGTCAAAGAAGCTAGACACAAAGGCCACACACAGTATGATTCCATTTATATGACATTTTGAAAAAGGCAAAAGTATAGTGACAAATCAGATCAATGGTCACCAAGGCCTAGGGTGAGTAGGAAATTGAATAGAAAGGGGTATTAAGGGAACTTCTCTGGGTGATGGACTTTCAATTATTAATAACAGCATGATAAAAATGGGCTACAAAACAATATCACCAGTAGAATTAAGATTTTGTGATATCAATAATAGAAAAATCTAGAAGAAAGCATCCATAATCAAATCACTGAGCTATCCACCGCTTCATTTTTGTCTGCTTCTAATTTTGTTATTTATATTTTTCTTTAACTGCTAAATTTTCTACAATGTGAAAGAAATTATTATAATTAAGGAAAAGAATATTTTTGAACACAACTAATATTATTGGTACTGATTATAAAACAAAGTAAGCCATTTCCTAATAGGTTCATAATTTCTTTCCTAATTTTAAAGGTTGTTCTCTGACAAAAGCATGTTTTCCTTTTCTTATCTTTAAACGTCTATATTATTAATTCACATACACACACACACAGAATTATATCTTGTGTTTGAACATCTCTGTAACTATAGCAATCACCACCTGTGGGTGTATATGGGTTTATTCTTAGCTAAATTATTCACTTAACCCCCCATGTAAAGTGAATTTCCAACATGCATCTGCTTGCAAGATTTTCCAAGTGGAAGGTGCAAAGGGAAGTGTCAGGACTACGTCCAGTGCAGGTTACCTGGGTACCTGGCCCACCCCCTTCTCCCAGCCCAGTTAGAGCAATAAGTGCTGCACCGGTGCTTGTCATGATGACCTGTGATGTCATCACAGGTGATGACCCTGTGATTCAACAAGGCCACAGTCTGCAGACTAACTGCTCAGCAAAGGACTTCCTTGAGTGTCGCTTGACACAGCCCCCTGCAGATTTATGAACACACACACTCATGGTACCTTGTCCTACCCTTTCCATCATATCAGTTCGCTACATCTCAGCAAAGAGAAAGAAAAAAGAACTGAAACCACTAATTACCTACAAATAGGTCAAAAACGCAAAGCTCCACATCTGCTAAATCTGGGTGGATTAAGTTTGTAAACTACTAACACCTCATTTTCCCCTATTTTATAATCGATTTTTAATTATATAAGAAATAAATGAAATCATTCTCCCCTTAAACATTAGAACATTTACTTAAAAGGAACTTTTGACCACCTTCCCCAATTTCAGTCCCTCTCACCCTCCCATAGACAGTTTGGAGTTTGGGGTCCAGGCTTCCAGGCCTCTGCACAGCACAGAACACAAAGCACAGCCTGGCCTCATGAGGGTTTTTCTGTTTTCTTTTCTCTCTCTCTCTCTACATAAATGGCTTCATACTGAAGTTATCATTCTACAACTCATTAATTTTTTTTTTCATTTTTGAGCTCTATCCCAGTCTGGTTATCTGTTTTAACTGCTGTATACAATGCCATCATCTAAATACACCACATTTTATTTCTCCATTCTCTTTGATAGACACTTAGGTTATTCCAATTTGTCACCATCACAAACAATGCTGCAATAAACATACCTGATGGCCCCTGGGCACAAGCTCCTCCCATCCAGTCATGGCCAGGAACACTGTCACCACATTGAAATGACAGGAAGCTTGACAATCACATCACATGGGGTCCCAAGTCTCATTTCTCCCACTATCTGGACATTGGTGAAGCAAGGTCCTGGGGGTCTTGTGGCCACGGCACTTCCCCTGAATCTCTCCAGGGGAGAGGCAAACAAGCTACTAAGAGAAATAGAGCCATCTCTTTCCCCAGGACTCTAACACAGACCTGGGCTCATTGGCAGATTCAAATGCAAAATGTCATTATTTCCCCTAAAACCTGAAAACCCACCTAAAGGTGGTTTAGCGTGGATCATTCCCTCCACGTGGCCCCTGGCTGAGAAGGACCTCAGGACTCAGCCTATTGAAGGGTCTTGGAGGAGTGGGCAGGGGCACTCAAGGAGTTCTTGCTGGAGTTAAGAGCGGATTTTGGGGCATGATGCCACTGGCTCATGTGACCCCCAAGATGCTTCCCATCCAACGCCAAGAGTGCCAAAGTCGCCAACCCGGCGCCCCCAGTGCCAGCACAAGGTCCCAAACCACAAGCGCCTAGGCACAAGCCCACGCAGCTCGCGGACCTCCTTCTACTGCGCATGCGCCACCGCCCGTCGAGATGACGTCCTCATGCCGGCCGACTGACACGCTTGATTAGTAAAGAGGACTCTGATGCCTGCAATTTCCCTCCTTAGCCGGTGGCCGGTAGCAGACGTCCATTAGTTCGTGTGTGTACCCTTCAGAATTCCAATCATACGGGACATGGAAAGTTGTCCCACTCTCCCAGTTTCTTGTGTGGTTCTTTCAGATATTTCCCAAGTGCTTACATTCACACTTGTTGTATCTTGTATGTAAGTATTTCTACGTAATGGATATCCTGTATTTTATAGAAGAGCAGCATACTAAAAAAAAAAAAAAGCGGATTTTCACAGACTCCTGTGGCAGGAGGTCTAGTCTGACGCAGTTCTTTCACACGTGCGCTTGCAGCCTGCGAATACAATCCCGGCCCTGTTCCCTGGCCCCAGGGCCATATGAGAGTCATGAAGTCATCACAGCTGCGACTGCGGGACAGGGGAGCCCCCAGCGCGCTGACCGGCGGCCCATCCCCCCGCAGCCCAGAAACGTGCACTCGCTGCATCCCAGACGCCCAGGGAGACACGGGGCAAATCCAGCCGCAAACACCCTGATATTGACCAGGCAGCCCAGGGGTGGGGAAGCAGATTCACAGCCGGTGGGGAGCAGCCGCTGTCTGGGCACCAGCATCATGCCTCTGGGCCTCCTGGGACCGGGCCCCCAGATTTAAGTCATTTCACACTTGGAACGTGTCACGAGGATGGCCTCCAATCTGCCACCTCGGTGTCAAGCGTAGTTCCACTCAATAAACCCTTTGCGGGCCCGGGGCAGGATTGAAGAATTGGGGAGCACAGGACTGGAGCCTCACAGGCATGGTTTGGGGAGGACGTCCATCAACTGAGGGGCTCAGCCTGGCCTCTTGCTCCATCCCTGCCAGTGAAAAAAGCTACATGAAGTGCCAAGTCACAGGAGAGAGAGTCCTGGCGCAGGCCTTTACAATCTGTTTCATGAGCTATTCCTCCCAGCAGACTGGCGGGAGAATTTCTCCATTACTGCCGTAGCATGTGTGAACACGAACGCCCAGGCCTTTCTGCCCTGGGAGCACTGAGGCCTCTGAAGCAAGCAGATGGCAGCCCTGAAAATTCTGGGAGGGCTGGAGAAAGAGCTTCCCCTTTTATCTCGGCTGGGGTAGTCCTATGTGGTGGTTTGGGGTCAGCTTTAACCTGAGACCCTTTGCCTGATGCCATAGCAGGATCTGCCTCTGCCTGTTGACCAGAAGCCTTGGGGTTGGGAGGGGCAGGAAAGGTCCTCACCACCTAAGTAGCCCAAAAAGGGTGCTTTGTCCTGGGGAGAGGAAAGCAGGGATTAGGCATGGAGTAAGGAGTAGAAAAGTCACCAGGAAGGCTGAGGGGGTGTTCCAAGGGGCTGGAAGTTAGGAATTCAGCAATTCCCCCTGAGAGAAATCCTTGGAGATGCTTTATGGTGTGCCCCCCACCCCTGTCGCTCTTCCTACTTTCCCTTACCATCGACCTGCTGATTTCCGACCACAGCTTTTGTCATGCCATCTCAGCCCTCTGAGAAGCAGGATGAAATTTTGCAGCTTCCTCTCTGGGTCTTTTTGAAAGTGGGGCGTTGAGAACGAGGATTGGTCTTTCCATCCCCAGCTCTGCGAGCTTCAGCCCCCTCCCACCAGCACTCCTTTCCTTCAAGAATCTGGAACTTTGTGTTCCCCTCCACCCAACCCCTCTAGCACCTTGGTTCATAAAGCAAACAAAAGAAGAAAGAAAGATTTCCAAGAAGAAGCACGCTGAAACTATCCTCTCCTGGCCCAACATAGTGGCTGAGTCTGGAGCAGGGGAGAGTGGAAAGAGGGGAGAAGGGAAGAGAGAAAAAAGATGGAAGGAGAGGGGATGGGAGGAACACAATGGTGCTGAGAAAACCAAACCAGAGAATAGAGTTGGGAAAGGTCAGAGTGACCAGGGTTGCGGACTCCCTTCCTCCTTTCTCCCCCTCCTGGGAGGGCGCTGCTCTCCAAGCCCCAGGTAAGAGTAGGGTACACGTTGGGATGCTGCCCAGGCAACATCACAGAGAAGAAAACAGAGAAATCTGCATGATGGCTAAGATGGAGTGAGAGCAAGTTATGGAAAGTGGCCATCACACACCCCTTTCCAGGGCCTCTATTCTCTCTATCTGAAGGCTCTTCACAAAAGAGTGCTTGCTTAAATGGTTTCTTTAAAAAAGAGTGAGGGGCTTCCCTGGTGGCGTGGTGGTTGAGAGTCTGCCTGCCGATGCAGGGGACGTGGGTTCGTGCCCCGGTCCGGGAAGATCCCACATGCCGCGGAGTGGCTGGGCCCATGAGCCATGGCCACTGAGCCTGCGCGTCCGGAGCCTGTGCTCCACAACGGGAGAGGCCACAGCGGTGAGAGGCCCGCGTACCGCTTAAAAAATAAAATAGTGAAAAAACATGCTATGTATGTCCCAAAATGAGGGTTCCTGATGAAGAATTGAGAAAGTACAATAGACACAATTTTGAGGTATTGATAGAATGCAAAGCAATAGACATCATTTTGCCTCATAACATAACTGATGTTTGAAAAATTGTACATCCTCATTCTAAAAATTTACTCAACTATACATGCAACAAGTCAGCTCTCTAGCTATATAATGGCTGTAATCTGGGTGTTCACATAATCTATCATCCAAACAGGAAAAAATGGGCACCAAGCTGGCCATCTAGAATGCTAGTCTCCCTGGCTCCAGCCGAACTTGCCAGAGATTGTGTCTGCTTGTGGATATTTAATTTACAATAGCTAGCAGTGAACCCATGAAAGGCAGGAATGAGAGCCGAAGTCAGGAACGAGGCTGCATCTTCATGAATTTGGCTTTGAGGCTCAGCCCCAGGCAGGCACACTCTGTCTCACCCTCCTGACTGACTCATCACTCAGGACAACGAGGTCCAAAGGGCAACAAGTGGGCTTCACAGAAGAGGGAACCCCTCCTCCAGAGACATTGCTTCCTGAAACCCAGTCCTTCCTTAACAGCCAAAGAGTATCATCCTTCCTCCCTGAATTTCATTTTTGATATTATGACACAGAAGTTTCCTTGGATTCCTGAAATGTACTTTAAAAACTAAGACTAGAACAGACTAGATTGTGCCTTATGCATCATGACCACATGCTCACAGCAATCGATGATCCCAGTTGTAGTTAGAGCCTGACTCTTGCACCAAGCAGTTCTTCCATGGGCATGATACCATCTGGCCCTCAAGACAAATCTATAGCACAAGATGGCATGTGCTCTCTTTCCAATAACACCATGAGTGCCTTGAAAAGAGAGAATATATTCTAAACTGTACCTACTTTCTTTTTGATCTAAGAGTATGTGCCCCAGAATAGCAACTCAAATACTAGTTCCCTTCACATCCCTAAAAAATGTTGATTTACCCAGCTTCCATTGTGCTCCTAGATTCTAGGTAAATAAATGCTTCTGGTGAATTCCCTGGAGCTGGGGTGAATCAGGCCATGGACAGAGGCCCATGTATAAGAAGGGAGAGAGATACAGGCAGGAAAGAGATAGGAGTGCATCAGGCTCCTGGGCCTTGGGCTTGGAGATCTGCATCCCTCAGGAGGTAGCCTTGGAGTCACCACTTGTGCTGGGTGGGGTTCAGAATCTGTAAGTAAGCAGGCTCAGCATCCATTAGTCACGTGCAGTGCCCAGCGTTGAGGTGCACCCTCAGAGATTCAGCAAGCAGAATGAATATTTTCTGTCTCTGCCTAAGGTACATACACTCCCTCATTTCTTGGGCCTGAAGAACACTACAGTGGGTTTTTTCAGAAAGTAGCATTTAGAAATGCAAGAATTTTCATCTCATCTTTTATCTTCAAGTTACTGTTCCAAGGACTCCTAGGAAGCTTACTCAAGGGGGAAGAAAGAGGAGTGGCCAAGGCTCTGGCTTTGCTTTATCTCATAAACTGGAACTTCATATGAGATTATATTTGAACTGAAGTTTCATTTCCAAAACAAAAATTCTAATTGTTTCTTTATTCCATAGAATACAGTTAATATCTAATGCCTCCTATATGCCAGGTGAGAATACAAACTGTGGAGTTCTCTCAAGGTGCATATAGATAGGCTCATGAGGTGAGAACATGTACAAATTCAGATCATCACAGTCTCAGGCAGATATGGGGAAGGGGCTGCTTTAAATTCTCATGATCTAGAGCCTTCCCCACTCACTCAAGGGTGATAAGCAAATATCAAGGGCATTGTCTTTTGTTGCCTGGGAACTGACCTTTGGTCTCCGCTACATAATACTGGGTTTCATGAAGTTCCCAGGGTGCAGCAGGGGCAGCAGAAACAGTGGGACGCTGTGTTTGGTGTCTTGCTCCGCCAGACGAGACCCAGTCGTTTTTGCCTTATTTAGAAATAGACTTGTTTTATTATGACACGGACCGTTTGTTAGCACAGAGAGAGACAGAGAGACTCACAATGTTTGAGTCCCTTATCTCGCATTGTTTATGTTCTTAAAATAATTTAATTAGCTTAATAAACAAAAGCATTTTCAATTCATAAACAGAGAACTCAAAAAAAAAAAAAAATCAAATGTTCCAAAAGGCAAGAAGAGTAAAGAAGTCAAATCATTCCAAGACCTTCCCTCACTCTCTGTTTTGCACACTCCCTGCAAACGGCATCGCCGAGAGCCAATGGGACTTCTAGGACTTATGTCATTTCCTCATTTTGCTAAGTTTTTGGTAGGTCACGGATGCCTTCTAGAAGGATCGATATTTCAGCTGGCTCTGAATGCCATGGCTCTGTCTACCTTCTTAAATGACTCCCTGAAAAGTTAACATGGGGAGAAGAGCCAAACATAAGGTTTAAATGTACAAAGCAGTTTTAAATATATGGATCAATTCAATTTTTAAAGTAGGAAGAATTTAAAACTCTAGGGCTAGAGGGAAATTTCTGAAAGAACAAAAGAAATGAAGAAGTTACATAATTAGCACAAGCTGACTACATCATGGTAATCATCGATTGTATCTCATTAATATTTCTGACATTATTATTTATATTTACATCTATAAATATATTTGTATTTATATTTATTACTATAAACCCTTTAACCCATCAATGACTAGGGATGGTCTCAAAATATCTGTACTCATTATCTCCACAGTGCACTATAATCTCTAATCTTCAGTTTATGGAGTGCGCATGTACTTCATAAATGCAGTTTATGAGTTATGGGCATAAATGTAAATCAATAGAATATAAATTAGGGTCAAGTGTGATATCTACAAGTATTTGTATATTTTACATGATTAATATTAGCTAACTTGGTTTAAGCACTAATTACATGGTAGTCACCTACTAAGAGCTTCATGTGAATTATCTCTTAATCCTCCATAAACCCATGCGATTGTTCCCTCTATTTTACCCATGAGTAAACCGAGGTTTGGGGTGTGCCCAATGAATATAGCTATAAAGTGAGGAACCAGCCTTGAAATCCAGCTTCTTGGCTCCAAAGGCTCACTGTGAACTCCTATGCTCTCCTGTGACATGAGCTATTACGGAGCTCTGGTGGGTTGTATTTCTATTACAGCAACTGTTATTACGAAAGCCAGGTGGCTTGCCATTGTTTTTGACATGTCTTAAATTTTGCCCAGTAACCTCCCTTCACCCACAGCAGTCATAGTTTGATCAGATAAGCAGAATCACTAGGCGGTAATATATGTATTTGGTATGCATATGTGTATATATATGTACATATGCCTGTATGTATATAGATATAGATATATCTTTTTTACAGGATTTTTACCTTAGAAAACTGTGGGAGTTGAGCAGGCAGTCTTTATAAGGCTACTGTCTCAGTGAAGGCAGTAGAGAAGCAAGGACAAGCTGGAACCCAAGGGGACAGACAAACCTATGTCAACTCTTGCTGCCTCCAACTTTGACGGTGTTGATGTCCTGTAGGACAAGGTGGTGTCGTTCATCACAGAGCTGTCCCAGTGGCAGAGAAGCCAAAGGAGGATGCAGAGGGAGAGGAACGGTTGCAAGCCTGGCTGCTGCCCTCACACCAACAAGATGAGCCAGCAGAGAAGCACCAACCTGTGAGCTACATCCTGGCTGCTCCTTCACTTCCTCCCTCCAAATCTGCCACAAGAGACTCTCTTGTGGCCCACCCTAACCTGAAACATAAAGGGGAAGGAATTCTGGGAAACGTAGGTCAGTCTAGGCAAGTTGATACATTACAAAGCAGCCACACCCCCTATTCCCTGTTTTCTTGCATTAAAGGAGCTGCAATGTTCTATGTAGAAAAACCATATCATGGATGATGGAGAAGACTCAGATCTGCCACACAGTGAGCACACAGTCATGTCAACCAACTCCTAGAGCACCTCCTCTGTGCAGAGACTGTGTACCAAAGGTGCAAAGATGAGGGGGATCTGGTTCCCGCCTTTGAGAGGCTAACCTCCTGGGAGTATGAGGGAAAAAGAAGCATAAACAGGGACTATCAACACAAGTGTTATGATAAGTGCACCCAGGGTGCAATAGGAGATCACAAA
The DNA here is from genome assembly GCF_949752795.1 of Hyperoodon ampullatus. Taxonomy (NCBI): domain Eukaryota; kingdom Metazoa; phylum Chordata; class Mammalia; order Artiodactyla; family Ziphiidae; genus Hyperoodon; species Hyperoodon ampullatus. The sequence goes on along the minus strand of NC_136919.1, from coordinate 41,611,557 downwards.
AGTGGCTCACCCCACCCAAGCTGGGATTTCAGGTGAGCTTCATGTCTAAGTAGTCTTAAAGGATAAAGTAGGAGTTGACCAAGTGCGAAGGATAGGTAGGGATTTTAAGGTGGATCACAGGAGAGAATAGCCATTAAGGTCTATGGCAGAGGTGGGGTGGAGAGATTTGCAAACAACAATTGTGGGAGGCTGGGAGTGGAAGGAAAAGATGTTGGAGAAACAGGTGTTGCAAACCCTGGAAGGTCTATGTGTGGTATTTGAGAAAACTTGGACTTCATCTCCTACTCACTGGAGAGCAATGAAAGAGTTCAGCACACAAAAATGATACAGTCATTGAGCTAAATAGTCTCCATGATAACCTCTTCAATGACTTCTCTCTCTGTACATGTGCTCCTCACATTCAAAGATAGGGTCTAATTCCCCTCCTCTTGAATCTAGGGCTGGTCTAAGCAACTTCTTGAAGGTAACAGAAGCAACATTCCAAGGGTAGGTCTTAAGACATCTTAGAGCATCTGACTGGTCTCTTGGAACACTCCCTTCGGACCTGATACCTCTTGTTAGAAGCAAACCCATGCTGTCAGAAGCCCAAGCCACAGGTACGTGGCACATGTAGGTGCTCTGATCATCACCCCAGCTGAGCTCCCAGCCAGAAACCATCATGAATGTCAAGGTCAAGGCTTTAGAAGACTCCAGTCCCAGCCACCATCTGAATGCAACTTCATGAGAGACACTGAATGAGAATTGCCCCCATCAACTCATAAAATTTGAGCAATAATAAAATTTGTTTTAGACTTCTAAGATTTCATGTGGTTGTTGTATAGCAACAGATAACCAGAATGTCATTTTTATACTTTATGGGGGAAGAAGATTCTTGGAGTACAACTTACTGACTTAAAAGAGATAAAATGGGAGTAGAAAGACCTGGTAGGACTCCACTGCCATAATCAAAAGAAGAGACAAAAGAAAAGCTGGATTCTAGAAACAGGAAGAAAAATTAATAGACTTTATGATAAATGAAGGGTAAAGGAGAGGGGAAGAGTCAAAAGTTCCTTGTGTGTTTCTTGTACAGCTGGGAGGAAGCTGGCTATCCCACTTCCAAGACCTAGAATATGGAAGGAGGATCAGGTGCCATGGAGGGAGTAATATGTTGGGTTCAGATAGATATAATGTGAGTTGGAGGTTTCTAAGGGACACCCAGAGTGACAAGTTCAGGAGGAAGCTTGGTATAGGAGTTGGAAACTTAGTTTGGGAAAAACTTTTCACAGATATCACTCATTAAAGATGATGAAAATGGACAAAATAATTCAAGGAGAGGATACAAAGTGAACTGAGAAACCGGCCAAGGATGTGTCCCTTGAAAAACTGATACCCAAGTCCTCTGTCATGGAGTAGCTGCATGAACCTGGGCAAATAACCTGACATTTCTCGGTGTCCACATTTCCATAAAGGGGTGTTATGTGGGTTGTGAGAATATGTGATATTTAATGTGACAACACATTCCAAGTACCTGGCCTAGAACCTAGTACAAGAGTTCAGTAAAGATTGGAGTTGGTTTTTATTAATATTGCCATTATCACAGCATCATCTGTGTTGAAGGGATGGGCTGCTGAGAAATAGATGGAGACCAAGGACTGTTAGAAAGATGGGAGGAAAAAGAGGAGTGTCACAGAAGCCAAAAAGTTGAGAGTTTTGAGAAAGAGTGAGGAGTCACATGGGACCAGGATATTCTCTCTGGACTTGGCAATGTTCAGGTTGCTGAGGACCTTGATGGGACATTTTTAATGATGTGGAGGGAGTTTCCCAAAGCTTGGAAGTGGGATATGAAGACTTGTGGATTATTCTTTTAGGAAACTTGGTTGGACGTAAAAAAAAAAAGAATGAAGAAATCCTACTATTTGTGACAACAAAGGATCTTGAGGGCATTATACTAAGTGAAGTAAGTCAGATAGAGAAATACAAATACTGTGTGATCTCACTTATATGTGGAGTCTAAAAAAAAAAAAAAGAAACCAAGGGCTTCCCTGGTGGCGCAGTGGTTGACAGTCCGCCTGCCGATGCAGGGGACACGGGCTCGTGCCCCAGTCCGGGAAGATCCCACGTGCCGCGGAGTGGCTGGGCCCGTGAGCCATGGCCGCTGAGCCTGCGTGTCCGGAGCCTGTGCTCTGCAACGGGAGAGGCCACAACAGTGAGAGGCCCGCGTACCGCAAAAAAAAAAAAAAAAAAAAAAGAAACCAATCAAACTTATGGAAAAAAGGATCAGATTTGTGGTTACTGGGGGGCGGGGAGGGGGAAGAAATTGGAGGAAGGTGGCCAAAAGGTACAAACTTCCAGTTATAAAACAAGTAAGTACTAAGGATGGGATGTACAACATGATGACTCTAGTTAATACTGCTGTGTGATATACAGTAGTTTAGAGAGTAAATTCTAAGAGTTCTCATCACAAGGAAAACAAATTTTTGCTTTCTTTTTTATTTTATCTATATGAGATGGCAAATGCTAACTAAACTTATAGAGGCAATCATTTCACAATATATGTAATTAAAATCATTATCTGTACACCTTAAAATTATGCAGTGACGTGTGTCAATTACACTTCAATAAAAATGGGGGAAAGTTCAAATAAAATGTTTTAATAAGTTAATTAATTTTTTTAAAAAAGAAAAAAGTTGTCCTGGAAAGAAAAGGAAAGGTGGTGATAGCCAGAGGAGAGCAGTAAATAGAAGGAACTTTTGTTTGTTTGTTGTTCTTGTTGCTGCTGTTGTTTACATGCTGGGTTTTTTTGTTTGTCTGTTAAAAGGGGAGAGATGTGAGTATAAGACAAAGGAACCTAGACAGAGGGAAAAACAGAAAGGGCTCCAAGTGAAGGCCTTTGACCGAGAACATACTTAAGTCTTGCAGGGGGAGACTTCAAGAATTGGCAGGGGGGTAAGTGTCTGAGACACAGCTGGCTCAGCAATGGATCCCTTTCCTTGACTGGCAGGCTTGGAGGAGTGTAATTTAGAATCAGGATATTAGAAGAGGCAGAATAGTGTGAAATTCGAGGACTTAGTGGGAGAGGACTTTGCATATTATGAGGTAGTTATTCAAGTATTTCCTTCTTATGGGCTTAACCAGCTGCTTCTGAACATTAATGTTTGTCCTCAGGAGATAAATGTGGGGACTGATCCAAGAATTACTACCTAGATAACCATGGTTTATAGAGGTACCGTGGTTTATAAAGGCTTGAAAGCCTTCAACTCAGCCCGATGAGTCCTTCCTTCTTTAGCTGTAGGACCAGGATTTCCAGCAGGGCAAAAACATTTTGACCCTGTCTGCTGTTCTGTAGGCAAACAGCCCAAAAAAGACTTGCTTTTCCCCCTCCTCACCAGGTGCTACAGGTGGGAGCTGTGGGTGGAACCCACTTAGCCATCCCTCCTTCTACAACTAGGAGAAGACCCTGGCCCCCACTCCTAACTGGAACATGCGAGAGGATTATGGAAAGTAGAGAACTAGAGAAAGTGATTTCCTAAATCTGGAATCCTGGGCAGAACTCTCTGTGACCTGTACATAAAACAGGTAAGAAGCAACACAACAAAGGTTTAAAAGGTCAGAAAAACTGAACACTGGTCTGAAATACCACCCAGGTTCAGACTGGTCTCAGGGGAACACACAGTGGGGCAGACCAGAACAGCACTGCCATGTCTTTGAACATGAAATTGAGCTTTGAAGTATAGCCCACGAAGGGGACCAGGACATGCATTGTGAACCTAAACAAGTTGACTGCCTGCTAAAAATAAAACATTTAAGTAGGAACCAGAGTCACATAACATAATACTCAAAATGTCTGAGACACAATCCACATTTCATCACACTGAAAACCATGAAAATCTCAACTCAGAAGAAAAAAGACAATTGACAGACATCACCATTGAGATGACACAGATGTTGGAATTATCTGATGAGTATTCTAAAGCAGCTATTGTATAAATGTTTTAGTTTTAAAGCAATTATGAATGCTTGAAACAAATGAAAAATAGAAAGTCACAGAAAATAGAGTATGTAATGAAGAAACAAATGAAAAAAATCTAAAAATGAAAAATACAATAACCAAAAATTGTAAAAAATCACTGGGTGGGCTCAATAGCAGAAATTTATAAGAAAAAAAAACAACAGAAACATGGGCAAAGGGTATGGATAGGACTTTATGCATTGGACCATTTACAGAAAAGGAAGTACAAATAGCTCTTAAACATATAAAAAGATATTCACCCTCACTCATAAGAAAAATAAAAATTAAGACTACTGCCACAACTACTGAAGCCTGCACGCCTAGAGCCCATGCTCCACAACAAAAGAAGGCCCCGCTCGCTGCAACTAGAGAAAGCCCATGAGCAGCAATGAAGACCCAACAGAGCCAAAAATAAAATAAATAAATTTATAAAAAACAAAATTAAAACTACAATGAGATACTAGTTTTCACTGATCAGAGAGCAAAACTCCAAAGTATGAATATACACTGTTGGTGAGAATGTGGAAAATTATCCTAGATAGCTTATAGGCATCTAGAATAATTTAAACACATTTGCAAAATCCATGTGCCTTTTGGCCCTGTAATTCCACTTTGGGAAATCTATTATATAGAAAACTTTCATAAGGGTGAATCGAATTGACATATGTACAGTGTCATTCTTGGCTACTTTGTTGATAATCACAAAAAACTAGAAACAGTTTAATGTCCATCAGCAGCCTGCTGGTTAAATTAATTCTTATACATCCATTCAATGGGACGTTATGAAATTGTTAAAAAAAAAAAAAAGGAATGAAGCCCTCTATAACTTCATGCCATTGAGTAAATAAAAGGAGAGACAATGATCTACATTTGCATGTGTTTGTATATGCATAAAGAAACTCTTAAAGGACAGCTAACAGTAAGTGGCTGCCCAATGGGGTCTGGGAAGATGGGAGACAGTCTTGACTGTACCACTATTAATATGTTCTGGTTATTGAACCACGTGAATGTATTGTCTATCTGAAAAAAACTAAGAACAGTTAAAGACACACCAAAAGAACAGAAATAGTCCTTATTGTCCTGTCCCAGGGCTGTATCATAGTGGTTCCTTTATGTCTGGACGAGGTAAACCTATCCAGCGTTTCCATGAACATGGCTTCAGTATTAGCAGGGATACTGTTTCATCTTGGTCTGTTAGTCACATGCCTTCCATGATCCTCACTTGGAAGCAGAGCCCCCAAATCCCCAGTGGCACTGGTTAAGATGAAAGCATTTTGATTAGGAATCCTTTTTCTCTGTGGCCTGGACTGCTGAGGGCTTGAATCCTGCCTTCTCCTCCCTCCCTGCCCCTCACTGCTTTCTGCTCATTACACAGGGTCCCCCAGTATGTTTTGAACAGATTTCCTTGTAGGAAATACCATCATGCGGATGATGACCACTCACCGAGCTCCCAGCTCTCTGGTTCTGTATTTCTGCTTTCAAGTGGAAACCGGGCAGAGCAAAAACACGTTTTTCCTCTTCCCTCTCATCTTCCGGGCACCAAAAGCCAAACACCTCAGCCACGAGCCCTTAAGCACCTGCCACGTGGAAAGGCTTCCTTCTGTGGCTCAGGAGTTTCGTTTGGTTTCTGTCAGGGCCACATGACCCCCCAAAGGGCAGATTTTGAGGATGGGGTCTCTCCTCAGACTGCCCCTAACCCTGTAAAAACTGCAAAGGCCATCACTTTCCAGAAGGGGATCAAGTTGCTTTTCTGCAGTTGCAGGGGTCACTTGTCTTCCTGTTAGATACGAGGGGATTTTCTCATGGGGGCACAGCTGCTCCCTTCTGTAACTTGGGCTGACACGCGCGGGCAGCTGTTGGAGGAACACGCTTCTCCCCGCCTCTTTGTTAGACGGAGCCCCTTCTCCCATCCAGGTGATGCTCCCTAATTGGCAAAGAAAAGCCACAGGAATAAGGCAAAAAGACTAGCCCGTGCAGAGCCTGGCTCCAGTCATTTAAAACGAAATCAATCTTACTTCTCCCCTTTCCCTCAGTGGTCTGAAATAATATTTGAAGTCCTGTTTGGTCTCTTTGGAGAACTGCCAATGACTTCAAGGCATGTAGTAAAGTTATATATCAAGACACGATTACGAGCAGGACTTTTGAAAAGTGATTCTCACTTAGGAATAATATACGATATGAATTTAATATTCTGTCATACTACTTCTTTTTTTTCTCAAGGAAATGAGTGGAATACTTACAGTAGCAAAAGGAAACTCTCTTCCATGCATGAGATTAATCGATAATGTTTCTTTAATTTTATAAATGCTTATCAATGGTGAATTTTGAAAGGAGCAAACTGCGTAAGTTCTTAGATTTTCTGTTTGTGCTACTGACTACAGTAAATGTTTTCAGAAAATTTCTCCCCACTATTTTTTAGCTGAAAAAATAAGGAAAAACAATTCTTCTTACTACATTGAAGGTAATGGGTGAAATGTAGTCTGAGAAAGAACAACAAAATGCCCACTTGTCTGTTTTCCCCATTCTGATCACAAATAACTAATTATGAGACTAATTGTGCACATGTCAAGTTCAATGCAGTCTTCCTTCCACAATCTAGATAAGTGACTCCCACACTCTTTTTACAAATATTTTAAATATATCTTAAATTATATAATCATTATATGGATGCATTCTTGTAAAATATTTATAAAGTACAGAAAACCTCACAGTTCTGTTTGACCCACTCTTCTGTAAACTAAGTGTGGCATATATCTTTCTAGACATTTTTATAGGCTTATATAACCATGCGAATATTTATATACAAATAGAAATATTTATATTTATATACAACTACAAATATACAAATGTATGGCTTAATTTTGTTATTGTCTTTTGTATATATTGAATCATGTCATACTTATTGTGCCACAACTTGATTTTTAACTTAATATTTGGTGATGTTCCCATATCAGTACATGAAAATCTACCTCCTCTTTGGAACCACTGTGAAGTATTCCACCATATCTATTTGCCATACTTTGTTAAACTCTTCCCCTATACATTTAGATGGTTTCCACCTTTTTTCCTATTACAAATGTTGCCTCAATGGACATCCTTGTACAAAGCCTCTGGTGCACACAAGTATTCCTCTATAGTTATACCTAGATGAAGAATCATTTGGTCAAATGTTCTGCATGTTTTTATTTTAAAAGATATTGCTGGGCTTCCCTGGTGGCGCAGTGGTTGAGAGTCCGCCTGCCGATGCAGGGGACACGGGTTCGTGCCCAGGTCTGGGAAGATCCCACATGACGCGGAGCGGCTGGGCCCGTGAGCCATGGCTGCTGAGCCTGCGCGTCTGGAGCCTGTGCTCCGCAACGGGAGAGGCCACAACAGTGAGAGGCCCGTGTACTGCAAAAAAGAAAAAAAAAAAAAAAAGAAAAGAAAAAAAAGATATTGCTGAATAGTAATAGTTATAGCTAAATACTACAAGCCAAGCTATATATTAACTCAAATACTGCTCACAATCTATGATAGGGTATTATCATTGTCCCTACTTAGAATTGAGAGCTGAGGCACAGAGAGGTCAAGTAACCTGTTCCGGGTCACACAGCAAGTAATAAACCCAGGCATCTTGCTCCAGAATCTATGCTCTTAGCACAATACTTTAATGTCTTTCTCTAATGTGCAAATGTACACATATATCATGTATGTAAATTATATATAAAAATGGAAGTTAAAAGAGATGATAAAAAGTAGTTAGTATTTTATGATATTTATTAATAATTAAAAGTTTCTTCTTTCAATAAAACTATTATTAATAGCAATATTTAGTGAGAATAAAGTGATTGAATACATTCCTTTTTTAAAAATTTGACTCTACACATTTTGATACAACCATTCAAAACTCTGGTTCTAAGTTCAGTTTATTATCTGTCATAGATGAAGATGTTACCCCACAAAGGTGGACTCAAAGGGAAGAAGTACATGGTTGGCTGTACTGACTGAATTAAGATATTCATTTTGAAATGCCATCCACCAATTGATCATCGTCTTTTCCTAAAGTTTAACTGGAAAATGTTCATTTCCCCATACATCAGTGTTTTCCTTATGGAGTAATCAGAACTTGTCATAGTTTCTGTATTTTAACAAATTAGACTCAAAAGTTGGTAGCTTCTCTCCAAGATGGCCACCATCAATTCCTTCCCTCCTTGCTGATGCAAGTCATTTCCTTACAGAGATGAGGAGTCTCTGTTCTTTCGTTCCCTTGAATCTTGGCTGGCTTGTGACTGCTTTAGCTAGTAGAATAATATAAAAGTGAAACTGCCAGACTTCTGAGGCTTGGCCATAAGAAGCCTCTTGGAGTTTGTCTGATTCTTTTAGAACACGGGCTCTGGGGAAAGCCAGCCACCGTCTGACTACCTGGAGACTGCCATGCCATGAGGAAGCCCAAACAATCCACATGGAGAAAGAAGGAAAGAGATGCCTGGCCAGTCCCCAAATGTTCCAGCCAACCTAGCTCAGACACCAGACATGTGAATGAGAAATCTTCAGGTGACTTGAGCCCTGCTCAGCGTGTACCTGTAGCTGTGTGTAAGACCTCCAAGTGAGAGCCATCCAGTTGGTTTTGAACACAGAACTGTGAAAAATAATCATAAATTATTTTAAACTACTTAGTCTTGGAGTTGTTTGTTATGAAGAAATATTATCTAAAACAGAATTCTGCTGAAACACCACATTTGGAAGACTTTTCAACAGGTTAGAAAATTTTATTACCACATTTTCATTCAAGTGCGCAAATACAGCATTTTTTATAAGTACACTCAAAGTTTTTACAGGGTCATGATAATAAGAAATATTTTCAAATATCTATCCCCAAATGTTCTTTCTGTGACAAAGTTTCTATTTAAAAAGCATCTCTAACCACGTATTGTTTAAAATGTCACTTTTCCTAATAGGACCAGAGCAAATAGAAATTTTCCCCCCAAACTATCTGCTACATGGCATACTACTAATCATAATTGTCATCATAGAAAAAGTCCATTTATTTTTTACTTTTTATTGTGAAATAGTTGTGAGAACAGTACAAAGAACTCTTGCATAATCTTCATATAGATTTCTCCCAGACGTTATCATTTTACTGATATATGTTTGCTTTATCAGTCTCTCTCAATAAACATACATTATTTTTTTATGACCTATCCAATAGTAAGTTACAGATATGAGGCTTCCTTTACATCTAAATTCTTCAGTGCATATTCCCTATGAATTAGAACATTCTCTCCCAAAAACCAGGAACTTAACACTAATAGAACACTACTATTTAACCTGCAAGCTTTATTCAAATTTCACCAATTATCCCAATAATGACCTTTCCTATCCAGGATTTCATTGAGAATCACACATTGCAGTTACTTCACATTCCTCTTCATCTCTTCTAATCTGGAGCAGTTCCTTAATCTTCCTTTCTTCCTCATGACCTTGATATTTTTCAAAAATTCAAGCAATTTGGATTTGTTTCTTCCTGATTAGAATCAGGTTATACATTTTTGGAAGAAATGTAATAGAAGTGATTCTGTGTCCTTTTCAGTGCATCTTATCAAGAGGCACACGATGTCATTTTGTTCCATTTGATGTTAACTTTGATCATTAAGTTAAAGTGGTGTCTGCCATGTAATTTTTCACTACTGTAAAATTACTCTTTACTCTCCCTTTTGTGTTAATAGCATTGTGTGGAGAGAGACTTCAAGACTAAGTCAATATTCTGTTCCTCAGAAAATAGTAATCCACAGATGACATCAATCATCCATTGATGATTTTTTTCTGAATCAATTATTACTATGATGATTCCCAAATCCTGGATCAATTGTTCTTGAGAGCTTATATTTTTGTAAGCATGTCACTTGGTAACTTTAGTACATCGAATCTAATTTTCAATAAACTTCCTGATAATATTAATGTTTTGACCTACTTTTTGTAAAATCTCATTAGATTTGTAGGGTTTTCCCTTTATATGCAGTCAGTTCACATTATTTGCAGCAATTATAGTCTATTAAGTCACCAAACACTAAACTAGCAAATACTGAACTCTGGCTCCTAGAGAAAACACATGGTTAGATTCCTATGAGACTTTGGTCACAATATTTTTATCAGCCAATAAATACATAACTTGTTTTATGTGTGTTTGTGTTTCAACAGCACCATAACTCATGCCTGAACAAAGCTTATCTCACACATGTTTTCCCTGGAAGGCACATCACAGCCTTCTTGCACTTAGGAACAGTAGATAGCAGTTTAGCACAGTAAAATCACCAACAGAAAGCACAAAAAAATGAAAAACATAGCAGTAAATAATCCACAAAAAGGAAGCTTGTTCACAGTACGAGACATGAAACAAGAAGGCAGAGCCTTGCCTCTGTCCATCTCCTCTGGGAAGGTGTGAGTTAGGCAACTCAAAATTTTGGCTGTTCATATATATATATATATATATATATATATAAAACACTCAAACTTGGACTAGAATAAGTGTAATATATTCCTTCTTTTTTTTAAAGTATTTTCTTAAGCTTTTGTTTTTATATTATCTCCTATCTGTGGTGTCTTTGCCAAACCTTGTTGAGTTAATTGTCCATTTGCAGAGGCATCATCTAGTTAAAACTAGATAATATAGTGCACCAATCTGCTTAAGTAGATATGTGTAAGCTGCAATATATGTCATTTAAAGAGAATAAATGAGTGGAGGCACCACAGTGAATCTTTTTCCTTCCCCAAAACACCTCACATATATTGCATCATACAAGACCCTCTGACATATATAAATGAAGTGATTAATTCACATAATAAATACTATAAAGCTAAATTCTTTATTAATTTATTAGATAAATATAAATTTACATAGAGACTTTGAGAGTTGAGGATGGAAGTGAGAAGTGTGGCAGTTTTTTTTTCTGATATCCTTGAAAGTACCAACCTTTCCAAACAGGAAACCCAAGGCCACAGTGAGTGATGAAGTAACAGAGACCAAATTTACCCATCAACTTGAAACATATTCAAAAAAATATATTTAAAGATATATGTAAAAATTGTTCTCAAGACATTTAGGGAAAAAAAGACAGTAGTCTAAGAGCTGGGAAACAAATGAGGTGATTTCTATGATGGACCCTGATTACTGCCTGGAGAGTTTTTAGGTCATGGTCCATGGAGAGGAATCCAGGTCTCTGAATTGAAGAGATACAGGTTAGGATCTAGTGAGACCAAGGTGTCTAGAGTTCACAGGGGAGAATACCAGAGAAGAGGGACCTTCAAAGAGACAGAGCTCGAAATTACTTCAAATAGTCCCTTTGACTCTTCAGCTCAGTACTGATTGTGAATGTATACAAGGAAACTATCTGATGTCAGAGAAGTACCCAACTGAAAGAATCAGAGAGAAAAATCCATAAAGTTCACACAGCCTGGGAGTAATTTCTGTTTCTACTGACCAGAGTAAAACAACAACAAACAAACAACAAAAAAACCCCTCATAACTCATGGAGCATTGTAGATAGGATTCAGAAGAGTCCTACCTCAGTACTGGGGCAAAATTAACAATAGACTGATTGGGCTCCATTTAACAAAGCTTAAAAACAAGACCCAAAAGGATCAAGCTGTTTGTAAGTAACTTAAATGTATCCCAGAATAAGCTCAAGAATGTTTACAAGAACACAAAAATTTCCAGGACCCAATAAGGTACAGTTTGGTAAAAAATTACCAAGCATGCAAATAGGCAGGAAAATATAACACATAATGAGGAGAAAAAACAGTTAATTGAAACTGACCCAGAAATGACAGAATTTGTAGACAAGGATATCGAAGATATTAAAGCAGTTATTGTAACTTTATTCCATATATTTAAGAACTAGGCAAAGATTGAAAAATTTAAATATAGACATGGAAATATAAGAAAAACCCAATTCAAACATCTAGAAATAAAACTATAATGCCTGAGATGGAAAATATACAGCTTGGAATTAATATCATATTGGATATAGCAAAAAAAAAAAAAAAAGACTGGTGAACTTGAAACTATCCAAATAAAACAAAGAGAAAAAGATACTGAATTAACAGAGCAACAGTGAGCTATGGAACAAGTTCACTTGGTCTATTGGAGTCTTCTAAAGGATGGATGGCAGGAAAAATATTTTAACAAATAAAGCTAAAAATTTCCAAATTTGATTTAAAAAATATAAATTCGCAGAGCCAAGAAGTTCAATGAACCCCCAAGCACAGGAAACATGAAGAAAACCCACCCAGACATGTCACTATTAATGGCTTAAAACTAGTAATATAGAGTAAATGACAGCAGAGTTCTCATTGGAAACAACATAAGACAGAAGACAGTAGAGTAACATTGTTAAAGTGCTAAAAGGAAACAACTTTCAATCTAGAATTTTATACTCAATGAAAATATATATTCAAAATGAGGGCAAAATAAAGACTTTTTTAGAACACAAAAGCTAAAAGAATTTATTGTCAGCAAACTTATATTATGAGAAATTTTGTAGGAAATCCTTTAAGAACTAGGAAAATAATACTAGAGAGAGATACAAAACTACACAAAGGAATGAGGGACACTAGAAATGGTAATTACATGGGTAAATATGAGACATGTTTTTAATTACTTAAACATCTTTAAAATATAAATGACTATTTAAAGAAAGACAAAATGATAACATATTATGTTGTTTATAACATATGTAAAAATATTCTATGAAGATAATTGTACAAAGGCTAGGAGGGGAGAAATGTAAGTATACTGTTTTAAGGTGGTTGCACTATAGGTAACGTTGTATAATATCACTTGAAGGTAGGCTGTAGTAAGTTAAAGATGTAGTACACTGTAAACTCTAAGTCAACCACTAAAATAATACAGCAAAGAGTTATTGCTAAGAAGTCAACAAAGGGGATGTCTCATTTGTACCCACAGGATTTTAATTTATAGAGGTGATGCCATGGAGAGACTAATGCCATTGAAAGCAGATTTTTTCTTTGCCCCCTAAAGATATCAAGCCTCCAAAAATATAAAAAATAAAAAATAGGGCTAATACAGGAGGTAAAATGAATTCATAAAAATACTGAATCCAAAAGAAAGTGAAAAGAAAAAAGAAAATGAAGAACAGATAGCATAACGTAAAGCAAAGAGAAAGATTTTAGCTTTAAATCCAAATATATCAATGATAGTATTTACTGGAAATGGTCTAAACATCTTTATTAAAATCTAGAGATTACCATACTGGAAAAAGTAAGATCCAACTATATATGCTGACTTCACACAACCTACTTTAAATACAAGCAGCAAGGCAAGCAGATCTACTCTAAATATTTCTATTCAATATTGTAGTATACAGGGTTTAGCCAATGCATTAATTCCAGATTTTCACAGATCACATAATCATCTATGTAGAAAATCTTACAGAATCCAAAAGAAATAAAACAAATTAAAAAACTACCTGAACAAATAAGTGCATTTAGCAAGGTGACAGGACACCAGATCAATATATAAGAATCTATTGTATTTTTATACACTGAAAACAATCTGAAAAAAAAATTTTTAATATAATTTACAATAGCATCAAAAATATTAAAATACTTAGAGATAATTATGACAAAAGACATGTAAGATCTGCAGTCTTAAAACTACCAAACATTACTGAGAGAAATTGAAGAAGATTTAAATAAATGGAGAGATATAGCATGTGTATGGATTAGAATACTTGGTATCGTTATGATAATAATTCTCTCCAAATTGATCTGTGTATTCAAAGCATTCCAGGTCAAAATCCAAGCAGACTTTTATTTATAGAAATTGACAGGCTGATTCTAAAATTCATATGGAAATGCAAAGGACCTAAAATAGCCAAAACAACTTTGAAAGAGGAATAAAGTTAAAGAACTTACATTAATACTACCTGACATCAAGACATATGATAAAGCTACAATACTCAAGATACTATGGTACTGCTGTCAAAATAGACAAGTATAATAATGGAACAGATTAGATAACCTGGAAACAGGCCCACTCATATATGGACAATTGATTTCTGATAAGTACAAAGATAATTCAGAGGAAAAGCAATAGTCTTTTTTTTTTTGCGGTATGCGGGTCTCTCACTGTTGTGGCCTCTCCCGTTGTGGAGCACAGGCTCCAGACGCGCAGGCTCAGCGGCCATGGCTCACGGGCCCAGCCACTCCACGGCATGTGGGATCCTCCCAGACCGGGGCACGAACCCGTGTCCCCTGCATCGGCAGGCGGACTCTCAACCACTGCGTCACCAGGGAAGCCCAGCAATAGTCTTTTAAATAGATAGTGTTGGAACAATTGGCTACCACACGTATAAAAATGAATGTTGATCTATACTTTACCATATACAAAAATTAACTCAAAATGGATTATAGACCTAAATGTAAAATCTAAAGCTATAAAACTTCTAGAAGAAATCATAGAAGAAAAATCTTTGTAACTATGGGCCAGGCAAATATGTCTTAGGTATACCAAAATCATAATCTATAAAAGAAAAAATTAACCACTACCCTTATACCCCCTCTCTCAGAAATCTTTATAATGAAGGGGCTGTTTAAAAGGGGATGAAAATCTGGTAGAGATTAAAGAAAAGAGTGATGATGTGGGAAATGACATCCACGTAAGAGATTTGACAAGCCATGCTGTGAATGAGCACGTGAGGGAGACATTTGAGGTGGGGAAGGAATCACAGCTTAGAAATGGCTTTAGGTACATTTTCAGCAAGAACAGTGGAGGAATTGATTGGCTTTGAATAAACTACCTTTGTCAATAATAAAACAGCAATGAGCCCCTTACTGAGAACTAAACGTGCATTATAGAACAGGCTTAATTCGCCCCCACCGCATCAACTCACTTAATTCTTACAATTACTTTATGAAGAAGATATTTCAATCCCCATTTTACAGATGCAAGAAATGAGATTCAGAGAGGAAAGAGCTTTGCCCAAGGAGGACTAAGTGGGTCTAACCCCAATGCCCTCACTCTTAAACACTGCTTCTAGGATGGGTCCATGCCCATACTATATTGATAGTCAACGAGCAATAGAATGATCTGAATCCAATTGATTTTTCAAAAATTAATCTTCTCCCCTATAAAAACACAAAATAATGACTAAAGGCTCTGAAATGTATTGTTAGATACTGGTACTAAACTAAAGAAACTGGCTCTTTCAGCTTGCAAAATGCATAAAAAAGCTAAAAGTGAAAGGTTTTCAACTGCATTTAAGTAAGCAAGTAAATCTTGTGCCAATATCATCCATGTGAGTCGGTCTTAAATAAATACGAGTTTATTATTTAAGAATAAATAATGAGCTACAAGTTATTTTTACAAGTATAAATCATTCACAACTATCTTCTTTTGTAAACGGTCAACTCCACCTCTCTAAAAGTCCTGGGCCAAAAGCTTTATGTTACTAGAGATTAAATTCCTTGGCAAGTAGACCAAAGATCAAAATACATTGTGTTTTTATTTGGATAGTCTGGGAGTATTGAATTTGCCCTTTTCTTATCATTAACATTCATCTCTCTGGATCATCCACTTCTCTTTGAACTTGGGAAACAGGAATTTGATATCACTCAGTATTTAAATCAATTAAAACAAGGACCCAGACAGAACCAAGTAATTCTGGGAGTTAACCATAATAAGTCTTTCATCTTAATAAAGTTCAGTTCAGTTGTTTATTTGGAAAATGACCAGCATCAACACTAATTTTCCAGGGTGCATGAATGTGTTTTCCTACATTTACTAATACTATGTTCTACTTTCCAAAGACCAGAAATGAACCAAAGGCATATAAGCACTTGCCAGCAAATGAAAAAATTAGCTTCAGTTTAGAGATTAGAAATTTGAATTAGCTTTGCCAAGAGCTTCCTAAATCTTCTTTTTGACTCAGCACAAGTTGCACACAATAGGTATTCAACAAATTTTGTTGACTTATGACACAGTCATGGCTGTGAGTGATTGCTTTGTGCATTAACTAAATAAAACGATTTCTCCCGAGAAGGGATGACATTGGCAGCTATCACTAATAGAGCCAGAAAGAAGTTTGTGAAGTTCCATTCAGTTTTATTTTGGTTTGGCCTGGTTTGGTCTGGTATGAAAAGTGCAAAAAATCCAACAAAGAAATAATAATAATAACTCATATTTTAACCCAGAATTAATTCTTAATATTTAGCATAATTGCTTTACAATTGCCAGGACATAGAAGCAACCTAAGTGTCCATTGACAGATGAATGGATCAAGAAGATGTGGCACATATGTACAATGGTATATTACTCAGCCATAAAAAGATACAAAATTGAGTTATTTGTAATGAGGTGGAAGGACCTAGAGTCTGTCATACAGAATGAAGTAAGTCAGAAAGAGAAAAATAAATACCGTATGCTAACATATGTTAACACATATATATGGAATCTAAAAAAAGTTCTGATGAACCTAGGGGCAGGACAGGAATAAAGACACAGACGTAGACAATGGGCTTGAGAACATGGGGAGGGGAAAGGGTAAACTGGGACAAAGTGAGAGAGTGGCATGGACATATATGCACTACCAAATGTAAAATAGATAGCTAGTGGGAAGCAGCTGCATAGCACAGGGAGATCAGCTCATGCTTTGTGACCACCTAGAGGGGTGGGAGAGGGAGGGTGGGAGGGAGATGAAAGAGGGAGGAGATATGGGGATATATGTGTATGTATAGCTGATTCACTTTGTTATAAAGCAGAAACTAACACACCGTTGTAAAGCAATTATACTCCAATAATGATGTTAAAAAAAAAAACAATGGAAATGTTCTGACTTAACCAAAAAAGGAAAAAAAATTAGCACAATTGTATCTAAAGTTTTCTATTTAGATTATTTTTAAATTGTACAAGCTATATGAGTATTAAAAAATATTTTTGAAGAAATCATTCAATCCTTCCTAAAAAAGCTGAGTGTCCTTTGACCTTTATCCCTGATTTGGCCCTTCCTCACTCACACACTTGATTTGTTTTTCTCCCCTTCTTCATTACGGAATTTTTTGACCTTTTCTTTTCGTTCCTTCTTCCTTTTCCTCCTTTCCTTCCTCTGTTGCTTACCCTCTTCTAAGTGTCTTCATCACTCAGTTCTACAGTATAAGGCAGCTAGTGCAGTTCTATAATAAACTAAGGGCCTCCTATGAATCAGCAGACACATCTTGCTGTGGATGGGATAGTATTAATATGTATTCTGTGGTCCGTGGGAAGAAAATTCTCCCTGGCTTGAAGCTTCACAGATTTATGATTTATTGGATCAAATCTCCTTGTATTTAACTGCTCTTGAACGGGTTCAAAGAGTACATATTCCAATGATCTAAATAAGAACAAGGCACATACACTAAAAAGACCAGCATGACATGTACCAAAAAAAAAACCAGAGGGAGACGGGAGACTTTATTCCTTAGACTAGAAGGAAATTGGTTCCTTACCCTGAATCTATGACTTTGATGCTACCACACCAATGGTCCATTTCCTACTTGAAATGTTTTTAATATTGCTAGAGTTCTTTATTATGAGATAAAATAAAATAATACATGCAAGTATATGTTGTGAAACAAAAAGACCTATACAAATGTGCATGGTTATTATTATTAATATATGCTGTAAGTCTCTTCCTTCACCAAGAGCAGAATAGCTTCTGTCTTCTTGTTTCTAGTGTACAATTTTAAAAACTTTAAAAAAAATGTTTTCAAATAGAAGAGAATGGTAGCTACCAGACTAAAAATACTATGAGTTGTCTTCTGAAATAAATAACAATGAGAACACCTTCAAATATATTCATGAAGCTCATCTCATTAAACATTGACTGGCAAATCCAAATAATCTATTCTTGACTTTTGTTAAAATAGTTATAAATCTTGTATTTTTAAAAGGTTCGCATCAAACCTGTATGTAGAGGGATAAGAATGATAAGATTAGTAATAGAATTAATTATGAATTAAGACTATCTTCCTTGCTCCTGTTCCTGAAGTCACAGTCCTTAGCAACAAAGCCATATCTGATCAATGGTTACTGAATAAACATATTTGAATTTATTGTAATAAGCTAACATAATACAGGTCCAAATATTTATGTATTAGTAAGTGATGGTTTTTTAATACTTAATCATTCCAAAATATTATAAACTCATCTTTGCACATCACCCTTGCCCAATGCATGGCACATAATAGATATTTCTTGAATATATTTGAATTAAACGAATATAAGGCACATCACGGCACTACAGTCTGATTGCTATTCCCAACAAATTGTTATCTTTTACCTCCATGAAATTCTATTTTTTTTTATGCCTGGGATGATGGACAGTGTAGAAATACTCAGGATTGAGACATAAACTCCAGAGGAACTGTTGTTATTTATGGACAGATTTCAGGAATTCCAGTTGTCTTCTCTTTGGCTTGCACTTTAAAAGAAAATCTAATTCAGTGTGTAGAAAGAATTTCAGGCAAGAGTATTCTGGAGTTTAAACTCACCTATAAAACAAAAACTATTCATTCATGTCTAGAGATAATTTATATTTCTTAAAATTTTTTTTCAGATGGAAAAATAATTACTTAGAAAGAGCCTATGGGAAATAGAGCCTCACCTTGATGTAGAGCTGATATCCTATCTCATCTGCATCACTGCTTGAAGAAGGAAATAAAGGTTGAACATCAAGGGAAAGCATTAAAAATGTAAACTAGTGACATGTATCAAGTTATAACATGGAGTAGAATGTATGGAGAGCCTATGAGTATATGTGTACTAACACATCACTCCAGGGGATTATTTATTAGGTGTATTTGTTCATATTCTTTGGTATAATTAGTTGCCTTTTTTATTGTCTACCTCAAAATTGACACACAGAAGAAGAACATGGTTGAGAGATGGATGAGGTAACTTCAGAAGTGTACCTGTTCAGTAGCTGGGGATATGTCGGTACACAGACAATATTGTCAATGTACCTTTTGTCCACCAATAAGTAAAATTCCTTGAGACCCACCTGCCACTGTGGATAATTCATGAGACTACTGTCCTAGGGAAGGAAGGGTAGGTATCCCTGAAATAATGAGATTACCATACCACTTCAATTCACAAAGCTAATTATTCTGGGTTCATAAGAATACAATATTCTAAAAGCCAGGCTTTTTTGGAGAATTTTTTTTCTAAATTCCTCCTTATACATCTTTATGTCTCTAATAAGTACCCCAGTATATCAGTCCTGGTCTACTCAGAAAACAGAGTTTTTATGGGGATATAAGGTGGAAAAGGAGGTGGATATGAGGAAAAGGAGTTTCAACACAAGAGAAGAGGAAGGGCCTCTTTGGCCTAGAAGATAAACAGGAAAGGGTGGAGGAAACTGAGAGATGAAGGAGATAAGACTAGAGTTAGAATGCTGCCTGCGTCCCTGACAGCCTTAGCATCAGCCAAAAGGAGAGGGTGAGATGATAGAAACTCCAATGGAAATCTCAGATAAATGAGGGGAATCAGCACATCCAAGCTGGCTTTCCACTTTCCTATGGAAACCAACATTGCACAAGCACAGTCGAACAGCTTGGGCAGTACAAGATTTCTAAACAGGTGAGCCTAAAATGGCATTCCCTAGTCTCCCTGAATTTCATTTCAGGTGTGAGGGCTCCAGCAGTTTCTACAAGTGCTGTAGTTGGGGCACAAAGGATGGTTGAGAGAAAGGCTGTCTAGCTGGCCAGCAATAACTACCACAATATGGAACAAAGAGTCCATCGAGGCTCTTGGATGGTGTGTCCACACTTGGGACTACATTGTAGACTTGGCAAGACCTTGCTGAATCTACAGAACAAGAAAGAACCAAGTTGGGCCTAATCAACTTGGAGAGATGGACAAGTTCCCAAGAGCAATCAATCACGGCACCTCATCCATGAGGAGAGAAGAGACCACAACTTATCCCAGACATGCAGGCTTCAACTGCCTATGCCAGTGCCCAGTAGAACCAGATGGCACCATTTACTCATCCTCTGGCCCCAGTGCATTAGAAAGCTGTGAAGATCAAGCAGATAGCATTCAAACTTCTGGTTCTTCCAGCTCTTATTGCCAGGAGGCAGTGGGAGGACCCTTTGTACCCCCACCCAGAGCCTCCGGTTTGGGAACTCAGAGTAGGGAGGGAAAGGAAAGGCGTTATCCTGATAGAGACGTTAACCTTGAATTGAACTTGAGTTAAACCAACAGAGATAGGGTTACTTTCAATTTGGCAAGTTTACAGTAGCTGGAAGACTCCAGAGAAAGATGAGTCCAGTAATAGAAAATAAAGGATGCTATAATTTTTGGCACGTAGGTTACTTAATGCATAAATTTCAACCCAGTTGTCCTACTTTTAAAGGTCCGCTCCCTCCCTTGCTCTGAGAAATCTTCTGGCCATTTTCTTTGCCAAGGTAACTGGAGATTTATCTCACAGATTCTCCCTCTGGCTTTCTGGGGATATCTCAACCCAACCAGTTATAGTTTTCCACCTTGTTGCTTTAACCTTTTGTGCTGGTATTCTTGCTAACCCTTCAGGCCTAAACAAATCTGAGCCCCACCTCATCTGGTACTTCAAGTTATAACCCAATTTTTTTCCCCCTCCTAAGAAGGTCTGTTCTCCCACTGTGTCCAGATAATTAGCTTCTATGTCCATTGAGGGCAAAAACTGTGCCCTACACATACATATACTAAGTTCTTAATAAAGGTGTGTATATGTCTGTATTCACATGTTTTTGCCCATATACAAAAAGTACTTCTTGTAACTTGGATACACACACACATACCACCACCACCACCACCAAAAACACAACACCACCATTTTCCTCTCTATTCACACTGGCCATTAAAAGTTGGCCTGTTTCAAAGTGTATTTAGACAGTTAACATATGCATTACATCTAAACTAAGAACTTTTAAGGGCCTAGCAGGAAGCTAGTTTGACTACCATTATTATTGATAATTACAGGAGTTGTGCTGGTACTTAGACATAACTGCATACGATTATTGTTTTTCTCCTGAAATCATTGCCTATACAGTTACGTGGCACCAATAATAAGTTTGCAAGTAATTTGTGACAAATCTTTCTTTTGTAGTGTTTCAAGCAAGTAAAATCCTGAGGCTGATTTTAGCATTAGGTACATATGATATCCCTTCTTGAAAATATACAAACGTGGTGGTGGTGGGGGGGGGATGTTGCTGTTGTTTTAGTACAACAAAGTATGAAATGCTGTGGAAGAAATGGCCTCCAGAAATGTGGTTGATTTATATCTCAAGAATGTGTGTGAAGGATGAGAGGATAGATTTCCTCAAATAGCTGCTAAACTTAGCAGGCTCCAGCTAGCAGGCATTTAGCAACTAGATCCAAAAACTCTTACCTGCATGCATCTTAAGTTTCCCTATATTTCACCAGCTTTGGGGCACAAGTGGAGTCACATTAACAATAATACTCTGTATTTCACCCAACTGGTCCTCTGCTTCTTGCTCTAAATTTATTTTCCATAAAAAGTTCCCCTAAATATTTCTGAGATAATCCAGTGTGGCTCGAATGAGCTTACTAACAAGTCTGGTCAGAACTTTCTTGACATCCCCCAGGCGCTGCTGTCACTTGCAGCACAAAACACGATTCCTACCAGACCCACTGCCCCTCGGAAGGCAGTCAGCTTCCTCTCGAGGAGAGCAAGTACGTGAGCAGGTTCCCCTCAGGCTCTGACCACATGTTCTGTGTCTCCCAATCAGAGCTGCTCCCACATTGAAAGTTGTGCTCAGAGCCAGGCGACTTCCTTTCTTGCTGGGTGTGGGCATTTACTCTTTAGGGAGACACAAAACAATGTCATAAACAGATTTTAATCAAAATCACTTTTTTAGTTTATACTTAATGTGAGCTTTTTCTTAGGATCCAGATGGATCCTAAGAAAACATCTGAAACCTCAACTGAGGCTTTGTGTCATCAAGACAAACAGACTTCCAGGAGGCCTGTCACATTAGTTTACCTGGAAGACCCTGACAAGTAGAATTTCAGGGGCTCAGCTCAAGCTAAGCCTCTGCTGCCCACTATTTATGGAGACACATATATGTTCCATTTAAAGATAATCTACACATATATGTTTCTGCTACATATGTTTCTGCTACAAGTTAAGAGTGTTGCCTCTAGCCTGAAAAATACAGGATAACCCATTCTCAAGGCTCTGACCTTTAAGGGTATAGTAATTTTCCATTCATATCAACATAAAAAGTTGCAGAACAGAGAATAACATTTTCCTTGTTGGAGGTTTACAGGAACATCCTGACCCTACGTGGACAGCTACAAGAACAAAGGATTCTCACATGAAGAAATTTGCAGCAACCAGCCATACCCCTCCCCTTTTAATATAAAAGAAGCCTGAATTCTAAGTCAGGTAAGGTGGTTCTTTGGGTCACTAGTCCACTATCTTCTTGGTCTGCTGGCTTTCCAAATAAAGTTACTATTCCTTGCCCTAACAGCTTGTCCCTAATTTATTGGCCTGTCATGCAGCGAGCAGAATGAGCTTGGACTCAGTACCATTTTGATTAAACCACAGTGAGAAATTATCTGATACCCATTAGGATGGCTCATCTATATTTTAGAAAAAGGAAAGAAGGGAGAGAGAGAGAAAGAGAAAGGAAGAAAGAAAGAAAGAAATAAAGGAGGAAAGAGAGAAAAAGAAAGAAAAAGATAGAAAGAGAAAGAAAGAGAGAAAGAAAGAAGGAAAGAAAGAAAATAAATATTGGCAAAACTGTGGAGAAAATGGAACTTTTCTGCAGTGCTGGGGGACATATAAAATGGTGCAGCCACTGTGGAAAACAATATGGCAGTTAACGGCAGTTCCTCAAAAAAGTAAACAGATTTATCACATAATGTAGCGATTTCAGTTCTGGGTATGTACCCCAAAGAATTGAAAGCAGGGACTCAAGCAGATATTTGTACCCTCATGTTCATAGCAGCATTCACAGGAGTCAAAAGTTGGAAGCAAACCAACAGATCATCAACGGATAAATAAATAAACAAAATGTGGTGTATACATACAATAGAATATTATTTAGTCTTTACAAAGAATGAAATTCTGACACATGCTACAACATGGATGAAACTTGAGAACATTATGCAAAGTGAAATAAGCCAGCCACCAGGAGACCAGAGTAGAAATTACCTAAAGTAGTCAGATTCATAAAGACAGAAAGTGGAAGGGTTGTTGCCAGGGGCTGGTGGGAGGGGGGAATGGGGATTGTTCACTCATGGATACAGAGTTTCAGTTTTGCAAGATAACAAGCGTTCTGTGGATGGATGATAGTGATGATAGCATAACAATGTGAATGTTCTTAATGGCACTGAACTATAACACTTAAACATGGTTAAGATGGTAAATTTTATGGTATTCATATTTTACCACAAATTTTTTAAATTAAAAAAATGTTTTGAGAGTTTAACTTCTAGTAATGGCTGAGTAGGTTATTTTGGGCTGACCTTCCTTCCAAGAGCAACTAGAAAATTTGGATTAAAATATTACATATATATTCCACTCGAAAGCATCAGAAAGTAACCAAGATAGGGAGAACTTACAGATTCAAGATCTGAAAGAAAGAAGCCGAGGCAAGTAAGATGTACATATATGGGGCCACTTTTCCCCTCAAGCTGACTACTAATTCTGAAAGTGAACATGGTGGCTGAGAGGCTGAGAAGCAGGACAGAACTTTCAAGAGTCTCACATATATGAAGAGAAAAAAAAGAAGTCCATGGCCCATCAAGCGGGGAGTAGCTTTGATAAACATCCCAGGGCTTTAGTTGGGTCTCCAAAAGGCTACACCAACAGATAAAGGCAAACTAGAAACGGGTCAGCCCTTAGGATAATAGAAATATATATTCAGATTATATATATATATTATATATATATTAAATATATATTCAGATTATGTTTATTCCTGTTTGGAATAAAATGATCTTCCTCTAGCCCAGCAGCCCGCCAGAAGAAGGGAAAGTAAATTTTCACTGAAGAAAGAGAGTAATATCCAGAGCTTCAAATTATCTTTACAATTTATCAAAAATTTGTCAAAAATAGCCAGGTAAAGTTTAGAATTCAGTTGATAGTAATGTACCACGTTGGTGTCTTAGCTTTGACAATTGTAAGGTAGAAGATGTAATCTTCTCCTAAGATTTCTTACTTAGGAGAAACTGAAATTGGATGAGGGCTTTATATGAATTCTCTGTATTACCTTTACAACTTCTCTATACATCTACCTATATTCCAAAGTAAAAAGTTTCTTTAAAAAAAAAAAGGCATGCAAGAATACAACAATGTACTTGAAATCAGTTGGCTGAAAACAAAGAGAAAAAAGTAACCAGAAACTGGAGTTGAAAACATGATGCTGAATATGCTCAAAGAATGAAATGAGATAAAATTTTTCTGTAAATTGGAAAATACTTTAAACATTGAATTCCTAGAACCAAAAGATACAATAACTGATATTAAAGGCTCATCAAATGGTTTTAACATCATATTAGAAAGGGAATAATTTAGATCAGAAAAAAAATATTGAAAATGAAGCACAAGGAGATAAGAGAATAGAAAATATAGGAGAGAGTGGAAGACATGAGACATGGTAGACATTTTCAACCTCTAAGTAATTGGAGTCCCAGGAGGAAAGGAAAAAGAGAATTATAAAAGTATTATTTTATTTTATTTTATTTTTTAACATCTTTATTGGAGTATAATTGCTTTACAGTGGTGTGTTAGTTTCTGCTTTACAACAAAGGGAATCAGTTATACATATACATATGTCTCCATATCTCTTCCCTCTTCATCTCCCTCGCTTGCACCCTCCTTATCCCACCCCTATAGGTGGTCATAAAGCACCGAGCTGATCTCCCTGTGCTATGCGGCTGCTTCCCACTAGCTATCTATTTTACATTTGCTAGTGTATATATGTCCATGGCACTCTCTCACTTTGTCCCAACTTACCCTTCGCCCTCCCTGTATCCTCAAGTCCATTCTCTAGTAGGTCTGCATCTTTATTCCTGTCTTGCCCCTAGGTTCTTAATGACTTTTTTTTTTTTTAGATTCCATATATATGTGTTAGCATACGGTATTTGTTTTTCTCTTTCTGACTTACTTCATTCTGTATGACAGACTCTAGGTCCATGCACCTCACTACAAACAACTCAGTTTCATTCCTTTTTATGGCTGAGTAATATTCCATTGTATATATGTGCCACATCTTCTCTATCCATTCATCTGCTGATGGACACTTAGGTTGTTTCCATGCCCTGGCTATTGTAAATAGAGCTGCAATGAACATTTTGGTACATGACTCTTTTTGAATTATGGTTTTCTCAGGGTATATGCACAGCAGTGGGATTGCTGGGTCATATGGTAGTTCTACTTTTAGTTTTTAAGGAACATCTATACTCTTATCCATAGTGTCTGTATCAATTTACATTCCCACCAACAGTGCATGAGGGTTCCCTTTTCTCCACACCCTCTCCAGCATTTATTTTTTGTAGATTTTTTGATGATGGCCATTCTGACCGGTGTGAGATGATATCTCATTGTAGTTTTGATTTGCATTTCACTAATGATTAATGATGTTGAGCATTCTTTCATATGTCTGTTGGCAATCTGTATATCTTCTTTGGAGAAATGTCTATTTAGGTCTCTACCCATTTCTGGATTGGGTTGTTTGTTTTTTTTTTTAATATTGAGCTGCATGAGCTGTTTGTAAATTTTGGAGATTAATCCTTTGTCAGTTGCTTCATTTGCAAATATTTTTGCCGATTCCAAGGGTTGTCTTTTTGTCTTGTTCATGGTTTCCTTTGCTGTGCAAAAGCTTTTAAATTTCATTAGGTCCCATTTGTTTATTTTTGTTTTTATTTCCATTTCTGTAGGAGGTGGATCAAAAAGGATCTTGCTGTGATTTATGTCATAGAGTGTTCTGCCTATGTTTTCCTCTAAGAGTTTGATGGTGTCTGACCTTACATTTAGGTCTCTAATCCATTTTGAGTTTATTTTTGTGTATGGTGTTAGGGAGTGTTCTAATTTCATTCTTTTACATGTAGCTGTCCAGTTTTCCCAGCACAACTTATTGGAGAGGCTGTCTTTTCTCTACTGTATATTCTTGTCTCCTTTATCAAAGATAAGGTGACTATATGTGCATGGGTTTATCTCTGAGTTTTCTATCTTGTTCCATTGATCTATATTTCTGTTTCTGAGCCAGTACCATACTGTCTTGATTACTGTAACTTTGTAGTATGGTCTGAAGTCAGAGAGCCTGATTCCTCCAGCTCCGTTTTTCTTTCTCAAGATTGCTTTGGCTATTCAGGGTCTTTTCTGTTTCCATACAAACTGAATTTTTTTTCTTCTACTTCTGTGAAAAATGCCATTGATAGTTTGATAGGGATAGCATTGAATCTGTAGATTGCTTTGGGTAGTAGAGTCATTTTCACAATGTTGATTCTTCCAATCCAAGAACATGGTGTATCTCTCCATCTATTTGTATCATCTTTAATTTCTTTCATCAGTGTCTTATAATTTTCTGCACACAGGTCTTTTGTCTCCATAGGTAGATTTATTCCTAGATATTTTATTCTTTTTGTTGCAGTGGTAAATGGGAGTGTTTTCTTAATTACACTTTTAGATTTTTCATCATTAGTGTATAGGAATGCCAGAGATTTCTGTGCATTAATTTTGTATCCTGCTACTTTACCAAATTCATTGATTAGCTCTAGTAGTTTTCTGGTAGCATCTTTAGGGTTCTCTATGTATAGTATCAGGTCAAACAATGACAGCTTTACTTCTTTTCCGATTTGGATTTGTTTTATTTATTTTTCTTCTCCGATTGCAGTGGTTAAAACTTCCAAAACTATGTTGAATAATAGTGATGAGAGTGGGAAATCTTGTCTTCTTCCTGATCTTAGTGGAAATGGTTTCAGTTTTTCACCATTGAGGAAGTTGTTGGCTGTGGGTTTGTCATATATGGCCTTTATTATGTTGAGGAAGGTTCCCTCTATGCCTACTTTCTGGAGGGTTTTTATCATACATAGGTGTTGAATTTTGTCAAAAGCTTTCTCTGCATCTATTGAGATGATCATCTGGTTTTTCTCCTTCAATTTCTTAATATGGTGTATCACGTTGATTGATTTGCATATACTGAAGAATCCTTCCATTCCTGGATAAAACCCACTGGATCATGGTGTATGATCCTTTTAATGTGCTGTTGGATTCTGTTTGTTGGTATTTTGTTGAGTATTTTTGCATCTATATTCATCAGGGATATTGGCCTGTAGTTTTCTTTCTTTGTGACATCATTGTCTGGTTTTGGTATCAGGGTGATGGTGGCCTCATAGAATGAGTTTGGGAGTGTTCCTCCCTCTACTATATTTTGGAAGAATTTGAGAAGGATTCTTCTCTAAATGTTTGATAGAATTCTCCTGTGAATCCATCTGGTCCTGGGCTTTTGTTTGTTGGAAGATTTTTAATCACAATTTCAATTTCAGTGCTTGTTATTTGTCTGTTCATATTTTCTATTTCTTCTTGGTTCAGTCTCGGAAGGTTGTGCCTTTCTAAGAATTTGTCCACTTCTTACAGGTTGTCCATTTTATTGGCATACAGTTGCTTGTAGTAATCACTCATGATCCTTTGTATTTCTGCAGTGTCAGTGGTTACTTCTCCTTTTTCATTTCTAATTCTATTGATTTGATTCTTCTCCCTTTTTTTCTTGATAAGTCTGGCTAATGGTTTATCAATTTTCTTTATTTTGTCAAAGAACCAGCTTTTAGTTTTATTGATCTTTGCTATCATTTCCTTAATTTCTTTTTCATTTATTTCTGATCTGATCTTTATGATCTCTTTCCTTCTGCTAACATTGGGGGTTTTTTGTTCTTCTTTCTCTAATTGCTTTAGGTGTAAAATTAGGCTGTTTATATGAGATGTTTCGTGTTTCTTAAGGTAGGATTTTATTGCTATAAACTTCCCTCTTAGAACTGCTTTTGCTGCATCCCATATGTTTGGGGTTGTATTTTTTTTTATTGTCATTTGTTTCAACTTTTTTTTTTATTTCCTCTTCGATTTCTTCAGCGATCTTTTGGTTATTAAGTAGTGTGTTTTATAGCCTCCATGTGTTTGTATTTCTTACAAATTTTTTCCTGTAATTGATATATAGTCTCATAGCATTGGGGTCGGGAAAGATACGTGATACGATTTCAATTTTCTTAAATTTACCAAGGCTTGATTTGTGACCCAAGATATGATCTATCCTGAAGAATGTTCCATGAGCACTTGAGAAGAATGTGTATTCTGTTGGTTTTGGATGGAATGTCCTATAAATATCAATTAAGTCCATCTTGTTTAATGTATCATTTAAAGCTTGTGTTTCCTTATTTATTTTCATTTTGGACGATCTGTCCCTTGGTGAAAGTGGGGTGTTAAAGTCTCCTACTATGATTCTGTTACTGTCTATTTCCCCTTTTATGGCTGTTAGCATTTTCCTTATGTATTGAGGTGCTCCTATGTTAGGTGCATAAATATTTACAATTGTTATTTCTTTTTCTTTGATTGATCCCTTGATCATTATGTAGTATCCTTCTTTGTCTCTTGTAATACTCTTTATTTTAAAGTCTATTTTGTCTGATATGAGAATTGCTACTCCAGCTTTCTTTTGATTTCCATTTGCATGGAATATCTTTTTCCTTCCCCTCACCTTCAGTCCCTAGGTCTGAAGTTCATCTCTTGTAGACAGCATATATACGGGTCTTGTTTTTGAATCCATTCAGCCAATCTATGTCTTTTGGTTGGAGCCTTTAATCCGTTTACATTTAAGGTAATTATCGATATGTATGTTCCTATTACCATTTTCTTAATTGTTTTGGGTTTGTTATTGTAGGTCTTTTCCTTCTCTTGTGTTTCCTGCCTAGAGAAGATCCTTTAGCACTTGTTGTAAAGCTGGTTTGGTGGTGCTGAATTCTCTTAGCTTTTGCTTGTCTGTAAAGGTTTTAATTTCTCTGTCAAACCTGATTGCGATCCTTGCTGGGTAATCTTGGTTGCAGTTTTTTCTCCTTCATCACATTAAATATGTCCTGCCACTCCTTCTGGCCTGCAGAGTTTCTGCTGAAAGATCAGCTGTTAACCTTATGGGGATTCCCTTATGTGTTATTTGTTGTTTTTCCCTTGCTGTTTTTAATATTTGTTCTTTGTATTTAATTTTTGACAGTTTGATTAATAAGTGTCTTGGCGTGTTTCTCCTTGGATTTATCCTGTATGGGACTCTCTGTTCTTCCTGGACTTGATTAACTATTTCCTTTCCCATATTAGGGAAGTTTTCAACTATAATCTCTTCAAATATTTTCTCAGTCCCTTTCTTTTTCTCTTCTTCTTCTGGGACCCCTATAATTCGAATGTTGGTGCATTTAATGTTGTCCCAGAGGTCGCTGAGATTGTCCTCAATTCTTTTCATTCTTTTTTCTTTATTCTGCTCTACGGTAGTTATTTCCACTATTTTATCTTCCAGGTCACTTATCCGTTCTTCTACCTCAGTTATTCTGCTATTGATCCCTTCTAGAGAATTTTTAATTTCATTTATTTTGTTGTTCATCACTGTTTGTTTGCTCTTTAGTTCTTCTAGTTCTTTGTTAAACGTTTCTTTATTTTCTCCATTCTATTTCCAAGATTTTGGATCACCTTTACTATCATTATTCTGAATTCTTTTTCAGGTAGACTGCCTATTTCCTCTTCATTTGTTATGTCTGGTGGGTTTTTGCCTTGCTCTTTCATCTGCTGTGTGTTTCTCTATCTTCTAATTTTGCTTAACTTTCTGTGTTTGGGGTCTCCTTTTCGCAGGGTGCAGGTTCATAGTTCCCGTTGCTTTTGGTGTCTGTGGCTACGGTTGGTTCAGTGGGTTTTGTAGGCTTCCTGGTGGAGGGGACTAGTGTCTGTGTTCTGGTGGATGAGGCTGGATCTTGTCTTTCTGGGGGGCAGGTCCACATCTGGTGGTGTGTTTTGGGGTATCTGTGACCTTATTATGGGTTTAGGCAGCCTCTGTGCTAATGGATGGGGTTATGTTCCTGTCTTGCTAGTTGTTTGGCATAGGGTGTCCAGCACTGTAGCTTGCTGGTCATTGAGTGGAGCTGGATCTTGGTGTTGAGATGGAGATCTCTGGGAGATTTTTGCTGTTTGATATTATGTGGAGATGGGAGGTCTCTTGTGGACCAGTGTCCTGAACTTGGCTCTCCCACCTCAGTGGCACAGCACTGACGCCTGGCTGCAGCACCAAGAGCCTTTCATCCACCTGGCAGCAGCAGCTCCAGCATCCCACGCCCGTCTCTGTGGTCTGCGCTTTTAGCCGTGGCTCGTGCCCGTCTCTGGAGCTCTTTTAAGTGGCACTCTTAATCCCCTCTCCTCACGCACCAGGAAATAAAGAGGGAAGAAAAAGTCTCTTGCCTCTTCGGCAGGTCCAGACTTTTTCCCGGACTCCCTCCCGGCTAGCCGTGGCGCACTAGACCCCTTCAGGCTGTGTTTATGCCGCCAACCCCAGTCCTCTCCCTGGGATACAACCGAAGCCCGAGCCTCAGCTCCCAGCCCCCGCCCACCCTGGTGGGGGAGCAGGCAAGTTTCTCGGGCTGGTGAGTGCCGGTCGGCACCGATCCTCTGTGCGGGAATCTCTCTGCTTTGCCCTCTGCACCCCTGTTGCTGCGCTCTCCTCCGCAGCTCTGAAGCTTCCCCCTCCGCCACCCACAGTCTCCACCCGCAAAGGGGCTTCTAGTGTGTGGAAACCTTTCCTCCTTCACGGCTCCCTCCCACTGGTGCAGGTCCCGCCCCTATTCTTTTGTCTCTGTTTTTCTTTTTTCTTTTGCCCTACCCAGGTACGTGGGGAGTTTCTTGCCTTTTGGGAAGTCTGAGGTCTTCTGCCAGCGTTTAGTAGGTGTTCTGTAGGAGTTGTTCCACGTGTAGATGTATTTCTGATGTATTTGTGGGGAGGAAGGTGATCTCCATGTCTTACTCTTCTGCCATCTTGAAGCCTTCCCAAAAGTATTATTTTAAATG
The DNA here is from genome assembly GCF_949752795.1 of Hyperoodon ampullatus. Lineage (NCBI taxonomy): Eukaryota > Metazoa > Chordata > Mammalia > Artiodactyla > Ziphiidae > Hyperoodon > Hyperoodon ampullatus. Next base: position 41,580,501 of record NC_136919.1, on the reverse strand, counting down.
GGAGCAGTTGAGAATTTTCCAAACCTGAGTAAAGATACCAAATCATGGATTCAAGAAGCACCATGATTGCCAAGTCAAAAATAATACCATGAGATTTATGAAAATTTTCTCTACTTATTAGTCAAAAGAAAATGCAAATTAAAACCATAATAAGATACAACTCACCAAGGTGCCTGCTATTTTTTAAGCTGATGATACAACTGTGGGCAAAATTGAAGTTCATGGCCATATATACAGCTCTTGGGACTGCAAATTGGGAAAAATCACTTTGGAAGACTACTTGGTGAATGTTACAAGGCTGACCATAAAGTATACAACCTATGACATAGTGGCTCCCCCTATAGGTAATTGCTCAACAAAAATGCACCAAAAGATACGGATAAGAATATTCACCTCAGCGTTATTCATCTATCAACAGTAGAATAGATAAATAAATTGTGGTAACTGGCAATTGATGAATCACATAAGCAAACAATTGAGGGAAGGGGAAGTCTAGACACAAAAGAATACATACTGTATTTGGTTTGGAAGTTAGAAGTCTACCTTGGAGAGGATGGAGAGAACAGTTATTTGGTAGGGCTGCTGGTAATGTTGTTTCTTGATCACAGTACTGATTATGTGGGTATATTCACTTTGCAAAATTTCATCGAGCTGTGCCCTTAAGATCTGTGTTCTTTACCAGATGTATGTTATGCTTCAATAGCAAAATTATTTTTAATAGTCTTTTTTGGCTGACAGTGGTGCAACACACCAATACACACATGCATACAAACACAAAGGGAAAGTGGAAAACTAAGGCAGATTTTCATGTCAAATGTGAAAGCACATCCTCAACAAAGACACTGCCAGTAGGGGCAGAATATATTTGAATCCTCCAGATTTTGGGAACTAAAACAATGGCTAAGCACACTCTGCCCCAGGTACTGTGCTAGGGGCTTCCTACTTATTCTGGTAGCAAATTATAGGTTCTCTCATAGGTAAGTTCTTTTTTATTTTAATTTCATACCACTCATTTATTTCATACAGTAGAACACAGAAAGACATATCAAAAAGGAGCCATCTCCTGATAAAATTGCAGTTGATTTTCTTATCAAGTTTACTAAAGAAGGCAATGGTTAATTTCTTTTTTAAAAATCCAGCATTCACTTCACTGACTTTTTTTATAAAGGCATAAAAGTCCAAAGAGAAAACAGTATTCATGCCACATAATGAAATATTCAACTTGCCAATCCATGCACAGCCAGCCATTTGCCAAGCCTGTGATTTCAGTGGCCAACAGAGAACAGCAGTTCAAACTAGTCACATTTACAAATACATGTAAGTGACCCATTATCTTTCACTTGCTTATATTCTTTTCATAGCACAATAATTATTTGTGAGTCATGTTCGGAGACCATACTTCTAACCTGCAGCATGATATTAAACTCACACTGGTACCCACACATATTCTTCCCTGAGTTAACCAATATTTTGTTAGTCAGTTTCCATGTCTTTTTAACAAAAGCGTTTAGGAAACAAAGTGTGTGTATTACAACTACCTAAGACCTGTAAAAGGTAGATGTCTATATGTTATAACTACCTATAATCTATTAAAATCTAAAAAGGAAGACAAGGAAATAAGCAGTAGGAAATGCCAGTAAAATAGCTTATTGCTTCAGAAAAATAGTGATTATGGATGTCTACTGGAATATGTAAGCACTTATTTATAATATTAAAACCAGCATGCTTTTTAAAACATTTACATTAATTACTTAGAGTTATGACTTCAAATGGGTGATATAAACAGATGCTTTGCTATACCTATTCTTGCAGAAATAATGCTGAATTGTTGTCTTATTTACCAGCTATCTTTGTGTGGGACAATATAAAGAAAAATAGAAGAAAGTTACTAATACACATTTGTACGAATTTTTTAAAAGCCCTCAAAGTAGTCTCAAATGTCAAATAATATACAGATTTTAGTAATACCAAATTTTAAAAAGCCAGTGGTTACATTTCTGTTTTAAAATAGGGAAAATATGGAATGGTATACCATGTGTATTACAAAAAGTTTATCTTATTTTAGTTTCCATATGTCTATTATTTCCCAATATCTATCTTGAGCTTGGTGGTATGTCTAGGTTGAAAATACCTCTCATAGGTAAGTTATTCTTGATTAACTACTAGTTCAAGCGTCTAACTGACACACAAGTATACTTTTTAAATTTTAATTTATTTACTCTAAGTATTATATGTGTCTGTCTTAAGGGTCAGATATAACTACCCCCTCTCCCAAATGAAGAAAGAAATCTAACAAACCCTGCCTCATGCTTTCTAACCTCAATTTCTGTTTTCCAGAGGCAACCACTTGCAACATTTTTTTTTTCCTTTTATGAGAGAGAGCAAGGGAGAACCCAAGATGGAAGCTGCAGTCTTTTATAACCGAATACTAAAAGTGACATACCAAAATTTCTGCCATATACTGTTGCTTACACAGACCAACACTAACTGATTGTGGGAGGGAACTACACAAGAGTATGAGTACCAGGAGGTGGCAATCATGGAGGCATCTTGGAGGCTGGCTACCACAGTCTGTGTGGTAAAAATATCAAGTCTAACTCTGCCAGCTCCTCCATATCCTCTCTCTAGTATCATCTTTTCTTCTCAGTTCCTAATCACTAATCCAGATTCCCTTAAATCCAAAGCTGGAGTATTCATCCCTGCACCCAGCACCAGATGGCCTTAGGATGCTTAGACCTTAGGATAGGAAGCCCTTAAATGCATTTTCAACTTAAAATATTTTCAACTTACAATGGATTTATCAGGATATAACACCATTGTAAGTCAAGGAATCTCTATACCATAAACTGGGTGGTTTATAAACAACAGAAATTTATTTCATACAGTTTTAAAGGCTGAAAGTCCAAGATGATCACTTTCATGGTCAGGCAAGGGCTCTCTTTGAGTCACTGACTTCTAACTTCTCATGTCCTCACATGGTGGAAGGGACTAGGGAGCTTACTCAGGCCTCTCTTACAAGGGCTCTAATCCCATTTATGAGGACTCCACCCTCATGATCTAATCATCTCCTTAAAGCCCCACCCCTTAATACCATCATACAGGGCATTAAGATTTCAACATTGGACTTCCCTGGTGGCGCAGTGATTGAGAATCTGCCTGCCAATGCAAGGGACACGGGTTCAAGCCTTGGTCTGGGAAGATCCCACATGCTGCAGAGCAACTAAGCCCATGTGCCACAGCTACTGAGCCCACGTGCTCTAGAGCCCAAACCGCAACTACTGAGCCCACGCACCACAATTACTGAAGCCCGCATGCCTAGAGCCTGTTCTCTGCAACAAGAGAAACCATCACAATGAGAAGCCCTCACACTGCAATGAAGAGTAGCCCCCATGCTCGCTGTAACTAGAGGAAGCCTGTGTGCAGCAACGAAGACCCAACGCAGCCAAAAAACATAAAATAAAATACAATTTTAAAAAAAGATTTTGACATAAGAATGTGTGGGGGAACACAGACATTCAGACCATAGCACCCAAGTACCACACAGTTGTGAGATTGAAGTTTAGTTTTTCACAGAAGTATCCTAAATGCTTCAAAATTGGGGCATTACCCTCTAGGTAGCAATAGTCTCTGACTCCCTGACTATCTCTATCTCCCTCTGGCTCTGGCTCTGGCTCTGGCTCTCTCTGTCACTGGCCCTCTCTTACATCCTTCAATAATCTCTCACTCCCCACCCCTCATTTTATTTTTCTCTTTCTTTCCTTAACTGGCTATGTCCTCAAATTATTACATTTTTAATATTTATATTAATGAAACATTTTTATGACTTGTTCTGTTTTTAATTTTTTAAATGGATGAGTAGAATAACTAGATAAATTGTTTTTATATTTGACCCAGCAGTTATCTTTAGTTAAAAAAAAAGTTTCCTGTACTTTCTTTATTGCTTCTTGGTTGTCTTTTCTATTGTGTGGGGAAAGAGTAAAGAAACAAAATGAGGAAATCACTGAAAATCCTGTCTTTCTCTTCTACTTTTTATGCCATAATTTCCCTTATTTGTGGTCTTCTACTCTTCTACCAAATCCCCATCTAAGATTCTTTGTTCCTGAAGAAAACACCAGTTAATAAGTGAGTCTCTCATTGTGTCAGCATTCATGGAAGAAGAACGTGGCTAGAACTGAGTAAATTTCCCCTCATTTTGTAGGGGGAAATAATTGTCACTTCCAACTATTTTTAATGTTTGTTGTGATATTTATGTCCATATTTCAAAATAACTGGCTGAAATACTACTATTTCCTGATTCCAGTCACCTTTGAATAGTCACTGTCTTCATGCTGTAGAAGTTGCAGATTTAGCTCCATGCACATCTCCTATATACATTCCACTCTTCCTCCCAATAGAGCTATGTTACTTCTTTTTTAAATAAATGGACTTTCATTACTTACATTATTACGGCTATGTAAATATTATTCACACTGAGCCATGTAATGTAATGAAAGGACATTCTTGTATGAAATTTTGCTTTACCTGGAATTAACTTTTTAGTTTTTTTAGATTTCTAAGAACCCATCTCCAGTCTGTACACATCAGGCAATTTACCAGTTGAATCTAGATGTCTGACTGCTTCTTTACAAATTTTCGACCAAGCCTCTCAACCCTCCACTGTCCCCTACCTTTAAGACATTCCTAGTGCTCTAATTCCTGAGACTTTTCTGAGGTTCCACAGCTATAGAAGGGACAACCTCATGAGAACTCCTTGATGTAGAAGACGCATGGTGCAGCAGACTTCAAGGGACCCCAGGTGTGATTTTTGGGGTGGATGCTTGAAGGGAATCTGGGCAGTCTCTGATGTCACCTCGACCACGTTTCTGTGACTTTTGCTGGGCTCTGCCTCTCCCCCTTTACTCACCCTCCCTGCCTTTCCTACTCCCTGCAGCCCCAGACACCCTTTCTCACAGTGTCTGTGTCCGATGATGCAGATGCAGTGTTACCCCACGAGTTTTTCTTTGTCCTGAATCACTCAGTCAGTTCTCTTTTCTCAATTCATTTTTTTGGCAATAATCCTTTCCTGGGATAGTCATCATTGATCACTATAGCTGATGCCCTGCTGTGAGAATAGGCAGGAGCAATGGAAAATCCAGGGAGTAGTGGAAGGAATTATAAATTCTCTTGCATGGAGTCATGCTGACTTCTTCCTTGTCTACCTGCTCCATCCCAGCTCAGTATTCATTTTAATCATTATTTCCTTCATTGTTTCTCACTTTCCAGAAGTTCATGTTCAAAGGTGGATTAAGGATTCCTTCTCATCTTATATGCATGACTAAACTGAAGAAATAGAGCTTGTGGGCATCTTTGCCATGGTCATCATGGAACAGCAACCAACATCTCACCCATATGTGAAGGGTCCCAGCTGCATGCAGTCCAGCCTCTCACCTTCTGATTTGGAATTTCCATCTGATCTTATATTTCTGTCAAACTCCTTTTTAGTTCCCAGGAAGCTTAAAAGTCTATATAAGCCAGTTGTTCTCTGCTCAGTTTTTCAGTCTGTAACCTCCAGATGTTTTCTTATCACTACCAGGCAGTGTTTTTTACCATGAGGCAAATTGCCTTAAATTTTTGAAACCCTAATTTCTCTTTTAATTGGCTTTTAGGCCAAAAATCTAACAAGATCACAAATCTAACACTTTCCTAAATCAAAACCACTTCTCCCTCCACCCTGCCCTCTGTTATTATCTTGTATAAGTACTATTTTTTTACTCTGCAAGGAAACAGAAGTTGGACAAACCAGTCAGTTCTCATGATTAAACCCATTCCCAGATATTTTTAAAAGTGTAGTGATTGTATGAATTTATTAGTCATTTGCTTTTACTGAAATTAGAATAATATATATTTATATATTTTTGTTAATACTTTAGATAGTTTTACAAAATATGACGCAAGCAGAGAATCATATCATAAACTCCATGTATTCCTTCAAGAATTAACTCATGGCCTATTTTATTTCATCTGTACCCTCACTCACAGAACCCAGGGTTATTTTGAAGCAAATCTCAGACACTATATAATTTTAAGTCTACATTGTTGCTCCAAAATATAAAGACTTATCTCTTTATTTAAACGTCATAATACATTTTACATGGTATTATAATACACAATAATATAATATAATATTTATAATACCATTATCACAAAACTAGTAATATTTTTACTTTTATCAAATACGTCTTCAGTGTTCAAATTTCCCTAATTGTCTCTTAAATGCTTTTTGTTTTACAGTTTAGTGCTTGAATCAGGATCGTAATAAAGGCAATACATTGCAATGAGTTGATAATGCCTCTTAAGTTCTCCTTTAGTCTATAATTTACCCCTCTACCTTTTTTATGCCCTTTTGCAATTTATCTGTTGACACAACCAGGTCAGGATACTGTAGAGCTCCTCAGTGTGGATTTCACCAATTGCACCCCTGTTCTGTTGTTTAACATATTTATCTGTCCCTATGCTCCCTATAAGTTGGTAGTTAAATCCAGAGGCTTGTACAATTTAAGTTTACATCCTAATATGGACCAGGTGACAATACCTCTTTATGGGAACACTCCCATTAGCACTTTCATTTCCAGGAATCAGAGTGTGAGGTGTGTACATATTTTGGAAAGAATATATATATTTTTTTGTTTGTTTGTTTTTCTTCTTCTTCTTCTTTTCCACTTAACTGACATTCATAAATTCTTTGGGACTCACTTCCTCTGTACTTCCTGGATGAAAATTTTGGTTATTTTTTCCTCCTAGAGGACATTAAGAAGATTAGACTTATGAGCTCATTTCAGTGAAATCAGAATTCCTAAATCCAAGACCCTCCATTCAAATAGATAGTTAACTGTCCCAGCAGCAGGCAGTTTCTCCATCTAACTCTCAGTGACAACAGTAAGTGCACCAAGATTGTGGCTCTTCAGAAAACATTTTCAAAGACGTTTTTAGCTGTGCTTTTTCTGAAAGCTAATATGATCTCTTGATCCTTTCATTTCCCACAAACCTTTAGGTAATGTAGTCCACGTGTATGTAGTTTGGATAAAATAATTGTGAAAGTTCAGTGCAATTCAATTCCCCACTGTTTGTGCACAGAGCCCTCTGTATCCCCTGAGGTACTGGGAAAAGATGAGGACACCCCGGCCACTGGTCTCAAGCCACTTCCAGTCTGGTATATAAGCAAACACCCAACTACCTACAGTACAAAATGTGCCAAATAAAGATCACATAAGAATGACTAATAAAGTCCAATGAGAGTTCTTAGGAAAGAAAGATCATAGCTGAGAGAGAAAGCCTTCTTAGAGGAGGTGGGATTTGGGAAGAGCCTTCCAGGATAAATAGGATATTGATAGAAGGAGATAGAAGGGACTGTGTTGGGGGCAGAGGGTCTAGCAGGACAAAGGCAGAGGTGGGTAACAGTTGTTGTGTCCATGCTGATCCCCAGGAAGTGTCCAGCATGGTTTTGTGTTTGGCTGGGAGCTTTGAAGGATACAGAGGCCTGGACCCTTCCCTAGACCAACTGACTCAGAATCTCTGGGGTGGGATCTAAGTATCTGGTGTGTTTTGAAAACTCCCCAGGTGATTTTAAGGGACAGATAGGAAGGTTAGCCAGTAAAATCTGGAAAAGCAATGAGGTCCTGTTGTAGAGGGTGATGAACGGGGACGTGAGGAGTTGGGTGTGCTTGGCTGGACCACTCTCATTTGTAGCTGGGCTCGGAAGAAGTCATCACATAGCATCATAGGCTCACAGAGCTGCCAGAAACATGTAGATATCATCTGGCTCAATCTTTCTCTTTTGAATGTATGTTCTTATTATACAAGTAAGGCAAGACTGAAGTCTTGAGGTCAATGATCCAAACAATAAAGATAAGTACAGAATAAAACCCAGAAAAGCCCTTATCATCATTCCCCATTCCACCCACCCACCCCCAACCCACAAAAGTTACTATTGAAAACCATTTCATTCATCTCTTTTCCTGACCTCTCTTTATATATTTACATTCTTATGTGTGGGCAAGAACTTTCATTCCCATACTAGAGTGAAAGAAATAACACATTTGTTTTCTCTTTCTGAACAGTGTACTCTGTTCTGAATTCCATCCCACTGGGCTGGTAGGAAATTCCATTCCAGGAGATATTAAGATATTATACCTTTCATTAATTATTAAGATATTGGTATTTGATACTCTTACACCATCAGGACTAATTTTTGAAGTTCTGTGTCTTCCAGAGCATTCTAGCAGGGCTCTCTATTGTTATTTCTTGCTGATCTATCATGTTGACACATTCATTGCCCACTCCCCAGTCTGTATCTCCCTTGAACACAGGCAACACGCTGAAATTTCTGGGACAAAGGTGGGCATAAGCGTCCTTCACAACAGCTCTCAATGTCACCACTCTTAGGTCACACTCCCCACCCAACCCCCAAGCCAAATATCGCATCTTTTTTCTCAGGTTTCAGCGTTTTTTTCTTCTTGAGCTTGAAATACTTTCCTCTAGTCCCACCCCTTTTGGGTCAATCCAGCAAAATTCCCCTTGTTGAGTCTAGACTTTCACATAAGAGCCTGGAGGGTGTTGTCTTTGGGGTTGACATTCTGAGCTTCCCATGTTTCCAGCATAGCACAGATGCTGAGTCGGCAGCCAGCAGTTTTGCTGTGGGGTCAACTCTGGCCTGGCAAAGTGGCCCCTCGGCAGCAGCAAGAAGCAGACTAGAAGTCCAGGTGGGAGGTGTGGTGGGGAGACACAGAGAGGGTCAGTGAGAGCCTAGATGTGGTACAGTTAGAACCTGAGTTTACCTGGCTATGACCAAGTCAGCAGAGCAAGCAAACAAGTTCATGGTCTACAGACTTCAACAGCAGGGCGCCCACAAAACAGGTAGACAGAGAGACTGGGAAGAAGACTTTACACAGACATAGCATTCAGATTTAGGGCTTCCTCCTTGCTAACCTCACACCATGAAGACCCAATAATGTTCTTTATACACCCAAAGTTCTCTCAGAGAAATAAGGGAAGTGGGTAGAACTCTAAGACACTCGCATTTCTACCTAGAGCCATTGAGCATAACTGTGATGGACTGTTTAAATTATTTCTTCAGCATAGAATATAGGTACTGGATGGAGATAAGTATTTTTTAATGTAATTTTTTCCTGCTGTACAGTGAGTGAGTTAGAGGAAGGCCAGATCACATTTTAGAATTAAAAAAAAATTTACTCTGGACATTGGAATTATGAATACTTTTGTGACCTATCTTTGTTTGCATTTCACCATTGAATAATGTCCTCTAACGTATTTTTAGTTACTTATATTTCCTCTCCTACCAATTTCCTGTTGATATATTTGTCCATTTGCTTATTGAGTGTTAATTTTTTTCTTCTTTATTTGGAGGACCTCTTTATATATGTTGAATCTAGCACTTATTTCACATACACAGGGGTAGGATCCAAGGGAGTGTGGTAAATTTCACAGGGTCAGAGCACTGGATGGACAGTCATAGCTATGAAGTACCATCCACTCAGTCAAAACCAGAGTGCATCTCTCACCATTCAACTTGTCTATTATGATATACAATTAGAAAATGGAGGTAAAGGTACTTGATACCTAAATAAGGATATATAATTTTGAGAGATTGTGATCATTCATGTGTATAATACTGCATTTATTTACCCAATATTTATTGACATACTAATATGTTCAGGGCACTAGGATAGGGAATAAATATACTATGGTGAGAAACACTGATGTGGTCCCCGAGGAGCTTATAAATTAGTAGGAAAGACATATTCTTCCAACCACTGTAACCATCCATCACAACAGTATAATCACGAACTGTAGAAGTTGTTAGGAAGAAGGCCATACAGCGCTGTGAATGAAGGTAATGGTGGATCTGATCATCAAAGAAGGCTTCCCTGAGAAGTGGCATTTGAGCTAAGGTCTGAAGAATGAACAGGCTTTCCTCAGGGGAGGAGAGATGAAGAAGCGCTTATAGGAACTGCTTATGCAGGAGGGAGACTTACTCACTCAAGGAAGAAAATAAGGTCCAGGATGGTGGGAACATAGTCTTAGGAGGCAGGTGATGAGGGGATGGAGAGTGGCCTGAGACAATGCTAGAGAGAGGGAGGCAGGGGCTGGATCATACAGGGTCGTGGACATACACAAAACTGCTTGCCATTGTTGGCAATGCATCTGGACATCATGAACGGGTCCTTCCAAACACAGAGCACCTCTCTTCTTACCCAACAATCCTCTCTCTTAACCTTCATGGGGGAGAGGCATTGCCAAGAAAGCCTTTTGTAAATTGAATCCCTCACTGCTCCTTTCTAGAACCTGGAAAGCCCACTGCATTCCCCACATCTACTGATCCCATGAGAGCTGAAAATGCACTTTGTTCCTTTTAAGGACTTGGAAGTCTACACCAGGGATGTTGGCCTGAAGCAAAATATGTTCCCTGAGTCCTGTTTGGCAAACACCCACACTCTTGCCCATAGTTTTTTCTTTCCTTCTTTTCACCCTTCACTCTTACTCAGAAAGAGAATCCTGTGTTATTCCTTTTTTTTAAAGTTTAATTTCAAGAAAGGAATAGAAAATCTTCCTCCTTAAAGACTGGATATCGATGTGATGTGAAACACCTAAAGAATGGTAAACTTTCGGTTAAAGAAATATCCCACCTGCACGGAAATAATGCAGTGGCCTCAGAAATCAATCTGGGTTAGTCTGTTTTGAGGAAAGTAGGGAAGGCCTTCATTTGTGTCCCTGAAATCTCCTCATACACAGGTGTGTGTGTGTGTGTGTGTGTGTGTGTGTGTGTGTGTAAGAAAGAGAGATTAGCTGATTGATTTCAAAATCAGTTTTACTTATTAGATTACATTGATCATGTTATAAGATTTTTTTGTTGCTCACCAATATCTACTTTCAGACCCATGGGAGGATCTCTTTTCTCCACCTCTTTGAAGTTATGTATGGGAGTGTGACTTGCCTTTATCAATGAAATGTTCATGGAAACATGTGATCATCACTGTGCTTGACTCTCCAGACTATTCTTTCCCTGCTGCTACAGTCCTGGATGCACGTGCTGATATGGAAGTGAAATAAGATTGAAGAAGCCTGGATTGCTCAGCCAACTCACAGAAGACAACTGTCCTGAAGATTTGTCCATACTCACAGAGGATTTTACATGAGGGAGAAATAAAATTTGATTGTGTTAACCTACTGAGGTTTGGGAGTTGTCTGTTACTGCAGCAATGCCTAGCCTCCCTTGACTAGTATATAAGCTTATTTGGGAGCTCAGAACTATTATTATGCAGTTATAAATGTATATGTATGTGGTGTGGTGTGTGTGTGTTTGAGAAATAGAAAGAGAGAGAGAGAAGTGATTTATTATGAGAGTTTGATTATAGAATTAGAGACAAGTTTCTTAACTACTTGATTTTTGCCAGTTGGGATTTTAGCTGTAGATTGCACAAATGAATGTATAAGCACATTTAAATAAATACATGGTTTACGTAAGTGTTTATTTATACACAGGATAAAATACATTCTCACATCTTTGTTTGTGCTCTGGTATATAAATTGCTTATGGTCACTCAGAATTGTCTTCTATAACCCACTAATAATATAAAAAAAAAAAAAAAACCAAAAAACTTGAGCTAAGTAGTCAATTAAAAGCCCAAGGTGATACTGCATCTTTCAGATACTTTGCAGATTACCTACTGAGTCATGGACAATGTACACTGTACCTTCACACCAATGGCATAAGCAAAGGCCAGAGTGTGCCTTAGTTTTTTATATTTCCTGAGTTTTCTTGATTGCAGTCTAATCCTTCATGTTGTTCCAACACAGAGTGATGTTTTTAAAGGAGAACTTAATTTGATATAAGTCTGGATATCCTTTGGAATGCTAGAAACCAGCATTACTACAGCAACCCTAATGAAAAACACAAGTTCCATGTACCAATTTGTGGTCAGAGCCAGCATTCCAATCCTGCTCTCTCTTGGCGGCTAGTACTCCATCGTGCTCCTTTTCCCAGCCCTTTGCTATTCTAGTTAAAAAATGTCAGGGGCTGTGGAACACATGACATGTTAAACAGTTCACCGCTTACAGCAGGCTCCTCCAGCTTAAGTGCAAAGACTTTGAACTCATAAAACACACCACCACCAACACCAGCACCATCACCACCACCACCTCCCAATGGAAGTCTCAGAGGATTTCCCATTAATGTCCCTGTATGTTGAAGGGCATTTATTTTAAAAACATCCTACAAGTGCACATAGATCCACTCCCATATATTCAAGACAAAGAATGCAGCACCTTCCAGAAGAAAACTCACACAATTGGGCCAAGGCTGATTCACTCAAATGTTTTATCACCGGTGTGGAATGCCAGTAACAAGGGCAATCATTTGTTTGTGAATTCACGGAAGACTAGACTTGCACACTGGAAAAGGGCTTCCTAATGAATAGCAATAGGGAGACTTGCTGTGTATTAGCATATTTTATCTGTCCTTGTTTTGCAATTAAACAGAGTTGTGGATGAAAAGAGAAGGCACAGACTGCCACTAGGCTGGCTTTTTAGAAAAGTGGCATGTGGAATGAGGTTTAACTATGTGGATAAATTCTAAAGTTAACCTGAGGCTTGCTCAAGACATTTGTCCCCTCCTTGCGTGATAACAGAATTTCCTAGTCACTACCATTTTTTCCTAAAGGCTACTCATTCTTGGATACAATGCCTCTCTGTTTTGTCTGGAGTTGCTTAAATATAAATCAGGAGAATTCTGAGCTGTGGCAAAGGCTACTCTGCAAAGCTCAATTAAATTTTATTCCGTGTCTATTTATTGAACATATACTATGTGCCCAAAACTATTCTAAGCACCTTGGGGGCAGCATAGGGATGGGAGAATATATTAATAATTTCAAAAGCTTCTTGAAGGAATGCTTCATAAGGTTCTCCATCCACCTGGAAAGGGAGATAATAGATAAATGGATAGCTGGATATAGATACAGAGAGATGAATAGGCAACAATGTAAAAATTAAAGTAGCATGTCATTAAGACCAATGAGTTTTCTAGAAGTTCTAAGAAGACAATGATGGTCATGAGCTAGAATATTCAGAGAGGATTTCAAGAGGACTGGTGAGTCTTTGTTTAATTTTGAAAGTTTGGATATATGTAGAAGGGGCAGGTATTCTGAAACTGGGAAGCACTAAATTATTAAGCACAATAATTAAGTGTGTAGGCTCTGTATTGTCAAAGTATAATTTCCTAAAAGTTAAAAGCATGACTCTCATAAAAATTTATAGTATACACTTTTCAAATATCCACTTAGCCTATTAATGAGGGAATCAGTAGTATAATAAAGCTGACTCAATTGAATAAAGGAGAAATCAAAGTATATATTGCTAATGAGGGTCAGAATACTGAAATAAACTTGCTAAGTTAAAAACAAAACTGGTTAATGTTCTATAGTACAACAAAGCTGTAACTTTGGGGTTTCCCTTTTCCACTGGACAAGAGTCTGCATAAAAATCATTTGAAACTTGACAATCTTCACTAATTTAAAGTAACTTCAGCACCTGGGTTCTAATAAATATTCAACTGTAAGTCATACAAGGGAATATTTCCCTGAAGACTGAAGTACTTCCTGTCGAAGGCTGTTAGTGTTCCAATGTGACACTGAAAGGATTCCATACTGAAAGTTTCTCCAAGTGTTGGTTTTTTTCTTAACAGTATTCAAACAGAAGGGAGTTCTCATCTTGTTTTACCTTTGCCAGCTGCATAATGTAGCCATGTACCTTAGCTTCTTGGTTCCTCAGTTTCTTTACTTATAACACGTAGGCAATAATAATTTTTAGCACTTAGAGTTGTGGTAAAGATCAAATGAGATAACATACAATGTAAGTGTTTGCAGAACCCCTGGTATACTCAAGATATGTCACCTACCAACATAGGGAAGGGTCTTGAGCAAAACCCAAAACAAGAATGACCATGTTTAGGGAGCACTGAAGGCCAGTTGGAGAGGACAATTTACTTTGGGAAATAGAGAAAGATAAACTGAGTAAAGAGTTTTTGGTCAGAATATAGGAGATTTAAAAAAAAAAATTTTTAAGAAGAAAGACAGAAGCATGCACAGTTTGGATTTTATCTTGAAGTCAGCTGAGAGCTACTGGCATTCTTTTTGAGCTGCAGAATGACATAGTGAATGAAGAATTTGGGAAGGGGGAATTAGCCCAGCCCCTTATAGAGCAACCTGAAAAGGATGGGTGTATGGTTCGAGAAGACTTAGGAAGCGGCAAAGGGTTGAGGAGCCAAAGCAGAAGGAAGAATCACATGTGACCAGATTTTAAAACTGAAAGATTGAGGGAATAGTGTTAACTTTGGTATAAATAAGCAACTTAGGAAGAGGGGACATTTTGAAGTGAAGTTAAAGCATTGCCTTTTGCATCAGTAGATGCAAATACAGTAGGCTGTATTTGAGAATAAGGACGTATAAGTAAAAATGCTCAAGTAGACAGTGGGAGACCAGGGTTTAGATGAGAAATCAATGGCAGAGGTACAGATTTAGAGGTTATCCACACAAATGTGATAGCAAAACCCATCGATGCTTTTGCTGTCACAAAATCAATGGACTACCTACCTTAGCACTGGAAAAAAGAGAAGAAGTACAAGAATCATATGGATGTTCTCTCTTCCTCTTTTTTCCAAAAGGCAACTGTTTTCCAAAGGATAGAATCAATGGGTTATTGGTGAGAGAGGAGGGACAGTTTTGCAACACTTTGGAATGCAAGGCAGAGGAGTGACTTAGGTAAAAGGAGGTCAGATCTGTTGAACACTCCCCTACAGCTCATGAGGAAGGACGATTGACTGCATTTGGTCGACTTCCCCATTAAATGTAAGAAACTTTGGGAATGGTGATACATTGGCTTAAATGCACTTTGTGGTATAAATAATCAATATGAGAGTGATTCCCATATTAAAGCAAGGGGGAAATTTAAGGTAAGGAGATCAGAGTAAGAAGTACCTTAGGCTTGGATTGCTCCCAAGGCAGCCCTGAGACAAGAATTTGAGTACAGACAGGCTTAATTGGGAGGCAATTCTAGAAAGAACCAGGAGAGGAGTGGACAGTGGGCCAGGGAAAGGAAGAAAGCCAGTGCAGGGTGCATTAGTGAGCAGGGCCATGCTGGGGGCAACTAACATTCCCAGGGCTGCTAGGAAACGGTAAGGGGTTATGAAGAACAGGTTTGGGGTTATTCCACTTGAGTGTTGAGTGGCTGGAGTACTTATCCACTGAGTCTAGGCTATTGGTGGAGGGATGCTTCTGAGGTTTAACTCCTCAGTACTTCTGGTCTACCTGTGCCTACAGTCAGAGACAGCCATCAGGAGAGAGAGAGAGAGCATATGGCTGGCAGGAAGCAGCCTTTGGTGTGCCTGAGGTCAGCAAGTACTGAGGAGACACACTGGGGCACCCACAGTGCTTTGAGAGCCAAGGGTTAGAGCTGGACTGCCTACGTGTGAATTTGGCTGAATGTGCCGCTTTTGAGAATATCTCTGGGAGGTACCACTGAAAGGGCCCTGACTATTTATTCCAGTTTCACTTGCTTCAAGATTCCAAAGAGGGGCCTTGAAAATCTAAAAAACTCAAGCTATCTGTTGGGAATCTAATATAGCTATTACCAACCATGTGTTTGTCACTCAATGTGTGCCAGACTTTGTAAAACGTGCTTTCTATATGGGGCAGGACAGGGTTTTCTGTCTCTTGCCCCACAACCTGTTCTGTCCTTCTCATCCTTGGTAGAGGGTGGGGCAGATCTTTGTTACCCTCATGTACACAGGCTAGTTAGCATAATGACTCCTGCAAGTTCTTCTACAAAGACAATTAATATTAGAAAACACTGTGCTCTAAATACTCCAAAGACCTAAGGATGTACAAGGTACTTTTTCAGGATAGAGCCAGAAATTATGGTTGCCATGATTTTGAGAACATTGCAAGGTTACCATCAAGCGATCACAAACACACATTGAATCCAGAAGATGTTGTGCTGCGTGTCATTTCTTTTCCTACCATATGCAGGTCCATGAGTCCTTTATTCTCCCTTCCTCTTCCCTCCCCTCTCCCCCCATCAGTCTTCTACCCCTCTGTCTCCACTTCTTGATTCTGACTCTATTCCGGCAGCACTTTGCAAAGGTGGCTGTATTTCCTCTCCTGAACATCTCAGGTCCTACCTCTCAGTAGCCCTCTTTTTATGATCACATTCTTGGGGTTCTGGGGTAATAACAGCTCTCTGGCTTTACTAACCAAAGCGGATGGCAGCATCCTTCATTTGATTCTTTAAACCTTGTCCACACCTTTACAGATAGTCTCTTTATTAGCCTTTACTCAAGTTACCCAATTATCTTGTTTCCCACAGGACCCTGACTGATACAGCACCCCAGATGACTATGGACACCTAAGTACAGAAATCCTGCCTTTTGCTTCTCTCTGAGTCCATCCCTGCTAAGATACAAGCAAAAAATGTTAGTAGAGCTTAAAACTCTGAGGTTCAAAGTGGACCCCATCAAAGAAGAGTGACTGTGCCTGGAGAAAAAGAATTTTCAGAGAAGGTATTGTGACTTTAGTCTCATGATCAACAAATACTGAGAGCCACCAGGCACTGTTCTAGCTGCTAGGAATATAGTAGAGGCAAGACAAGTTCCTGCCTCATGGAGTTCTATTCTAAAGGAAGGAGGGAGTAAGTACACACACACGTACACACACACATAAAAAAGACAAGTTCAAATGATAAATAGCATTTTTTTAAAATAAATTTATTTATTTATTTTTGGCTGCATTGGGTCTTCGCTGCTCCATGCAGGCTTTCTCTAGTTGCGGCGAGCAGGGGCTACTCTTCGTTGCAGTGCACAGGCTTCTCATTGTGGTGGCTTCTCTTTGTTGTGGAGCATGGGCTCTAGGCATGCTGTTTCCAGTAGTTGGGGCACGCAGGCTCACTAGTTGTGTCTTGCAGGCTCTAGAGCACAGGCTCACTAGTTGTGGCACACAGGCCTAGTTGCTCTGTGGCATGTGGGATCTTCCCAGACCAGGGCTCGAACCTATGTCCCCTGCATTAGCAGGCGGATTCTTAATCACTGCACCACCAGGGAAGTCCCAATAAATAGCATTTTTAAAGTACCAAAGATGGAGGAGTACTATTTTGGGTTAGATGGCTAACAAATACACTCAGGAGTTAATATCTAGGCTGATTGGGCATCTTCCTTAACACAACTAAGACAACCCCTTGATGAATCCTAAAATTATTGAGGGTAATTTTGAAGGAGGCTGTAGTAATGCATGAGCAGGAAGGAACAATGTGTCATTGAAATCTGGATATTAATTTTAAAGGGATTTATAATCCAGACCCCAAATGCTGATTATACACCCTCACCATGAGATGTTTCTAGTAGTTCAAGAAAAACTTATTAACTGAATAGTTGCTACAATTCTTTCTACCCTTAGGGAGATTGTGACCCTGGTCAAAATGGTATGAATAAGCTATTATTTGCTTTCTGCAAACAGAATGGAAATGACTTTGGGCCGTGGGTGTGTGAGGTTTGTCTTAGAATGGGATGGTGAGGGTGAGTACTAATGTGCTAATCAACCACCGTTTGCTGGAAAGCCTTTTTGTCAATGAGCTCTGAGAGGAGCAGAATATAGTCACAGGAAGTGTCAAGATGGGGTCTATTTTACAGGAATTGGAATCAAATCCAAACATTCTGTGGTTCAGTCATTTAAACTTCTACTTAGACCTTTGGACATGTATCCATCTCTGGTCCTGCCTGGAGCCACTGTGACTTTCACATGAAATCCACTGCAAGCTACTAATTACTGTCTTCACAAAAACCACAGTGCAGGCAGTAGCTGAATTCCAAAAATGGGTTTTCTGCTCTCAAGGAATAATACTGAAGGGAGAAAATTTGTAGATAGCTAGTATTCCTACTCATGAGTGTTCCCCCCAAACATCAACTAGATTCCAAGACTCTCTTTTCTTTCTCTTTAGCCCATAGCCACCAGCTACTCTCATCCATGCCCTTTAGCTGCTTCCTCTAATAGCACTTTGACTGTAACTATGCCAGAGGTTTGTTTCTAGAGCAAGCAGTTTTCAGGCCTGTGAGAGATACTCAGTTGACTGTGATAACTTATGGATGGAACCATTTGCTGTGACCCTTGCCAAAGCGTTAAAACATTTATGTATGCCTGGTGTGCTTGACTTCTAAGGAACATGCTATTTACCTAATTTAATAATGGAAGCTTGGTAGCATAAGGACTTTTCAAATAAATGATATGTGAAAGACAGTGGTTCTCAGACTATTTGGTCTCACTACTTCATGGTCTTAAAATTATTAAGACTCCCAAAGTACTTTTGTTTATGTGGGAAATAATATTTATTGATGATTACTATGTCAGAAATTAAAACTAAGAATTGTCTTAATTTACTTAAAAAATAACAATAAAACATTACATGTTCATATAAAAATCACATTTTTATGTACAATAGATATATTTTCCAAAATTAAAAAAAATTTAGTGATGAGGGTGGCATGTTTTGCAGTTTTATGGGTCTCTTTAATGTTATATCTGGCTTCATAGAAGATAGCTGTGTTCTCCTTCTGTTTCTGTTTTCAATCTGCTGTCATATCTCATGCAGAACTGCTGGAAAGCTCCTCTGTACACTTGTAAGAGAACAAGAGGGAAGAAGACAAATAATACTTGATCATTTAGATAAAAATAGTTTTGACCTAGCAGATCCCCTGAAAGGATCTCTGGGACATTCTGAGTTCCTGGAAGACACTTTGAGAACTGCTGTTGAAAGGGAAAGGTGCTATTCTTCTTTCCCAGTTGATGGGAAAGCAGCAACTTGAAGAAGGAGTATGGTGGGCAGGATGTCAAGAGGAACTCACTGCTAATCCCAAGAAAGTGCTGTGAGATTGGGGAAGTGGCAGGAAAAATCGGGTTTAACCCCATTTCACCATTGAACCCTTTGGGTCTACAAAGACAGATTTCAAATACCGGAGCTTGGTGGGAACTTAAAGATCACATGAAAAGAACTTCATTCTAAAAAAAAAAATATTGACTCAATGACTAGTTATTGGTGAAGTCTAGCCAATAGCTGGGGTGTAGCCCAAGCACAGAATGATGGGCCCCCTAAGAAACAGGAGGAATGGAGTGTGTCTCCATCGCCCACACGACTTCCCATTTTTTTTAATTGCTGAATTTTTCACTCTCCAGCAGCACTGGGCTCCATCCAGTGAATATATGTTCTGCCGGCCACTTAACAAACTTGAACTGTGGTTTCAGGATGATAAATAATTATGTTAATTAACAGGTTGGAGGAAAAATATGATGTTATTCCTGTGGAATGCTCTGAGAAGCTGGAAACACTTAACTGCAAAAACTACATGTGGTGAAGTAACCAATAATTTGCTTAAAAAACCCACATCTGGTTTGCTGGCTCAAAGTAGGGGTTAATAGTCGTTCGAGGGCGGCCAGTGGTGAATAGGGGTCCCAGGATAAACAGCCAAACCTTCACAGCAGGAAATACGCTTGTTCTGAAGCACGAGCATTTACATTGGCTTCTAACCAGAATGAAACGTAAAAGGAATTGTTTGGTTTGCCTCTTGCTTTCTCCTCTTTACAACATAGAGTTCAAGAATATCTTGCTCATATTTTTACACTTGGAAATGGGAAAGAGTTAGGGAGTAGTCGAGGGAGAATAATAAAAAAAAAATTATTTTCTCCAAACTTCCAAAAGGATGCAGCAAACACACCACAGAGTGAAGAAAGAAAAGTGAGTTTGAATCATATGCATAATTATTTATCATAATAGATATGCTGATTTGATAAATATTTATTAAGCATCTTCCTTGCACGAGGCATGGATATGAGTGTTATAACTAATACACAGGTGAGTAATATGTGGTCCCAGATCTCAAGGGGAAAAGAGGTAAGTAGAGAGACTTAGTATGCACATATATACAATATGTGCATAGTACATATCCCAATGTGACATGTGTCATTAAAGAGACAGTACTTTATTTCAATACTATAAGAGGTTCAGAAGAAGGACACTTCATGTAAGATTGGACGAGTCTGTGAAGGTTTACTATCAACAGTGGTATTTCAGCTGAGGCATAAAAGATGACGAGGATTCCAACAGATGGAAATAAAGGCAGAATGGCATTGGGATGGAAAGCATCAGCACACACATAGCATCTACAGATGGAGGTAGAAAAGTAGGAGATGGTGAATAAACCCATTTAACTAGAATGTAGAAGAGATGTAAAGAGTTTGGGGAGGTTAAGCAGAGAAAAGTCAAAATTGGAGGTGCCCATTGGAATACTGATCTGACAGCAGCACTGTGTATGACAGACTGGAACCGAGCAAATCTGAGGACCAAGATGGGGCTCAGGAAGATAGTCTCGTGATGAACCAGGAAGTCTTTACACAGGTGTTATGGTTGACCATCACCCACTAGGTATGCATGTGACTGATGGGATATGAGGGCCAAGGTAGTTAGACAGTTGAAGGTATTTCCCTAGGCTCCATCTACAGAGACTAAGGGAATGTGCTCAAATTTCTGAGCTGCCAGATAGACATATCCAGCCGGTGGTTAAAATTAGGATACAGGATCCAGACAAAACTGTAATTCAAAAAGATACATGCACCCTTATGTTCATAGCAGCACTATTCACCATAGCCAACACATGGAAACAACCTAAATGTCCATCAACAGATGAATGGATAAAGAAGATGAGATATAGTTAGCTAGCTAGCTAGATAGATAGATATAGATATAGATATAAAATGGAATACTACACAGCTATAAAAAAGGATGAAATAATGTCATTTGCAGCAACATGGATGGACCTAGAGATTATCATACTAAGTGAAGTAAGTCAGAAGAAGAAAAACGAATACTATATGATGTCACTTATATGTGGAACCTAAAATATGACACGAACTTATCTACGAAACAGAAACAGACTCATAGATACAGAGAACAGACTTGTGGTCGCTGAGGGGGGGATGGGGTGGGGGAGGGATGGAGTGGGAGTTTGGGATTAGCAAAGGCAAACTAGTATATAGAGAATGGATAAACAACAAGGCCCTACTGTACAGCACAGAGAACTTTATTCAATATCCTGTGATAAACCATAATGGAAAAGAATATAAAAAAGAATGTACGTATTTGTATACCTGAATCACTTTGCTGTACATCAGAAATTAACACAACATTGTAAATCAACTATATTTCAATTTAAAACAATTAAAAATTAGGATATAAAGGCCAAAAACCATGAAGGGAGGGAGTACATTTAGGGGTCAAGATAAGGAAGAGCAGTCATTATGAGGAAAGAATAAGAAGCAGTGACCTTGGATCCACTGTGATCTTCTTCCAATCCCCTCCACACTGCGAGTCAGATCTGAGCTACACATATCTGACACTGGCAATGCCCAGCATTCAACCGCTAAAGGCATTTCAATGGCTTCCCATCACTCTTAGGATAATACCAAATTCAACGGCCTACAAATCCCCACAAGTTCTGGTCCTCACCTACCTCACCACCTTCTTCCTCCCTCTGCTCTTCAGCCCTGGTGGCCTTCTTTCCATCCCTGGGCCTGCTAGGTTCCTTCCCTCCTCAGGGCCTTTGCCCTGCCTGAGAACATTTTCTTTCCTTTTTTCACCTAGTTGCCCTCTACACATCATTCACAATTCAGTGGTCACTCCTCAGGGAAACCCTTTATACTTCTCTGATTGGGTGGATCAAATCCTCCCACTAAATCCTCTCCTAGCACTTTATGTTTTCCCTTTCCAGAACTTATCACAGTTGCAACTATACATCTTTCTGTAAAATTATTTGGCTCATACTGACTCCGCCAAGAAGCTATAAGTTCCTAAGGACAGAGTCACAACTGCATCTTTATTCTCAGCAGAGTTTCTGGTCCATAGAAGGCTCTAAATGCATAGTTGTTGAGTAAATAGATGTTAGAGTAGGATATAAAAATGCTCTCTCCTGCATTATCTCATTTGATCTATGAGGTAGATATTATAAGCCAAGTTTTACAAACAGATAAGCTTTAAAATGCACATCTTGCTCAGCACCAGGTAGAAGTTAATGGCAGTGTTAACTGACTGACTATTTTTTTTAACAGATCTTCATTGGAGTATAATTACTTCACAACACCATGTTAGTTTCTGTTGTACAACAAAGTGAATCAGCCATATGCATACATACGTCCTCATGTCCCCTCCCTCTTGAGCCTCCCTCCCATTTTCCCTATCCCACTCCTCTAGGTCATTGCAAAGCACCAAGCTGATCTCCCTGTGCTATGCTGCTGCTTCCCACTAGCTATTTTATATTCGGTAGTGTATATATGTCGATGCTACTCTTACTTCGTCCCAGCTTCCCCCTCCCACCCTTTGTCCTCAAGTCCATTCTTTATGTCTATATCTTTAATCCTGCCCTGCAACTAGGTTCATTAGTACTTTTTTTTTTTTTAGATTCCATGTATATGCGTTAGCATACAGTATTTGTTTTTCTCTTTCTGACTTACTTCACTCTGTATGACAGACTCTAAGTCCATCCACCTCACTACAAATAACTCAATTTCATTTCTTCTTTTTTTTTTTTTTTTTTTGCGGTACGCAGGCCTCTCACTGTTGTGGCTTCTCCCGTTGTGGAGCACAGGCTCCGGACGCGCAGGCTCAGTGGCCATGGCTCACGGGCCCAGCCGCTCCGGGGCATGTGGGATCTTCCCGGACCGGGGCACAAACCCGTGTCCCCTGCATCAGCAGGCGGACTCTCAACCACTGCCCCACCAGGGAAGCCCTCATTTCTTCTTATGGCTGAGTAATATTCCATTGTATATATGTGCCACATGTTCTTTATCCATTCATCTGTCGATTGACATTTAGGTTGCTTCCATGTCCTGGCTATTGTAAATAGTGCTGCAATGAACATTGTGGTACATGTCTCTTTTTCGATTATGGTTTTCTCAGGGTGTATGCCCAGTAGTGAGATTGCTGGGTCACATGTTAGTTCTATTTTTAGTTTCTTAAGGAACTTCCATACTGTTTTCCATAGTGGTGGTATCAATTTACATTCTCACCAACAGTGCAGGAGGGTTCCCTTTTAACCACACCCTTTCTAGCATTTATTGCTTCTAGATTTTTTGATAATGACCTTTCTGACTGGCGTGAGGTGATACCTCATTGTAGTTTTGATTTGCATTGCTCTAACAATTAGTGATGTCGAGCATCTTTTCATGTGCCTCTGGGCCATCTATATGTCTTTTTTTGGTGAAATGTCTGTTTAGGTCTTCCGCCCATTTTTTAACTGGATCGTTTTTTTGATATTGAGCTCCATGAGCTGTTTGTGTATTTTGGAGATTAATCCTTTGTCTGTTGTTTCATTTGCAAATATTCTCTCCCATTCTGAGGGTTGTCTTTTTGTCTTGTTTATGGTTTCCTTTTCTGTGCAAAACCTTTTAAGTTTAAGTCCCATTTGTTTATTTTTGTTTCTATTCCTGTTACTCTAGGAGGTTGGTCAAAAAAGATCTTGCTGTGGTTTATGTCAAAGAGTGTGTTTTCCTCTAAGAGTTTATAGTGTCTGGTCTTACATTTAAGTCTTTAATCCATTTGGAGTTTATTTTTTTGTATGGTGTTAGGTAGTGTTCTAATTTCATTCTTTTGCATGTAGCTGTCCAGTATTCCCAGCACCACTTATTGAAGAGGCTGTCTTTTCTCCATTGTATGTTCTTGCCTGTTTGTCATAAATTAGGTGCCCATATGTGCTTGGGTTTACCTCTGGACATTCTATCCTGTACCATTGATCTATACTTCTGTTTTTGTGCCAGTACCATACTGTCTTCATTACTGTAGCCTGATTCCTCCAACTCTGTGTTTCTTTCTCAAGATTGCTTTCTCTATTCAGGGTATTTTGTGTTTCCATATGAATTGTAAATATTTTTGTGCTAATTCTGTGAAGAATGCCACTGGTAGTTTGACAGGGATTGCATTGAATCTATAGATTGCTTTGGGTAGTACGGTCATTTTCGCAATGTTGATTCTTCCAATCCAAGAACATGGTATATCTCTCCATCTATTTGTATCATCTTTAATTTCTTTCATCAATGTCTTATAATTTTCTGCATACAGGCCTTTTGTCTTCTTAGGTAGGTTTATTCCTAGATATTTTATTCTTTTTGTCGCAGTGGTAAATGGGAGTGTTTTCTTAATTTCACTTTCAGATTTTTCATCATTAGTGTATAGGAATACCAGAGATTTCTGTGCATTAATTTTGTATCCTGCAACTTTACCAAATTCATTGCTTAGCTCTAGTAGTTTTCTGGTGGCATCTTTAGGATTTTCTATGTGGAGTATCATGTCATTTGCAAACAGTGACAGTTTTACTTCTTCTTTTCTAATTCGGATTCCTTTTATTTCTTTTTCTTCTCTGATTGTCATGGCTAGGACTTCCGAAACTATGTTGAATAGGAGTGGCAAGAGGGGACATCCTTGTCTTGTTCCTGATGTTAGTGGAAATGCTTTCAGTTTTTCACCATTGAGTATGATGCTTGCTGTGCGTTTGTCATATATGGCCTTTTTTTTTTTTTTTTTTTATTAGTTTCTGCTTTATAACAAAGTGAATCAGTCATACATACACATCTGTTCCCACATCCCTTCCCTATTGCGTCTCCCTCCCTCCCACCCTCCCCATCCCACCCCTCCAGGCGGTCACAAAGCACCGAGCTGATCTCCCTGTGCTCTGCGGCTGCTTCCCACTATCTATCTACCTTACGTTTGGTAGTGTATATATGTCCATGCCTCTCTTTCACTTTGTCACAGCTTACCCTTCACCCTCCCCATATCCTCAAGTCCGTTCTCAAGTAGGTCTGTGTCTTTATTCCTGTTTTACCTCTAGGTTCTTCATGACATTTTTTTTTAATTCCATATATATGTGTTAGCATACGGTATTTGTCTTTCTCTTTCTGACTTACTTCACTCTGTATGACAGACTCTAGGTCTATCCACCTCATTACAAATAGCTCAGTTTCATTCCTTTTTATGGCTGAGTAATATTCCATTGTATATATGTGCCACATCTTCTTTATCCATTCATCCGATGATGAACACTTAGGTTGTTTCCAGCTCCGGGCTATTGTGAATAGAGCTGCAATGAACATTTTGGTACATGTCTCTTTTTGAATTATGGTTTTCTCAGGGTATATGCCTAGTAGTGGGATTGCTGGGTCATATGGTAGTTCTATTTTTAATTTTTTAAGGAACCTCCATACTGTTCTCCATAGTGGCTGTACCAATTCACATTCCCACCAGCAGTGCAAGAGTGTTCCCTTTTCTCCACACCCTCTCCAGCATTTATTGTTTCTAGATTTCTTGATGATGGCCATTCTGACTGGTGTGAGATGATATCTCATTGTAGTTTTGATTTGCATTTCTCTAATGATTAATGATGTTGAGCATTCTTTCATGTGTTTGTTGGCAGTCAGTATATCTTCTTTGGAGAAATGCCTATTTAAGTCTTCTGCCCATTTTTGGATTGGGTTGTTTGTTTTTTTGCTATTGAGCTGCATGAGCTGTTTATAAATTTTGGAGATTAATCCTTTGTCAGTTGCTTCATTTGCAAATATTTTCTCCCATTCTGAGGGTTGTCTTTTGGTCTTGTTTATGGTTTCCTTTGCTGTGCAAAAGCTTTGAAGTTTCATTAGGTCCCATTTGTTTATCTTTGTTTTTAGTTCCATTTCTCTAGGAGTTGGGTCCAAAAGGATCTTGCTGTGATTTATGTCATAGAGTGTTCTACCTATGTTTTCCTCTAAGAGTTTGATAGTTTCTGGCCTTACATTTAGGTCTTTAATCCATTTTGAGCTTATTTTTGTGTATGGTGTTAGGGAATGATCTAATCTCATACTTTTACATGTCCCTGTCCAGTTTTCCCAGCACCACTTATTGAAGAGGCTGTCCTTTCTCCACTGTACATTCCTGCCTCCTTTATCAAAGATAAGTTGGCCATATGTGCGTGGGTTTATCTCTGGGCTTTCTATCCTGATCCACTGATCTATCTTTCTGTTTTTATGCCAGTACCACACTGTCTTAATTACTGTAGCTTTGTAGTATAGTCTGAAGTCAGGGAGCCTGATTCCTCCAGCTCCGTTTTTTGTTCTCAAGATTGCTTTGGCTATTCGGGGTCTTTTGTTTTTCCAAACAAATTTTGAAATTTTTTGTTCTACTTCTGTGAAAAATGCCAGTGGTAGTTTGATAGGGATTGCATTGAATCTGTAGATTGCTTTGGGGAGTAGAGTCATTTTCACAATATTGATTCTTCCAATCCAGGAGCATGGTATATCTCTCCATCTATTTGTATCCTCTTTAATTTCTTTCATCAGTGTCTTATAATTTTCTGCATACAGGTCTTTTGTCTCCTTAGGTAGGTTTATTCCTAGATATTTTATTCTTTTTGTTGCAATGGTAAATGGGAGTGTTTTCTTGATTTCATTTTCAGATTTTTCATCATTAGTGTACAGGAATGCCAGAGATTTCTGTGCATTAATTTTGTATCCTGCTACTTTACCGAATTCATTGATTAGCTCTAGTAGTTTTTCGGTAGCATCTTTAGGATTCTCTATGTATAGTATCATGTCATCTGCAAACAGTGACAGCTTTACTTCTTCTTTTCCAATTTGGATTCCTTTTATTTCCTTTTCTTCTCTGATTGCTGTGGCTAAAACTTCCAAAACTAGGTTGAATAAGAGTGGTGAGAGTGGGCAGCCTTGTCTTGTTCCTGATCTTAGTGGAAATGGTTTCAGTTTTTCACCATTGAGGACAATGTTGGCTGTGGGTTTGTCATATATGGCCTTTATTATGTTGAGGAAAGTTCCCTCTATGCCTACTTTCTGCAGGGTTTTTATCATAAATGGGTGTTGAATTTTGTCGAAAGCTTTCTCTGCATCTATTGAGATGATCATATGGTTTTTCTCCTTCAACTTGTTAATATGGTGTATCACATTGATTGATTTGCGTATATTGAAGAATCCTTGCATTCCTGGAATAAACCCCACTTGATCATGGTGTATGATCCTTTTAATGTGCTGTTGGATTCTGTTTGCTAGTATTTTGTTGAGGATTTTTGCATCTATGTTCATCAGTGATATTGGCCTGTAGTTTTCTTTCTTTGTGACATCCTTGCCTGGTTTTGGTATCAAGGTGATGGTGGCCTCGTAGAATGAGTTTGGGAGTGTTCCTTCCTCTGATATTGTTTGGAAGAGTTTGAGAAGGATGGGTGTTAGCTCTTCTCTAAATGTTTGATAGAATTCGCCTGTGAAGCCATCTGGTCCTGGGCTTTTGTTTGATGGAAGATTTTTAATCACAGTTTCAATTTCAGTGCTTGTGATTGGTCTATTCATATTTTCTATTTCTTCCTGAGTCAGTCTTGGTAGGTTGTGCATTTCTAAGAATTTGTCCATTTCTTCCAGGTTGTCCATTTTATTGGCATAGAGTTGCTTATAGTAATCTCTCATGATCTTTTGTATTTCTGCAGTGTCAGTTGTTACTTCTCCTTTTTCATTTCTAATTCTATTGATTTGAGTCTTCTCCCTTCTTTTCTTGATGAGTCTGGCTAATGGTTTGTCAATTTTGTTTATCTTCTCAAAGAACCAGCTTTTAGTTTTATTGATCTTTGCTATTGTTTCCTTCATTTCTTTTTCATTTATTTCTGATCTGTTCTTTATGATTTCTTTCCTTCTGCTAACTTTGGGGGTTTTTTGTTCATCTTTCTCTAATTGCTTTAGGTGCAGGGTCAGGTTGTTTACTCGAAATGTTTCCTGTTTCTTAAGGTGGGATTGTATTGCTATAAACTTCCCCCTTAGAACTGCTTTTGCTGCGTCCCATAGGTTTTGGGTCGTCGTGTCTCCATTGTCATTTGTTTCTAGGTATTTTTTAATTTCCTCTTTGATTTCTTCAGTGATCACTTCGTTATTGAGTAGTGTATTGTTTAGCCTCCATGTGTTTGTATTTTTTACAGATCTTTTCCTGTAATTGATGTCTAGTCTCATAGCATTGTGGTCGGAAAAGATACTTGATACAATTTCAATTTTCTTAAATTTACCAAGGCTTGATTTGTGACCCAAGATATGATCTATCCTGGAGAATGTTCCATGAGCACTTGAGAAAAATGTGTATTCTGTTGTTTTTGGATGGAATGTCCTATAAATATCAACTAAGTCCATCTTGTTTAATGTATCATTTAAAGCTTGTGTTTCCTTATTTATTTTCATTTTGGATGATCTGTCCATTGGTGAAAGTGGGGTGTTAAAGTCCCCTACTATGATTGTGTTACTGTCGATTTCCCCTTTTATGGCTGTTAGTATTTGCCTTATGTATTGAGGTGCTCCTATGTTGGGTGCATAAATATTTACAATTGTTATATCTTCTTCTTGGATGGATCCCTTTATCGTTATGTAGTGTCCTTCTTTGTCTCTTCTAATAGTCTTTATTTTAAAGTCTATTTTGTCTGATATAAGAACTGCTACTCCAGCTTTCTTTTGATTTCCATTTGCATGGAATATCTTTTTCCATCCCCTTACTTTCAATCTGTATGTGTCTCTAGGTCTGAAGTGGGTCTCTTGTAGACAGCATATATATGGGTCTTGTTTTTGTATCCATTCAGCCACTCTGTGTCTCTTGGTGGGAGCATTTAGTCCATTTACATTTAAGGTAATTATTGATATGTATGTTTCTATTCCCATTTCCTTAACTGCTTTGGGTTCGTTATTGTAGGTATATTCCTTCTGTTGTGTTTCTTGCCTAAGGAAGTTCCTTTAGCATTTGTTGTAAAGCTGGTTTGGTGGTGCTGAACTCTCTCAGCTTTTGCTTGTCTGTAAACGTTTTAATTTCTCCATCAAATCTGAATGAGATCCTTGCTGGGTAGAGTAATCTTGGTTGCAGCTTTCTCTCCTTCATCACTTTAATTATGTCCTGCCACTCCCTTCTGACTTGTAGAGTTTCTGCTGAGAGATCAGCTGTTAACCTGATGGGGATTCCCTTGTGTGTTATTTGTTGTTTTTCCCTTGCTGCTTTTAATATGATTTCTTTGTGTTTAATTTTTGACAGTTTGATTAATATGTGTCTTGGCGTATTTCTCCTTGGATTTATTCTGTATGGGACTCTCTGTGCCTCCTGGACTTGATTAACTATTTCCTTTCCCACATTAAGGAAGTTTTCAACTATAATCTCTTCAAATATTTTCTCAGTCCCTTTCTTTTTCTCTTCTTCTTCTGGAACCCCTATAATTCGAATGTTGGTGCGTTTAATGTTGTCCCAGAGGTCTCTGAGACTGTCCTCTATTCTTTTCATTCTTTTTTCTTTATTTTGCTCTGCAGCAGTTATTTCCACTATTTTATCTTCCACCTCACTTATCCGTTCTTCTGCCTCAGTTATTCTGCTATTGATCCCATCTAGAGTATTTTTCATTTCATTTATTGTGTTTTTAATCGATGCTTGATTCATCTTTAGTTCTTCTAGGTCCTTGTTAACTGTTTCTTGCATTTTGTCTATCCTATTTCCAAGATTTTGGATCATCTTTACTATCATTATTCTGAATTCTTTTTCAGGTAGACTGCCTATTACCTCTTCATTTGTTAGGTCTGGTAGGTTTTTATCTTGCTCCTTCACCTGCTGTGTGTTTTTCTGCTTTCTCATTTTGCTTATGTTACTGTGTTTGGGGTCTCCTTTTTGCAGGCTGCAGATTCGTAGTTCCCGTTGTTTTTGGTATCTGTCCCCCGTGGCTAAGGTTGTTTCAGTAGGTTGTGTAGGCTTCCTGGTGGGGGGGACTAATGCCTGTGTTCTGGTGGTTGAGGCTCGATCTTGTCTTTCTGGTGGACAGGTCCACGTCTGGTGGTGTGTTTTGGGGTGCCTGTGGCCTTATTATGTTTTTAGGTATCCTCTCTGCTAATGGGTGGGGTTGTGTTCCTGCCTTGCTAGTTGCTTGGCATAGGGTGGCCAGCACTGTAGCTTGCTGGTCGTTGACTGAAGCTGGGTGCTGGTGTTGAGATGGAGATCCCTGGGAGATTTTCGCTGCTTGATATTATGTGGAGCTTGGAGGTCTCTTGTGGATCCGTGTCCTGAGGTTGGCTCTCCTGCTTCAGAGGCACAGCACTGACTCCTGGCTGCAGCACCAAGAGCCTTTCATCCACCCGGCTCAGAATAACAGTGAGAAAAAGTAGAAAGAAAGAATTAGTAGAAGAAAGAAAGAGAGAGGGAAAGAAAGGAAGAAGGGAAGAAAGGAAGGGAGGAAGAAAGAAAGAAAGGAGGGAGGGAGGAAGGATGGAAAGAAAGAAGGAAAGAAAGGAGGGAGGGAGGGGGGAATGAAAGCAAAAGGAAGAGTGAATGGAAGAAGGGAGGGAGGGAGGAAGGAAAGAAAGAAAGAAAGACAGGAGGGAGGGAGGGAGGAAGGAAAGAAAAAGAAAGTGGAAAGAAGAAGGGTGGGAGGGAGGGAGGGAGGAAAGAAAAAGAAAGAAGGAAAGGAGGAGCGGAGGGAGGGAGGGAGGAAGGGAAGGTAGGAAAAAAAAGAAAGAGCAGGTAAAGTAAAATAGAATAAAGTTTGAAATATAGTAGCGTTATTAAAATTAAAAAGTAATTATTGAAAAAAACAAAAACACGGACCGATAGAACCCTGGGACATATGGTGGAAGCAAAGCTATACAGAGAGAATCTTACACAGAAGATTACACATACACATTCACAAAAAGAGAGCAGGGGGAAAAATCAAAAATCTTGCTCTCCAAGTCCACCTCCTCGATTTGGGATAATTCGTTGTAAAAAGAGGAAAAGGGCGAGAAGTCTGAAATCTTGCTAAGTCCACCTCCTTAATTTGGGATAATTCGTTGTAAAAAGGGGGGAAAGTCTTAAATCTTGTCCTCAAAGTCCACTTCCTCAATTTGGGATGATTCGCTGTCCATTCATACACTCCACAGACGCAGGGCACATCAAATGGACCGTGGAGCTTTAATCCACTGCCTCCGAGGCTGCACAGAGAGATTTCCCTGTCTCTGCTCTCACAACTCCCGGGTCTCAGCCTTGGACCTGGCCCCGCCTCTGCGCGTAGGTCGCCGGAGGGCGTCCGTTCTTCGCTCAGACAGGACGGGTTTAAAGGAGCCGCTGATTCGGGGGCTCTGGCTCACTCAGGCAGAGGGGAGGGAGGGGAATGCCCTCTCCTCGCGCACCAGGCAACAAAAGGGAAAAAAGTCTCTTGCCTCTCCGGTAGCTCCAGACCCTTTCCCCGGACTCCCTCCGGGCTAACACTAACCCCTTCAGGCTCTCTTCCTGCCGCCAGCCCCAGTCCTCTCCCTGCGCTCCGACTGAAAGCCGATACCCGAGCCTCAGCTCCCAGCCCCGCCCGCCCCGGTGGCCGAGCAGACAAGCCTCTCGGGCTGGTGTGTGCCTGAGGGCACCGATCCTCTGTGCCAAAATCTCTCCGCTTTGCCCTCCG
Source organism: Hyperoodon ampullatus (assembly GCF_949752795.1). Lineage (NCBI taxonomy): Eukaryota > Metazoa > Chordata > Mammalia > Artiodactyla > Ziphiidae > Hyperoodon > Hyperoodon ampullatus. The sequence continues at coordinate 41,548,961 of NC_136919.1, read as the reverse complement.
CACCCCTGTTGCTGTGCTCTCCTCCGCTACTCCGAAGCTTTCCCCCTCCGCCACCTGCAGTCTCCGCCCGCGAAGGGGCTTGTAGTGTGTAGAAACCTTCCCTCCTTCACGGCTCCCTCCCACTGGTGCAGGTCCCGTCCATATCCTATTGTCTCAGTTTATTCTTTTTTTCTTTTGACCTACCCAGGTATATGGGGAGTTTCTTGCCTTTTGGGGGGTCTGAGGTCTTCTGTCAGCGTTCAGTAGGTGTTCTGTTGGAGTTGTTCCACGTGTAGATGAATTTCTGATGTATCTGTGGGGAGGAAGGTGATCTCCGCGTCTTACTCTTCCGCCATCTTCCTCCGGCTCCTCTCTACAGTTCTTTTACTGATGGGTGGTTGCCATGGTCAACTGCTACAGATAAATCCTCTTCTTTAGGCCCATCCTGCTCCACAGATAGGAAATTCCACTTTTTGTTGGACTAAGAAGCCTCCAGCCGCCCCAGTGCCACACTGGAAGAGGGCCTTTTCTTTTTCCTTTGTGCTTAGCCTAGTTTCACTCGCTCACAGGACGCCACGTGCAGAGGCCTCAGACTGGGTACCCCACGTCAGAGCTCCTCCTGGGAAAATCCATATATGGCCTTTATTATGTTGAGTTAGGTTCCCTCTATGCCTACTTTCTGGAGACTTTTTATCATAAATTGGTGTTGAATTTTGTCAAAAGCTTTTTCTGCATCTATTGAGATGATCAAATGGTTTTTATTCCTTAATTTGTTAATGTGGTGTATCACATTGATTGATTTGCATATATTGAAGAATCCTTACATCCCTCAGATAAACCCCACTTGATCATAATATATGAACCTTTTAATGTGTTGTTGGATTCTGTTTGCTAGTATTTTGTTGAGGATTTTTGCATCTATGTTCATCAGTGATATTGGTCTATAATTTTCTTTTTTTGTGATATTTTTTCTGGTTTTGGTATCAGGGTGGTGGTGGCTTCGTAGAATGAATTTGGGAGTGTTTCTCCCTCTGCAATTTTTTGGAGTAGTTTGAGAAGGATCAGTGTTATCTCTTCTCTAAATGTTTGCCAGAATTTGCCTGTGAAGCCATCTGGTCCTGCGCTTTTGTTTGTTGGAAGATTTTTAATTACAGTTTCAATTTCATTGCTTGTGCTAGGTCTGTTTATATTTTCTAATGCTTCCTGGTTCAGTCTTGGAAAATTGTACCTTTCCAGGAATTTGTCCATTTCTTCGTGGTTGTCCTTTTTATTGGCATATAGTTGTTTGTAGTAGTCGCTTATAATCTTTGTATTTCTGCAGTACAGTTGTGATTTCCCCTTTTTCATTTCTAACTTTATTGATTTGCATCCTCTCCCTTTTTTTCTTGATGAGTCTGGCTAAGGGTTTATCAGTTTTGTTTATCTTCTCAAAGAACAGCTTTTGGTTTTATTGATCTTTGCTATTGTTTTCTTCATTTCAATTTCCTTTATTTCTGTTCTGATATTTATGATTTCTTTCCTTCTACTGACTTTGGGTTTTCTTTGTTCTTCTTTCTCTGGTTGTTTTAAGTGTAGGGTTAGATTGTTTATTTGAGATTTTTCTTGTTTCTTGAGGTGACTTTGAATTGCTATAAACTTCCCTCTTAGAACTGCATTTGCTGAGTCCCGTAGATTTTGGGTCATCATGTTTTCATTGTCATCTCTTTCTATGTATTTTTTTATTTCTTCTTTTATTTCTTCAGTGATCTCTTGGTTATTTAGTAGCACACTGTTTAGCCTCCATGTTTTTGTGTTCTTACAGTTTTTTTTTTTCTGCAATTGATTTCCAATCTCATAGTGTTGTGGTCAGAAAAGATGCTTGATACGATTTCAATTTTCTTAAATTTTCCAAGGCTTGATTTGTGACCCAAGATGTGATCTATCCTGGAGAATGTTCCATGTGCGCTTGAGAAGAAAGTGTATTCTGCCACTTTTGGGTGGATTGTTCTATAACTATCAATTAAATCTATCTGGTCTATTGTGTCATTTAAAGCTTATGTTTCCTTATTTATTTTCTGTTTGGATGATGTGTCCATTGATGTAAGTGGGGTGTTAAAGTCTCCTACTATTATTGTGTTACTGTCGATTTCTCCTTTCATAGTTTGTAGCATTTGCCTTATGTATTGAGGTGCTTCTGCATTGGGTGCATAAATATTTACCACTGTTATATCTTCTTCTTGGATGGATCCTTTGATCATTATGTACCATCCCTCCCTATCTCTTGTAACAGTCTTTATTTTAAAGTCTATTTTATCTGATATGAGTATTGCTACTCCAGCTTTCTTTTGATTTCCATTTGCATGGAATATCTTTTTCCATCCCCTCACTTTCAGTCTGTATGTGTCCCAAGGTCTGAAATGGGTCTCTTGTAGACAGCATATAGATGGGTCTTGTTTTTGTATCCATTCAGCCAGTCTGTGTCTCTTAGTTGGGGCATTTAATCCATTTACATTCAATGTTATTATCGATATGTATGTTCCTATTTCCATTTTCTTAATTGTTTTGGGTTTGTTGGGTCTTTTTCTTCTCTTGTATTTCCCACCTAGGGAAGTTTCTTTACCATTTGTTGTAAAGTTTGTTTGGTGGTGCTGAATTCTCTTAGCTTTTGCTTGTCTAAAGAGCTTTTGACTTCTTCATCAAATCTGAATGAGATCCTTGCTGGGTAGAGTAATCTTGGTTGCAGGTTTTTCTCTTTCATCACTTTAACTATATCCTGCCTCTCCCTTCTGGCCTGCAGAGTTTCTGCTGAAAATTCAACTGATACCCTTTTGGGGATTCCTTTGTATGTTACTTTTTGTTTTTCCCTTGCTACTTTTAATATTTTTCTTTGAATTTAATTTTTGTTAGTTTAATTAATATGTGTCATGGTGTGTTTTTCCTAGGTTTACCCTGTATGGCACACTCTTTGCTTCCTGGACTTGGGTGACTATTTACTTTCCCATGTTAGGGAGCTTTTGGACTATAATCTCTTCAAATATTTTCTCAGACCCTTTCTTTTTCTCTTCTTCTTCTGGGATCTGTATAATGTGAATGTTGGGGCATTTAGTTTTGTCTCAGAGTCTCTGAGATTGTCTTCAATTCTTTTCATTCTTTTTTCTTTTTTCTGTTCGGCAGCAGTGAATTCCACCATTCTGTCTTCCAGGTCATTTATCCGTTCTTCTGCCTCAGTTATTCTGTTATTGAGTCCTTCTAGTGAATTTTTCATTTCAGTTATTGTGTTGTTCATCTCTGTTTGTTCTTTAGTTCTTCTAGATCTTTGTTAAACACTTCTTGTATTTTCTCAATCCATGCCTCCATTCTATTTCTGAGATTCTGGATCATCTCCACTATCATTACTCTGAATTCTTTTTCAGATAGATTATGTATTTCCTCTTCATTTATTTGGCCTTGTAGATTTTTACCTTGCTCCCTCATCTGTGACATAATATTTTGCATCTCATTTTTTAATTTTTCTTATGAGTGGGATTGTATTCCTGTCTTACTGGTTGTTTGGCCCGAGGCTTCCAACACGGGAGTTTGTAGGCTGTTGGATAGAGCTGGGTCTTGGTGCTGATATGAGGACCTCTGTGAGACCTCACTCCAATGACTACTCCCTGGGGTCTGAGTTTCTCTGTTAGTCCAGTGGTTCAGACTCAGAGCTCCCAGCACAGGAGCTTTGCTGACCCCCGGCTCATGAACCAAGATCCCCCAAGCCACATGAGGTGGCAAAAAAAAAAAAAAAAAAAGAAAAGAAAAAGAGAACACTAACAAAGTAAAAAATAAAATTAAACTAGGAAATCAAAAGATATGTTAGAAAGAATATAAAAATAAAAATATAGGTGAATCAACAACTGGGAGGTACCACAGCACCACAATAGTACAAAAGAGGAGGAGGGAAAAGAAAAAAAAGAAAAAGAAAAAAAGAAAAGGTGGGAATGGCCTTGGCTGTGGAGGGCGGGGTCTAAGCAAAGATGATGTTTGGGTGGTGGGTGGATCCTATGCTTAGGACCAACAGGGCTGGAAACAGGGGGTGGGGCTTAGACTCAAGGAAGAGATGGGGCCCAGGCATGCCCCCCACCCCTGGTCTCAGATGGCAGGGGATATCACCTGGGAGCCCAGAAGGCTTCCTGGGCTTGAGTGGGGAGGGCAAACACCCTGCTCTCCTCTCCAGCTGCTCTGGTCCTGGAGCACCTCTCCAGCCTGCCTCTCCTGATCTCCCCAGCCTCCCTCCTATGCCCTCAAGGACTCATGCAGCCTGGAGGGGCCCTTGGAAGGCAGAGGATGTGCCTGGGAGATCAGCAGGCTCCCTGTGCCCAACTGGGCGGGGCAAACACCCTCCACTCCTCCCAGAGGGCCCCTCCCACCTGCCTCTCCTGATCTCCCCGGCCTCCCTCCTATGCTCCCAAGGACCCATGCAACCTAGAGGGGGCTTTGGAGGGGGGTACCAGCCTGGGAGCTCAGCAGGCTCCCTGTGCCCGAGTGGGTGGGGTAAGTGCACTCTGCTCCTCTCCCACTCCTCCTGGAGGGTCCTTCACATCTGCCTGTCCTGATCTCTCTGGCCTCAGAGGTGCCAATCCTGTCTGGCCTCCACTTCTCCTCCCCCCTCAGTCCACCTATGTCCTACCGGTTCACTTGGGGCTTCCTTCCATCTCCTTGGGCATCAGGGTTCCCCACCAGCGGCCAGCAGATGCCCTAGTTGTGGGGAGATGCTAACTCAGCGTCTTCCCACACTGCCATGTTGACTCCGCCTGACTGACTCTTTTTTAACCCTGACTCTTCTCACTATGTCATAGATCTCCCTCAGGAGCAGAATCCAGGTCACAGATGTCAAAGAGAGAGAAGGCTTCCATGGGAAGCAGAGGTGATGACAAGTACCAGATGCCTCAGAGGGGTAAAGGAGGATGGAGACTAGGGCACTCCACTGATTTGGGACATCAGGAATGGCCTTTTAGAAAGCAGTATCAGAAGAGCAATGGGAACAGAAATCAGACTATGAGTATTTTTAAGTATGGTGGATCAAGGAAAGCTTTTGAGGAGAGGTAAGATGTTGCAAAAAGATTAGAAAAAGTCATGCAGTTTGTCCAGATGGAGTATGAGAAAAATAATTTGGGAACTGAGAAGGTTATAAGAAACTTAAGGTAGAATCCTCCCTGGGACAAATAAAAGACAAAACAAAACCATTCTTCATAAACAAGGAAACTGGAACTCTATTCCAAGACAATACATGAAAAATGAAAATGACAAATTATAGTAATTTAAAAGAGAAAATTGGGGAATTCCCTGGTGGTCCAGTGGTTAGGATTCAGGCTTTCACTGCCAGGAGTTCAGGTTAGATCCCTAGTCGGTGAACTAGAATCCTGCAAACTGCGTGGTGCAGCTAGAAAAACAAAGAGAGAGAGAAAAGTTAGAATTAGAGGTACTATTTTCACTCATCAAGCTCAGAATCTTTTATTTTTAAAGAAACAAAGATGCTTAATGTTGCATTATTATTTACCTTCTGGTGTATATAAGGGCCAGACAAGCCTTACAGAGTATAAGGACCACTGTCCAGGGAGTTTAGTGGCCTTCATGGAGGTGAATGAACATGATGGGTTCTCCAAAGGAGGAAAAAAATATCAATTTTCTCTCTTACTTTGAAAGTTCTTCCGAGGAAGTGAGTGTGAAAAACCATCTGCTGTACAAAATGTTGTTACAGAACATAGGAAGAGAATGAATGACATGTTTTCTGGGTGGCAAAAAGCCTCTTCATTTTAAAAGCAAGAGAAACATATAAAGGTATGCAATCTGTACAAATAGTAGTGCCAGATGGCAGATATTGCCATTAAAATAAAATAAACAAGTGAAAACTTCTAATTAAAAAAAATTAAAGAGCATAGTTATAATTCACTGATAGAACCTTCTGACATTCCAATCAAAACATCTGTAAAGATATATCCAATGAAAGAAGAAACATCTCACATTAAAACTGATACTGGAGGCCAACCTACTCTCAGAATTAGAGAAGATTTCCATTACCTTAAGCCCACACTGTGGACTAGCATGTGACTCTTGACCACCTGAAACTGACTACCCTGTCACCTGAAAGGAGAGCCTGAGACTCAACTTGTCCCCTTTCTGTCAGCCCTGAAAGACGAGAGTGTAAAGCAACTTGAAAACTCTCTTTCTATGGTAGGAGTATCATTTTTTTTTAGATGATTTCTCACCTTCTCATCCAATTAGTTCTGCCTTTGTCATCAATAAAAATGCAATACCTACCCCCAAAACAAGCTATCAGAAAGGCAGCTGTGGTGCAGTGCATCCAGGAAGCTGTAGACCTACTAAGTAAAATGCTATAGGAATAGGCTAGTAGCTGGACATGCTGAAGAGGCATTGTTTCATTATGTACCTGGGTGTTTCCACTTGTCAGAAGAGCAGGCAGAGAGACGGAAAGAAGACCCCTCCTCGGTCCAGCAGAACTTACTGGATAGAGCCTGGGCTGGGCCAGGAGCTGTAGGTGGGAGACATTCTCCTAACCTACAAGGGAACAAGGAACAGAGACTGTGCAAGTCAGCACCTCCACCAACAGTCCCTGGACCCAGACAGCCTTCCCTTCACCCTGAGGTAGGGAAATGGGCCAAACAGAGAGAAGCAAAATGCCATAAAGCAAGAAAGCTGGAAATTTCTCCTAAAACACTTTGAAAGAGCAAACAGGTCTATGTCCAATAAATGAATAGAATACCATTTTTGCTTATAAAATTGGCAATGATTTTTAATGAAACATTTAAAGGTAATGAGGTTTTTAGAAGAGACCATGAAAAAGACATTCACATACACCACCAATAGAAATGTAAATTGCCAGTAACTTTCAAGAAATGATCCAGGTTTACCTACTTTCATCATTGCAGTTTTGCTTAAACAACCTTAACAGCCTAAAATAGAAGAGAGGTTAAATAATTTTTAAACATAATAGTCCACCATAAGAATGTACTTTGAGTTACATAATGACTTGGGGAAATGCTTATGATATAACTTAAAATTAAAAAAAAAAAAACAAGACACAAAATTTTAAAATATGATATGACCCAAATTTTTAAAACCACATCAAAAGCATTAGAGATCAAGATGGCAGAGTAAGAGGACACAGGGTTCACTTCCCCTCACTAACACATCAAAACTACAACTACATATAGAACGACCCTCACTGAAATCGACTTGGAGACTAGCAGGACAGCTAATCTACAGCCAAGACTGTAAAAGATCAACACAGAGTCTGGTAGGAAGAGAGGAGAAGCGATCTGGTTGGGACCCGCACCCCTAGTGGTGGACACAAAAGGGGAGAGGATTATGTCACAGGCTCAGAGATCATCCCCAGTGAGGGTTTAAGCCATCTATTAAGCACCCTAGCTCTGGGGTCCAGCACCAGGAAGATGAAGCCCCTTAGCTGGTTTGAAAACCAGTGGGGCTTACTGGAGGGCTGTAAGAAACCAAGACTCCACTCCTGAAGGGCTCACACTCAGACTTGCTTACTCCTAGTCACACCTGGAAGCAGAAGACTGAAAACTGCCTGGGGTTCTGGTTGGCTTTCCAGGACCATCCCAGTGCATCACCCCCCAGCCAGCACCAGGCCTTCTTTCTCCAGCACTTCTTCCTACTAAGGCAGAGGCTGCCATTGCCAACAAGAGTACACACACTAGGAGGGAATACAGCCTATTCGGCTCCTAGCTCTGCCTCTGACGATGACAATCACTGCTATTTCCAGTGTACTTGACAGGGTACATGGTGGAAGGGAGCAAAACCAGCCCAATAGTGTGGCACCAACCCCTATGGCCCTGACCCAGCCTCTAACTAAAGCACACAAACTGGGGAGGAGGGAGTGGAACAAACACAGAAGTGCAGCCCCAAGCCCTCAGGCCCTAACTATGCCCCAAACCAAAGACAGAAACTGCCATCACACCTGGGAACTCTTTTAAGGTTACTGCTCCAGCCCCTCAGGCCAAACCCCACACCCAATAGGGTAGTGACAGCCACTGAGCATAGGAGAAGCCCCTGTTTGCACCTGACTCTGGCTCTAGCCCCTTCAACTCCAGCCTTATCTCTCACCAAGGTAGTGGCTACCAGCACACCCGAGGGGGAGACATGGCCCATGCTCACTTCAGATCCAGATCTCCCACCAAAGCCACAGGGCACACACAGACTGCATGGGACACTGACACACAAGGAATGCCTTCAAGAGTGGGATAGGTTGCTGTCTCACCTAATTTCATAGAAACAGAGAAAGTTAAGTAAAATGAGGAGACAAAATAAAATGTGTCAAATGAAAGAACAAGTAAAAAAAAAAAAAAAACCCTGAAAAAGAACCCTAATGAAACAGAGATAAATAATTACCTGATAAAGAATTCAAAGCAATAGCAATAAGAATGCTAAGTGACCTTGAGGAAAAAGGAAAAAATAGATAAACACAGTGAGAACTTTAACAAGGAACTATAAAATATAAAAAAGAACCAGTCAGAGCTGAAGACTACACTAACTGAAATGAAAAATACACTAGAGGGAATTAACAACAGATTACATGATGTAGAAGAATACATAAGCAATCTGGAAGATAGAATAATGGAAATCACCCAATCAAAACAGCAAAAAGAACAACTTTTTTACTAAAATTGAGAATGGTTTAAGGGACCTCTGAGACATCAAGCATACTAACAGTCACATTATAGGGGTCCCAGAAAGAGAAGAGAGAGTGATAGGAAATGTATTTGACAAAATTATGGCTGAAAACTTCCTGAACTTGAAGAAGGAAACAGATATCCAGGTACAGGAAGCACAGAGAGTCCCAAACAAGATGAACCCAAAGAGACACACACCAAGACACAGCATAATCAAAATGAAAAAAGTTAAAAATATATAGATAATTTTAAAGGCAGCAAAAGAGAAAAACAAAGAGTCACATACAAGGGAACCCCCAAGAGGCTATCAACTGATTTTTCAGCAGAAAGTTTATAGACCAGAAGAGAGTGGCAGGATATTTAAAGTGCTGAAGGGAAAAAACCTACAACCTAGAATATTCTGCACAGAAAAGCTATTATTCAGAATTGAAGGAGGAGAAAGAGCTTCTCAGATGAGGAAAAACTAAGAGTTCATCACTACTAAACTGACTTTACAAGAAGTGTTAGAGGGTCTTCTTTCAATGAAAAAGAAAAGGTTACAAGAAATAAGAAATTAGAGGAAGAAAAAAATCCCACTGGTAAAGGCTGTGGATCAACCACTTAAATAAGCTAGTACAAGGATTAAAAGATTAAAAATTTAAAATAAACTATTACTACAATAAACAGTTGAGGGATAGACCTGAAGATGTAAACTATGACATCAAAAACACAAAATGGGGGCAGGGTAAAAAATGTAGAGATGTTTAGAATGTGTTTGAACTTAAGTGAACCTCAATTTAAAATAAATATAGTTACAGGTCAATATATATGAACTCCATAGTAACCACAAACCAAAAACCTATAATAGATACATAAAAACTAGAGAGAAATGAACACAAAAAACACTAAACAAAATCATCAAACCACAAGGGATGAGACTAAAAAGAAAAAAGAAGAGAACAGAGAAGAACAACAAAAACAAGCAACAAAATGGCAAGAAGTACATGCCTATCAATAATCACTTAAAATTCAGTGGACAGGCTTCCCTGGTGGCGCAGTGGTTGAGAGTCTGCCTGCCGATGCAGGGGACATGGGTTCATGCCCCAGTCAGAGAAGATCCCACATGCCGTGGAGTGACTGGGCCCATGAGCCATGGCCACTGAGCCTGCGCGTCCGGAGCCTGTTCTCTGCAACGGGAGAGGCCACAACAGTGAGAGGCCCACATACTGCAAAAAAATAATAATAATAATAATAAAATAAAATAAAATGTCAATGGATTAAATGCTCCAATCAAAAGGCAAGGATTCCTGATTAGATGAAAACCAAGACCCATCTATATGCTGCCGACAAAATACTCATTTCAGAGTTAAAGTCACTCACATACTGAAAGTGAAGGGATGAAAAAGATATTCCATGCAAATGAAAACAAAAATAAAGTTGGGGTAGCAATACTCATATCAGACAAGTAGACTTTAAAACAAAGTCTATAATAAAGGGCAAAGAAAGACATTGTATTATGATAAATGGATCAATAAAAGAAGGGGATAAAAACTTTGTAAACATGTATGTAACTAATATAGGAGTACCTATATATGTAAAGTGAATATGAACAGACACAAAGGGAGAAATTGACAATAATACAATAATAATAGGGGACTTTAACACCTCACTTACATCAATGGACAGATCATCCAGACAGAAAGTCAATAAGGAAACAGTGGCCTTAAATGACACATTAGACTAGTTGAAATTAATAGGTATCTACAGAACATTTCACCCCAAAATACATTCTTTTCAAGTGCACATGAAATGTTCTCCAGGATAGTTCACATACTAGGTCAGAAAACAAGTCCCAACAAATTTAAGTGGTTAGAAATTATATCAAGCATCTTTTCAGACCAAAACAGTATGAACCTAGAAGTCAATTACAAGAAGAAATATGGAAAAAAACACAACCACATGGACACTAAACAGCATGCTACTAAAAAAAAACCAATGGGCCAATGAAGAAATAAAAGAGGAAATCAGAAAATACCTTGAGACAAATGAAAAAAACAAACAAAAAATAAACACAACTTTCCAAAATCTATGAGACACAACAAAAGCAGTTCTAAGAGGCAAGCTTATAGTAATATAGACCTACCTCAAGAAACAAAAAAAAATCTCAAACAACCTAACATACCACCTAAAAGAACTAGAAGAAGAAGAATAAACAAAGCCCAAAGTCACCAGAAGAAAGGAAATAACAAAGATTACAGTGGAAATAAATAAAATAAAGACAAAAAAATTGAAAAGATCAATGAAACCAAGAGCTGTTTTTTTTTTAAAGATAAACAAAATTGGTAAGCCTTTAGCTAGACTCATTAAAGAAAAAAAGAGAAGGGACCCAAATAAAATAAGAAATGAAAAAGAAATTACAACAAATATCACAGAATACAAACATACACACAGTTATATGCCAACAAATTAGACAACCTAGAAGAAATGGTTAAATTCCTAGAAATATATAATCTTGCAAGACTGAATGAGGAGAAATAGATAATCTGAAAAGACCAATTATTAGTATTGAAATTGAATCAGTAATCAAAAAACTACCAACAAACAGAAGTTCAGTACCAGACAGCTTCACAGGGGAATTCTACCAAACATAAAGAGGAGTTAATACCTATCTTTCTCAAACAATTCCAAAAAAATTGAAGAGAAGTGAACACTCCCAAATTCATTCTGAGGCCACCATTACCCTGATACCAAAATCAGACAGAGACTCTACTATAAAAGAAAATACAAACCATTACCTCTGATGTACATAGATGTAAAAATCCTTGACAGAATATTAGCAAACTGAATTCAACAATATATAAAAAGAATCATATGTCATGATCAAGTTGGATTTATTCTAGGTATGCAAGAATGGTTCAATATCCACAAGTTAATCAATGTGATACACCACATTAACAAAACAAATGATAAAAATTACACGATCATTTCAATAGATGCCGAAAAAGCATTTGACAGAATTTAACACCCATTCATGATTTAAAAACTCTCAAAAAATTTGGTATACAGGAAACATATCTCAACATAATAAAGGCCATTTATGACAAACCCACAGGTAACATCATACTCAATGGTGAAAAACTGAAAGCTTTTCCTCTAAAATCAGGAACAGGACAAGGATGCCCACTCTCACCATTTCTATGTGACATATACTGGAAGTCCTAACCACAGCCAGCAGGCAAGGAGAAGAAATAAAAGACATCAACTGTAAGGGAAGAAGTAAAACTGCAGCCATGTGCAGATGAGAAAACCCTAAAGTCTTCACCAAAACAACTATTAGAAGTAATAAATGAATTCAGTAAAGTTGCAGGACACAAAATTAATATACAGAAATCTTTTGCTTTTCTGTACATTGATAATGAACAATCAGAAGAAGTAAGAAAACAATCCCATTTACAATTGCATCAAAAAGAATAAAATGCCTAGGAATACATTTAACCAAGGAGGTGAAAGACCTATATGCTGAAAACTATAAGACACTGGTGAAGAAAATTGAAGAGGATGCAAATAATGGACACATATTCCATGTTCATGGATTGGAAGCATTAATATTGTTAAAATGTCCATACTACCCAAAGCAATCTACAGATATAATGCAATCCCTATCAAAATACCCCTGATATTTTTCACAGAACTAGAACAAATAATCCTAAAATGTACATGGAAAGACCCCCAAATAGCCAAAGCAATCTTGAGAAAGAAGAGCAAAGCTGGAGGTATCATGCTCCCTGACTTCAAACTATACTACAAAGCTACAGTGATCAAAACAGTATGGTACTGGTACAAAAACAGACACATAGATCAATGGAACAGTATAAAGAGCCCAGAAATAAACCCAGTCACATACAGTCAATTAATCTACAACAAAGAAGGCAAGAATATACAATGTGGAAAAGATAACTTCTTCAATAAGTGGTGTTGGGAAAACTGGACAGCTACATGTAAAAGACTGAAACTAGAACATTTTCTCACACCATACACAAAAATAAAATGGATTAAAGACCTAAATGGAAAGACTGGAAACCATAAAACTCCTAGAAGAAAATATAGGCAGTGCACTCTTTAACTTAAGTCTTAGCAATACTTTTTTTGGAGCGGTCTCCTCAGACAAGGGAAATAGTAAAATAACAGATGAGACCTAATTAAACTTGAAAAGCTTTTGCACAGTGAAGGGAACCATCGAAGAAATGAAGAGGCAACATACTGAATGGGAGAAGATACCTGCAAATAATATATCTGGTAAGGAGTCAATATCCAAATATATAAAGAGCTCACACAACTCAATATTTTTTTAAAAAACCTAAGTAAGAGTGGGCAGAATACCTGAATAGACATTTTCCCAAAGAAGACATACAGATGGTCAACAGGCACATTAAATGATGTTCAACATCACTAATCATCAGGGAAATACAGATCAAAACCACAATGATATATTAGCTCACACAAATGGCTGTCATCAAAAAGACAACAAATAATAAATGTTGGCAAAGATGTGGAGAAAAGGAAACCCTGGTACACTGTTGGTGGGAATGTAAATTGATGCAGCCACTACTTCCACAGTATGGTAGTTTCTCAAAAATTAGTAACTACCATATGTTCCAGTAATTCCCCTCCTGGGTATATATCCGAAGAAAATAAAAACATTAATTCAAAAAGATATATGCACCCCAATATTCATAGCAGTATTATTTATAATAGCCAAGATATGGAAGCAACTTAAGTGTCCATCAACAGATGAATAGATAAAGAAGATGTAGTATGTATACATACAATGGAATATTACTAAGCCATAAAAAAGAATGAAATTTTGCCATTTGCAAAAACATGGATGGAACTGGAAGGTATTATGCTTAGTGAACTCAGACGGAGAAAGACAAATACTCTGTTATGACTTATACTTGGAATCTAAAAAATAAAACAAACGAATGAATATAACAAAACTGAAACAGAATCACAGATACAGAGAACAAACTAGTGGTTACCCATGGGAAGAGGGAAAGAGTTAGGGGCAAGATAGGGAAAGAGGACTAAGAAGTACAAACAACTAGGTATAAATTAAATAAAATACAATTATGCCATGTACAGCACAGGGAATATAGCCAATATTTTATCATTTTAAATGGAATATAATCTATAAGAAATATTGTATTACTATATTGTACACCTGAAACTAATATAACACTGTAAATCAACTATACTTCAACTTTTTAAAAAAAAAAAGTAAAAAGATTAAAAACAAACTAACCAAAAGCAAATGCAAGCATTAAAAAAAAAAAATTGGACATGACAGGGGAAAAAAATGGAAGAACTATATCTAAATGCTAACGGTGATTATGGCTAAACATATATAGGATTTAGGATTACCTCTAAAGCATAATTTGTTATATTTTTTTGTAATAAAATGCATAGATGAATAAAAGAACTGGGAGAGATGGTTTTTTAGAGATAGAGAGTCCAGCCAGAAATGGAGCAAGAAGGGCCATGCACAGCTAACGCTCACACCAGCCCAGTGATGACGTTATTAGAAATTAAAGCATGTCAGAGACAACTTTCTTTTCTCCCTAAACAGGCCCCTAGAAACATTTTTAAATGCCCAGGACCTGGTAGGCAAACTCATGCTTGACGGATTCTTAACAAATCAGTCGTGGAACAGTTTTATTAACAGAAGTTTTACAGGAACATGATCTCATTCCAAATGGTGCTTATTGGACCCAAACTCTGAAGTAAGGGAAAACCATCATAACAGAAATACGTTATGGAGTTATAAATTAACCAGTAACACCTACGCTGGAAACACAGATGAGATGAAAAGAACCCTGGAGTCTGACTCCAAGACTCTTCTGCCCCATGATAGAGGTGTCCTTGGACAAGTCATTTACCTCTGAGGGATTAGGGTCCTCATCTGTGAAATGTGGATTATAACACAGCCAAGCTCCTTTCACAGGACTATTATAACAACAAAAGGCAAAACTCAAGTGAACATGGTGCTCTGCAAACCTAAGTCATCACTGCACTATTCTATTAATGAGAAGGGAGTAAGGAGTCGGATTTCATGATCTGCGGCACAAATGCTATAGTATTTCATGGTACCATACTTTCCCCTAACAATAGCACTAAATGCATGCAGCCCTAAAATGAAGAACTTGAAAGATGATTCTTTTACCATTTTTCATTTTTTTAGTATACTCAAAATATTTTTCATATTTGGAATCGGTACTTGAAACATACTTTCCAAAGATAATACCCAAATGTGGAATAATCTATAAAATGTTAAAATCAGCATATTTGCGGATGTATTTTGTCAGCATTATAGGGAAGGAGAACTTCATTTTCCTAAAATGTTTACAATCATGAATATGAATGCCTGTATATGGTGTGTGTGTGCGTATGCATGCATATATGTGTATTCATGCACACGTGTGTGGACCCACTGATGCACATGTATATTACAGTAAGCTGTAAGAAGGAGTGATGGAAAGTGGTACCCAGATCCACCTTCCCTTCTGCTGACCCTTCAAGGTTGAGGCTAAGTTTTGTAGAATGGTAGATCACTAATGATTGGATGGGGATGGTTAAATGTATTTATAGTGGGAGGAAGACATGTAAGACAACAAACAACTGGTTCAAGATGCACAAAATGGGAACTGTCTGTGGATAAGAAAATAACATGCACAAAATATATGTCATGCTTGTAACATAGAAAAATCACAGGTCTACCAAGGGGAAACTGGTTAAAGTTCACCCATAAAAGAATTCTGTGGGACCGTTTCAAAGTATGATGAGGATCTGTATTCAGATATTGAAAGATATGCATGAACTAGCACAGAGTGAAAAAAGAAGACTATGTGTATCCTATATATAGTATAATACAACTTTTATAAATATAATCTGTAAGCAAATTATAGATTATGCAATGTATGTATTGCATAGAAAAAAACCTGAGGGTATGTACCATAAAACATTAACACTAGTTTTCTCAAAGTGACCCATTGTGGGATGTTTTAATTTTAAAATTTTTTTCTTTTGAGGGTGGGATATCTTAATTACTTTGCTATAAATATTGGAATTCTTTAACACTTTGGAATTATTTTAACAACCATAAACAAAACATTTTTTCATTTTGAGAAAAGTAGCAAAACATATTGTTCACTAAAAAATGCTTAGACTTGGCTTCCCTGGTGGTGCAGTGGTTGAGAGTCCTCCTGCCGATGCAGGGGACACGGGTTCATGCCCCAGTCCGGGAGGATCCCACATGCCGCGGAGCGGCGGGGCCTGTGAGCCATGGCCGCTGAGCCTGCGCATCCGAAGCCTGTGCTCCGCAACGGGAGAGGCCACAACAGTGAGAGGCCCGCGTACCGCAAGAAAAAAAAAAAAAAGCTTACACTTCAACCTTAGAAGTGATTAAGAATAAGAAGTGATTATTAGTAAAAAGAAGAGAGTAACCATTAGCCTCATCCCTTCCTATCATGAGTTCGGGTAACGTGGTACCTCTTACCCGATGCTTTAACATTGAGAGGTTGCAGAGCTTAAAAAGGAAACAGCAAGCCTGCCCAACAAGCTCAGGAATATAGCTTCAGGTCATTGATGTGAAAATTCCCAAATCTTAAAAAGAAACCATGCAATCAACACACGCTATTTTTTTCCGTGAGCTTTCCTGCCTAGCTGGTGTAATAGCAGTACCAGTGGCTTTGATAACTTTTTAAAGGCACAGATAAAGGTAAAGCTTGAGTGGAAAGCCAAGTCATTATTTCTACAGAATTAAAATCATTGTGGGTAAGCATATTGAGTCAACTGAAGTTGATTTAAAGGAGGTTTAAATCAGGACCTCTAGTAGGAAGAACTACTTTGACAAATCTATTACATCTAATACATTAGATGAACAAAGATTTCATGTCAAAATAGTATTAACTATAATGTTTGGTGAATAGAATGAAATGTTTTCCTTCTTCTAATCCTTCCTTTAAGATAGGCAGCAACCACAGGGACCTATTATGGAATTTAAATTGATTCATATTTTTTAGTTTTTGTATGTAGCCAACAATTCCTCTAAAATCCCCCAGGCAGTCAGGCATTACTTTCTTTAAAAATATTAGCAAAGTAAGGAAGTGTTATAAATTCCAAGAAGCATTCTCTTCCACACTGCAACTCCTTTTTTACCTGAGTTATGCTGATCTGTGAAGAAGTTTCATTGGAATCCACAGGTTTGTGCATCTAGAACTGATGCTGGTTTGTAGCCTGGACAAAAATACAAGACAGGAGAATAGAGATCTGGCATTTAATGCCCCTTGGTGAAAAACATTACTGCTCACAGCAATCCAGCCAAAAAAATTAAAACTGTTTAAGTTCTCATGGGTTTTAAGAAAATCTGAATATTTTTACTCTCCCTTTCTAATAATGCTGGTTAGTTTTGATGGGAGTGTGTGTTTTAAAGGAAACATTTATAGGCACCCCTGGGCTCTTAGCTGTGTGATCTGGGGAATCTGGGAAAGATGTGGAGGGTCGTGGCTGAAAGCAGTCTTGCTCCATTTACATTCATAACTGCCCAGGAGAATGTTGGGAATCCTCAAGATTTAGGGAAGATGACTGTAAGCTTTGCAAAATAATGTCTCTCTGTTTATTAAAGCCTTCTAGTAACCCCAACTATATTTCTTTTACAGTTAAGCTCTGTTCTTTTTCATGTTTTGTAAGCATGCTCCATCCTTACCAGACAGCCCAGGTGGACGGAGCCAGCAAGATCTGACTACTGTGAATTGCCAATGCTTTTCACAATAAAGAAGATATTTCTCTCGGAGGGCCTCTATATTGAAACCCCACATTTAGGGATCCCTGGATCTTTGAGGCTGCTCTTTACACCTCCACTGGAAGGTGATACCTAGAGTGTTGATAAGGTGCCTGGAATGGTGACCACCTCTTTCCAGGGCCTATGCTTCTTCTTGCCAGCTCACAGCCCACAGTACTGAACTGTACTGGGTTAAATATAAATAGTGTCCCTCCAAAAATCATGTCCACCTGGATCCTTAGAATGTGACCTTATTTGGGAATAAGATTTTTGCAGTTGTAATTAATTAAGATGAGGTCATACTAGATTAGAGTGGACCTTAATCCAATGACTATTGTCTTTATCAGAAGGCCATGTGGAGACACAGACACACAGGGGAGAACATCATGTGAAAACAAAGGCAGAGACTGAAGTGACGTGTCTACTAGCCAAGGATTGACAAGGATTGCTGGCAAACACCAGAAGCTAGGGGAGAGGCATGGAACATTCTCCCGCAGAGCTTCTAGTAAGAACTAACCCTGCCAACACCTTGATTTTAGACTTCTAGGCTCCAGAACTATGAGAGAACAAATTTCTATTGCTTTAAGCCCCCAGGTTTGCAGTACTTCATTACAGCAGCCCTATGAAACTAATATGTGGATAAACTGGAGAGGAAGTTCTTAAGAAATTCAGAGAAATAATATAGACACTTTCAAAAACAGATACCCAAAGCTTTAAAATTAGGCTTCAAGAAGATATTGTTAAGCCTTCACTTAACATGCAAGGTTGTTTTTATTTGGCATTGACAACCTGGGGAAATATATAATTTCCTTGGTTCCCTCCAAGGTCAGATAGTTTTATGTCCTTCGTAAAACAGAAACTTTGAGATGAAATGAACTGCCAGGAGATAACTACTCTGTTCCCTGGTTTAGACAAGACTATTGCCCCCAGTGTGCCATATTATTAAGATCTTTAGAAAAGATCATTTCTTCTGGCTATACAACCTTAAGATACAAAAGTGTTTGTGAATTTTAATGCATACCATTTTATTACTAAAACTGTTAAATGAAAGATGCAAAACATTCCATAAAATCCATAGAATCCATCAATCACTATGGTATTATTTCCTAGAAATTTACTGTGTAGTAGAGTACACCACAAGTCAAGAAGCTCAAAAAAACCATTGACCCTGTAGAAGCATTCAATGTGACCTTTAAAATTTATCTTAAAGTATACTTTATCCCTATAAAGAAATACATTATTCTGTTCAGGTACTAATGCTGGATCTAGTGGTAAGTTAGCTCACATTTTTAGAAAATTTTTAGAAAAGCAACTGACATTTCACATATAAAAGCACATATATGCACTCACAGATGTGGACATACTGATGTCTGATAAGCATCAGCTGCTTATGTCTATCTGTGTTCCCAAGCACATTGAATATCTTGCAATACCTCATGCTATAGAACACTCAAAAATTCTAAATAAAATAGAACAAACATACTTTTTAAAATGCATATGTGATTACATGCCTATATAAAACAAGACACCAAAAATGAAGAGTAAGATGAAAACACAAGTGTCCCAGAGGACAGTGTAAGGTCCTAGTTTTAATGTCTCCAAGACCAGGAGTCAAGGACTTGGACCTGCATGAGTCAGGGAGTTGCAGCTGAGACACTGGCGTATAATCAAATAACCAAACCCTCAGAGAAAAGGTGAAGGGGGAAAAAAAAACAGTGAGAAAATCAAAAAAGGCAGAATATGAGAAAACATTTGTCTCCTCCTACACTCTAGTTTGAGGGGGAAAAAAAAAGTCTTTTGTGAGAATTTTTAACCACAGACTTGCATTTTCAGAGGTTTGGTATTCATTTTTACACCACAGCATGTTCCAGGAAACTCCAAACCGAAAAATTAACCTGCAAAAGAGTTGTCCTGTGTGCCAACCAGGAAACCTCAATCCAGAACATACAAGAGTCCCATAAAATATGAGCTCAAAATCCAAACATAAGAGGAAACAAGGCAAAATAGACATGAATCACATAATCTCAAAGCACCTGATTCAGATCCTTAAGAGTTTCAGGTTACAGAAGTATTAGAAGCTAACTAGAAAATATATTTAAAATAAAGTTAAATAATGAAATAAATATAAGAGAAAACAACTAGATCGAATGCAATTGTCCAACCCAACTTGAAATAGAATCAGATAGAACTTATTGGAAGAAATGTAGTCTTTGACATTGAAAACTCAGTGGAAACAGATGAAAGGAAAAATAAAATGTGATACATCCATGCAATGGAATACTGCTCAGCAATGAAAAAGAACCAAATACTGATGCAAGCTACAACATAAATGAAGCTCAAAAGCAGTATACAAAGTAAAAGAAACCAAACACAAAAGACCATGTATTGTATGACTCCATGTATATGATATGTCCATAAAAAGCAAATTTATAGAGACAGAAATAGATTAGTGGTTTCCTAGGGCTTGGGGTGGGAAAAATGATTAACTCTAAATGCTTATGAGCCATTTTATGGCAGGATAGAAACATTCTCAAACTAGCTTATGATGGTGTCTGCACAACTGGTAAATTTGCTAAAAGTCACATTGAACTGTAAATTTTAAATGGTTGAGTTTATATGCATAAATTGTATGCATTTTTGTAAATTATTCATGTAAAATTTATCTCAATACTTTTTTTTAAACTCAGTGGGAAAGTTAAACAGCTGATTAGACAATATCAAAGTTGTAATATAAATCCAAAGAAATTATAGTGAATGCAGAACAGAAAGAGATAGAAAATGTGAAAGAGAGGTAATGAAAGTTGAGAGGAAGTATAAGAAGGCCCAATACATATCTAATAGGGGTTCCAGAAAAAGAAGTAGTAGAGAAAAACAGAAAAAGAGAAGAGAAAATGTTTTCAAAGAAACAAAGCCTAAGAATTTTCTAGACCTGATGAAAGACATGAATCACAAGCTAAGTAAGTAAACCTACACTTAGATACATTGAAGCTACAGAACCACTAGCAAAGAAAGGCTCTTAAAAGCAATAAGAGAGAACACTTATAGAAGCTAAGGGGAGGAAGCAATTTTTATCAAGAAAGATGTCACAAAAGAAATAAGATTTAACTGGAGCCTGGAAAGAAGGTTAAGGTTTAGATAAATGGATTTGAAGAAGGGAGGACGTGCTAATCACAGGTGTGAGAAGGAGATCATAAGCAAAGATGAAAAGGCCAAATGTACAGTGGTGAGGCTTCCAGTATATGAGAAGGACGGTTGGCTAAAGCAAAGAATAAATGTAGGAAATTGGTAGAAGTCAAGTTTAGGGATGCACAGCCAAGCTAGAGTGGAGCGGACATTGAAAGGCCCTTTCAAGACTTAGACTTATTGATCCCCCACAATTAAAAATATTCCCTGGCTGATTCATAATAGATCCTCTTTTTTATCATGTCGAGCCTTGTTTCATAGTAACCAGAGAAATTCTATGACTTTGAAACTGGAAAGGCAGCTTTCTAAAAGTTGGAGTGCATTTTCCATTGGAACCCTTCGGTGGCCTGAGGTCCAAGTGAAACCTGAACTTGGGAAACACAGGAGTTCCAGGTTGCCACTGGACAACCGTGCTCAACAGGCAGGCAATGGGGACTGCCACAGCGTTCCCTGTGTATTTTCTCTAAACTCCTATAAATTTAACAGGCCTGGGAAAAAGGTGAGTCATAAAGGTGGAGAAATATTTCGGCTGCAGCTTTGGTAGAAGGTGAAGTGCATTAACCTTGCAATGAGTCATCATCACCTCAGGAGGCTTAAAAGAAAAAAACCTCAACCACCATGGCTACAGATCTCTGGGAGATTTTCTGACAGAGTGTCAGGATTTGGTAACTTCTTATCTGGTGCGGGTGCGGCCTGGTGTGAGTTTAGTTTATCCACAAGAAGTTCTGAAATGCCTCGTTTCCAACATGCAGCCTGTAAGGCTGGCTCACCTTCCTTCCAAACCTCAGCGGGAGACACAGCTGCAAGCCGCCTGCTTCCATGGGGCCAGTTTCACTCCACGTGAAGAAGTGCTAGCTACTGGCGCCAACAGAGTCCCTCAAATAGACATATTTCTAAAATCAGGCATTGCCAATTACATTCCAAGAAATTACATTGGTAATAAGATTATGTGGAATTTATTTCTCTGAACTGTGGCTGCCAGATCATTTGAAATAAACCCTAACGACTCATTAGTAGGTTTCAATATGAACAAAATTAACTATTCCTCCATTATATAGCTTTAGAAAAATAATCACAAATCCTTTACCTTATTTCCAAAAAATGAAAACTGCCCGAATATTATGATCAGGCATCTATTACTGGCAAATGTTTACAAAGGAACTAATGTCCTCTGATAACCATTTGACGTGGAAAAGGATTTGAAGGCCTCTCCAGCTGTATCAGTAAATAAATGCTGGTTTACGTATATCATCCTTAGAGAAGAGCTGCACCCCTCCTACAGGCAAGGGAGGCAGCAGGAAGTACTGCACAGACCTGGACTTGAATCTGAATCTAGCCGATTAGTAGTATGTGACTTGGTCAAGTTACTCAGCCTCTCTGAATCTCATCCTTCTCACAGTACAATAAGGGGATGGCACCAGCTGCAGGGTGGGGATGAGGACAAAATGATGACAAATATACCATTCCTTGGTGGTCGGTAATATCAGGTCCCTTGTCTCTCCCTTCCTATAGCATTACCCCGCAAGGAACTGGCAGCTGGGAAAGTGAGCTAGTTCAAGTCTGTAAATGGAATGGGTAGCATTTGGACTGGCAGAGGGAAATGTGTTCTGGACAGCAGGAAAAAAACATGAACTCTTTTGAGGGGTGATGGGGAGACAGTGAGGCAGGCAACTGGTTGAAGGAGCTACTACTACTGGTCCAGCTGCAATGGAGAGTCAGGTGTGGCTGGAGGAAGGAGGTCATCAGTATTACGCTGAGGCATTTGGACTTTATGCCTTCAAGGACGAAGGGTCTGGGAAGGTTTCGGAGCAGGGAACAATTCATCTGACACTGACCACTTGATTCTGACCACCTCATGCTCTTTTGCTGTGAGTCAATGGGGCCTCGTCACCAGAACTGAGGAAGCTTCAATACTACCTAGAACTGCCCTCTCACTTCCCAGGGCCTGAGTCTGATAGAGCCCCTGGTCCATCACAGCAAGTCTGTTCTGTGGTGAAGAAAGTAAGACACATGGAGACGAGATGACTTGCCACAGGTCAGCATCAGCAACTGGAAATCTGTCTTCTCCCCTAAATTTTGTGCTTCTCCTACTATATCTCACCAATATTATGAAAATTCTATGAAAATGCTTCAAAATCATTAAACAGGAGAAAGGGAAACCTTGGGAAGCCCTTGCAGCCTGTGCCATATGCACACAACAGATGCAATGAGTTTTTAGGACTCACCGTGTCCCCATTATTCAATTCTCTGCCTTAAAACTTAATGATTTCCTAAACTATTAATGTATGGAATTTAATAACTTAGAGATGAAGTTAGATTTAATTCTAACTTATCTCTAAAGAAAAGATGTCAGTAGTTTTGATTAAATAGAAGCACATTTGTGTTGGTATGAACTCAGCAGTTAGCAAAAGATTTCTTGCTTTAGGAGATCAGTCCCAATTATTCAGGTGTTAGAACATGACCAGAAAACCATGTCATGGGGCTAAAAGCCTGCACTGAAATTCATAACCCAGCAGAGAAGCTTGGCATCTGTTTGACATGGTGGTCAGTTTACATACTTGGCTGGCACTCAGATGCTCTGACAGTATAGTCAATGGGCCCTAAGTAGTTGTCCCAAGATATTAGGCTACAAAGGGTTGCTTAAAGCTCTTTCTACAAGGGGTCTGGACATTGAGCTCACCAGTCACCTCACCCCTGACCCAAAGAGAACACTGACAGTCAACCCCTCCCTTGGATGATTCGTGGTCTACCTTCAGACCATGTTCTTTTTGCACCCTCCCTCTCCCTGTAGGCCTTAGTGCTTCTCAGCTTATGTTGTACAGAAGCAAAACCAAAAAAGTGACAACCTCTCCATCCCTGAGTGATTTGGCATCGAATTCCCATATCATGCTGAGAAATTTAGGATTAGCTAGAAGCTGCCAAATGAAAGGCCAACTATGCTTCATAGATGTACTATCGACAGGAGATGACAAAGCCCCCCTAGACTATTTAGATAGGAGACTAGCTCCTTTCATTCTTAAGAGTTATTTTTTAAATGCTAAGAAAGTATACACCTAACAACTTACTGTGTACTCAAATCAGCATTGGAGGTGAATACCACAGATTATCAGAATATCCTGAAAAAAGATTATGCGTTACTTCTGTTTTTTTAATTAATTTTCTCCCATTTCCTGCCTGACTATAAGGAAAATGTTCTTGAGTCAATACATGGTCAGTAGGAAGAAAAGTAGCAAGAGATATAGATTCTCAAGAGAAAATTGGATACAGCAATAATATACGTCTGCCTCAAGTGCAGTTTGAAACAAGATAGATTTAAAAAGAAAAAAAAATAGAGGCACCATCAATGACCTTTACACACGTTTGATTTGCCCTGTGCGTTTCTAATTCTGTATTATTTTCAGGCTTGTGAAATGGATCAAAAATAGTGCTCTCCAGTGAGTCCTCTGTGATCCTATTCTGTGCTTAGTCTATGAAAGTCTAAGAAAAGTCTTTCAAAAAGGACATATGCTCCATATAAACACCTGAGCGAGGATAGACGCTGTTATTCTCCACCCCCCACCCCTTCCCCCGACCTGTTCGCAGCCTCTTTCCCCTGAGGCTCAACAGCTGGGCTGCGCTGCCAGCGGCTGCCCCACTCCCACCCCCCTCGGGCTTCTGCCTGGTTTCAGCCAGCAGGAGGCACGGTCAGGAGCATGGAGGGTGAGAGAAGAGAGGAGTCTGAGCATTTCTCCCCCGTTTCCTCTCTGTGTGGTGCCACATCTCTGGCACCGTCTGCATCTCTCCGTGACCACTGTCCTCGGTGGAAGAGCCACGTCTTTCCTCCAGCTCCCAGTGGGCTCCAATACTCCAAGAGCGCTGTTTCTTCTCCCAGGACCGTCCGGTCCTAAGGGAGGTGGTAACGGCGTCCTGCGGTTACGGGTCTCTAGGTTTCTCAGCATCTCTTTTTGGTGCCCTTCATCTTCCTTCTCTGCAAGTAGAGCCTAGATTAAGTCTCTTTACTTGAACCATCAGGGTGAACTTTTCTTTCTTGCTGGGACCGTGGCAGATATGAAGTTCCAGTTGCCATACCTGCTATGGTGGGGCTGTCAGCAGGAGTGACAGTAGTTGTAGAAATGTCCCTAGCATGTCCTCTCACATAGCACCTTCGGGTGAGGTTGTTTTATTACCTTTATTCTATGCTGTCAGTTTTTTGGGAAAAAGGAACTTTAGAAGCCTTCTAGTCTAATCTTCTCTTTTGTAGTTCAGGAAACATTAGCCCTTTCCCAGTTAATAATGTTAAGGGGAATCAACATTAAGTACTTATTAGGGCTTCCCTGGTGGCGCAGTGGTTGAGAGTCCGCCTGCCAATGCAGGGGACACGGGTTCGTGCCCCGGTCCGGGAAGATCCCACGTGCCGCAGAGTGGCTGGGTCCATGAGCCATGGCCGCTAACCTGCACATCTGGAGCCTGTGCTCCGCAACGGGAGAGGCCACAACAGTGAGAGGCCCGCATACCGCAAAAAAAAAAAAAAAAAAAGTACTTATTAAATAAATGGTCCAGTTTTAGGAATTTTACAGTCTTCTCAGTCTATGGCAAAGAGATGTTAGTCCTCATTCTATTAGCCTCTTAAGAGCAGTGGAGTGAAATACCCAGGATCACACAGCTTGGGCCAGTGGCTAAGGAATGCCTATCCGTCCTCTGGTTCACTAAGATCTTCCTGCTTCAGCTGTCACCAGGCCTACCATCTAAAGGAATCCTCATGCAGACAATGATTGTAAGAAACCAGGAGACACACCAAGCAGTTATGAGCCACCACCCTGCCTCAGGGAACAGTAGGCATCTTAGAACTAGATGAAGCTTCACCAGAATTTTGGGCAATAGGGTTCCAACCTACCCCAGGAGAAGCAGAAGTGATGGACGTTGCATTCATAAATGCCCCTCCTGGGCCTCCTTGAACTCCAGTGTCAGTGAGAGTGACAGACGGAATTTCTTCCAGTTTAAGATTTCTCCAGTCCTATTCTGAAATATTTGATTTTAGTCGGCCTGCAGTGGAGGCCGAGAAGCTACGTTTTCATAACCACTCCGGTGATTCTGAGGCACACAGTTTAGAACCACATTGAGAACAGCCCTGGAGACTGCCGGCTCTGCAAAGGCAGAGAAAACAACCGCCTCCGTCACTGCCGTGTCCTAGTTCATAACAAGTGCACCAATTCGTGGTTTTGAATGAATGAAGAACATGCAAAAGCAAATCAACATCCGAACTCCCTTTTCTACAAGGCCTTCCTCACATGTACTGAAATAACGGGCTTCTTCAATGTGGAAGTGCTCAAGATTGTTAAAAGAATCCCATGCGTTTTGCCCTTGAGGACAGTGGTCTGTGGTCTGTGGTCAGTCCACTGAGCACTTGGCTGGTTTTGAGGGGGCACATGTGGGTATTTGGCAGAACATTCTGGTTTTTTATCATAGTAATCTCTTAATACAATGTTTTAAAACTGAAAATGGTTACTACGTAACTTTGTAGTAATGGTCCACCCATTTTTTCATCAATATTTATTAAGAGTATTTAGTAATTGCCTACTATGTGACAGGAACTCCACCAGATATCAGGGGAGCAAAATCAAACAAAACCCCTGCACTTATGAGCTTACAGTCCCCAGGTAAAGACAGACATTAGTCACATGGTCACATAAATCAATGTGGCATTACGACTGTGATGTGCAAAGGAGAGGTAATAGTGGGGGTGGGGTCTCTGCCCTAGGGTGCAGAAGGCCCAGAAAGCTTTTGCTGAGGCGGAGAGGAAGTTGCTGAAGGCCTAAAGGGTGAGAAGGAAGGCGAGATGGAAAAGGCAGAAGAGCTTTGCAGGCAGAGGGGCCAGAGAAAGCCAGGGGAATCTGGGGATGTCTGGGCAAAGGAGACGAAGTGATGAGCTCATCTTGAGCTGTTAAACACGTTATCCAGAAAGCATTCAAGGGCTGTGATCAGAGCTAATTGTGGTCATGAAGAGCAGCGTACAACGTGCTCTCAGCAACAGACTCTGCACACAGAAAACTGCTACAACTGGAGTGGGGTTTGTTTGTTCCTGTCAGCCTCTCAGAGAACTTCAGTGGTGTCACACGATGACAGAACTAATCATTCCCTTCAGACAGCTAAAGTGGGTAAAATATTTAATGCTCCTTTAGAGCACTAGGTGATTAGATTGCTGAATTGGCAAGACTGCTTTCTTATTCCAAACAATCTCGTAAATGACAAATACGCATACGGGAAGTACTAAGTACTTTCATAATATTCTAGCTGCATTGTTAAAAGGCACCAAAAACTATTAAACAAAACTTTTAAAAGAAGTGTTTATATTTTAGATGAGACTAGAAAGCCAATGTAAAAATTGTCAATTTCAGAACTTAGTTACAAAACAGAAATAGACTGACTCACAGACATAGAAAACAAATTTATGGTTACCAAAGGGGTGGGGTGGAGAGATAAATTAGGAGTATGGGATTAATAGATACTACTATATATAAAATCGGTAAACAACAAGGACCTACTGTATAGCACAGGGAACTATACTCAATATCTTGTAATAACCTATAATGGAAAAGAATCTGGAAAAGAATATATATATATATAAAACTGAATCACTTTGCTGTACACTTGAAACTAACACAACATTGTAAATCAACTATACCCCAATAAAAAAATTTGTCGGGCTTCCCTGGTGGCGCAGTGGTTGAGAGTCCGCCTGCCGATGCAGGGGACACGGGTTTGTGGCCCAGTCCGGGAGGATCCCACGTGCCGCGGAGCGGCTGGGCCCGTGAGCCATGGCCGCTGAGCCTGCGCGTCTGGAGCCTGTGCTCCACAACGGGAGAGGCCACAACAGTGAGAGGCCCGCGTACTGCAAAAAAAAAAAGAAAAAAAAAATTGTCAATTTCACAGTGTTATGTTGGTAGAATTATAAACAATTTCCCATCCCAATTATCTCAGGCATAGAAAATTGTGCAGTTCTACAGTAAAATATATATTTCTGTATTGCTTTTACAGAAAAATACTTGTTTTCAATGAAGAGCAAAATAATATAGGCATCTATTATCTTAAACTATTTTAACACGTAGAAAATTAACAAATTTTCTACGTGTTAAAATAGAAACAAAGGATTATCGAATTCTTTGATATTCAGAAATTTCCATTTAGAATATAAATTTTTTTAAGTATACAGAAATATTACTGTAGGCATTTCAAGGTGAAATACTACAAAATACTCAGGTTTCACAAGCCCTACTTTCAGAATAATCTGGCATCACTGAAAGTACTAAAGGCACTAAATTGAATATAATCATTTTAGCAGTGCTTTTCTTAGCTTTTGCTCAAGCCAAATGTCTTTGGCTAAATCCTAGACTCAATGAGCAACTCTCATTAAACCTTAAGGGTTATGACACATGGCACAGTGGAATAAAAGGACCCTTTTAATTGCCTTTCCAGTTTGCAAATTATTTCTAAATGCATTACTTTATGAAACTGGATATTTAAAGGTCTGCATTTTCTTTCAGTGCTCGTGATTTTGAACTATTCATTTCATTTATATAGGTGGTATGTCACGCACTACATCTCAAGCTGTGTTTTAGAACTCATTTCATCATGCATACGTATGCAAGGTGTAGAGAACGATCCAGAATGAGATGGAGATCACATTTCTCCCTGTCACACAGGCTATAAAATGCAGCCAGTTAAAATTCTGTCATGCTCTGGGGTACAGTTTGAGTTATTCAGTGTTTTCCATTTCTAAAACAAACTGCTTGGAAAAAAGTCTCAATGCTAATTACCACTTTTCCTTTTTGACAGAAACAACTTGATTGCAAATCTAATTTAACAGGTGAGTCTTTTGTTGGGAGATGGGGCTCACGGGAAAGGCACACTTTGTACGCAGGTCTATGCAGTATGCTCATCCGTCCAGGACCAGCCCAACTGACATCTCCAAAGAGGGGACCTCCCAGCTCATCCAACCTGCAGCAGTCTCCAGTCCTCATCCTCCTCAGCCCATCTTAATTCTGATAGTTTCTCATCTCTTACCTAACATAAAAAAGGGGACTGTATTAATTTGCAAGGGCTGCCATAAGGAAGTACCACAAATTGAGTGGCTTAGACAACAGAAATGTATTGTCTCACAGTTCTGGAGGCTGGAGGTCTGAGATCAAGATGTCGGCAGTGTTGGCTCCTTCTGAGGCTGGGAGGGAGAGTCTGCTCCATGCCTCTCCCCTGGCTTCTGGTGGTTAGCTGGCAATCTTTGGTATTCCTCGACTTGTAAATCATCACTCCATCTCTGCATTCATCTTCACGTGGCATTCTCTCTCTGTGTTGTCTCTGTGTCCAAATTTCCCTTTATATAAGAACACCAGTCATATTGAATTAGAGGTCCACCTTACACCTGCATGACCTCATCTTAACCTAAATAATTATATCTCTAACTACCCTATTCCAAAGTAAGGTCACAGGCTGAGGTACTGGGGGCTAAGACTTCAATATGTAAATTTTAAGAGGACACCATTCAACTCATAAAAGGTACCATAGATGTTCTAGGGGATCATAAATTGTAGGTTAATATATAGTAAAAGTTTCTGGAATGATACATACTAAGCAATTACCAATAGTTACCTCTGGGATGAGGGTAAGGTAGAGCAGGTGGGTGTGGAAATCAAAGGAGATTTACTTTCAACTGTAATACCTTCATTTTTCACAAGGAAAGATAGTTGAATATTGACTCTATAAGTAAAAATTAATATAAATAAATTAAGGTAGTACATTGATTCACCATGGAAATGCTACCAATAGCTAAGGTACATTTTGGAAATTTGTGGAGGGGTTTGTCAGCTATTGCAATGACTGGGGGCTACATGTTATCTCCCATGATGAATGGTCCAGTGTCCTGCACTATTTTAAATGTCCTGCTAGACATTTACATATAAAAATGAAAGGACTTTTTGGCATGATTTTAATATACACTAAATTTTCCAGGGATGCAAACTTCACACCTGTAAATGAAGGGAAGATTGTACTTTGTTTGGTTCAGAGCTTTACCATGAGTTTTCACCTTATTGGAAAATATGTCCTCAGCAGCAACATCACTCTCAATATCTGAGCCTTCCCTTGGACACATCTATGGTGGATGCATTTGTAGTTGTCACGTCCCTGATGATTCTTCCTACAGGTGCTGTAACTAAACAGTTAATTCTGTGTTTCAGGGTATGCCACGCCTTCTTGTGCTGAAGCATGTATTATGTTATTACAAACTTCTTTAATTGTAATTTTTCTGTTCATTAAAGTTTGGGATCTATATAAATTTTCAAAATATATGTTCCAGTAGATTATGTTATTTCTGAATTTCTTCTCAGGGTATTAAAGGGGGTGCTATAGAATCTCTCTGATGAAAAGGAAGCATTCGATCTCATGGTACTGAGCACTGCCAGGCTTCTCTGATAGTCCAACAGAGAGATGCTGAAGACCTCAACTAAAGCTTTGGAAGTGGAGGAGAGGCAGTGAATTCAAGAGATACACTGAAAGCAAAACTTCAAAGGACATGACTGTGTATCCTATTTTAGACTGAGAAAGAAAGGGCCTTCAAAAAGCCCTCTGAAATTTTTACCTTGGGCTAATAGGTGGGTAACCGAAAAGCATAAATGGGAAGAGGAGGATGCTGCCCCCAGCGTGGGACATTTCCACTCAAGGCATATATGGGAAAGAGGGAGAGGCCCAGGGACATCAAGTGACACATACATGGGTTTAGTGACCAAGAGATCCTGAGTTGGGTGTTACTGTACCACCAGGAGTGCTGGGACCTTGGAAGTGGAAAATGCACAGAATAAGGAGAGGGAAAGGCTATAACATTCCGAGGGCAAACCCCCAAAAGACATGCACATCTGAGGAAGGTCACAAAAAGAATTTTCATTTTCAGCCTTACCTCCCCGCTGAGCTTGAAGCTGCTCAAGATAAAAGGCAAAAAAAAAAAAAAAATGACAATGAAACATAAACCCTGTGACTTATATCACTTTGGTGTTCTTTATATTGCCCAACACAGTGCAGGGGACCCTATAACATCTAACAGTACCAGTCAGATTATTTTCCACAGCCCTTTTCTCCCTGGAACATTCAGGAAGAGGTAAGAGTGTTCTTACCAAGTGGGCTGCCCCAAGCACAGATGTCATCCCAATCTGTGGGAAGATTTCTCTTGAAGCTCATTGCATGTGCCAAAGCTCAGAGTTCTCTGGCCGGCAGGGAGGACACCATCTCCACATGACCACAGTCATGCCTTTGCTAAGGGGTGGCTGCTTCATCCAGAAACTGCCTTCACAGTGCAGGGAACTGAGGACTTGTCACTGGGAGACAGGCTCGCACCCCCCAAACACACACTTTCCCTCGCCCCTAATACTGGACAAAACCATAACTGAACTTAACTGTGGAGGAAGTGTCATTCCCAAAATGCTTCATCCAGCCCAAATCCAGAAGAAATGCCACAATCCGATTTCACACCCAGGACACTCCTTCTTCTCCTGACGGTGACAGCCAAACCTCGGGGACACTCCCTCTGGCTCCATCCCATGTCCCACTTGCCTGCCAGGACATACAACATGGAGTAGGGGCTCTGTCACTGAGGGCACATACCTGCGGTCACATACACACATAAACACTTTCACTAGCAGCCACGTTCTCAGACTCTGGCCAGGGTGGCAGCCGACAGCCAGACAAGAGAGACTCTGCTCAGTGCTGACTGCAGCCCGGCATCCACCGTCCACCCCGGCAGGAAATGGGTTCCAGATGTGTCCTCAGCTGAGCCTGTAATGGAGTCAAAGCGTCATAAATGGGCCTCCTAGCCTCGGTCTCCATCCTTTGTCAATCTCCCTGGACAATGCTGAGAAAAGTGAAAGGGAAAGGTGGGGAAAATGTAAGAATACTCTGCATTGCCATGCACAGTTTCAACAGAAAGATGACGATGTGTTTTGAGTTTCCAGGTCCTGCTTTCGTTATGTATTTTGAAGATCACATTGTGTGTGTGTGTGTGTGTGCATGTGTGTGTGTACACAAGGGAGGAGGGGAACAAAGGAAATGGGGGAAGGGAAGAGGAGATCCTGTTTCAGTTACAAAAAGATGTTGTGTATTTTAGACAAAGCAAAATAATACTGCAAGCCGTGTCAACCCAGGAAATCCAATAAACGTAAAGGAAAGATTAATATGCTCTCCTCATTTCATCTTTGCTGTGAAGTAGATACTTCAGAATTGTGGGAAAAGGGCAGCTAACACAACATGATAACTGATTTTTATTAATAAGTATTCAACTAGAATAGCTTTTGCTCTAAATTTCCACAGTTTACACATGTGTAAACTTGGCATCTCCATACTTGGATAACTTAATTTCTTCTTTGTTCATAGGGACGATAGCTTTAAAATCTCACTTGAAAGTAGAATTTAAACAATACAAGGTCATGACAGCCTGAGAAAAGGAAACAATAAATAACCTCTGGAGTTTTCCATAAGTAAATAATTTTAGCTGAGGACTCTCAATCTAAAATCTCCTGTTCAGGATTGATCATTGTCCAGAATTATCATGAGATAAGCAGGCAGCTCTAGACAAGTCCCTCCTATGAGCAGCCCCTGAGGAGTGCCTGGGTCCTGAGAGAGGCTGCATGGGTGATTTACAAATTCTTTGGAGCCACCTGAATATGAGTCACTGTCAAAGTCACTGAGTGACCTTGATAAGACACTTAACCCTTCTTGTCCTCAGTTTTTCCCTTTGTGACATGAAAGATTAGACTACAGTCCATGGCAGCTCAGAGTTTAATTTTTTAAAGCCTTATATTATTTTAAGCAAGATTCAATCATCACAGTTTGTAGGATTTGAGGCCCTCACCATCTTTATAATCCTAAAGATATTGACACCTTTTATAGGATCATACTATTTATTCTATGCCTCCCAGGCTTGCAATACCTAGACAGGTACATGGGATACTCAAAAGCAAGAGATCTTTTCAAGCTGTGGGGTAATATATACCTAATGAAATGAGGAACAAGACCTGTTCCAGACAGTTCCAACCACCTTCTGCCTGTCAGTACTGTCTACTGAGAATCCCTCCCGATTTTAACTAAAAGGGGTATCAGTGTTCCCCATGGCAAGGAAAAGAGATTGGCTCATAGCTCTCAGTTGTTCATTTCACTGTAGACATAAATTTTCTCCTTAAAAGCTGAAGTTTTTTAAGTTTTCTTGATGCAGTGGTCAACCAATAGATTTTGCTATGTGTTGGCCTGTCTTTTAAAGAGAATTTCATGATTTCATTAAAAACTATTGATATGATCCAATCTATCTAAACAGTGAAAATCAAATCATACTAAAAAATCATACTAAATATTCAGACATTAGTCAAATATAGGGTCATCTCTTTTTAAAAAATATTTTAATTACATAGTAAAATATGAATTCATTTCTGATTGTAAGAAATTGAAATAATATAGATACAAGTAAAGTCACTCTAAACCATTACCTCCAGTCCCAGTTCTTTTACTATGTATAATGCCTGCCATGAATTTAGTGTGCATCCACTCAACCCTTTTTCTATTGACATATGAAATTATACAAATATTTTTGTGTAAAGTTGGTATTTTTTACACAAATAGAATAATTCTTCACTTCTCCGAATGTTTTTAATTGGCAAGAAATCTTTAAGTATTTCTATAAGTGTAAATATGGATTTCTTGCATTTTAAATATTGTTGCATAGTATTCCATAGGATGCATTATGAAATTGTACCCCATTAGTGGAAATTCAAGGTTGCTTTTCTTTAAAAAAAAAAAGAAAGAAAGAAAGAAAGAAAACTATTTCCTAAAATACCACAAGGAACAATCTTGTACATGCCCCCTTGCACACATGTGGCTGTGTTTCTTTTGGGTCAATACCAAGAAGTGGGATTGTTGGTTCAAATGATAAGTGCAATTTTAAATGGTTTGGCAAAGTGCCTTATAAAAAGGTAGTACAACAATGACTCTTGATCAGAGATTTCCTTTAAAGGAAGAGTTACCTTTCCCCATGCCCTCATCAACATATAATATCATCTAATTTTAAAATATTTTCTAATCTAATAGGTGAAAAATAAAAACTCATTTTAACTTGCATTTTTTGTTTACTAGTGTAGTTGTGCATTTAAAAATAATTTACTGGGAGAGAGAGACCTTCAAGATGGTGGAAGAGTAAGCCGTGGAGATCACCTTCCGCCCCACAAATACATCAGAAACACTTCTACATGTGGAACAACTCCTACAGAACACCTACTGAAAGCTGACAGAAGACCCCAGACTTCCCAAAAGGCAAGAAACTCCCCACGTACCTGGGTAGGGCAAAAGGAAAAACAGAGACAAAAGAATAGGGACAGGACCTGCAGGGGAAGAGATGTGAAGGAGGAAATGATTCCACACACTAGGAAGCCCCTTCACTGGCGGAGACAGGGGGTGACAGGGGGAAACTTCAGAGCCACAGAGGAGAGCGCAGCAACAGGGACGCAGAGGGCAAAGCGGAGACATTCCCGCGCAGAGGATGGGTGCCGACCAGCACTCACCAGCCCGAGAGGCTTGTCTGCTCACCGGCCGGGGCGGACGAGAGCTGGGAGCTGAGGCTCGGGCTTCAGAGGTCAGATCCCAAGGAGAGGACTGGGGTTGGCTGCGTGAACACAGCCTGAAGGGCGCTAGTGCGCCACAGGTGGACGGGAGGGAGTCCGGGGAAAAGTCTGGAGATGCCTAAGAGTCAGGAGACCATTGTTTCCTGGTCCGCGAGGAGAGGGGATTCAGAGCACCGCCTAAACGAGCTCCAGAGACGGGCGCGAGCCGCGGCTATCAACACGGACCCCAGAAACGGGCATGAAATGTTAAGGATGCTGCTGCCGCCACCAAGAATTCTGTGTGTGAGCACAGGGCACTATCCACACCTCCCCTTCCGATAGCCTGTGCAGCCCGCCACGGCCAGGGTCCCGTGATCCAGGGACAACTTCCCCGGGAGAACGCACGGCGCGCCTCAGGCTGGTGCAACGTCACGCCGGCCTCTGATGCCACAGGCTCGCCCTGCATCCTTACCCCTCCCTCCCTCCGGCCTAAGTGAGCCAGAGCCCCCTTATCAGATGTTACATTAACTCCGTCCTGTCTGGGCGGGAACAGACGCACTCAGGCGACCTATACGCAGAGGCGGGGCCAAATCCAAAGCTGAACCCCAGTAACTGTGCAAATAAAGAAGAGAAAGGGAAATCTCTCCCAGCAGCCTCAGGAGCAGCGGATTAAATCTCCACAATCAACTTGATGGACCCTGCATCTGTGGAATACCTGAAGAGACAAGGAATTATCCCAAAATTGAGGTGATGTACTTTGGGAGCAACTATATACATATATATATATTCTTTTCCTTTTTCCCTTTTGTGAGCGTGTATGTGTATGCTTCTAAGTGTGATTTTGTCTGTATAGCTTTGCTTTTATTTGCCCTAGGGTGCTGTCTGTCCATCTTTTTAGTGCTTGTTTTCACTGGTGGATTTGGTTTGGGTTTGGTTGCTCTCTTCTTTCTTTCTTTCTTTCTTTTTGTCTTTTTTAATTACTTTAATTTTTTATTTTTAATAATTATTTTTTATTTTAATAACTTTATTTTATTTTTTTCTTTCTTTCTTTCATTTTTTTCTCCCTTTTCTTCTGAGCCATGTGGCTGACAGGGTTTCGTGCTCAAGTCAGGTGTCAGGTCTGTGCCTCTGAGATGAGAGAGCCAAGTTCAGGACACTGGTACATAAGAGACCTCCCAGCACCATGTAATATCAAAGAGTGAAAGCTCTCCCAGAGATCTCCATCCCAGTGCTAGGACCCAGCTCCACTCAATGACCAGAAAGCTCCAGTACTGGACACCTCATGGCAAACAACTAGCAAGACAGGAACACAACTGCACCCATTAGCAGAGAGGCTACCTAAAATCATAATAAGATCACAGACACCCCAAAACACACCACCGCACATGGTCCTGCCCACCAGAAAGACAAGATCCAGCCTCATCCACCAGAACACAGGCACTAGTCCCCTCCACCGGGAAGCCTGCACAATCCACTGAAACAAACATAGTCACTGGGGGCAGACACCAAAAACAACCTACTGCCTGCGAAAAGGAAACCACAAACACAGTAAGTTAGGCAAAATGAGAAGACAGAGAAACACATAGCAGATGAAGGAGAAAGGTAAAAACCCACCAGACCAAACAAATGAAGAGGAAATAGACAGTCTACCTGAAAAAGAATTCAGAGTAATGATAGTAAAGATGATCCAAAATCTTGGAAATAGAATGGAGAAAATACAAGAAAAGTTTAACAAGGACCTAGAAGAACTAAAGAGCAAATGAACAATGATGAACAACACATTAAATGAAATTAAACATTCTCTAGAAGGAATCAATAGCAGAATAATTGAGGCAGAAGAACGTATAAGTGATCTGGAAGATAAAATAATGGAAATAACTACTGCAGAGCAGAATAAAGAAAAAAGAATAAAAAGAATTGAGGACAGTTTAAGAGACCTTTGGGACAACATTAAATGTAACAACATTCAAATTATAGGGGTCCCAGAAGAAGAAGAGAAAGAGAAAGAGACTGAGAAAATATTTGAAGAGATTATAGTTGAAAACTTCCATAGTATGGGAAAGGAAATAGTTAATCAAGTCCAGGTAGCACAGAGAGACCCATACAGGATAAATCCAATGAAAAACACCCCAAGACACATATTAATCAAACTATCAAAAGTTAAATACAAAGAAAATGTATTAAAAGCAGCAAGGGAAAAACAACAAATAACACACAAGGGAATCCCCATAAGGTTAACAGCTGATCATTCAGCAGAAACTCTGAAAGCCAGAAGGCAGTGGCAGGACGTATTTAAAGTGATGAAAGGGAAAAACTTACAACCAAGATTACTCTATCTGGCAAGGATCTTATTCAGACTCAATAGAGAAATTAAAACCTTTACAGGCAAGCAAAAGCTAAGAGAATTCAGCACCACCAAACTAGCTTTACAACAAATAGTAAAGGAACTTCTCTAAGCAGGAAACACAAGAGAAGGAAAAGACCTACAATACCAAACCCAAACAATTAAGAAAATGGTAATAGGAACATACATATCGATAACTACCTTAAATGTAAATGGATTAAATGCTACAATCAAAAGGCATAGACTGGCTGAATGGATATAAAAACAAGACCTGTATATATGCTGTCTACAAGAGATGCACTTCAGACCTAGGGACACATACAGACTGAAAGTGAGGGGATGGAAAAAGATATTCTATGCAAATGGAAATCAAAAGAAAGCTGGAGTAGCAATTCTCATATGAGACAAAATGGACTTTAAAATAAAGACTATTACAAGGGACAAAGAAGGATACTACATAATGATCAAGGGAACAATCAAAGAACAAGAAATAACAATTGTAAATATTTATGCACCCAACATAGGAGCACCTCAATACATAAGGAAAATGCTAACAGCCATAAAAGGGGAAAAAGACAGTAACACAATCATAGTAGGAGACTTTAACACCCACTTTCATCAATGGACAGATCATCCAAAATGAAAATAAATAAGGAAAAACAAGCTTTAAATGATACATTAAACAAATTGGACTTAATTGATATTTATAGGGCATTCCATCAAAAAACAACAGAATACACTTTGTTCTCAAGTGCTCATGGAACATTCTCCAAGACAAATCATATCCTAGGTCACAAATCAAGCCATGATAAATTGAAGAAAATTGAAATCTTATCAAGTATTTTTTTCCAACCACAAAGCTGTGAGACTAGTTATCAGTTACAGGAAAAAAATCTGTAAAAAATACAAACACATGGAGTCTAAACAATACACTACTTAATAACTAAGAGGCCACTGAAGAAATCAAAGAGGACATCAAAAAATACCTAGAAACAAATTCCAATGAAAACACGAAGACCCAAAAAATATGGGATGCAGCAAAAGCAGTTCTAAGAGGGAAGTTTATAACAATACAATCCTACTTCAAGAAACAAGGAACATCTCAAATAAACAACCTAGCCTTACACCTAAAGCCTTTAGAGAAAGAAGAACAAAAAACCCCAAAGTTAGCAGAAGGAAAGAAATCATAAAGATCAGATCAGAAATAAATGAAAAAGAAATGAAGGAAATGGTAGCAAAGATCAATAAAATTAAAAGCTGGTTCTTTGAGAAGATAAACAAAATTGATAAACCATTAGCCAGAATCATCAAGAAAAAAAGGGAGAAGACTCAAATCAATAGAATTAGAAATGAAAAATGAGAATTAACAACTGACACTGCAGAAATTCAAAGGATCATAAGAGATTACTACAAGCAACGGTATGCCAATAAAATGGACAACCTGGAAGAAATGGATGAATTCTTAGAAAAGCACAACATTCCAAGACTGAACCAGGAAGAAATAGAAAATATAAACAGACCAATCACACGCACTGAAATTCAAACTGTGATTTAAAATCTTCCAACAAACAAAAGCCCAGGACCAGATGGCTTCACAGACGAATTCTATCAAACATTTAGAGAAGAGATAACACCAATCCTTCTCAAACTCTTCCAAAATATAACAGAGGGAGGACCACACCCAAACTCATTCTACGAGGACACCATCACGCTGATACCAAAACCAGAAAAAATCTCACAAAGAAAAAAAACTACAGGCCAATATCACTGCTGAACATAGATGCAAAAATCCTCAACAAAATACTAGCAAGCAGAATCCAACAGCACATTAAAAGGATCATACACCATGATCAACTGGGGTTTATCCCAGGAATACAAGGAATCTTCAGTATGTTCAAATCAATCATTGTTATATACCATATTAACAAACTGAAGGATAAAAACCATATGATCATGTCAATAGATGCAGAAAAAGCTTTTGACACAATACAACACCCATTTATGATAAAAACCCTCCAGAAAGTAAGCACAGATGGAAATTACCTCAACATAAAAAAAAGCTATATATGACAAACCCACAGAGAACATCATTCTCAGTGGTGAAAAATTGAAACCATTTCCACTAAGATCTGGAACAAGACAAGGTTGCCTACTCTCACCACTATTATTCAACATAGTTTTGGAAGTTTTAGCCACAGAAATCAGAGAAGAAAAAGAAATAAAAGGAATCCAATTTGGAAAAGAAGTTAAACCTGTCACTGTTTTCATATGACATGATACTACACATAGAGTATCCTAAAGATGTCACCAGAAAACTACTAGAGTTAATCAATGAATTTGGTAAAGTAGCAGGATACAAAATTAATGCTCAGAAATCTCTTGCATTCCTACACACTTATGATGAAAAATCTGAAAGAGAAATTAAGGAAACACTCCTATCTACCATTGCAACAAAAAGAATAAAATACCTAAAGAATAAAATACCTAGGAATAAACCTACCTAAGGAAACAAAAGACCTGTATGCAGAAAACTATAAGACACTGATGAAAGAAATGAAAGATTATACAAACAGATGGAGAGATATACTATGTTCTTGGATAGGAAGAATCAACATTGTGAAAATGACTATGCTACCCATAGCAATCTACAGATTCAATGCAATCCCTATGAAACTACTAATGACATGTTTCACAGAACTAGAATAAAATATTTCA
Source organism: Hyperoodon ampullatus (assembly GCF_949752795.1). Taxonomy (NCBI): domain Eukaryota; kingdom Metazoa; phylum Chordata; class Mammalia; order Artiodactyla; family Ziphiidae; genus Hyperoodon; species Hyperoodon ampullatus. The sequence continues at coordinate 41,509,658 of NC_136919.1, read as the reverse complement.
CAATTTGTATGGAAACACAAAAGAACCTGAATACCCAAAACAATCATGAGAAAGAAAAATGGAGCTGAAGGAATCAGGTTCCCAGACTTCAGAGTATACTACAAAGTTACAGTAATCAAAACAGTATGGTACTGGTGCAAAAACAGAAATATAGATCAATTGAACAGCACAGAAAGCCCAGAGATAAACCCATGCACATATGGTCACCTTATCTTTCACAAAGGTGACAAAAATATACATTGGAGTAAAGACAGTCTCTTCAATAAACGGTGCTGGGAAAACTGGACAGCTACATGTAAAAGAATGAAATTAGAACACTCCCTAACATCATACACAACATAAACTCAAAATGTATTAAAGACCTAAATGTAAGGGCAGGCACTATAAAACTCTTAGAGAAAAACATAGGCAGAACACTCTATGACATAAATCATAGCAGGATCCTTTTTAACCCACCTCCTAGAGAAATGGAAATAAAAACAAAAATAAACAAATGGGACCTAATGAAAATTAAAAGTTTTTGCACAGCAAAGGAAACCATAAACAAGACCAAAAGACAACCCTCAGAATGGGAGAAATTATTTGCAAATGAAGCAACTGACAAAGGATTAATCTCCAAAATTTACAAGCAGCTCATGCAGCTCAATATCAAAAAAACAAACAACCCAATCCAAAAATGGGTAGAAGACCTAAATAGACATTTCTCCAAAGAAGGTATACAGATTGCACACAAACACATGAAAGGATGCTCAACATCACTAATCATTAGATAAATGCAAATCAAAACTACAATGAAGTATCAGCTCACACCAATCAAAATGGTCATCATCAAAAAATCTACAAACAATAAATGCTGGAGAGGGTGTGGAGAAAAAGGCACGCTCTTGCACTGTTGGTGGGAATGTAAATTGATACAGCCACTATGGAGAACAGTATGGAGGTTCCTTAAAAAACTAAAAATAGAATTACCATATGACCCAGCAATCCCACTACTGGGCATATACCCTGAGAAAACCATAATTCAAGAAGAGTCATGTACCACAATGTTCACTGCAGCTCTATTTTCAATAGCCAGGACATGGAAACAACCTAAGTGTCCATCAACAGATGAATGGTTAAAGAAGATGTGGCACGTATATACAGTGGAATATTACTCAGCCATAAAAAGAAACGAAATTGAGTTTTTTGTTGTGAGGTGGATGGACCTAGAGTTTGTCATACAGAGTGAAGTAAGTCAGAAAGAGAAAAACAAATACCGTATGCTAACACATATATATATGGAATCTTAAAAAAGAAAATATGGTTATGAAGAACCTAGGGGCAGGACAGGAATAAATATGCAGACATAGAGAATGGACTTGAGGACATGGGGAAGGGGAAGGTTAAGCTGGGACAAAGTGAGAGAGTGGCATGGACTTATACATACTACCAAATGTAAAATAGATAGCTAGTGGGAAGCAGCTGCATAGCACAGGGAGATCAGCTCAGTGTTTTGTGACCACCTAGAGAGGTGGGATAGGGAGGGTGAGAGAGAGACACAAGAGAGATGAGATATGGGGATATATGTACATGTACAGCTGATTCACTTTGTCATAATGCAGAAAGTAACACACCATTATAAAGCCATTACACTCCAATAAAGATGTTAAAAACAAATACAGAAGAATAAAATATATAATGCTACAAAATAATAATAATAATAATTTACTGGTCATTTCCATTTTTTCTTCTATGAATTGCCTATTCATATCTTTGTTCCTTTTTTTCTGATTTTTTTTATTGATTCATATACATTCTTCATATATTCTGAAAGTATTCTTTTTCCTGTAACACCTGTTAAAACAATTTTCACCTGGCTTGATGATAGCTATTTGACTTTGTCTGTAAGATCTTTAGCAATTGGAAGTTTTCCTTTCTCTTTCTTCTTTAAGTATTATACACACACACACACACACACACACACACACCCATACATATGTGTGTATATATATATATATATATATATATATATATATATACACACAGATGCATAGATACATTTGCATAGTTAGTAAACTATAGATGCTTTTTGTTAAGTGCATCTTTATCCTTCCTTTCCCTTGTCTCAGTCCCCTCTCTACTGATCTTGGCCCACATTAGTCTCCTGTCCTGCCCCCCTCCAATTCAACTATATGGAAAGTAAAAAAGAAAAACATGGTAAGATTGAAAAAATAAAAATGAAACAAAATATAACAAGCAAATACTACCAAGTAAAAGAAAATTGTTGCAGATATGTTATTATCAGACAACATATACTTTAAACAAAAAGCATTACTAGGAATACAATGGGTTACCACATAATGCTAACTGATTCAATTCACCAAGGAAGTATTCTAGACACGTATGCACCCAATAACAGAGCATTATAATACCCACAGCAAAATTTTACTAAATTAAATGAAATAATTGCTTTCTCTTGAGTTTTCTTTTCCTTCATTTTCCTGGTAGCATGGAGTTGCTTGTTACAGAAGCAGAAACATAGAATGAGGACAGGGTTTGAGATACATGGGAAGAAAAACAAATGACTAAAATATATTTTACTAATAGGATAAATCATATCCATGTTTCTTGAGAGATAATACCAATAAAAGAAATGAGAAGAGATTATTTTATTTATGGAAGAGTAAAGGAAATCAAGGTAGCTGTAGAGGGAAGACACTTGAAGGAAGTGAAAAACCAAACTTTCAAGGAAAATTCCTGAAAAATAATTTTTCTATGGTTGCCAGTTTGTGTGTGTTTTGTATTTTAATTACACAGTGCAGTGTTTCAACACTTGGTTAGGGAATCATTCATAATTGGGACTTTCCTGACCACAGTCAGAAAATCTTCCTTCACCTCCAGGATGTTTGGGAAATGAAAACAGACCCTATCTGCCAGAGAGCTGTGGTCCTCATCAAATAAAGCCACTCCATGATTGGCACAGTGGCACACTTGTGCTTAAGGGATGGCCTCAGCTACCAGAGGCTGAGATTAAAATACCTCTCAGGACTTGTTGGAAAGTGGGTAAATTCATAGTACAGAAACTGGCCTGTGTGAAGACCTTTCACTTGGAGCCAGTCTGCATGTGGCTTGTGGAAAGAAGAGAGGTTTAATTGCTGTTTCTTTTCGTCCCACATCATAAGCCCAAAAAGTGCTGTTGAACATTCAGCTAGTGGCTGCAGTACGTTTCTCATTCTGAAATGCATAGGGAGGTATCTATACACTCCTAAAAATTACCCTGCACAAAGATTTCTCCAAGGGGAAAAAGAATACATACATTTGAAATAAAAAGAATCATGACTGAAAATTGGAGAAAGGAAAAATATTAAGTATACAAAAGCCAGCAGACCAGAAATTAAAGACTTTCATCCTAATGAATGCTTTGGTGACCTTAGAAAGCTTTAATCACACAAATTTTTAGACAAAGTCATACAGATTTTTATTGTCTCACCTTTCTAGAACATTATAGAATCTTTCCTATCTTCCTTAATGCTTTGAGTTCACTTGTTGAATATCACTGAGACATCTCAGGTCTTTGCCTATGAGAATTCCAGCATATAATATCATGCAGAACCAAGAAATGGACTTTGAAAAGGAAAACTGATGCTCTGGAAAATCATTATTTGGTATAAAGAAGAATGTGCAGAAGTGAGGCCCAGGGCACTTGGCTGTTAACCCCAGCTCATCTCCAAACAGTGTCGGGACTTTTGATACTTCCCTGGGCCTCAGTGGACCTCTGCTACTCTAGCAGAATAATAAGTCCTTTGTAGCTTTCTAGATGATCTCCATGGACCCTTCCAAATACAAAACACTATGATTCTCATCAGGCCTCATCGCTACATCTTGCCTCTCTCTCTTCTCTTGATGGCTGAGGTCAATTGGTCCCGGAGAAGATTGGTCCCTGTCCCTAGGGACTCTGAGACACAGTCTTAGGTTACTCTGGCTACTGACCTAGTTCTGGCCTTTGTACCCAGATCTGGAAATGGCCTCTCTGTTTTTTTCCTAAGACTTAGCTACTACTTTGACCTTTGATCTGGAAACTAAATCCTTGATTCCCCCTAAAGTGAATTGCATTTTTCTTCAACATGTCTCCACAGTATTCTGTGCTTCCTCCTATCAGAGAACTCTCAAACAAATACACACACACACACAAATAAAATAAAAATTTCAATGATGTATAGCAAGTGACATATTAAACACTTGTGTAATAGATACTAGGAGCCCCCAAAAGATATTATGATGGTGTACTTTACAATATTTATTTCAAAATTAGCAATTCTTTACAAAATTGGTGTTAACTTTATTTTCTACCCTCCCTCCCTATTTTTCCTTTTATCTTTCCTTTCTCTTTCAAAAAAAGGACTCCAAGAATTTTCAGGGGCTTATTTCCCAATTCTGTATCAAATATGTTTTCTGGATTTTTTTTTTTCTTGATGTTTTCTTTGGCTGACTTGCTTCAGATTTTGTAACTTACTATTTTTATTTACTTCAGTAAGAACATATAGAGGGGAATCTGCAGGAAGCCATACCTACATCCTCCCATTTTATTCTGATTAGTTACTGTCCTTTAAGTGTGGGCCACCTTGATACCTATGCCATTCCATCTTTCAGCAGCTTATATGGCATTCCCATTTTCCTTCAATATAAAACATACATTCTCAAGAGGTCAATATCATTTCCAAGGGATCAAAAACTAGTTCCTCAGAGGGGTAAGAAAATCTTACTCAAAATGTATAAAAGATATACTATACATATAATACATAAACATGTATACAGTCTGTGGTATTATAATTTCACTGGGGGGTGATTGGGGGAAAATATCTAAAAGGCTATTTAGGGGGCAATAGAGAAAAAAAGGTTTAGAAACACTGCTCTAAAAGAAAAAAGTATGGTTTGTCTCAATGAATGCTCTTGCTTGAAATAAATCATGAAACATGATAAAGCAGAGGGGGAAATGGCTATTTTTGTCCATATATTCACTTTTTTACTTCCCTTGATGTGCTTTACAGGACCTACTTTTTACCAGTCTTATCATCTTTTCTAGTAATATTTTTCCAAAGAGCTTGATTCCAGGATTTAGAAATGTGAGTAGCCCTAGTTTGTAATATCCTCTATCTTTTGTGAAATTACACTGTGGACATTTCTATTTAATTGCATGAGAATCTGTTTGTGTATTTACCTTCTTCCAACAAGCCATTGTAATACATGCTAATACAGAAATATAAGAAGTGCTATAAAGAACAGATAATAAACAATAAAAATGTAATTCTCAGGAATTTGAGGAATGCCCTCTCTTGAAAGAGAAAAGAGGGAGAAAGGAAAGATAAAAGGAAAAATAGGGAGTGTAGAAAATAAAGTTAACACAGGATCTTCAGAAGTTTTATTTATATCAAGATTTTCAGATTCCAGCTTTTATATATGGAAGTTATATATGACTCCCAGAGAAAGAGCCCCAGTGGTGGAGTCCATAGCGAGAAAGGAGGACCCACATCTGGAGGAAGTTGAGAGCAGAGAAGGGAATGTAGACTGCACATTCAACACAGAGTCTGGCATGATAACACTGCATTTTCACACTTAACACTGCATGTTTCAATGTTTGGGATATGTGAGAAAACAATGGCTCAAGGACAACTTAATTTTTTCTTTTTTGACAACTTAAATTTTACTTGTTCATATTCAAAAAGAGCACAAAAGTAAGGAACTGTCCGGGGATGTTCCATAATATATATAAACATGTTATAAAACAAAACTCATGAGCATTAATTAATAGAATAGATGAGAACATGATTGGAAGATCTAAAGTGCAAGAAAATCCAAGATAGGATTGTGTACAATGGTTCTGGGCTTGGTCATTCTCTTCCATTTCTCCTTGACTGTCACCTTTGCTGACTCAGCTCCATTCTTGTGCTCCCTAAATGAGGCAGGTGCCATGATCCATTTTTATCTTCCTTGTCTCTTTGCCCTATCCTCGGCAAGTCCCTGAATTCTCAGTTCTTCAGCTATCATCTCTAGGCAGACCTCTCCCTGAACCATCATTTTGGCCTTGTATGTCTCCCGATCACAAAATATAATTTCCAACTGCCTGTTAGATATTTTTATGTGGATTTCCTTTCAACACCTTAATATCAAGGTGAAGAAAACAAAGTTCATCATTATAAAACTTTCTGGCATTCTTATTTCTGTTAAATAAACTACACAGAAATGTATGACACACAAGCTTCTCTGTCCTCACCCATGTGCCCAGTTGGTTACTAAGGCTGTACATCTACCTTCAGATGTCACTCCAGCTGTTTTCTACACACCAGTCAGACCCTGTATGTCTCAACCAGACTACTGCAATTGCATTAGCAATGGTGTTCTCCAATCCCTCTCCCTTGGATCCATTTTATGTGCTCTTTTCAGAATAATTCTAAAACACACATCATATCTGACCATCCAATAAAATAACTTAAATAGCTCTCAATTCCTAATCATTTTCAGTCAATATTGAATTCCTCTCTACTTTTCTTCTGAACTATTGCCCAGTTAAGTTCCCACTGTTCCTTATAAGCAGCTGATGGGCCCAACTAGAGGCTGTCCATTAACACTCCTTACATCTTCTTGCCACAAAGACTTGTTCAAATTATTCCCTCTGCTTAAAACGTGCCTCTCTTCTCTCAACGTCACCCAACAAAGTCTGACCCTCTGTCAAAGCTAAAGTCAAATTCTACCTCCATCCATATTAATGCTTTTCCTGAATATCTGCTCTGAACTTCACACTACTCTGTGCCTCCCTCAGTGTGCCTTGTCACATTTTATCTTTATTGATAATACTAAACCATGGGTTGTGAATATGTTGATATATGCCATCATTCTTCCCTCCTGTGCCCAAAGCAGACATTATTAATCAATCATAACACTCTTTCTCACTAGTTCCAGACATGGTCTCAGAATCCATCTCAACACCATGCTTCAGGCAGCCACTGCCAATTAATTAAAGGTGATACATAAAAGCAAGACCTGAATCATAGTAAATAGCCAATAAGTGTTAGCTATTATTATTATTCATTATTATATTATTATTTCCTAGCATGATACTCATCACATAAAATATTGTTGAAGATAAGATTGCTAGTTAAATAGACTGCTGCTAAAATGCTACTTGCCTACATTACTTCACTTTATACTTAATGAAGAAGGCAGAAAACCTGTATTTCTTTCAAGCCAGAGTTTTTCTGTTATGCTGACGAAAACTATGCTGTTTCCCAAAGTGAAATATCATAATTCCTCTCCCTTAATGCACATACTGATTCATAACAAATGCTAATAATCCTCCAATTCAGAATGAGTTGCAATGTTATCAATCCCAGAGAAATTCAAGGAAATCATTTCATCACTGAATCTTCAGGATGGTTGATGTTTTAGCTAGCCATAACGGCTGCATTCCAGTAGAAAAGCAGGCTAGAAGTGTTGTGTGTGGAGAGTTTGTCTGTCTGGGGGTTTCACCAAGCAAATGGATGAGGAATGTGCAGGGGAGAGCACATGTGGAAACAGCTGTCCTTGGATGTCATCTGCTCACTCAGGATGCTCTCAAGTTTACTCTTCCAAAGCCTAAGTCCTTCTGCAGTGATTACTGTTTCTTGTCACCTCTAAGTAACAGTGACCCTGATAATGATGCTTGTGATCCTGCTAGTGATGGTTGATGAAGATGGTGGTACATCACATCCGCATAATCCTCTAAGAATTTCAAATGTGAGGCATGGCTGGCAGAGGAAGGAGGGAAGTAAGGCAGGGCCACTCTAAAACTAAAAATTACACTACTTTTGATGGAAGGAAGATTCTAAGCCACATTGCAAGACCGGGGCCAGGAGCTATGCCCCCCTATTTTAGGGCCTCATTCCAAGTTGGGTGGTGAGTCTCAGAAGAAAATAAAGGCCCAAACCATGTGCAGACACTCCATTTGTATAGGAGAGTCCAGATTCAATGTTAGAAGTTCCAAAGTCTCAAATTTCTAGTCTCAATTTTAGACCTTTTAGAACATCATTTCTCCTTGCCTATGATGTCTTTAGGGAATGGGATAGTTTGCCTACCCCCAGGATCCCTTAGATCACTCATTCCCCTGAAGCAATTAATTACAGCTTCAGTCATATTTGTGTTATTTGGATAGACTGTTTCTTGGTGGAAGCGAGTCAGGATTTCACAGTGATGACAGAATAATCCAATGTGGTGTCTTGGACCTCTTAGGGCACCAGTCACAGGCGTGGAGCAGAAGACCACCACTGGTGCCAAGTCTGCTCCTCAGCCCCATCTGTGTGGATTTTATTACCTAGGGAGCCAGTAAAGACGGTCATGTCCTAGTGGTTAAGCTTGAAGTTGGGCTGATCATAAATGTCTTTGTTATTCTCATTAACTTGCAACTTCAGATATTGATTTATTACATTTTCTGATCTTCATCCCAGAATCTAACCTGTGAGAAGCTGACTAGCATGTGCCCATCCCTGAAATCATACAATTCCTTGATCATTGAGGAAATACTGTAGAAATATTTAGAGTTTTTTCTGTTTTAAATTAAGGTGTCCCAGGAAAACAAATTAATGAAAATTAGATTTGGTAAAACAGCTTTTATTCAGAAATCTAAAAACATGGAGCTTTCAGGTGACAGAATTGTCTGTACAGGACATTTACTGTGAAATACCTCACTTTAAAAAAATCATAACAACCTGAATAATGACAGTATCAGAGGCCTGGCTGCAAACTGACCAGCGGGTGATGCTGTGACAGCCTAGGCAACTCAGTTAGAAAAAGAAATGCAGATGAAGCAAACAAAAAACAAAGCAAAACTCTATAAAGGAGCTGATATGAAAATCTCATAATTTTCATAGAAGGTATGACATTTATTACTGAATCAGAGACGTTTGAAAAGTAGAGAGAATTCTGAAAAAGTAGGTTAAAGCAAGACCAAGAGATGACACTGCAGGGTACCCTCAAGAGAACCGTGGCATCCACGTCACCTTCAGTTCCTCAGACACTGTTGCAGCAAATGCTTGACAAGAAGACTGTTGTCCCACCATGGCCCACAGCTTAATGAGGATTTCCTGAAAATAAAAATTATATAAATAAAAACATGTAATTGAAAGATGTTTTCTTTTGTCATTTTTAAGGAAAAGTGTTTGCAAATTGCAAATTCATTTTCAAACTGTTTAAACTGATAAGAAAAAATTACCCACTGAGCTTTTTAATCTAATGTTTTTATTTTCCATTTTCTGATAACCCTGGATGCTTGAAATTACTATAAAATGATAAAAAAAATGCTTAATATATTTGTGCATCATACATTTATAATAAATACAAAATTTCCTGAGACTAATATTCTCTTAAAACCAAACTGTGTCTTACCATTTCCTTATAGCTTACATTTGGTACTAGATGACATGATCACAAAACCTATGTCTTTTGGGGGTCACTGCTTTTCTTGGAATAGAAGTATTTGGTGGTCTTTAGATACGTGAGTCAGATCCTAGATGCTGCAGTATTTTCACCTTTATTACATCATTCTACTGCTTGTGAGATGAAAAACGTTAATGTATTTGTGCCCACAAATGCTCACATTTGAAAGAGAGCATGTAATTCTTTTTAAGTCTAAGAAATATAATTTCTAGACAACATGAGATGCCCTGTTGGTTTTGCATCTTTTGTGTAGTACCCGAGTCTCCGTCGTCATATATCTTTCGGTCTCTGCTGTGTCACTCAGAAACTAATCAATGGCAACCTCCTAGGTTCTAGCAGATACTGTAGACAGTTAACCAACTGTTTTTTTTTTTTTTTTCCCAGAACGTACCTTCTGGACAAGGAAAACTTCTCAGGCTGAGTTCTTGTCGATGCAGATACAGCTGTTGAGAGACCTGTTCGTATGTATTAGTGTCTTGCTTTCTTTACTCCTCAGAGTAAAAGTAAGGCATTTGCTTATTCTCTAAGTAACCTCCTATGCCAAGGAAAAATTCCCAGAAAAGAAACAGGGGTGATGGACCTCAAAAACATTCTGCTAAGTGAAAGAAACCAGACGGGAAAGACCACATATTGTATGATCCCACTTATATAAAATGTCTAGAACAGGCAAATCTACAAAGACAGAGAGTGTTTTTACCTGTGTCTGAGGGTGGGACAGGGATTTACTATAAATGGGCCCAAGGGATCCCTTTGGGGTGATGGAAGCATTTAAAAACTGGACTGTGGTGATGGTTGAACAACTCTATAAATTTAGTAAAGTAGTTGAATTATACACTTAAAACTAATGAGTTTCATGGTATGTAAAAAAGAGAATGGATATTTAACAAGGTAATTATCACCTTATAATGTATGGAATATACTATGTTCAGAAAAAAGCAGAGTCACCTTGTAATTGCACACCTGCATACAAAGAAAATTCAAAATTCCTTAGTTTGGTTTCTATTTCAGTGAAAGCTATGAACTGACTACATAGTCACGCCGTACTTCAAATGTACAATAACTTCTCTCCGAGCCTGAATAGTTTACTCTATTATATTTCAAATCTACGATTTTAAGCAAAGCCTACAATCTGTCCTTGGGATTCCTAGGGAAATTCCAAGCAAATTTATTGGAATTACCCATTTTAAACATTACCCAAGAATTATATGTCTTATCTTCTTATGCCATTATTGTAACTTCTTATTCTGATATAATTTCAAACTTACAGAATAATTGCAAGAATAGTACAAAGATTTCCAAATGCCATTAGCCAGATTCACCAATGCTTACATTTTCCCCATTTTTGTCATTCTTTCTCTATATATATTTCTTCAATATTTCTCTTTTTTAAATACAAACATACTGTATGTGCACTGGAAAAATAAAATGATTTATGTAAGTGCAATTATTTAAATAAGTGTAATTTCCCTGACTCCCTAGAAAAAATCAATATTAACAATTTCTTGAATACTCTTCATCAAGTTTTTGAGAGAAGCAAAAGAAATAATCCATTTTAAAATGCTTTGCAAATTGTAAAATGAATATACAAATATGAGTTACTTCAAAAACAAAACAAGACAAAAAACTAGCTAATTCTAGTATTCTCTTGCAGTTGAACTGGCAATGACCTTTTACCCTCTCTCCTTGTATGCAGAGCGACTTCTTTGGAAGACATTGTAGAAGCTTGGGTTGTTTAACAGCTGAACTGACTGAGTACTGGACCCAGTGAAATAGCTAAGTGGAAAGTCACAGCAAAACAGAAGCAATGTCCACACTTCTGTGATGTGTATCACAGGACATTCAGAGAAAAGCAGAGGCACCTGTGTGCTCACAGAGCCACACAAAGGAAATGAACCTACATTGCTAAGTATCTTTTGTAATTGTTTTTCCTGGCCCTCCATTTCTAAGCCATTGGCTTCCCATCAATGATCACATTTACTTGGAATCACAACAGAGACAGCGTGGCTGAGCCAATTCTAATCAGAGGCAGTTCATAGACAGGACCCCTTGCTGCGACCCTGCTGACAATGGACAGAGAGAAGTAAAAAATAACAGTGAATGAAAAGGAGCTATGCTAACAAAGAACATGTTAAAACAACAACCACCACAAAAAGTACCCCACTTCCATGTTTACAATGTGCTTTTCTGCCTGCGGCCACCCTAGCCTGAAGTTTCTCACAATGAAACCTCCTAACCTCATGGGACCTCACAGATGCCCAGCGGGTTTGTAGACTGCAGCCATGACTGTAAACACAAACAGACCCTTAACTCTTCCTGGAAAGTGGCTTGAGACTGCTCCTGTGGAAGGGCAAGGTCTTCCAAAGCTGCAGGGAAGCCTTGCTCACAGAAGGAGTGTGAGAATTTATGAGTAAATATATGCACACCTGTGTGCTAGGACATTAGCAGGTATGGAACTTGGTTCTTGTCTAAACCATGACTGTTACGGAAATTATCCACACAACCTCAGTATTGGCCTCAGTGGCTAAAGGAAATGGGTGGGCAACATTCTGGGCCAGATCAACATTTGGTACAGATAAGCAAAGATTTTTCTGGATGCATGTTCACCTCAATCCTTAGTTGAGTATATTAAAGAGGCTGTTGATTTTGGAAGCATCTCAGTGCTGGGTCAGACAGACCTGCTGGGTAAGTATGGGGCCTGTGTCATACCTATAACTCATCTCTGTAGCTATACCCAAAGCAGCATTTTATGTCCGTTGGGTCTTAGCTGGGTTTGAAAATAGCTTTCAGTAGAGTGCATTGCTTTATCATTTCTCCTACTTTGTTGTTGTGACCTTGTCCCAGTGAGATATCTGGATTGGTTTATAGCCACAACACAACCTGGCCCACTGACTAAGACACATTCTTAATCTTACTTTGCATTTTTTATTTGTGCTTTTTATAAAAGTTATTTTATGATTGTTTTTGTTTTGTTATCTATTATTGTCATTATCTGTCTCACCTTCCTTAAGATTCTTCTTGAGATTGTTTTTCTCCTTATGTCCTTGCTCTCCTGCACCAGTATAAGAATCATATACTCTGTTGCTATTCTTTTGATGACTACTCCATAAATGTTAACATGCATAATTTAACCTTAAAAAATCTATATTTGCCAACATCTGAATAATACAAAAAACTTGATATGTTTTCATCACAATATCACCTCTCCTCTGATTTACATAGAACTGCTGTTATATATTTATTGCCATCTTGAATTATTATTTCCACAAATTAGACACTGTTTTAGCCAATGATTATTCAAATTTATCCATATGTTTAACATTTTTCTTTCTTTCTTTATAGCATTCCTTCTTGCATCTCCTACCTGTTTTCTGTTCTTAGTGTACTGAGAGTTTTTAATCATAAATAGATGTTGAAATTTGTTGAATGGTTTTTCTGCATTAATTTATATGACTGTATGGTTTTTCTCCTTTAGATTGTTAACATGGTGAATTACATTGATATTTAACTATTGAACCCACCTTGCATTCCTGGAATAAGCCTCACTTGGGTGTGGTGTTTTATTCTTTCCACCTATTGCTAGATTCAATTTTCTAATATTGTGTTCCTGAAGGATATTAGTCCATGGTTTTCTTCCTCTGTACTATCTTTGTCTACTTTTGGTATTAAGGTAAAGCTGGTAGCATAAAAAGGGTTGGAATATATTCCTTTTTCTTTATTTTATGGAAGAAATTATAAATTTGACATTACTTCTTCTTTAATGTTTGGAAGAAATCACCAGTAAAACCATCTGGTTTTGAAGATTTCTCTTTTTTGGAAGGTTTTTAACTATGAATTCAATTATCTATTTTATCTTGAGCAAGTTATGGCAGTTGGTGATTTTTGAAGAATTGACCCAATTCATCTAAATTATCTAGGCATCTAGTGTTGTTTGTTGTGTTCTTTTATTATTCTTTTAACATCTGTGGAATCTTAGTAATTTTTAAATATGAGCATATTTTCTTACCTGCTCCACCCAGAGTCAAGGCCGCAACAGGAAGTTAGCCTAACATAGCACTTTGCCAGGCCATATTTTTTTTTCTAGTTATCACAAAAGGAGGTAGTCCTTTAGTGGTTTCTGACTGATAGAGGGTCTCACTCTCTCTCTCTCTCTTTTTTTTTTCTTCTGCCTTTTCCCTGAACATGTGATCCATTAAAACCCTAGCTAGAGACCACCTACAACTGATAAAAGAAACCAAGAAGACACAACCTCACTTATTCTGTGGGTTCACATTTTCTTTTTTTTTCTGGTCTCTGTAGAATTCTCTGATTTGCTTTCCAATTCAGCCATGCATTAAGAGAGGTTTTGGGTTTTATTTGTTTACAATATTTTATCCAACATTTAAAGTATACTACTTTAAGAGGGATTTCTCCAAAATTCTAAGTCACCATATTTCTAGGAAAAATGATGAAGTGGCAATTTATGCACAGGTTTGGACCAAAAAAATTTGTGTGAAAATATTAAACATAACTGAGGAAAACCTAGACAGTGATGTGGTGAAGAATATGATTTTCCATATGTACAGAAGTGTTTAAAACTATACATCCTATGATGCAGCAACTCCCTTTATCAATATCTATCCCAGAATAACTCCTGCAGAACTGAACAAGGATGTTTATAACAATCTAGTTTGTAAAAATGAAATCTGGAAAATACTTAAATGTTTATCAGTAGTGGAAAAGATTAAGTAAATTAAAGCACATATTTATTGTGGAATATTCCAAATACACTGACATGGATGGCCTTTAAGAGTTCTTGTGAGTATTAACCATGCAAGTAAGTTCTTAGCACAGACTATGTGTTCATTAAATGTTAGCAACTGTTATTTTTTTAGATGTTCCCTGTCTTCCTAATCATTTTGATTGACAGAAATGAGATTGAGTTTATGTCACATGTCACTCACTGAATCAATCAATCAACTCTCTCCCTGTCTCAAAAAAAAAAAAAAAAAAAAAAAAAACTGTCAGAGAAGTATGGAACACAAAATGTAAAAAAAAAACACTTTTTTTTTTTTTTTTTTTTTTTTTGCAGTACAAGGGCCTCTCACCATTGTGACCTCTCCCGTTGCAGAGCACAGGCTCCGGACATGCAGGCTCAGCGGCCATGGCTCACGGGTCCAGCCGCTCCATGGCATGTGGGATCTTTCTGGACCTGGGCACGAACCCACGTCCCCTGCATCGGCAGGTGGACTCTCAACCACTGTGCCACCAGAGAAGACCAAAAAAACACCTTTTTATGGTCTATTTCATTTGTTCCCTTCATTCACTAATCAGTTAGCAGCAAAACCCTTTAATCTTTGACCTTGGGAGAAAACTGAATATATATAATAATATGTTTACAAAAAAAAAAAAAGAATACCAACTGAGAGGGCAGACAGCAGAAGCAAGAAGAACTACAATTCTGCAGCCTGTGAAAGAAAAACTACATTCACAGAAAGATAGACAAAATGAAAAGGCAGAGGACTTTGTAATAGATGAAGGAATGAGATAAAACCCCAGAAAAACAACCAAATGAAGTGAAGATAAGCAAACTTCCAGAAAAAGAATTCATAATAACGATAGTGAAGATGATCCAGGACCTTCGAAAAAGAATGGAAGCAAAGAACAAGAAGATGCAAGAAATGTTTAACAAAGATCTAGAAGAATTAAAGAACAAACAAACAGAGATGAACAATAAAATAACTGAAATGAAAAATACACTAGAAGGAATCAGTAGCAGAATAACTGAGGCAGAACAACAGATAAGTGACCTGGAAGACAGAATGGTGGAATTCACTGTCATGGAACAGAATAAAGAAAAAAGAATGGAAAGAAATGAAGACAGCCTAAGGGACCTCTAGAACAACACTAAGCACAACAACATTCACATTATAGGGGTCCCAGAAGAAGAAGAGAGTGGAAAGAACCTGAGAAAATATTTGAACAGATGATAGTCGATAACTTCCCTAACATGAAAAAGGAAATAGCCCCCCAAGTCCAGGAAACACAGAGACTCCCAGGCAGGATAAACCCAAGGAAAAACATGCTGAGATGCATAGTAATCGAATTGACAAAAATTAAAGACAAAGAAAAATTATTGAAAGCAACAAGGGAAATTTGACAAATAACATACAAGGGAACTTCCATACAGTTAACAGCTAATTTCTCAACAGAAATTCTACAGGCTAGAAGAGAGTAGCATGATATACTTAAAGTGATGAAAGGGAAGACCCTACAACCAAGATTACTCTACCTGGCAAGGATCTCATTCAGATTCAATGGAGAAATCAAAAGCTTTCCAGACAAGCAAAAGCTAAGAGAATTCAGCACCACCAAGCCAGCTCTACAACAAATGCTAAAGGAACTTCTCTAAGTGGGAAAAACAAGAGAAGAAAAGGACCTACAAAAACAAACCCATAACAATTAAGAAAATGGTCATAGGAACATACATATCAATAATTACCTTAAATGTGAGTGGATTAAATGCTCCAACCAAAAGACACAGGCTCTCTGCATGGATACAAAAACAAGACCCATATATACACTGTCTATAAGAGACCCACTTCAGACGTAAGGACACATACAGACTGAAAGTGAGGGGATGGAAAAAGATATTCCATGCAAATGGAAATCAAAAGAAAGCTGGAGTAGCAAAACTCATATCAGATAAAATAGACTTTAAAATAAAGAATGTTGCAAGAGACAAGGAAGAACACTACATAATGATCAAGGGATCAATCCAAGAAGAAGATATAACAATTGAAAATATTTATGCACCCCAAAAAGGGGCACCTCAATATATAAGGCAACTGCTAACAGCTATAAAAGAGGAAATCGAAAGTAACACAATAATAGTGGGGAACTTTTTAATACCTCACTTACACCAATGGACAGATCATCCAAAGAGAAAATTAATAAGGAAAAACAGCTTTAAATGACAAAATAGATCAGACAGATTTAATTGATATTTATAGGACATTCCATCCAGAAACAGCAGATTACACTTTCTTCTCAAGTGCAAATGGAACATTCTCCGGGATAGATCACATCTTAGGTCACAGATCAAGCCTCAGTAAATTTAAGAAAATTGAAATCATATCAAGCATCTTTTCTGACCACAACAGTATGAGATTAGAAATCAATTACACGGAAAAAATGTAAAAAACACAAATACATGGAGGCTAAACAATATGCTACTAAATAACCAAAAGATCACTGAAGAAATCAAAGAGGAAATTAAAAAATACCTAGAGACAAATGGTAATGAAAACACTATGATCCAAAATCTATGGGATGCACCAAAAGCAGTTCTAAGAGGGAAGTTTATAGCAATACAAGCCTACCTCAAGAAACAAGAAAACTCTCAAATAAACAATCTAACCTTACACCTAAAGACTCTAGAGAAAGAAGAACAAACAAAACCCAAAGTTAGTAGAAGGAAAAAAAGCATAAAAATCAGAGCAGAAATAAAGGAAATAGAAACAAACAAACAAACAAAAACAATAGCAAAGATCAATAAAACTAAAAGCTGGTCTTTGAGAAGATCAACAAAATTGATAAACCATTAGCCAGACTCATCAAGAAAAAGAGGGAGAGGACTCAAGTCAATAAAATTAGAAATGAAAAAGGAGAAGTAACAACAGACACAGCAGAAATAGAAAGCATCCTAAGAGACTACTACAAGCAACTCTATGCCAATAAAATGGACAACCTGGAAAAAAATGGACAAATTCTTAGAAAGGTATAATCTTCTAAGACTGAACCAGGAAGAAATAGAAAATATGAACAGACCAGTCAAAAGTAAAGAAATTGTAACTGTGTATAATAATCTTCCAACAAACAAAAGTCCAGGATCAGATGACTTCACAGGTGAATTCTATCAAACACTTAGAGCAGAGTTAACACCCATCCTTCTCAAACTCTTCCAAAAAATTGCAGAGAAAGGAACACACCCAAATTCATTCTATGAGGCCACCGTCACCCTGATACCAAAACCAAAGATACTACAAAAACAGAAAATTACAGACCAATGTCACTGATGAATATAGATGCAAAAATCCTTAACAAAATACTAGCAAACAGAATCCAACAACACATTAAAAGGATCATAAACCATGATCAAGTGGGATTTATCCCAGGGATGCAAGGATTCTTTAATATATGCAAATCAATCAATGTGATATACCATATTAACAGATTGAAGAATAAAAACCATATGATCATCTCAATAGATGCAGAAAAAGCTTTTGACAAAATTCAACACCAATTTATGATAAAAACTCTCCAGAAAGTGTGCATAGAGGGAAGCTACCTCAACATAATAAAGGCCATATGTGACAAACCCACAGCCAACATCGTTCTCAATGGTGAAAAACTGAAAGCATTTCCTCTAAGATCAGGAGCAAGACCAGGTGTTCACTCTTGCCACTCTTATTTAACATATTTTTGGAAGTCCTAGACACTGCAATCAAAGAAAAACAAATAAAAGGAATGCCAATTGGAAAAGAAGAAGTAAAACTGTCACTGTTTGCAGATGACATGATACTTTACATAGAGAATCCTAAAGATGTCACCAGAAAACTACTAGAGCTAACCAATGAATTTGGCAGGGTAGCAGGATAAAAAATTAATGCACAGAAATCTCTTGCATGCCTATACAGTAATGATGAAAATCTGAAAGAGAAATTAAGGAAACACTCCCATTTACCATTGCAACAAAAAGAATAAAATGCCTAGGAATAAACCTATCTAGGGAGACAAAAGACGTGTATGCAGAAAACTATAAGACACTGATGATAGAAATTAAAGATGATACAAACAGATGGAGAAATATACCATGTTCTTGGATTGGAAGAATTAATATTGTGAAAATGACTATACTACCCAAAGAAATCTACAGATTCAATGCAATCCCTATGAAATTACCAATGTCATTTTTTTCAGAACTAGAACAAAAAATCTTAAAATTTGTATGGAGACAAAAAAGACCCCGAATAGTCAAAGCAGTCTTGAAGAAAAAAAATGGAGCTGAAGGAATCAGACTCCCTGACTTCAGACTATACTACAAAGCTACAGTAATCAAGACAATATGGTACTGTCACAAAAACAGAAATCTATATAAATGCAACAGGATAGAAAGCCCAGAGATAAACCCATGCACCTATGGTCAACTAATCTATGACAAAGGAGGCAAGGATATCCAGTGGAGAAAAGACCGTCTCTTCAATAAGTGGTGCTGTGAAAACTGGACAGCTACATGTAAAAGAATGAAGTTAGAACACTCCCTAACACCATACACAAAAGTAAACTCAAAATGGGTTAGAGACCTAAGTGTAAGACTGGACATTATAAACTCTTAGAGGAAAACATAGGAAGAACACTCTTTGACATAAATCTCAGCAAGATCTTTTTTGATCCACCTCCTAGAGTAATGGAAATAAAAACAAAAATAAACAAATGGGACCTAATGAAACTTAAAAGCTTTTGCAAAGCAAAGGAAACTACAAAAAAGACAAAAAGACAACCCTCAGAATGGGAGAAAATATTTACAAATGAAGCAGTGGACAAGGGATTAATCTCCGAAATATATAAACAACTCATGTAGCTCAATATTAAAAAAAAAAAACACCCAATCCAAAAATGGGCAGAAGACCTAAATAGACATTTCTCCAAAGAAGACATACAGATGGCCAAGAAGCACATGAAAAGCTGCTCAACATCACTAATTATTAGAGAAATGCAAATCAAAACTACCATGAAGTATCACCCCACACCAGTTAGAATGGGCATCATCAGAAAATCTACAAACAACAAATTCTGGAGAGGGTGTGGAGAAAAGGGAACCCTCTTGCACTGTTGGTGGGAAAGTAAATCGATACAGCCACTATGGAGAACAGTATGGAGGTTCCTTAAAAAACTAAAAATAGAATTACAATATGACCCAGCAATCCCACTACAGGGCCTACACCCTGAGAAAACCATAATTCAAAAAGACACATGCACCCCAATGTTCATTGCAGCACTATTTACGATAGCTAGGTCATGGAAGCAACCTAAATGCCCATCAACAGATGAATGGATAAAGAAGAAGTGGTATATATATACAGTGGAATATTACTCAGCCATAAAAGGGAACAAAATTGGGTCATTTCTAGAGACGTGGATGGATCTAGAGACTGTCATACAGAGTGAAGTAAGTCAGAAAGAGAAAAACAAATATCATATATTAACGCATATATGTGGAACCTAGAAAAATGGTACAGGTGAACTGTTTTGCAGGGCAGAAATAGAGACACAGATGTAGAGAACAAACTTATGGACACCAAGGGGGGAAAGTGGCGGGGGGCAGGGGTGGTTGTGGTGTGATGAATTAGGAGATTGGGACTGACATATATACACTAATATGTATAAAATGGATAACTAAAAAGAACCTACTGTAATAAACAAAAAAAAAAGAAAAGAAAAGAAAAAAAGAACCTACTGTAGAAAAAAATAAATTAAATTAAATTTAAAAGATAAAGAACACCAATTGAGTCAACTGTCTGGCTACATCTAGCACCTTTTTTTTTTCATTAAAACGTTTCCCCTTTAAGTGGTTAAGCAATAAAATAGCCTCAAACTTGGCTGGATTAATAGATATTTCCTTATAAATGATAAGCAATTATGGCCTTTTTTTGCTTCCTACAGAACTCACCTTTGAAACTCATCTAAGCTTATTTTCATCAAAGCAAAGGCTGTAAAAGATTGGGGGGTGAATATTGGACGTTAGCTCACACATGATTGCAAAAATAAGATCTCCCAATTATAACTCTTCAGGGGGAAACAATTAATTCCCAGAATACCAAGGTTCCTTGCTCAGTTAGATCCAACAGGTTGAAGTAGATGACTCAGTGTCCACCTCGTAGTGAGCTACTTGAAGGAACTAAGGTTTCCATGGTCTTCCCCAGTCCTCAAGTAGAGCATTTCAAATATGTCAAGTTTCTGACATTCTGCCAGTTTCAAAAGACAATTCACCAGAATGAATCAGCCCATCAAGAAAACCTGGTCTAGCCCTGTGGAGGTTCAGGGAAGTATTTGGCACGATTTCTGCCATCACATAATCTTAAAGGGCTAGGACCGAAACACGTTCAAATGGCATGACAGATAATAAACAGCACGCATCCAGAGAAGAAGAAGTGGTGCTAGCTGAAATCATATGACAAGATTTTACTGAGAAAGTGGATCATAAGCCAAGTCTTAAAGAATGGGGTTGGGGGGGAAGGACATAGACACATGGTGTGGAGAAGAAGGAACATGCCTGGTAGGGAAACGTTGGTGACATTTTAAATGGTTTCCTTCTCTCCAGCCTTGCCTCCTGGTTGTCACACTGGTTGTAACAGACACTGGAGTGACCCCCCAACACCCATTTCTTCCATCTCCTGAATTTATTCCAGCTCAAGGGTAGTAGCACTGACTGAAACCCAATTCTAGAAAATAAATCCCAAAAGATTCTCCTTATTCTTTTTTTTTTTTTTTTTTTTTTTGTGGTATGCGGGCCTCTCACTGTTGTGGCCTCTCCCGTTGCGGAGCACAGGCTCTGGATGCGCAGGCTCAGCGGCCATGGCTCACGGGCCTAGCCGCTCCACGGCATGTGGGATCTTCCCGGACCGGGGCACAAACCCACGTCCCCTGCATCGGCAGGCAGACTCTCAACCTCTGCGCCACCAGGGAAGCCCATCTCCTTATTCTTAAAAGAAAATCAAGAAGCCAATATTTCTCTCTTATTGGACAGAATAAGTATGTAGCATGTTAAGAAAACTGGAGGAAACCAGCCTTAGGATGACACTGAAACTGTGAATGATGGATGGAACCTGGGTTCCTGACGACATGGCTGAGCCACCCCATCAAACAATTCTGAACCCCACATACCTCTGGATTTCTGGTTATCTGAGATCTCCTGCTCCCTTCTATTTCATTCCATTTATTCCATTCTATTCTACTCTTTTGTCTCTTTTTTTAAAATCTAGTCAAAACCTAATTGACTTCTTAATCCACAAATGGGTCATGACCTGCAGTTTGAAAAACTCTGGACTACAGTTTTCATATGTCTAAAAACATAAAAGAGTAAATATACAATTGGAAATAGTTATGTACTTCATTGTGTGAAATATTATAAAATAGTGTATTAAGCAGTCTATATATTAAAAATTTGAAGGGACATTTATTTCCTACATTTCCAAGTACAAACTGATGTTCTGAGAAGTTGTGTGCTGCAGACCCTGTGAACTTTCACTCCCTGGAACTCTGCTTCCCATACCTCTCTTTCCCAGAAAGAGAGGCCAGGACTCTTCCTCTGTAGGAAGCACAGGACAGTGGAACAAAGTCCAAGCTCCTTCACTGACTTGACTCAGCCTTCAGGACCAAGTGCTTCTTCATGGTGTTCTGGGGACACTGGAAAACCAGAGAGTAGAATCCAGACTTAAAGTTGTAGAGAAGAAAAGGCTGCTGAAAGTTATATGCATGGAAGTTACATGTTGAAATCAGTACATGGGTAAATAATTCATTGGAGTTAGACCATGAGATCAGGCTTTTGATAAATTTAGTTTATCAGAGAAAGAATAGTGATGATTTGAGAAGACAAAACTAAGAGAAGAGGGAACAAAATTTTTTTTTAAATAAAGCATCTAGATGTTTACAATAGTGATACAGGATTAAGAGGTAAGGACCTGGGCAGAGGAAACACCACAGAGGAGACTGTCACCTGGCATTCTGGGACACCAGTTCATTAAAGTGATTCATTAAACTAAAATAATAGGCAGAGCCATCTTCGGATGTTCCTCTAGTAGATGGGTAAGGCCTTCAAAGCCAAGTCAAGTCAGGAATGAGAGGAAGATCTCAGTACATTCAACCTGAAGAAGAAAAATTCTAATGGGAAGAAAAAATGTCTTCAACTTTTAGATGGCTGTTAGAGCTGGATCCAGTTAGCAGATATTAATTACAGACAGATTATTATTCAATATTAGAAAGACATTCTTAATTATTTTAGTTATTTTATTATCAAATGGGTGACTACTGGAGGAACAAAGTCCTCTGTCATGGAAGTTGTCCAACATTGACACTTACCTGGATTTACAACGCAAGAAAATGTTGAGTTAAAGTCCAATGACAAGCAACCAGAAAACAGGCACTCCATCTGTATCCCACATCTTAGCACAGGCCCCACTATGTGGCTGGTATCCAAACACCACTGGTTAAATGTAGTATGCCCAAGGGTCTTTTCCAACTGATCACTGATTCTACAAAGTCTTGAGAGGGACAGGAATGTGGGAATGCAAAGATACCTTGGGGGAAAAAGCACATGCTTTTAGACAATACATAATGGATACAGTTCTTTAGAAAATCCCTTCAAATATTTCAAGACCACACTTCCACTGAGTACATACAGTGGCCAGCTCACAGCCCCTGACTTGGGGTATTATCAGCTGCTATAACAAAGAAGCACTAACATTTCAATGACTTGATGCAACAAAAGTTTATTTTTGCAGACACAGAGGGACATGCAGGTGATCCTGGTGAATAAGCAATTCTCCTCTACCTGGAGATTCAGAAACACAAACTTCTTCCATCTTACAGTTCTGCCTTACTTTAAAGCCTTAGAGTCATTTGCACTGGAAAGGGCTTGAAGGGGCAGGAATGCAAAGATTTTATGGGCCAGGCTTAGACATGGCACGTATGTGTTCCTTTCCCATTGCATGGAGAGCTTTCATTCACACCTAACTGCAAGGGATGCTGGGAGCTATAGTGTAGCTGGTATAAAGGTGGGCAGAAAACAGTGTTGGTGGACAGCTAGTAGTCTCCTCTGCTATAACCATGCACACACACAGATCACACACAAGCCCTCCCAGAGCTCCATCTGTGATAGCAACCATTTCAAAGGTTAAATTTTTTAAAATCCATGCCCAAGTCAATTAGCTAATGATATGCTGATAAACTTTGTAGTGATTCCACTACAATATTGAGAAAACTGCCAAAGACACATTGCAGGAGTTCATTTTCCAGGCAAGGTTGCTCATGACTGTGTCAGCTGGCATTCCGAAGCCAATGAATATACCTAATACTGGTTTCAATTCTTCCTTTGATCATTGAAAGGGATGGTATCTCAACCAGCACCTGAGATGATACATTCTAGTTTTTCAACTTATCTTATTGTTTAAAAGGTTCTTTAATACCTAGCCAATGGTTCCCTCTTCTTGGCATCAAGCCAAAACATTTTGCTCATGTCTGTCAGTGGACCCAGGCTGCCATGCCAATAAAAAGAATAGCAAGATCAAACATGAGAAAGAATTAATACCTTTGCATACCTGTCTCCTGCCTTTTCTGGTGCAGAGTGATGGACACAGTCTTGCTCTGTGACATCTGAGCTACATCCAGGAGAACAGAATCTTCAGCATTCTTGGAAAGTCAGCTGAGCCACCTACCTCTCACCTAACACCCCATCAACTGAGGCCTGATAAAGCATTATTTTTTCTACACTAATGATCAGTTACACTTTTATTACTAATTTATCAACCACCTCTCTTTTATTAAGATGACTTTATGTCTTTGCTCTTTGTTTTGAAGTCTCTCTTCCATTTGATCTTCCAGGTCAGTACTTTTTGTTCTTAACAACTATACCCTTCTTTCACAGAGCTACTGAATTTTTAAATAAAAAACTTAGTTTTCTCATTCCAAAATGTCTGGTTTCATATTATTTTTACTGTCCAGGTGTGATTGATTTGTCTCCTTCAATAGCTGCCTATTCTCAGAGTTCAGCTCGCTCCTCCACTGTCTGGGGTTCCTTGTAGATTTTCTTTGCCTGCTCCTATTTCTCTTCATCCCTGGGGCTCAAGTCAGATTAATGGGAAAACTTGAGTAGTCATGACATGACCTCATGGGGGTGCAGATTACTGCAGGTAAAGTGGCCAGCTTGTATGAGGCACCAGATGAAAGCCTCTATTCCCGCGGGGATGCTCAAGCAGAGAGATCTGCCTTCACCCAGCCTCATGGGAAGACAGGAAGTAGCACACCAGACATCTCCTCCCACAGCCCCAGAACCCGGGAAGCCCAGAGGTGCTCTTAGAATTACATGCGAGGGAGGCACAGCACACACTCTGAGGCCACAGATCACTGGGTGCCATGGAGTTCTACCACCAACCCTCAGACATCCAAGCTTGTACCCAGACTGCAAAGTTCTGCACCTGCTTGGCTTCCTCTGGCCCTTGACAGAGCCTGAGGGTCACAGCCTTCTCATCCTGCTCACTTGCAAGCCTGGCAGCCGTGCACCCAGGACAGCTGGTAGGTGACCCCAAGGAGGTGGACAAGGAGGGCATCAGAAGTGCTCACTCACTGCCAACTTCCAAGAATCTGCTCCATTAGACACAATGTTAAGAATCTTAAAATTCTTTCTGATAAGATATCATTGTTCTCTTAACTCCTTTAAGAGTGGCATTTGGCTGCTATTCAAATCTTTTAGCCAGGACTCTTGAGAACCACAAGATAATTTTTCAAGATTGAGGAATGAAAGACAAAAGACCTTTTCTTCTGACAGCTTGATTTTGTTTCAGGAAGCTACAGGGCTCTCAGCTAGTCACTGGTGTTTCTGCAGCTCCACATCTCTGTCTCATGGAGCTTGTTTGAGAACACTAATTGCTTGGCCAGGGCCAGTTGAGGGAAAATAGTTACAAGAAAGCCAACCATCATTGTGCACAGGAATCCCATAGGGATCAATAATAATGACACTCTCACACTCTTGTGCATTACTATATGCCAGACCTTCTTTGAAGGAAGTATTTTCTGCAAGGAATGTCATCAGATCATCACAACAATCCCCAATCCACCTTGATGATGCAATAGCAAGGCTTAGAAATAGTTCTAAGAAAGACAGTGTGAAATTCTCAACGTTCTAAGATCAGTAGTAGGAGTGAATGCAAGCCCTCCGCCCTTGCTCTTCATTTTTGTTGCCAAGTATCTTCTCTCAAAATCATTGACAATCTATTCTTATTACCATTTCTTAAAATGAAATATTAATTTCAAAAAAGGCCATGATCTCATAACTTTAAAAGTGAATAAACACAAACTTTATGAAAATCTCACCAAAATGTGACTATTCTACCTCCAACGGACATCACATCACAGAGAAGCTTTGCTTTTGGAAATCAATTGTTGAGGGGCATGGGCTGCCAGAGGTGTTTCCCTCTGGAAAAGGAAAAGAGGAGTCAGAAGTAGGTTCAAAGCTAGAGCCCAGCCCACGTGGCATGCTCACGTCCCTTCTGGTTTCAAAGGGATTTCACCTATTAGGTGCCATCTACCTCCTTCAAGTCTGAACAGGATAACAATCGAAGCAGCTACGGGCTGTAATGGTGACAAATGATCCCAGGGAAGAGTAAACCACAAAAACCCTGATTGCTCAGCTTGTCAGTAGAGAGTTCTGTGCTTAACTTCTACAGCCAGGCTGCTGACTCTGACTTCTAGTTCCATATTTTACTAACTTAATAATCTGGAGCAATTTACCTAATATCTCCAAGCCTCAGTTTGCTCAGCAAAATGGGAATAGTAACAGCTCAAAGAGTCATGAAGGATTAAACAAGATAATACTGTACATGTAAATACTTAGGTTAAGTGAAGCTCATTAAATGCCAGATCTTATTACCAGTAAGCAATCACTAGGTTCCAGGCATGTGCTAAGTGCTGAGAATAAATAAGATGTACCACAGGTGGCCACATCAATACCACCATCCCTCATGCTCTTCTGCAGCAAGGCTTTGCCATTCCTGCCGTCAAAGGGTGGAGTCTAATACCCCTCCCCTTGAATCTGGGCATCCCTGAAGTTTGCTTTAGCTAAAGTGTGATTTTTGCTGTATGATTTTTGCCCTCTTGGAAGCCAGCTGTCATGTGACAAGGCTCTAGCCAGATCACTGAATGATGACAGACAGCTGGACAGAGAGAAACCACAGGGAAGAGAACAAGATGCCCCAGTTAACAGCCAAGGCCAAGGCCCCAGATGGGGTCGGGGGCGGGGGGACATGGGGGATCCTCCAGCTCCAGCTAAGCCACCACTCTCACCCAAGTTCCTGACCCCAGAATCGTGACCAGTTGGTTGCCATTTTAAGCCATTAAGTTCTGGAGTGGTTTGTGATGCAGCAATAGAGAACTGAAACATAAGACCCAACCCAACGCATAGTGGAAGGTAGCAGAGACCCAGAAACTATTCCCAGGTCACGTGGAAAATGCTCCGATAGAGGTGCTAGGTCTATGCAACCTACTATGGGCACACAGCCAGGCCATGGTTCATCCAGCCGGAGCCAGAGATGAAAAAGAGAAGTCTTGGGAGGTGGGAGTGGACCGCAAAGCTGCCTGAGTAGGCACAGCCATGGGGAAAATTAAAAGACATTCCTTTTCTCCAAGAAGGGTATTTCACCTCCCAGGCAGGAGGAGCTGGCAGGCCTAGACATCTCAGAGGGAATGCATGTTCCTATGCTGTCTTAGTCACATAATTGGGCTTGTCTAATAAAAGGAACAGATATAAGTTTCACTTATTTAAGTCAGGGATAGTTTCCCATTGTCTTCTCATGCATGTGTACTTTGTGCCTTCCCAAAAAAAGATTATAAGTTCCTTGAGAGCAGGCGTTCTCTTTACTTTCTTACTTTCTACCTCCAGGGCCCACTCTGCTAACCACACACGCTACCACACTGCTTTACTTTGGTAAAAGCTCAGTTGATACAGAGTGACTGGTGGATTCATGGATTCTCATCCTTGGAAGGAAACTTCCTCTAATTTAAACTCCCTCCCAAACTCCATCAAAGCTAGTCAGCTTCAGACATAGCCACTGCTGATTTGGCAGTGGATAAATGCTATACATCTCCTGCCCCACACACAAAAGAATATAGTGATGGACCTAGAGTCTGTCATACAGAGTGAAGTAAGTCAGAAAGAGAAAAACAAATACCATATGCTAACACATATATATGGAACCTAAGGGGGAAAAAAAAAAAGGTCATGAAGAACCTAGGGGTAAGATGGGAATAAAGACACAGACCTACTAGAGAATGGACTTGAGGATATGGGGAGGGGGAAGGGTAAGCTGTGACAAAGTGAGAGAGTGGCATGGACGTATATGCACTACCAAATGTAAAATAGATAACTAGTGGGAAGTAGCCACATAGCACAGGGAGATCAGCTCAGTGCTTTGTGACCACCTAGAGGGGTGGGATAGGGAGGGTGGGAAGGAGGGAGATGCAAGAGGGAAGAGATATGGGAACATATGTATATGTATAACTGATTCACTTTGTTATAAAGCAGAAACTAACACACCATTGTAAAGCAATTATACTCCAATAAAGATGTTAAAAAAAATAATAAAAATAAAATTAAAATTAAAATAACAGGAAAAAAGAAAAGAATATAGTGAAAAGCTAACCCTCAGAGCCTTCCCAGACCTCTAGGTTGCAGCGGGTCTGAAGACCTTACCTCTGCCATGACTCCTTGTATTCCTTTATAGGAATTATCCAAATGCTTGCTAGATATCTGCCTCTCTGGACTGTAAACTCGAGGTGCTAGAAACATCTACTTTGCTCTTTCCCAGACTCTCAGAGCCTAGTGTAGTGCCAGCCATGGAGTGTATGTGTTGTATGAATCAATGAATGAATGAATTCCAATTATAAGACAGAGCCTCAAAAGCCTAGCATTTATTCATTTTTAACATATCCAGATATGCATATACAGCCAAAGAAATAGCCAAATTCATGTCAGAAAGAGACCCAAACATCTGTATTCTATGTATAGTCTATATATATTCTATTTAATGTCTATAATAATAATTAATATAAATTAAATGCTTACTATATGAACGTTGTACTGCTCCAGGTACTTACATGTCTTTGTCTCATTTTGTTCACAGGGGATTTCCTTAAGGTAGTTCCAATTATTATTCTGATTTATAAATGAGGAAATCTGTGGCACAGAGAGATTCAATAACTTGCCAAGGTCACAGAGCTGGTAAATGGTTGAGCTTAGATTCAGACCCAGGCCACTGGCATCCAGAGCAATTTCCCTTTACACAACACAGTGATTCTTCTCTTAATAAGATTCCATTAAAGTTAAATAAATAAATAAATAAGAACATCAAGAGCAACAGAAGGCTCAGGTGACGAGATGTGACCACTTTTCCCCCTGAGGGTTCTCGCCCAGTCCCAGCGAGGTCTGTGCTGAAGGCTGGCTGCATGCCCTCCACAGCCTACCAGAACTAACCTCAGGCCCAGAGGGCACTTCTGAGTGGTCAGGAGCCCAGGCAACATTGATATTGAGTGTTTAACAGAGTACGGAGGGCATCCTTTGGTTGAAGCTGTCTGAGGATCACGATGATGGGCCAGGGCCTCCTTCCAGAGAAGTGCCCTTCTCTCGAAAGGGTGGGGCCTCCTCTCCTGAGAGGAGGCCCTGATTCTAGGTCCAGCTCTGTCGTTAACCCAGCACTGGGGACATTTAGGCTCATTCTGATCCATAACAAGAACCTCAAGCTCCTTCCCAGCAGCTAAATGCTACAGATTATTTTGGAATTCACATGGCAACCTAACAGTCCCAGGAAAAGCCATTCTAACAGCACGTGGCAAGTCCTCAGTCTACTTCCAAATGATGACCAAGTGCTTGTGGGCAGAAGCTTGCGGTCTTCAAAAACAGAGTCAGGTCTCGATCGGGATCAGGCCCTGTAGCAGCAACACTATACCTATGAGACCTACAAGCACAGCTTGCCTCCAGACCAGAACTCTCTTACACATTTTGCTTTTAATAAATGGAGAAAGAGCCAGAGTTATCACACTGCATTCAGTGTGAATTTTCTCTTAACGACGTTCTGGCGGACACGTCTTTAATGTCACTGCACAGAAATAGCAGGAAGGAAAAAATTGCCATCACAAAGCTTTCTGTTTGTGTATGGGCAGACGTCAGAACATTCTGATAAGAGCTGTTCTCCAAATTCACAGCTTGATTCTTTAGTCCTTTGCCCACATTAGTGAAGCCCATGATCAAACTCAAGAGTCCCCGCTCACAATCTCGCTCCAGTGAGAGCAAAATTTAAAAATAAATATCTGCGCTGGATTTCCAGTCTCCACCAGAGAGCAGAGGAAATGACAGACTGACAAGAAGAAGCAGGGGGCGACTAGGCTTAGAGGAAAACCCACTCACCACTTCTCTTCTCCTCCCAGCCTTCTAGCCTCAAGCCCCTTCTGCTTGGTGTCCAGCTGGCTTTGACCCATTTGGAACTCACAAGAGTTTAAAATACAGTGACACCCTTGTGTGTTCAGCTTTGCTACATAAGAAAGAGACAAAGACAGAGAGAGAGAGAGAGACCCCCAAAGCCCTGACCGAGAGCTGCCTGATTCTGCTGAATGTAAACAATTTTTCTTGTAGCCAGTGTTAATACATTTGTGACCTCTGTCCTTCTATTCCCGGCTCCCTCCTGGCACACCCAGCCCCCCGACCCAGTACTGAGCTCTGAAAGCAGACTGGCCTCTAGGAAAGCTGTGGCTCCGTCAACTGTTATCTGTATGATCAGAGGCAGGTTGGTGAACTTCTCATTGCCTTTAACCCCTCTTCGGTAAAATGAGGATAATGAATGGTAAGATTCATGGAGTTGTTGTAGGGGATTAAATGGTTCGTGAGTGCAAGTGAAATTAGCATGGGAAGCATGTAGGAAACTCCAGTGTTGACCGTGAGCAATGTTATTCTTTTTATTTATCACCCTTATCTTACTATTCAAATCAGAAAGGATCTATTAACCAGAACTTCCACCAGGACAGAAGTTCATTAACACTAATGTATACATCAGTGCTGTATTTTCATGTTTGACCTTACATGTCTAACTGGGAAATGAAAGGCTGTTTCCCCAGGTTTCATTTATTCAACAAATATTTATTGAGAACATACTATCTACTGGGTATTATCATGTATTTCTAGTACATGAGGAGGGCTCAGAAAATGTTGATGAATGAATGAGTGAATGAATGGGTGAGAATGACCCTCCCACAGATGCTCCTCTTGGATGCAGTTGCAGAGGCCACTGGGGCATAGAGGCTTGTCCGTCCCTTCATCCCAGCTCCTTCCAGACCTGAATGCCTTCCACTCCCACCTAGGGCTGCAGAGCCCCTGGCTTAGCCCTTCTCTTGTTTCCTTGCTTGGCTTCCAACCAAAAGGTTCTGACAAAGGAGCAGTCACTAGAACACATCCTCTTTGTATTACTATAGTCAGGTGTTATAAAGGATGCTCAAAAAGAAGGCATCTCACATGCATATGGAAAGTACCTTCTGCCTTTAATCCAATCAAGGATTTATTCTGCCCTGTATAACAAGACCATCTCCCAAACTTTAGATACTGAGTGAGAAAGAAATTTTTTGCAGAGCTGGCCTAGGCTGTGGTCAGCACATAGCATCTGTGCTTTCATAAGCTCTGGGAATAGTCTAGCTGTACCTTCATCCTTATCTCCATGGAGTGGACACTGATTGATTTTTGGCCACCAATATCCATCCTCCCTTGTTTTGGTGATTTGAGGCATGCCCCCTCCTCTGGAAGTATGACTTGGGTAGGACCCTACCCCAGGCTCCAAAATGAAGCAAGTGTCAGCATGGCCCACAGGGATGGGTAATGGGGGACTCCTGGCTCAAGTTGGTCCAATCAGAATGAATCGCAGGACTAAGAGCAGGGGATTCCAAGAGGAAACAGTCTCTTCCTTTACATTTAATATGGACTTGGGGAGAGTGACCTTGGACTTATGGGGGCCACAAGATAGCACCTGGGAATGAAGCAAGTACAGGCAAAGACAGACCTGAGTCCCAGGAATAGATTGCCCTGATGATTTCACCTGAGCCCCTGAATCATGCTTGAAGTCAAATTTCCTCTGGATTTTTCAACTCTGTGGGTTAATTCTTTTGTCTCTTCTTAAGCCTGTCAAGGTTCCTTTTTTATTTACAACCAAGAGAGTCCTAGGTTACCCACAGATCTTGTCACAGTGCCTAAAGTTTCACATTGCTTATTCGCTTGTATTAATAGAGGAAATAAAGCTGAAAATTGCAAATATGCTATCAACCATCAGCCCAAAAGTGATTTGTAGTTTGATAACTGTCATTTTTATTTACTTGGTAATACAATTTGACATTAAGCATTCCAAGGATAGAACCCAAAATCACACTGAACAAAAGCAGAAAAGTCCACCATGAAGTTTCTTAGCCTATACCACTCCTTTTATGTGATGTCCCTTGGAGTTCTCTGAAGAACAATAACCCAAACACTGGGAGGTAATGAAAACTTCTTGAACTTGTGGAGCTTGCAATGGGCTATGAATGGATAGGATAGTAGAGGCGAAGGTAAAAGGAAAAATAAAATTTTTTTTGGCAAGCCGTTTGTTTCCAGTGACTTCCAGAGACACCATATACCATAGAAGGAGAACCCAGAATTGTCTTCCTTGGATTCTCTGTTAGATTGTTTATGAGCCACTTTTTCAATGTCTTTATCCAAAGTTGGCCAATCAGGTGGAGCTTTATAAGCCCATGAGCTTGAGACTCTTCGATTCACTCCATCAATGATATTTACTGAGCACCTACCATGCACATCGGATCAGATGCTGTACTAGTTACTGAGCACTGGAGATTTAAAGATGAATGAGCACCCAAGGAGCTTAGAGTCCATGAGCAATGCAGACAATGCCCCCCAAGACTATAATAGAGTGTGATTAATGCCATTACAGAGCTGAACATGTGGCAATGACTAGGACACCTGTCCCAGGCTAAGAAGGGACTCAGGACAAAGAGATTTTTGAGCAGGCATCAGCCAGGAAATGGGATGTAGGGATGGCCATTGCAGGAAGAAAGAATAACATTGGCAAAGGAAAGGTGGTATGAAAAACTATGGGGCATTTAGTGCACTGGATTTGGTAAACTGAGCTCAGGTACAAGAATGGGAAACAATGCGGGAAGAAGCAAGCACTTTGTCATAGTGGCTCCTTCTGCCAATCCAAGGACTGCATTTGTCTGGGGAAGCCTTCAGTGGCTCCCCATTTGCTACGGAATAAATTCTAAAACTCTGGACTCCTTGAATCAAGACCAGCAAGATGTGCTTTTGCTTTTTCACATTCTAATAGCAAAAAAAAAAAAAAACAAAAAAAACAACCTATATGATGAGGGCAGAGTCTGAAGGCACTCCCTGCCTGGCTTGGCATTTTTGTTCAGATCGACTGTATCCTTTTCCTTATCTCGATTTTCCTGGTAACCCTGGGCCCAGGAGATGAGAGGAGCCACAGATATCCCCACCAAGTCCCACACTCACCCACCATCAGCCCATACTTAGCTTAGAATCATTTTTCATTTGGTATGAAGTCATTTTTAAAGTGCCTGCTTCTCATTAGGAAGGTAACCCGATAGCCCCTGCGGGAGATGCACAAGAAGCAGAAGTGAAACAGCCTTTTTCTTCAGACTCTGGCATTTTCCCTCACTGGCTTTCCTTCTGAGCATCAGTGTTGATGAGGCTTTTCTGTTCAGAAGACTCTGCCTAAATCTTAGACTCTGTGGTATCTGCTGTTACTGCTTTGTCTGTGTATTTATGCTGGTTTTGATGGACATCTTTTCATAAAACGGTTCAGGTCCAAAAACATTTTCCCACGTGAGGATCCTCCATGGTTCAAATATGTCCCAGGTGTGGCTCCTTGGACATTCAGTTTACACGTGATTCTCATTACACAGTCCCCAAGGGCTGTGAAAACATTTTCTTGAGCTGCCCCCAAACATCCACAACTGTGAACTGGTAAACACCAATTGGAAAAGTACTGTTTATTTAAACTGCAGCCCAGGCAGTCCCCCAGCCTAATGCCTACTCAGGTTCTCCACAGCTCCATCAGCCTCCTGGCCAACACACCCAAGGTGGCTCTTGCCCCACCTAAGAGACCCTTAGGTCTCTCAACGTTCCTCAGCCTTGCCCTGGATTTTCTGACTCCAGGACACAGAAGCAAAGAGACCCGTGCAAGCAGAAGTTGCTATCAGACTTCTGAAGCCCACATCCTGATCTACTCGCTAGCTCACACTTCAATTTGCACAACTGGACTTGCTTATTTAGCCTTTTAAAAATACTACTGTTTGATAATCCTTTAGCTAAAAGCAGTCCACAGAAGGGACCTGACCAGATCACTAAGGGAAACGTAGCTTGCAGAAAATAACACTGGACCAACAAGAGGGAAAAAAAGGAGCATTCGTGAAGGAACATTTTAGGAAGACTTTGGAAAAGTTATTTTCCTTTCTGTGCTTCAGTTTCCTCACTTGTAAAATTAGGACTTAGACCAGAGCCCTAAGCTACCAAAACACTGTGATTGAAAATACCATGTTGAAATACTATGATTCTATTATATTGAATATGGGTCATTAATAAAGTAAATGTGTCAGTTTAACTTGAATAATAACATTCTCTTCTTTGCGAAGCATATGAGAACCAAAATCTCATATTTGTCATCAATAAAAAGTCATCTTTAGAGTGGAAATAAAAGAGAAAATCCTTAAACATGTGTAATACATGGAATAGGGATTAAGATAGTGAGGTGGGGGTTTTTTTTTGAGCATTCTTTAAAAGTATTCTTATAAAAGGCAAACTTCACTCCAGAGGTTTAAAACCATTCCCAGCAGCAAGCAGCAGCAGACATGAAAATAAAGAAGAAAGTCATCAGCCATGATGAGAGGTCTGGCTGAGCTCCACCATGCCCCACACCATCTCCAGATAACTTCGAGAGAGGTTTGTAAGAGAGCCACTGTACATGGGAACCCTGGGCCTGATCTAGGGGAGGTCCTTGGTGACAGAAGCAACCCTCAGTCCCTTACACTGGTCAAGCTCCTCTGCAGAGAAAAGAAAGAGGAATGAAAGGGCAGCTCAATACAGACATTCAGTTACAGGAACTGAGATCTGAGTTTAATTTGAACCCCTGAGGAGTGCCAATATTGCAGGTGAGGCTAGAAAAGATGACAGCTATAAAAGAAGTCAGATTGGCCATGGAAGCTGAAGGTTCTAGAAAAGGAACTCTCAGGCCCAGGGTGCCACACTGGTGCTGAAGGTATGGGGTTAGGGTCCAGGATTCAAGGAATCTAGCCATAGTGTCAGTATCCTGGTTCCAGCAAGAAATTGGATTGCTGACTCTGAAACCCAGTCTACTCTCCAGTGGCAGATGGTGCAGGGACTGGTGGTGAATCAAGCTTCCGGGAAGGATGGGCTCCAGAACCAGATGGTGGTATCAGACCTTAATGAGGTAAGAAAACTCTGATCTGCCTCCATCCCCTCCCCTGAACTGCTCCTAAATCACTCTTCTTAC
Source organism: Hyperoodon ampullatus (assembly GCF_949752795.1). NCBI lineage: Eukaryota > Metazoa > Chordata > Mammalia > Artiodactyla > Ziphiidae > Hyperoodon > Hyperoodon ampullatus. The sequence goes on along the minus strand of NC_136919.1, from coordinate 41,474,853 downwards.
ATCTTCCATCTAGTTTGGATACTTGACTTGATGACCTGTTTGCTGTCATGAGTTCCCTGGAAACCTCGGCTAACTGGCCTGAGGTTACTCCTCACTTTTGCCTGGCTCATCACACACTATAGAGCCATGGAAGGTTATTGCATCCTTGTTGATCCTTGGGATATAGCCCTGCCTCTGGACCCCAGCCAGCACTTCAGCAAAAATTGTGGGATCCAGAAAAGATCCCAACTCCAGATGTATGGGGTTTTTTAGTCATTTTTTTTGACATATATGACATCACCAGTAGAGACTAGAACCTACTTCATAGACAGTTTCCATTAGGTTTTTCCACATGAGGGCAGTGAAAAGCAGTCCCGTGTGTATCTCATACTTCTAGGAGGCCCTCCGTCATTAACTGGTTCCAAGGCAATCATTCAAGACACATATTCAGTCCTGACTGTTAGAGTTCTAAGTCCTTATCAGTGACTCCAAATTCTAACTTATCCTGGACCTTCTAGATTTTCACACCAGCTTTTCCTGCTTTGGGGCTTCATATCTTTCTAGAGAATTTAGATCTGCCTGCTGTAGTCATCTCAGGGAAGCATTAAAAGTCAAGAATTTTCCAGGCTACATCCATACCCTACCCTGAGGCTTCAGGATCACTTTAAAAAAAGGAAGGGGGAGATGTGGGGAGAGTGGCACACCCGGAAAGAGCATGGAAGTTTCGTGTCTCATCCCACATACTTTTCTCTATGCATCTCTCACATCTGGCTGCACCCGAGTTATATCCTTGTGTAATAAACAGGTAATCTAGTACAATCATTCATACTACAGAACCACTTCCAGAGGACTTTGGATTCCACAAGAGAAACCATCAATGGGGACCTTTGGGAAACATTTGATTACCCAGTCATGTGGCTGACAGGGTCTTGTTGCTCTGGCCTGGTGTCAGGCCTGAGCCTCTGAGGTGGGAGAGCCGAGTTCAGGGCACTGGACCACCAGAGACATCCCAGCACCATGTAATATCAATTGGTGAATGCGCTTCCACAGATTTCCATCTCAGTGCTAAGACCCAGCTCCACCCAACAGCCAGCAAGCTCCAGTGCTGGATGTCCCATGCCAATCAACTAGCAAGACAGGAACAAAACCCCACACATTAGCAGAGAGGCTGCTTAAAATCATACTAAGTTCACAGACACCCCAAAACACACCACCAGACGTGGCCCTACCCACCAGAAAGAAAAGATCCAGCCTCATTCACCAGAACACAGTCACCAGTCCCCTCCACCAGGAAGCCTACACAAGCCACTGAACCAAACTCACCCACTGAGGGCAGACACCAAAAACAACGGGAGCCACAAACCTGCAGACTGTGAAAAGGAGATCCCAAACACAGTAAGTTAAACAAAATGAGAAGACAGAGAAACATGCATAAGATGAAGGAGCAAGGTAAAAACCCACCAGACCAAACAAATGAAGAGGAAACAGGCAGTTTACCTGAAAAAGATTTCAGAGTAATGATAGTAAAGATAATCCAAAATCTTGGAAATAAAATGGAGAAAATATAAGAAGAGTTTAACAAGGACCTAGAAGAACTAAAGAGCTAACAAACAGTGATGAAAAACACAATAAATGAAATTTAAAATTCTCTAGAAGGAAACAATAGCAGAATAACTGAGGCAGAAGAACGGATAAGTGACCTGGAAGGTAAAATAGTGGAAATAACGAACATAGAGCAGAATAAAGAAAAAAGAATAAAAAGAATTGAGGACAGTTTAAGAGACCTCTGGGACAACATTAAACACAACAACATTTGAATTATAGGGGTCCCAGAAGAAGAAGAGAAAAAGAAAGGGTCTGAGAAAATATTTGAAGAGATTATAGATGGAAACTTCCCTACCATGGGAAAGGAAATAGTCAATCAAGTCCAGGAAGCACAGAGAGTCCCATACAGGAAAAATCCAAGGAGAAACATGCCAAGACACATATTAATCAAACAATCAAAAATTAAATACAAAGAAAAAGTATTAAAAACAACAAGAGAAAAGGAACAAATAGCATAAAAGGGAATCCCCATAAGGTTAACAGCTGATCTTTCAGCAGAAATTCTGCAAGCCAGAAGGGATGGCAGGACATAATTAAAGTGATGAAAGGGAAAAACCTACAAGATTACTCTACCCAGCAAGGATCTCATTCAGATTCAACAGAGAAATTAAAACCTTTACAGACAAGCAAAAGTTAAGAGAATTCAGCACCACCAAACCAGGTTTACAACAAATACTAAAGGAACTTCTCCAAGCAGGAAGCACAAGAGAAGGAAAAGACCTACAAAACCAAACCCAAAATGATTAAGAAAATGATAATATGAACATACATATCAATAATTACCTTAAATGTAAGTGGATTAAATTCTCCAACAAAAAGTCATAGATTGGTTGAATGGATACAAAAACAAGACCAGTATATATGCTGTCTACAAGAGACCCACTTCAGATCTAGGGACAAATACAGACTGAAAGTGAGCGGATGGAAAAAGATATTCCATGCAAATGGAAATCAAAAGAAAGCTGGAATAGCAAGTCTCATATAAAACAAAATAGATGTTAACATAAAGACTATTACAAGAGACAAAGAAGGATGCTACATAATGATCAAGGGATCAATCCAAGAAGAAGATATAACAATTGAAACTATTTATGCACCCAACATAGGAGCACGTCAATACATGAGACAAATGCTGACAGCCATAAAAGGGGAAATCAACAGCAAAAAGAATAATAGTAGGGGACTTTAATACCCCACTTTCACCAATGGACAGATCATCCAAACAGAAAATAAAAAAGAAAACATAAGCTTTAAATCACACATTAAACAAGATGGACTTAATTGATATACATAGGACATTCCATTCAAAAACAACACAATATACTTTCTTCTCAAGTGCTCATGGAACGTTCTCCAGGATAGATCACTTCTTGGGTCAAAAATAAAGCCTTGGTAAATTTAACAAAATTGAAATTGTATCAAGTACCTTTTCCAACAACAACGTTATGAGACTAGATATCAATTACAGGGAAAAAAACTGTAAAAAATACAAACAAATAGACGCTAAACAATACGCTACTAAATAGCCAAGAGAACACTGAGGAAATCAAAAACATACCTGGAAACCAATGACAATGAAAACACGATGACCCAAAACCTATGGGATGCAGCAAAAGCAGTTCTAAGAGCGAAGTATATAGCAATACAATCCTACCTCAAGAAATTAGAAACATCTCAAATGAACAACCTAACCTTACACTTAAAGCAATTAGAGAAAAAAGAACAAAAACCCCCAAAGTTAGCAGAAAGAAAGGAATCATACAGACCAGATCAGAAATAAATGTAAAAGAAATGAAACAATAGCAAAGATCAATACAACTAAAAGCTGATTCTTTGAGAAGATAAACAAAATTGATAAACCATTAGCCAGACTCATCAAGAAAAAAAGGAAGAAGATTCAAATCAATAGAATTAGAAAGGAAAAAGGAGAAGTAACAACTGACACTGCAGAAATACAAAGGATCATGAGAGGTTACTACAAGCAGCCCTATGCCAATAAAATGGACAACCTGGAAGAAATGGACACACTCTTAGAAAAGCACAAACTTCTGAGACTGAACCAGGAAGAAATAGAAAATATAAACAGACCAATCACAAGCACTGAAATTGAAACCGTGATTTAAAATATTCCAACAAACAAAAGCCCAGGACCAGACGGCTTCACAGGCAAATTCTATCAAACATTTAGAGAAGAGCTAACACCTATCCTTCTCAAACTCTTCCAAAATATAACAGAGAGAGGAACACTCCCAAACTCATTCTATGAGGCCACTATCACCCTGATACAAGAAACAAAAAAAGATGTCACAAAAAACAAAAACTACAAGCCAATATCACTGATGAATACAGATGCAAAAATCCTCAACAAAATATTAGCAAACAGAATCCAACAGCACATTAAAAGAATCATACACCATGACCAACTGGGGTTTATCTCAGGATGCAAGGATTCTTCAATATACACAAACCAATCAGTGTGATACACCACATTAACAAACTGAAGGATAAAAAAACATACAATCATCTCAATAGATGGAGAAAAAGCTTTTGACAAAATTCAACACCAATTTATGATAAAAACTCCCCAGAAAGTAGCCATAGAGGGAACCTACCCCAACCTACCCCAACATAATAAAGGCTATATATGACAAACCCAAAGCCAACATCATTCTCAATGGTGAAAAAATGAAACCATTTCCTCTAAGATCAGGAACAAGACAAGGTTGCCCACTCTCACCACTATTATTCAACATAGTTTTCGAAGTTTTAGCCACTGAAGTCAGAGAAGAAAAAGAAATAAAAGGAATGCAAATTGGAAAAGAAGAAGTAAAACTGTCACTGTTTGCAGATGACATGATACTATACATAGAGAATCCTAAAGATGCTACCAGAAAACTACTAAGGCTAATCAATGAATTTGGTAAAGTAGCAGGATACAAAAGTAATGCACAGAAATCTCTTGCATTCCTATACACTAATGATGAAGAATCTGAAAGAGAAATTAAGGAAACACTCCCATGTACCACTGCAACAAAAAGAATAAAATACCTAGGAATAAACCTACCTAAGGAGACAAAAGACCTGTATGCAGAAAACTATAAGACACTGATGAAAGAAATTAAAGATGATACAAACAGATGGAGAGATATACCATGTTCTTGGATTAGAAGAATCAACATTGTGAAAATGATTATTCTACCCAAAGCAATCTACAGATTCAGTGCAGTCCCTATCAAACTACCAATGTCATGTTTCACAGAACTAGAACGAAAAAATTTCACAGTTTGTATGGAAACACAAAAGACCCCGAATAGCCAAAGTAATCTTGAGAAAGAAAAACGGAGCTGGAGGAATCAGACTATACTACAAAGCTACAGTAATCAAGACAATATAGTACTGGCATAAAAACAGAAATATACATCAGTGGAATAGGATAGAAAGCCCAGAGATAAACCCATGCACATATGGTCACCATATCTTTCACAAAGGTGACAAAAATATACATTGGAGTAAAGACAGTCTCTTCAATAAATGGTGCTGGGAAAACTGGACAGCTACATGTAAAAGAATGAAATTAGAACACTCCCTAACACCATACACAAAAATAAACTCAAAATGGATTAGAGACCTAAATGTAAGGCCAGACACTATCAACCTCTTAGAAAAAAACATAGGCAGAATACTCTATGACATAATTCACAGCAAGATCCTTTTTTACCTACCTCCTATTGAAATGGAAATAAAAACAAAAATAAACAAATGGGACCTAATGAAACTTAAAAGTTTTGCACAGCAAAGGAAACCATAAACAAGACCAAAAGACAACCCTCAGAATGGGAGAAAATGTTCACAAATGAAGCAACTGACAAAGGATTAGTCTCCAAAATTTACAAGTAGCTCATGCAGCTCAATATCAAAAGAAAAACAACCCAATCCAAAAATGGGCAGAAGACCTAAATAGACATTTCTCCAGAAAGATGTATAGATTGTCAACAGACACATGAAAGGATGCTCAACATCACTAATCTTTAGAGAAATGCAAATCAAAACTACAATGACCTATCACCTCACACCGGTCAGAATGGCCATCATCAAAAAATCTAGAAACAATAAATGCTGGAGAGAGTGTGGAGAAAATGGAACCCTCTTGCACTGTTGGTGGGAATGTAAATTGATACAACCACTATGGAGAACAGTATGAAGTTTCCTTAAAAAACTAAAATTAGAACTACCATATGACCCAGCAATCCCACTACTGGGCATATACCCTGAGAAAACCATAGTTCTAAAAGAGACATGTACCAAAATATTCATTGCAGCTCTATTTACAGTAGCCAGGACATGGAAGCAACCTAAGTGTCCATCAACAGATGAATGGATAAGAAGATGTGGCCCATATATACAGTGGAATATTACTTAGCCATAAAAGGAAATGAAATTGAACTGTTTGTATGAGGTGGATGGACCTAGAGTCTGTCATACAGAGTGAAGTAAGTCAGAAAGAGAAAAACAAATACTGTATGTTAACACATATATATGGAATCTAAAACAAAAAAAAAATTGGTTCTGATGAACCTAGGGGCAGGACAGGAATAAAGATGCAGACATAGAGAATGGGCTTGAGGACAGGGGAAGGGGGAAGTTTAAGCTGGGAAGAAGTGAGAGAGTGGCATGGACATATATTCACTACCAAATGTAAAATAGATAGCTAGTGGGAAGCAGCTGCACAGCACAGAGAGATCAGCTCGGTGCTTTGTGACCACCTAGAGGGGTGGGATAGGGAGGGTGGGAAGGAGACACAAGAGGGAGGGGGTATGGGGTTATATGTATGCATGTGGCTGATTCACTTTGTTGTGCAGCGGAGACTGGCACAGCATTGTGGGGCAATTATATTCCAATAAACATATTTTTTAAAATGTAGGAATACCAAAATAGAGTTTAGCATTAGATATTTGCGTCAAACGTTAATATTTTTAATGCAAAAAGTATGATGCAGTACAATTGGAATATAATTAATCTACTCACAACACAGAAGTTTCGTCCTAAAAGTTTGTAGAGAGTTAGGTCTTAGAATGAGATACAAAGTTTTACATCATTCTCATTCAATCTTTTAACCCATACACAATTTCATTTGGATATGAACTCAAGCGTTCCAATGGCAGGCCCTTTGTAAAAGTGAGCCCTGGTTGGAGTGAACTCCCTGGCCCCCACCTGACAGGTGCTTTTTTTTTTTTTCCAGTTGAAGTATAGTTGTTTTACAATATTGTGTTAGTTTCAGGTATATAGCAAAGTGATTCAGTTATATATATATATTTTTTCAGATTATTTTCCATTTTAGGCTATTACAGAATTGAATATAGTTCCCTGTGCTATAGAGTAAATCCTTGTTGCTTTTCTAATTTACGTACAGTGGTTTGTATCTGTTAATCCAATACTTCTAATTTATCTCCCTTCCCCACCTCCCAAAGGCAGGTTCTTTCTCCATACCAAACCCCACCTCAGCTAGTCAAACCACCCCTGCTCTGCACCCCCTGAGGTTGAAGGTACTTAGACAAATCCAATCCTAATGATTCACACTAGTAGAAGCACCTAATGGGAACAATGACACAGAATATACTCAATTTGATTTCCATATGCATTGCCCTTCCCTCTCTTCTGCTGGCCAACACAGGATTTCTAGTTTATTTTTTCCAAATAATGGAGGACTTTTGTGGGTATGGAAAGATGGGTGATGAAGAAGAGACTAGAAAAAGTCCAGGTAAGGAAGGTCCTTCTGGCTTCTGAACAACCAGGAGAGAGAGAGCTCTCCCAACTCTCTCTGATCCTTCTCAGCTGTCTGCTCAAGCCATCCTGAAAGATGAGGCTACTGAAATGTCAGTGAAGAAGTTGAACCCAAAGCAATGCCAAGCTTTGTCAAACTCTCTGTATAGCCTCCAGCTACCAGCACTGGAATATTAGTGTGGATAATGCTCTTCCTCCAGCACCATTTCTTATGTTGATGAAATTCCTCCCTTTGTAAGTCTCTGTAAATAATGGCCCATCCCCCTTCCAAAGATGGAAAAAACCTTGATATCCATTTTCCCAGCCCTCTCAACAGCTAGGACATGGCTGCATGGTTTACATGTAGTCAATAAGCAGCATCCACCCAGCCCTTTGAATCCAGAGGGAGTTACAATTAAAGTTACTCACAGTGGCTTTAGGGAAGTGGGCAGTGGCATAGGGGACGGGAGTGCAGGTGTTGCCAGGGGCACACCTTACAGAGACCATGCCCGGGGTGGGACTGTGGCCATGCTTCCTTGCTCCCTCTGGAGCCTGTTCATCAGCCTTCCCATCTACTGTGTTATTACCTGATACCTGATCATGTTCACATAAATCTTTCTCCTGGTTAAGTTAAAGAGAGTCCATTTGTGTTCAAATAAAATACAGATCAGGTTGGATTCGACTGATTTTTCTATTCCCCTTTGTTGAACTCAAGAGTGGCCATGTGTCTTGCTTGAGTATAAGAAATGTGAGCAGAAATAACCACGTGTCACTTCTGGGAAGAACTTTTAAGGACCAGCCCATAGTTTGCACTGTCTCTTCTCCTTCTGCCAGAGGGGACAAACACCAATATTTCAGAGAGGCCAAGGACCAGCTGACCTATTCTGTCAAAGGCCAGAAAGTGAAGATTTTTGGCATTATGGGCTTTACCGTCTCCATTGCAACTACTCAGTTCTGTTGTTGTAGCACATAAATAATGTGTAAATGAATGACCATGTCTAGATTTCAATAAAATTTTATTTACAAAGACAGAAGGCAGGCTGGATTTGGCCCACGATGCATAGTTTCACAACCCTGAGATAGACACAGCTTTGTCAGCCTCAGTCCTTGGAAAAAGAAGATGAGGAGCAGAAACACAGCAACTTACAACAAGCAGGTAGCCTGGGTGAGAAATACAACTTTGGTTTTATAAGTCACTTAGCTTTGGGGGTCATTTGTTACCATGACATGACACAGCCTATACTGACTGATACATGAATAGACAGAGATAACCTCCATGAAAGTAAACAAAAGTTGTTTTATGTGATTTGATGAGGTTGGATCTATGGAATGAGGCAAAAACTTTACGTTTCGAGGTCAAAGAGCCTTTGGTTCTGTGATATGGTTTCAAAGGGACTACTGGTGCCTGTGACACCATGACCCTTTGTGATGATTCACAGAGCAGCAGTGCAGTTCTACCTCAGAGTGGACCACTGGGACAGGAGCCCAGAGGACTGAATTCGAGTCCTCCACTCGCCTCAAATTATCCGTGAGACTCTGAACACTCACTTCCTCTCTGGGTCTCAAGTTCCCCATGTGAAAACAAAATGGTGCACTGGCTCTGAGACACCTTCCTCAGCCGCTACCATTCACAGGCTCCCCCTAAGGGCATTGTTTACCAGATGCCTGACAATAGCAAGAGGTACCCAATGACCGTGGGTCACAAGCAGCACCCTATCTGCCGGCACATGCACACTGAGCTCCTGGAAGGGGGCGGCATTTTCCAGAACCACAGGAAGCAGCACGATGGAGCCAGCAGAACAAAGCCTCCCAGGATGAAATATGAGTTTTGTGCCCATGCTTCTCTTCATCCCTTCCCTACTGAGAATTTAACACTCAGCAGTTTAGTCACTCTTGGCCTTGGGAATAAATTCCTTCATGCTCTTGGTTGTTTCCAAAGTATGTTCTCATCTCAGATTCAGTAGAAATATATTTTTTTAAATCGAGGCTGAAAGCCGAAAGCCAGGACCCCTCATTTCTTTCTTTACTTTTATGCCCATAATAGCATTGAGGACCTTCTCAGGGCCAACAGCACACACCGTACCAGACCCAGCCCAGCGTCTGGTGCCGCTAGTGTCTGTTCCTATGAAATTCCAGTTTAATCCCCACGCCAGAGGCTTAATCCCTGAACCCTGAATCAGTCCTTGGCAGAGAGACGGCTCTCAGCCGACTTGTAATTTTCCACCCTCCAAAACCCCCCAGGCCAGTCAATGACTCAGCAAGCTCTGGGGTTCTGGGGTGAGAACATGTACCCAGCCCTGCTGTCATCTCAGGTCAGGACACTCAGGCAGGGAAGAGTGGAAGGGAAGGCTTGCCAAGGTCCTCATCTGCTCTAAGATTCTTTCCTAATAACTGGCCATAACATCTGGGTTTGCCACCATTACTGTCATTCTTTTGTCTGTGGCAGAGGTCAGCAAACTACACTCACAGCCCAAATCAAGCCCGTCAAATGTTTTTGCAAATAAAGTTTTATTGGAACACAGCCACACCTGTTTACTTCTGTATCATCAATGGTGGCTTTCCTGCTACAGCAACAGAGTTGCTATTGTAACAGAGACCAATGGCCCATAAAGCTGAAAATATTTACTAACTGGCCCTTTATAGAAAATGTTGGCTGACCCCTGGTCTGGTATTTTCTACCAAAAGCAGTTTTATGTTACATTAACTCATCAACAGCTCTGAAAATACTGTCAGGCTAGTTAGTCTTCAGGATGATGAATAGGGAGCAAGACCCTAAAGATTACGGGACAGGTCAGATGAGTATGTTTGTGTGTGCGTGTGCAGTGTGTGCAGTGTGTGTGCATAAATTAGATATGCCATCTAGGGAAGGGAAAACTGAAAAAAAAACTTGAATACTTAATAAGTTTAAGCAACGCTTTTAAGAAGACTCTGGGAAGGTAGCAAATAGACGTCAGAACACTGGGCCTTGGGAGAAAAAAAACAATTTATCATTATTATTAATGATATTACTATTATTGTAGACAAAGTGTTTCACACACACATCACCTTATTTAATTTCCCCTCTGAAACCACATGAGGTATTATGGAGGATGTAAACTTTATATTGGAGGGTGCTGAGTTCTGAAATGGCTCACCCAAGGTTACCTGGTGAATGGGACTAGAATCCCTTTCTTCTACTTCTGAGTCTAGTGCCTTTTACCAGGGACGTTTAAGACTTCCTTCAAGATTTGCCTCAGGCTGAATATACACCAGAACCAGATGTGCCCTTTGACAGGGGACCAAAAAGCCTAATAGTGCCTGATTGGGAACACAGCCGACACATGCTAACACAGGACAAAGGAGGGGAATGCCAGTTACAGCCTCCTCACACTCATCCCCCGCTGCCACACCTGCGCCATATGCGCCACAGTAATTCCAGACACTGCCTCCAGTGCCTCAGCTTCCTCTATATCTGACTTTGACCCAAAGCTCAAGGTTTAAAATGATAATAATAACCAAAAACACCAGATGCCTACCTTTAACTTACAATATTTGAGCTAATTCTAACAACCCTCTGAGGCTGTAGTTACATTCTTGTTTTATAAGAATACTGAGGCTCAGGGAGGTTAAGTAACTTGCCTAAAGTCACACAGCTGATAAGAGAGGGAACCAGAACACAGATCAGCTCCGAGTCCAGTCGGTGCTCCTCAGAATGGCGAGGATCAACACCTCAGTGTGAACTGAGACACTAACAAGAGTGTGCAAGAGGGACACAGAGGGAAGCGAAGATGTTACTGGAAGAAGGAGAGAGCACGCCAGTCCTCCTACAAATTCTGCGTTGCCAGGGGTGTGTCCTTGTCCACGGTAACCTGGGAAGACCTGCAGCTGGGGCAGCGATGAGAAGGCCAAGGAAAGAAGTCTAGCTTTCCCGCCTGAAGCCCAAAGATTTCCTCTCTTCCCTTTTTTCTCCACAAAATCTATCTTTGGTTACTAATCAATGGCATTTTCATCATTAACATAACTCTTCAGGACACGTGAGCCATGTTATAATTAAACAGGATTTATAGTCAGTAGGTTTGCAAAAGTCAAAGAACTATAGTTAGGCCTGAAGGAAGTTAGGAATTCATGAAGAAAAGAGATTGAATGTCAAAACCAAACAATAGTAGAGAAAGTTTTAAAACAAAACATGACATTCGTTCTGCATTTTTCTCCTGATTCCCACATCTTAAGCTGCCAGTGTGTGTACTGTGACAAAGGAAAAAAAAAAAAAAAAGATGATCCTGAAATGTATCTTTTAGGGCCACTACTTCGGGGCCTGAGCAATTCGTTAAATCTCTTCCATATTAATTTAAAAATTCAAAATAAAAACCCCAATGCTTTGAATTTTCCATGTAGCTTTTATTCTTCATCTCTGGCTCTAATGAATTAGAAGGCATGATTTTTCCCCTATAGGAAAAGGTCTCTCTCGTACTTAAGCAGTCTGAAAAGAAAGTGTGAGACCCCATGTCTTGACTCTGTCTGCACATCTGGTGAGCCCATCAGAGTAAATCCAAACCGCAAAGGCCAAGCTGAATGTGAGCAGAGGCCCAAAGGGGAGGAAACGCTCGTGTGATGCTCTGCGCTCTCTCAGAGCAGAGTGAGTTCTTCCTTCTCTGCTCTGAGCAGAAGAGAGATCTTTGCAACCACAAAGAGTTACAGACTAGGAAAGTTTCCATCTATCTCTTAGCCATATTTTTCTAAGCATATTTGCAGTGTAATTCCCTGGCTAGTGACTCTTAACAGTTTTCGTGTGTGTGTGTGTGTGTGTGTGTGTGTGTGTGTGCTAACCACAGACTCTCTCTCTTCTTTTGCCTATGTTGACTTGCTGTGCCCCATTATCTCTGTACTTTGTGACTTAGAAGGTCAGAGACACTGTTCCCTGGAGAAGACCAAGGGAAGGAAGGAAGCTGAAACAAAAATGTTTTCTCAGTGAAGTGACCTGATTACACACAGAGTGACTATTTCTAAGCCATCTCATAACTGCCCCCATTCAGTGCTGGAGGAAATCCACAAAAGCTGTAGAGGCCTCCTCCCGCATCTGCTACTGGCTAAGCAAAAACTGCAGCTGCCTGGGGGAGCGGGCGTCAAAATGATGAGATCGTCCTTACTGCTGGGGGCTGGTAGGTACCAGTGGGCATGGAGAGTTTGGAAGGAGGGATACACCTTCCCGATGACCAAGGGGTTCCCCTGGGTTAAGTGTAGTGCCAAGTATAAATTCTGCATCATCCGTTGGGGGTTGAATCTTGGCTCCACCATGGCAAGCTGTGTGACTTGAGACACTCTGCTTATTCAAGTCCCTGTGCCTCAGTATCCTTATCTGTAAAATGGGTGACTGTGAAAATTGATGCAATGAAATGAGTGAGTGCCCAGAATATAACATCAGCTATTATTATTATTGTCTGAGTTCCTTACTGACACCCACAGAGCCCTTATCCCTCTCCTCCTCCCTCCAGAACATTCCATCCTGGTCATCATTCTATTTCTCAATCAGGCCAAGATCTTTTCCCTCCAGACCCCTGCTCTTGCTGTTCCTGCTGCCTGGAACATAAGCTCCCAGCTCTCTACGTGTCTGCATCCTTCTCATCCATTCCCACTGACTGTGAATTTGATCTCCTCTGAGACCACCCACACTAAAACCCAACTCTCTCCCACCCCCAAATGTGTCATCCTGAGGACTTGCTACAGAAAAATTGTCACTCTCTGAAACCATCTTGTTTTCTCATTCTTTAACTCCTTTATGCTCAGCCTCTCCCACTTGGTGTGACCCACTGATCCCTGTTTACCCAGGACCTTCCCAGTTTTATCAGGAAGCCCAGGACAGGGGTGTCACTATTCCCCCACTAGAAGTTCTGGGCATTGTCCACCTTAGTCAATCCTGTATTTTCAGCTTTAGAAAAAAAAAGGGGGGGGGGGGGGCCTGACACAGAGTAGGAGTCTGGCAACATGTGTGGAATGAAGGAAGGAGGGAATTCATATTTTTCTCTTAAAAATTTCAAGTAAGTCATTCTATCCAATCACAAGAGACTCGTTGAGTCCTCTCATTTCTAATCTACAAAGCAGAGAGAATTAAAAGTAGAAGTTACCAGTCCCAGAGGGTTTTTTGAGCTAGAAGGAGTTTTGCTAAAAGGATGACCCCAAGCTACTCCTCCCACCCTCCAAGGTGGGAAATTAAAGACCCTGAACGAAGAGGATATTGCCAAGGTCATCAGCTGATCTATAACAGAAACAAGATCTCTCAGGGTATGATTTATCTGAAAGTGTTACAATATATGAACTATAAAGAGGTATTTTGATGTAACATATTTACATTATTCTTTAGTTATGTCCGTGATTATTTTATCTCAGCAAGAATCCAGAATAGACTAGGCATATATAAGGAACTAATAATTTATTTAGACCTCCTATGTTGTTTTGAACTAAAAAATTACCCACACCCAAGTGCCTAATCAATTCAAATTGCTTAAATATATTACAGGTTTTCCATTCCTTTTTAATAAGTTCAGCTTTAACACTCGCTCAGGTTCACCATTTGTCACAGGTGAGACCAAAGAAAAAGTAACATCTAAGGATAAAATCATCTGTGGACAAAAATCACTGGATGCCCACAGGCAATGAGGTCTCCATAGAAATTTACTGACTGCTACAAATAACCGGAAGAGAACACAAAAAGGGATATACCTCCATCATGAGTCTTCCCAGTTCTGTTAGCTGGGACCCCATGTGGTCAACCAGGTAGGCAGCAGTCCTGGCACATAGAGGATCTCAAATGGACAAATGGCAAGAAGTTTATCCTTTTCAGTCTGAGGTGCAAATTCCATACATGCAGATTTTTAAAAATTTACCTTGAAACAAATTTCACCCTGCCAAGATGGAGAGTGCTCATTTCCTATTACTCTAGTCACCTCTACCATGTATTTAGAAAGCACCTCACAATTGGAAATGGAATTTCAGAAACTTTGTTCTTTGAACTCAATAGCAACTCAGAGGACTATTTTTCTGATTATACACAAAAATCTCTGTCATTTATCAAAAGTGTGCTTCGCATGCGCTTTGATGCTGGAGTTAAATGTGAATAAAAACTCAGTGAAGAAGGCTGACTTCCCCAAGTTTACCCAGCATCAATGTTAATGGAATTTGAATTTGGATATCTTTATATAATTCTCTGTCTATGAGTTTGTCTATCTGTAGGCATGTGTGTTGTACACACATAAGTAAAATGCCCAGATGTGCCTTTTATTTCCCAGTTTTCTATTGTCAGTGCTGCTTTTGGGAAGAAGAGGGAAGAAAAGGAGGAGGAGAACCTCAGACCAATGTATACTTTTTTTTGCGAAATGCACACCCAATGCAAATTACACAGTAAAGTTAGCTGAGGGGCATAATTTGTTACACAAATAAACAAACACTATTTGGTTCAGTCTGTGGCCACTGAAGTTATAATGAAAATCTAAAAACAACTGTAATGCTTCTAACCATAAAATTATAAGGCAAGAAAGTGGATTTAGATAACTGTAAGAGCCTAAATTGTATGTTTGTAAACTCACAGATGAAGCTTTTACTCAAATTTAGCTCCAGCTCAAATAGCACATCCAAAGCATAATTTTTATTTTGCCCTTTCTTCTGTCATATGAGTTGAAGACCCCAAGCATTAGAAAGACCCCAAGCATTAGAAAGGTCCATCCTGGCCAATAGACAGGTGAAAAGATGCTCATCATCACTAATTATTAGAAGAATGCAAATCAAAACTACAATGAGGTACCACTTCACACCGGTCAGAATGGCCAACATTAAAAGGTCTACAAATAACAAATGCTGGAGAGGGTGTGGAGAAAAGGGAACCTTCCTACAATATTGGTGGGAATGTAAATTGGTGCAGGCACTATAGAAAACAGTTATGGAGGTTCCTCAAAAAACTAAAAATAGAATTACCGTATGACCCAGAATTCCACTCCTGGGCATATACCTAGACAAAAGTATAATTCAAAAAGATACATGCACCCCAATGTTCATAGGAGCATTATTTACAATAGCCAAGTCATGGAAATGACCTAAATGTCCATCAACAGATGAATGGATAAAGAAGATGTGGTACATATATACAATGGAATATTGCTCAGCCATAAAAAAGAATGAAATAATGCCATTTGCAGCAACATGGATGGACCTAGAGATTATCATACTAACTGAAGTAAGTCAGAATGAGAAAGACAAATACCACATATATCACTTATACATAGAATCTAAAATATGACACAAATGAACCTAAAACCAAAACAGACTCACAGACATAGAAAACAGACTTGTGATTGCCAAGGGGGAGGGTGGGGAGGAGAGGGATGGGTTGGTAGTTTGGGATTAGCAGATGCAAACTATTATATGCAGGATGGATAAACAACAAGGTCCTACTGTATAGCACAGAGAACTATATTCAGTATCCTGTGATAAACCATAATGGAAAATAATATAAAAAAGAATGTATATATAGGTATAACTGAATCACTTTGCTGTACAGCAGAAATTAACATTACATTGTAAATCAACTATACTTCAATTTTAAAAAAAGTCCATTCTTAAAAAAGAGTGTGGTGGGAGTGGAGAAGAAGGAAGAGAGAAATGCAGCTTAATATGGCAAAGTTAGCCATAGAGACAGGGTTTATTAAAGATGGGGTGCTTCCAGGTACACTTTACCTGTATGTGTTCAATTACGCGCCCGATCAGAGAATTCTGTCAGAATTCCAGAGTGTCAGAACTACAAGGACTCGGAGGTGCAATATCCTTCTCTTACAGAGTCTCAGAGAGGCCAGGTAATTGCAGAGGGATTCCAGATACAGAAAGGGAGAACTCAAGTTCCCAGAACCGCAGGCCCAGCTCTCTCGGCCTTCTCCATGTTGGGCAGCTCCTGGTGGTGGTGGCAGCATCCATTCCCGGGGCCCCGTGTCGGGAAGGGTTTGGCCCAGTGGTGAGTGGCGGTGAGCTGGCCGTTCTCTTTAGCTGCTGCTCCAATCACTTCTCCTCCTCCAACACCTACAGGAGGGTGTGGAGAGGACAGCCATCCACACTGGCTCCTCCCTCCAGGCCTTAACTCTAGCCAGGCCGGGGCCCAGGAACTGAGGAAGCAGCAGGGAGGAGACAAAGGTTCTGCCCTGGGAGACCTGAGGACTACAGACCATAAACGCAAGAGAAAATGTCAGAGAGCTCCAGTCAGGCCATCGCTAGGGCTGTAGACAAAATAAAGCTGGGAGGAGAGGGCACAATGGGCAGCAGTGGTATTTTAGATAGAGGGAAAGCTCTGCGTTCCTTACAGGTGACATCTGAGCAAAGAGTTGAGCGATGAGGAGGGAATGAACCCATACCTGGGGCAAGAGCTTTGCAGAGGGAGGAGAGGACAAGATGACAAGACAAGCGGAGTCCTAAATGAAGGTGGCATAACCCTTTTAATGCACTAAAAACCATTAAATTGCACACTTTATATGGATAAATGATATGGTGTGTGACATAGCTCAATAAGGCTGTTAAAAGATTAAAAATAAATTTTAAGCAATGGATAAAGTCACTTGGGTTTTTCAGGGGCCTATTTTCATGAACTTTATCCACATTCCTTTAGGACAACATAAGGGAAATCATGTGACTGGACAATTCAGGTCCTTCTCCTTACCACTTCCCTCTTCCTTTTATTATCCTGCTCAACACAGCCTTCCTGTCACTGGGTTAGTCAATAAGTGAGTTCCCAGTAAGGCCAGCACGGCTGCTGGTGGCATTGTGCACTGTTGCCCCTCCACGACCACCACCAAGATTGGTATTTAGACAAAAGCCTTTAATCTCTTAACCCAATTGTCACCATTTTTGGCCAAAAAGCCTGAATCTGGAGGAGAGAAGCTGGAAGCTGTTAAATAACCTTCTGTGGGTTTTTTAATTTCAACTCCTATAAACCCACATGCCACAATTAAGAGTGTGTGGTCTAAAGGTTGGGATTTTTAAGTGTCCCAGTAGGCCAATAAGACAGAAATGTTTAATTCAGAGCAACTTTTCTGTTACCCTGAACCAAACCATATAGATAAAGGTCTATTTTTTTTCCAGGCATTTGTATACTAAAAGAGCAGAGAAAAAGCAAAAGAGAAACTTTCAATGAATTTTTCTTTTACTATTTATCCAAACTTCCTTTGTTCTGAGTCAGTCCACAGAAATTGTTAAATGTATTCAGAATACCTATGCATATTAGAGGAAAAATGAAGACAGATGTTGAAAACTACATAAAATAGAAATGGAGTTGGCCATCTTTTTAAAGACTCACTTTGACACAAACAGCACTTAATTCCAAACAGTGAGACCCAACCTCCTAAGAAAGTATTTCATTCACCAAGGATTCCCAAGAACCACACTGATGAAGGACAAATAACTTGGAATCTGTGTTGACTCAAACAAAGCAACGTCAGTATCTCTTCAGTTTTTAGATAGCATATATCTGTGATGTGATAACCTTAAAGCCTATTTTCTCATCTCTCAGTTTGTAGGCCAGCTTCAAGTTGTTGAAACCCAGGGTCACAGAAAGGGAAAAGCAAATTACTTCAATGCAAGAAAAAACAAACGACAGCATCAAGCTCGTGCAGCTCAGCTCACATAAAATATGAATGTGGCCGAGGTTAGTGAGACCTCCAGGGGAATCCTGAGGGTGGTAAGGTGAGCTTACCACAGAAAAATGCAGGCTCCAGCTTGAAACGCCTGTAAAACTAACTGAAACAAAAAAGTACAGTTTTGTGGGGGTTTTTTAACATACTGGGAAGAATCACCATCAGACAACTGGTGTCTATCAAGACTCACACTGGCTGTGATGGTTTCCTGACAGCTGCTGTGGATGGATTGTCACCTTGTTTCTTTGCTTACAAACCAAACGGGAGGAAGGGAATTAACATGTCAAAGTGCAGAGATGAGATTTTAGCAGGAGAAAAATAAACTGGCAGTGGTCATTCAAACAACTTGGCTGCAAGCATTGATCTTGTTTTGGTGCTGTTGTTGTTGCTTTAGTTGTTT
Source organism: Hyperoodon ampullatus (assembly GCF_949752795.1). Lineage (NCBI taxonomy): Eukaryota > Metazoa > Chordata > Mammalia > Artiodactyla > Ziphiidae > Hyperoodon > Hyperoodon ampullatus. The sequence goes on along the minus strand of NC_136919.1, from coordinate 41,456,466 downwards.
AAATCATAGTTTCTCATGCATGAGTTGAAAAACCAAATGACCAATTGAGACTCATGTTCCAACATATTGTTAGCCAGATCGATGGATGAGAGAGAGACAAAGCTACTCGGCCAGTTTTCTCTGGAATAGACCATGCCAAGTCCTCCACGTGACCAATCGAGGAACAACCATATGACCCAACTGAATGTGGAAGCCAAGCAAGGCTTTGTCTTCAGCTATGCCCCCATCTCCTTGCAGGAGAAAGAAATTAGAATCAAGTTAGAACTAAGTTATCCAACTCATACTGTGTTAATGAGTTAAGATAACTAAGAAACAGTCACCAAAGAGTAGATATCCAGAGTGTCCAAAGAAAGCACTCCTAATAGAATTTGTAAGCCTTTTCTCCTTTACTGCAAGGCTCCCATCACTCTCCTTTACAATAATATCTAAATGTTTCAGCTGCAAAAACTGTATTTGGTTCTTTTCAACCTGTTTCCTTTGTATCTGTTAGAAGCATGATCAAAAGTGGGATTTAATCTGTCGGGAAGCCATCCTGCTAACCCAAACGTTCCTCCGAGATATCGAACCTTGAAAATAACACCTTTGGGAACTGTTTTGGAGGTCGTATCAGACCCGTGTTTCTCAACCTTTGTTTAACTGGGGTGATTATATAATTTCATATCTAAACCAAGATACTTGAAGAGCCAAAAAAAAGGTGCTATAGGTAATTATTCCTGAACAATAAGTATAAACTGGGACAGAATGAGAAAATTGGACATATGGTCATCCTTGCGTTTAACTCATGCCGATACAACATTTTCTCTCTCTTTTTTTTCTGTTTGTCCCCATCAGGCTAGGAGCTCTCCTAGCCCACCAAAATAGGAGTGTCTAGCCTCTCTTTCTTGCAGTTTATATTGTGGAAAAATAATTATATTGAATATATTTTTCACCCTATAAGCGCCAGTCAAGAGATCCCAGTATTTCTCCTACGTGGGTATAAGTGTCCCTGCTGAATCAGTTCAAATGAAAATCACTATCTGTTGAAAACTGTGATGGATACTTGCCAGTTCCCCCAGCTCCAGCAGGTCAGTGTGCTGCCATAGAGGAACAGGAGGCCCTGTGGTGCCTCTGTATCAATGAGTAAGAGGACCTCAGAGTACAACATCACTTTACAGCAAGGAGTTTAAGGGACAGCTTCATTCTAAATGTGGGGTCTGAGTGGGGTCCAGAAAAATGGAAAGTATTTCGAAGGTTTCAATGAGTTTACTGTTAACTGGCGATTGAACAAATCCAATCGCCAATATCCTAGGCCTGGTTACTAAATCAGCTACAATCGAAATAGAAATATTTCTATTTCTTATAGAAATACAATCAAGGAGAGTACAAATGTCCTACACCATGTGGAGGACAAGTGCACGTCAATTTCTTGGTAGTTTGGGGAAAACTGGGCTTTGAAAGGGAAGGGATGAAAAGGCATTTATGTGCCAGAAAAGGAATATTATTTCCACAATGCAGCCTTGAGAAAGATAAAGGTGGCAACCGACCAGGTCCTTGAGACTGGTCTTGTCTGAAACTGTCACTGGTGGGGCAGGAAGTCACAAGACAATTCAGTTTTGCTATTATTGTGCCCTGGAATGGAATAGTACTAGTCAGAGCTGCCTTTGGCAAAGGAAAAAAATAAAAAATGCCACAGGCATTGGTATGCTCTAACAGTTTAATAAGACAGGGTGCCCCAATGCATAGCCCTTCAACAAGAAAACACCAAGTTGATGTTTTTCATTTAAGCAAAAGGAATGAACAGGTGATAGAAAGTGTTTAGCATCCCGTAGCACGCTGGCTGGAAGGTCATTGAGTTGGGGGTACAGGAAGAAATCTTTTAAACTGCTTTTCTAGTCTAGCCATTCATCTTGATGATGATCAACTTAAATTTGAGTAGTTCTATTCTAGAATCAGCAGCTTTCAGGACTCTGTTGGATAACTGGGGCTGGGCAAGAATTTTTACCTGAACATAATCTCTGGAAACTACTTGATTGTGTGAATTGTTTAGGATGGTCAGGGAAGAGGAAGGAAAGAGGAGAAGAGAGGTAAGACACTTGGGCCTTCAAGGAGTCCCAGAATTTTGAAAGGTGATAGGTGGTCATGTAAGAAAAAAAGTATTTTCAATCCTTAAAATAATCACCAAGGCCCACAGGAAGCTTGGAAATGCCTTTGACCTGCATTAGGAAAATCTCAATGAAACACCTCACCTCACTTTCCAGGTGTTGGGAAGGCAGGGAAGCTTCTCTGCTGCCCTTGCTACTGATGTTTCTGCAATTTATGAGAGAAGATCCAGACTAATGTTATTTATTTGTGTGGGGGGGGAGGGGAGCAATATTGTGGTATGTTCTTTCACCTAAAGCAAGTAAATGGACAAGAGTGTGTAGCTTCCACTAACCAGGCATCTTCATCCCCCTTCCTGACTCATGAATGAAGTCAGGAAGGAGTACGCTTCCTCACCACGTCCTCGTTCAGTTACCATGGCCGGATGCTTCAACTTCACAGCTCCTCCTCAACAACCAGCCTCCATGGGGTAAAATCAACAAGAGACTGGGGATGATGTGATTCTTTGTCCCCAGAGGGCCACATTAATAACATTAAGGGCATTTTACATTTCTCCTCTCTGGGAGGATATTTTAACCACTCAAGGTTTGTAGTCTGTTTGAATAAGAAATCGTTTTACACATGAAAGGACGTTCAACATCACTAACCATTAGAGAAATACAAATAAAAACTACAATGAGGTATCATCATCAAAAAATCTAGAAACAATAAATGCTGGAGTGGGTGTGGAGAAAAGGGAACCCTCTTGCACTGCTGGTGGGAATGTAAATTGATACAGCCACTATGGAGAACAGTATGAAGGTTCCTTAAAAAAACAAAAATAGAACTACCATATGATCCAGGAATCCCACTACTGGGCATATACCCTGAGAATACCATAATTCAAAAAGAGTCATGTACCACAGTGTTCATTGCAGCTCTATTTACAATAGCCAGGACATGGAACCAACCTTAGTGTCCATCATTGGATGAATGGGTAAAGAAGATGTGGCACATATATACAATGGAATATTACTCAGCCATAAAAGGAAACGAAATTGAACTATTTGTAGTGAGGTGGATGGACCTAGAGTCTGTCATACAGAGTGAAGTAAGTCAGAAAGAGAAAAACAAAAACCATATGCTAACACATATATATGGAATCTAAAAAGAAAAGAAAATGGTTCTGAAGAAACTAGGGGCAGGACTGGAATGAAGCAGACGTAGAGAATGGACTTGAGGACACGGGAAGGGGGATGGGTAAGCTGGGATGAAGTGAGAGAGTGGCATTGACATATATACATTACCAAATATAAAATAGATAGTGGGAAGCAGTCCCATAGCACAGGGAGATCAGCTTCTGTTTCGTGACCACCTAGAGGGGTGGGATGGAGAGGGTGGGAGGGAGACACAAGAGGAAGGGGATATGGGGATATATGTATATGTATAGCTGATTCACTTTGTTATACAGCAGCAACTAACACAACAATGTAAAACAATTATACTCCACTAAAGATGTTAAAAAAAAGTCAAAGATAAAAAAATATTGTTTTATACTCCTGAATAACTCATTCCTGTCCAACTATTTCTACATAACTTCCAGGATATGAAAACCACACAAGTCTCCCAACATGGCTGCTTTCTTTCCTCTCATAAACAAACTCAGCAGTAATCATGCCATGTGGTCACTCTGGAGCTGAGTGTTGCTTAAGCTTTTTCCTTCACTCTTTTGTTGTGCCAGACAGTGATTATGACAGTTCTCCCCACATCTAGAGAACAGAAAGGCTCTCGTCTCCTGGCCTCTTGCCCACAGCCTTGTCCTTTGTCAGCCATAAATAAATGATGTCAGCATGTTGGATCCAGGCTCAGTATATGATGGGCTCCATACCGGCCCCAAAGATATCAGGTCCTAATCCCTGGAACCTGTAAATTTCTCCTTTTCAGGAAAAAGGGTCTTTGGAGGTATGATTAAGTTAAGGATCACAACATGGGGAGATTATGCAGGATCTTCTCGGTGGGCCCTAAATGTGAGCACATAAGAGGGAAGTGGAGGGACATTTGACATAGACAGAAAAGGAGAAAGCAATGCGACCATGGAGGCAGAGACTGGAGTGATGCGGCTACAAGCCAAGGGATCCTGGCAGCCACCAGCAGCTGGAAGAGGCAAGGAACAGATTCGCCCCTAGAGCCTTCAGAGAGAGCAAAGCCCTGCCAACACTTTGACTTCAGTTAAGTGAGACGGATTTCAGACTGCTGACCTCCAGAACTATGAGAGAATAAATTTCTGTTGTTTTAAGCCATTTGTTGTTAAGGCCGCCACTGGTAACCTCTAGACGCAGTTATCTGGGTTCGACCTTCAGCACCTGGCAGCTGCATGCAATCACTGCTGTGATGCCAAGTGCATCTCAGCACACTAACTTCTGTGACTTTTCCAAGGAAGAGCTGACTCTTTCCTCTCCTCAGCTGACCTACGGAACTCAGTATCTCTGTGCCATTCTGACCTCTTGAGAACCAACAGGAGGAAACAAAAGCCCTAAAGGGATATTCAGACATGAATTTCTAAGCTTGAGTGTTGGCTCCAAGGAAGCTCCCCTGACCCTCACCCGCACTGAGCTACTCTCTCATCTAAGCTGAAATGTCATACAAAATGTCCTCCAAGCCACTTGATGGTCATAATGATTAGGGTTTAACTGTATGAATTTGGTTACTTTATTTTTCTGGGCTTCAATTTCTTCATCTGAAAATGAAGATTGTAAAACACCCATCTCACTTGAAAGAGAAAAGAAACTTCCCTTGCAGTAGGATATATCTGAAATTAATCAATAAAATGTTTTCCCAGGATAAATATTACGACCAAATTCTTTCTTCAATGCCTGTGGCCTTGACTAAATCTGATGGATTCAAAAACATGGACTTTTCTCCCAAAACAATATCTCTCTTCCCAGAAAAATTGGAGGAGGAATCTCCTAAGAGATATATTATAAAAGAACTTTATTATAACCAGCTCAGGAAGCATTATTTCAGATTAGGTTATACTATGATCCCCAAAGGGATTTTCAGGTCAGTCATGAAAACTATGTTCTAGATTAAACTTCAACCAATGACTCAATTATATAAAAAATTTATTTTTATAAATCTTAAATAAGAAATGTCTTATTGAGTTTATGGAAACCAAAGAGAAAAAAAGAATTCTTTTTTTTTCTTTTTAGACTTCGCATTCCATACAATTTTATAAATGGCAAAAGATTTGCAATGCTATTTCATGATCTTAAATATGCGTCAGAGCTTCAGAGCTTTTAAAAAATATCATTAATATAAGCCAGGTTGAAAAAAAGTAGCAATTTCTGGAGTCTAAATTAAATTGGTTGCTGTCCAAGATTTTTTGCATTAGGAGATGCCGAGGGGCGGGGGGGAAGACCATTAATCACTTTCCGCAGATATTTGGAGTCTCCTACACACCCAGGGATGAAAAGTGCTTTGGAAACAGGCTGCGTGGCCTCTGAAAGTACAACTGTGCCCCCATCCTTACCAAGAGGATGGAATGGTGGGGCAGTGGGCTCTGGGCCCAGGGCAAGATGGCATGGATACAGAAATGGGGTGCTTGCTGACCCCCTGTAGTACCTCCCTGGGCTTCTGCTCAGTTGCCTGTAAAATGAGAGAGTTGAATGAGATGATCTTGAAAGTTCCTTCAGGATCACATACTCCACTCTTGTATGAAGGCCAGGAGAAATTTGGGGGTCCAGGGGTCCACTTACAGAGTCAGCACATAAGGACAAGCCCTCAATGAGCTGGTGAGGAGATCGGCTTAGTTCTAGGCAAGACGTGAGACTCAAAAAGACTCTATACCTAGGGAGGAAAACCTCAGCTCCTCAGAGAGGCCTTCACTGAAAACTCAGTAGACGGGATGATAGTGCTGACTGCCAACAGCACCCCTGTGCTGTCTGCCAGATGCCCCTTGGTCGATTTCTTTCATTGCACTTAGTGCCATTGGAAAGTATTTTTTCTCTTAATCTATGTGCTTGTTTATTATCTGTTCTTACTCACTCAACAATAACTTCTGACAGAGCAGGGACCATCTCTTTCCTTCTCACCACGTGTCATGAATGAATGACTGGATGGAACTACCCTGGCCTTCTGAGCATCTGTTCTCTATAGGAAACAGGAGCAATCTTCTCAAAATGCAAATTTAATCCTGCCATTTTCCACGGTAGAACATGTCAGTGGCTCTAAGGCTTGACACTAAATCTCCCATCCTGTCCTAGAATCGGGCTAACTCTCAGGTTGCTTTTGCTCCATTCTCCCTCTTGCACTCAGAAATCCAGCCTCTCTGGCCTAGGCTCATTTCTCCTCATGCACCATGCTCATCCCTCCATCTGGCCTTTGCACATTACCCCCTCTGTCAGATCGGGAACATGATGCACTAAAAGCATGCCCCACCTGGCTCCCAGCCATCGCCCAGTGAACTCTCTCTCACCTTTCAGATCTTAGCTCACTGGTCTTTTCCTCAGGAGTAAGCTTGCCCTGACACAGACACAAGCATACACGTCCTAGGTGAAACCTTCTGTTATCTGCCCTGGAAAGACCTTCCTCTCATGCAGTGAGCTTATCTCAGTTTGCAGATGTTCACTTATACATGTGATTATTTACTTAATATTTGTCACCCTAACTTCCTTGTAAGATCTGAGAGGGCAGGGGTGAGTCTGTTTTTCGCTTGCCCTGGAGCCCTCAGAACCTAGCACAATGCCTGATGCATAGTAGCCATGAAGTTAATATTTGCAGAAAAGATCAATGAATGAGCTAATGAATGAATGAAAGAATAACACCTTCATATCTGGATAAAGCCAAAATCTCTGTGTTGTCTCAAATATTCTACGAAATTGTTTGTAAAACTCAACTGTCACAGGTAATGAGAGCAGACTTTCTTTCAAAACTGATCTCCTCAAATACAAAGCTATGGTCCTTTTGGCCGATTAATTGTATCACAAACCAGTGAGGAAGGCCTCCCCAAGATCTAATCCCTCTGTACAGCCGGAGCTCCCTGCTGCCCTGTCTCTTTATACTCACTCATTCCAACCAGAACGTTTTAATTTGGAGAAAATAATGAACCTCAAGAGGAAAGCGGTGGGGGGGTTGTGGGGGGCAGGCAGGGAGCGGCATGCAATGGGGCCATGGAATTTGAGTCAGTGTCTGGTTACCATTTAGGGCCTAGAAGGAAACAACTAGGGCCAAGGAACTGGCAGTTGCAACTGCTCTTTGTTCTGTTTTTAAAAAGAAAATTCCACAAAATAAAGTTCTGGGGCTCAAAGCAAAAGTGTTTTCTGTGTTATAGAGGATCTCCCGGAAGTGTGCTTCAAAACTGCTGAAAACTCAAAACTATAGGAAAATATTTGCTAATTGGAAAGAAAAGACTGACTATGAGGTCAGGATTAAGAAACTGGAGAAAGAAGTCTTTTCCTCCAGAGAGAGATAAGGATCACAAATGCTGATCCCCAGTGTGCACGACTATTTAGGAGATAATCTCTGCACTGACCAGAAAACAAAAGGTGGAGAATTACACAAAGAGCCATGCTGGCAGAAAACAGGTAACTCATAACAAAGGAAACACAGAGCCACAAAGAAGTTGAAGGGAAAGTTGTGTGGACACGGGAAAGAGTCAAATGGCAAAAGCTGATCCCTGGAGAGCAGACCAGCCAGCTGGACCAAAACGATGCTGCCGAGATAAGAGAAAAATGTAAACACAACCTGATAATCCAACAACATTAGTTCCAACTGAGGAGAAAACAACCATAAATCTTGTAGATGTGTGATCTGTTGGAAACCGGGAGAATGAATCTTAACCAGATCTTATCCTGACTTATGCTTCATTCTCAGGTCCTATGTGGAGGTGGATATCTGGGTTGGAGTTCGGATTCCTGCCATCACTGGGGCATCCATCTCACCCTCTCAGAACCCCGCTTTCTCACGTGTGAAGGGAGGGTGTTTCCTGTCCCTTCATGATCCACTGGGGTCCCTGACATCTGGGCAGTATAAGAGCGTGTGGGAAAGCACAGGATTTCATTGGTGGAAGATTGCTATCTCTCTATATCTATGGCTCTTCCATTGACTATCTGTGTGACCTTGGGCAGGTGGCCCAACTCCGTTCAGATTCAGTTTATTCATTTGAAAAATGGCGAAAACTATGGAGAATTATTAACTGTGGTTGGGAGACATTCACTAATGTGCTCAAAGTTATAGAGTCAGGGTTCAGACTCAGTCTCACTGATGCCAATGACCCTATTCTTTCCACTATGGCACTGCTTCCCAATGAAACCACATCGAGTTTTGTACCATGAAAGACAGTTATTAATGGTCAGGACTAAAGATAATAATAAACCACATAAAGTCCCCACACTTGAAAAATGTTCAGCAAATATGAGCCACTATTATAGCTATTCTTTGTAATTGCAAATCCCTTGAGCTCAGGGTCTTGATGAATAAAAGAAGGAAAATGAATAACAACTTAATTTCTCACAAGGTAAATTTTTCTGTACTTTTTCACCTCTCTCTCCCCAAAGTCTTTCTTCTAAATATTGATTTTATGTCATGATCCGCAAATAATACATGTTGAACAAACTCAAATATGCTGACAATTTGAGAGTTCACACAGTTGAACCAGTTCATCAAGAGATAAGCAAGAAAAGATGTACTGAAAAGGTTCAGGGTCTGCCTTGGGCAAAATACATGCTTTCTTGTTGTAAATAATTTATTGACTTTAAATATTTTCAAGTACTTGGTCTCACATCTGTAGGACATATGAAACTAAACTCACAAGGAAATAAGCCCCATTTCATTTCAGTTTTGGGGGTCTCCGTATATCCAAAACCATTCTGTTTCCTGGAGAGGTACAAGTTTTTCCAGATGGAATTTCAAAGTTTTGTTCCAGCTTCCAAATACTGACCCTGTCCACCAGACCCAACGCTAGCCCTTACATCTGGTTTTGGATGGTAATCACCAAACTTCACCATGCCACTAAGATTTCGATTTGGTTTCTTAATTGAAACCTTGTGATGAAGGTTTCAATTCACTCACTCTCCCCTGGATAGTACCAGTAAGCTTTTAAATGGATCAAACATCAGTCCTTCTGAAGCTCAGCCCTGAAGTCATAATTCCATCTGGGCCAAACTCAGAGAGTCCAAAAGCTAAATACTCAACACAGTCTTGACATATAGTAGATGTTCAGTAAACATCTGTTAAGTGAAAAGCTGAGAAACAAGACACAAGTGCAGGAAAATGATCATATATGGTACCAGATACTTCACTGGGTCCCTTTGATATGTTATTTTGCAGATTCTTCCTTTTTAACCTGAGGCCTTCCTCATTTTATACATCAGAAAGGCTGAGAAAGATATGATAATGGGTTCAAAATTACACAGCCTGTTTAGAGAGGAGTCAGGATTCAAACCCAAATCTGCCGATGCCAAAGCTCCTATTCTTTCCACTGAACTACATGCCCTTCCCAGTGAAATTTCTACTAACATAGGTTTCACATGCAGATAATGACAACTAAGCCAAAGTAATGGGGTTTTTCCTCAGGCTATATTAAACTTGAAAAGGATGCTGCTTTTGTTTTTTAATCTAGGCCTACTTGATGCTATATAGGATTTATAGAGATAAGATACGCCCTATCTTCAATATTTAAAGTTAGAATTTCACCAAAACTATTTTGTGTAAAAAAAATGTTTTCATGTCAAACATTCATTTTCCTGTTTTATCTCTAAGTAAAGCAATCTGAAGGTTGAGTGTTTTATCAGTTAAGAATTGAGGTTTGCTTCAATGTAACAGAAAACACAAGGAACAGTGATTTAAAAGAAGTGTAGAGATGAGAAATTGATGACTGGTATGAAATTTCCACAATGTCATCAGGATGCAGGCTTCTTATATCCTTAGCACAATCTTATTGTCTTCATGGTCCCAAAATGGCTGCTGGAGCACCAACAATTACAAATGGCCATTCCAGACAAAAGGAAGATAGAAGGGCCCAGAGCAAGAGTGTATGTCAGTTGAGAAAATCCCTTTAAAATTCCTTTCCCAGAAGCCTTATCCAGTGATTTCTGTTAACATCTCCTTGGCTACAACTACATCACATACAAGAGGGGTAAGAAAATGTACATATGTAAGGCAGGTACATTGCCAACCCAACAAAGTGTGATTCTCTTTGTAAGAAAAAGGAGAGACTATTAAATAAACAACTACAGGGTCTGACACAAGTGCCTGAAACATCATTTAAACATCTGGCATTTAATGTGTCCTTTAGTTTCAAGAAACTACGTACTCAGAGAGATTGACTGGTGTGCAGAAGGTAGAATCCTTGCTTCTATGAAGTATAACAAAACCATTTCATAGCCTGTTGCTTCAAATGTTGGACAATAAAGAGGTTAAAAGTTGTCCAGCTTATTAAAAAAATCAATCTAAATGAAAAGAAGGCATGATTTTATCAAGAATATGTGAGCCATTAAATACCCTTGGCTTCAAAGTCTCTGAAGTGTTGATCTATGATCATTCCATATTCCATATATGGAATTCTATATCATTCCATATTCCAATAACCTAAAGTCACATGTGTCTGATCTTATGGCTAAAGGTAAAACACCCTTAACTATGGAAGACATTATCACATGCAAGAAAATCAAAGATTTCCCTTCTCCTCCTACAGGGCCCAGCTCAGGGAGCTGCTGGGAATGACCCTCTGTCCAAGGTAGGAGGAATGCAGAACCAAACTGTGTGATGGCAAGAATACTGGGTTCTCACATTGGAATCAGTTTTAAAGGTGCTTAAGGTCATTGTCTCCCAACCCAACTCCATCTGTGCAGAGCAAAGGAGAGGAGAAAGAGGGGCTATGTGAACAGCAGATGCAGGCTAGTCAGCAGGAAACAGAGTCTGATGCCCAGACTTCCAGCTGGAGGCTCAATTCTGGCCCCTAGTGAAGGTGCCCCTCTCCCAGTAACACTAATGGGGAGTTGTTCTCAGAGACACTGCCCCACGTGTTGTGACTTGAGATTACTTTAATGTGCTTCTTTAAGGCCTTATGGTTAGCTGAGTAGATGTTGGCCAACATTCAGGTGATTGATGGAAATTAGAACCAGGGATGGTGCAGTACAACCAAAGGGCAACAACCATCTCAAGAACAAGACTTCACAATCCCATCCTGTGTCCCCATCTCCGATGTTCATATCTATTCTTACCACTTGCTTTCTTCAGACTATGTTGGTTCCTTTTTTGATTCATGATAATGTCCCAGAAAGTGCTGACTTATCCACTCTTCTAAAGAAGGACACATTACAGAGCAAAAATAGGTGGAGGAGAAGTATATGGAGAAAACTATTTGATGTGGAGTGTAATGACAAGAAAGACTGAAGATCACGTTGACTCTTACATTGTTCCCATTGACACATCTATAACATTGATGTGCTATGGGCATTTCAAAAGATACAGATCATTATTTTTAAATACAAAATGCACATCAACTTGAAGTCCTTAGATTTGATTTGTATTTGTGGCTATATCATTTCTTATCTGCCATGGAGCAACCACAACTAGAAGGGGAAAAAGGCAGAAGGGACCAGAAATAACTTCTGGAAAACTGAAACCACATAGGCTGAAGTCAACTGAAAATTTTTGTCTCTTTGTGTATAAACTTACACACATCCAGGTGTTATAGACAGCTGCAGGGCCAAGCTCAACCTTCAGAAATATTAGTCTGTAGCACCATCTCATATCTCTGAACTCCTGTTAAAATTGCAGTCTATCCACATCACACAACCCTTACAAATGCCATCTTGGCTGATTTTACCTTTCATGCAAGTTTGTCCTTCAAGGAGTTTCAAACTATTTGAGAAATGTTTTTGTTCTTTTGAAGTTACACACAGTCTTTAGTGCAATTTTGCACATAGCAGGCATGCCATAGGTGTTCACTGATTTATGTATGACATGCAATATATCAGCTATGCATCTGTTGGAATCCAAGAGATCAATAAATATTTCCGTGGTCCACCCTCCCACACTCTAAGAACTGGTTGAGAGACGCGGGGTCAAGCAGAAAATGAAAATGTGAACTCCATCACTAATCCGAGCTGTTTTGGAGGGTGTGGCTTAAGTAGTCAACCTCAACTGGCTTCCCAACACCTCCTTCTGGAATTGGGAATTGGACAGACTCGTCCCAGTCACTGGTGCTGTTGGCCTTCCACAGACCTCCATAGTATGGCCAGCTGGCAGCCCAGGAGACAGCCAGAGACACCCTTTTGAACGTGAGAAGATCAAGAGGGGCAAACCAAACTTACACAGCTCCTTCTCCAAATACCCTTGAGCAGCTAAATCTCTCCTTCTCCCAAGAGAAGGAGTTAGTAAGGGGCTTAAAAACAAATATCACAGTCCTGTCTCCTGGGGATTGGAAGCCCTTTTCTCTCTGAGAAGTGTAGGACATCTTCCCATTTGAATTCCACAGATGCCTGATATTTTTCCCCCCTGGATGTTAATCTACTGTCCTGAGAGGATCATTTATATTTATTATGTGCCAAACCCAACGCCCAACACATAATTCAAGATAACCCCCCTCATAAATTCTATGTATAAGATTTATATACCCCAGATGGGTGGAGGTTTTGATCTTCAGAACTGAACAGATTTTTGTAATTCATGAAATACCCCGCAATGCATAGAGCTCTGTTCCTCGTGTTTCCTGTGTTGTCTCCTACGTGCTGGGAGATTATGAAGCAAAGACAGTGAAATAAATACTAAGCTTGAAGAATTTGTTATAAGGATCTTGGTAAATGTTTGTGGATATATGTGATTTATTCCATAGCAATTCCCTCTCTGACTCTTTCCAACAAAATGAGAGATATAAGTTTAGGAAAGATCTGTTTTTAGACCGCTTGGAACTAACAAAAATGTGTGCCAGTGCCATGTGCAAGGGAATCATATTAAAGGAATTATGATTCTTAATTCTTAATCTTGGGTGGGTGGCCAATCTAAGACATCTTAATAAAATGATAACGCATGATCAGAATCCTTGATACATTAGGGTATGCATGATCATGGGCTTTCACAGAGTATTTTAGTAAGAAAGATAGCTAGGACTAGCTGATGTAATAGACAACTCCTAAATCTCAATAAACATTTGTTCAGAGCCCAGGGCACAGTCCAATAGGAGTGGGGTTTTCCTCTTATTTCAGGGTCCCAGGCTCCTTCTACCTTGTGCTTTCACTTTCTCCTAGGTCTTCAGAATTCTCCTCATTCAGTCCAAGTGTGAGAAAAGCTTGTGAGGATGGAGGTTAGGATGTTTGGCTTGGTTTGGCTTTCAAAGATACAAGCTTAGGGCTTCCCTGGTGGTGCAGTGGTTGAGAGTCCGCCTGCCGATGCAGGGGACACGGGTTCATGCCCCGGTCCGGGAAGATCCCACATGCCACAGAGCTGCTGGGCCCGTGAGCCATGGCCACTGAGCCTGCACGTCCGGAGCCTGTGCTCCGCAATGGGAGAGGCCACAACAGTGAGAGGCCCGCGTACTGCAAAAAAAAAAAAAAAAAGATACAAGCTTAGAGATGGCACACACATCACTTCTGCTTGGACCTCTTAGGCCAGAACTCAGTCACATGCCACACCTGCCTGCAAAGGGACAGGAAATGGAGCTTGCAGAGTGTCCAGGGAGAACAGGACAAGAGTGATGGTGACTACAGCAGCCTTAAAACAGCCAGGACCAAAAGCAGCCAGTTAACAAAAGACCACTGTTATATGATTCAATTCATATGAAATACCCAGGATAGGTTAATCTTTAGAGACAGAAGTGGATTAGCGGTTGCCTAGGATTTGAGAGGGATTATAGGGCAGAAGAGGAGTTATAACTAAAATGTACAGGGTTTCTTCTTAAGGTGATAAAAGTGCTTCAAACTTGATATTGGTGATGGTTGTACGTCACATATATGTGAATACACTAAAACCCATTTAATTGTAAATGGATTAAGTGTATGGTATATGAGTTATATCTCAATAAAGCCATTATTTAAAACAAGAACAGGACCAGTTGGATGTATGGGAATTCTCTGCACTATCTTTGCAACTTTCATGTAAATATATAACTATTCTAAAATATAAGATTATTTTCTTTAAGTCAGGACCCATTTCAAAGAGTGAATTTTTCTTGCAATATCTTCTCTCTCACTTTTTTCTCTGGTGACACTGCATACCAGAGGCCTTATACTTCAAGTCAAAAAGCTTCAACTTTGAGGGAGTTTTTCAATGTGTCTGAGGCTCAGTTTCCTATTTGTAAAATGGGAATAATGCATTGACCTCAACAGTTTGTTGTATGTTTAAGATATTAAATCTGAAAACCTGTGGCAATCCAGACATCTAATTGGCTCTTGATGAAAACATACGAATCATTTAAGCTCTTCAAAGGAAAATAAAATATTAAAAATACAAATAACCCAATTAAAAATTGGTTTGTCTTAAACAGATACTTCACAAAAAGAAGATATTCAAATGCTCAGTGTTATGGATGGAATGTGTCTCCCCCAAATTCATATGTTGAAATCCTCCAGTGTGTTAATATTAAGAGGTGGGAGCTTTGGGAGGTGATGAGGATGGAACCCTCATGAATGGGAAGAGACACAAGAGATCTCTTTCTCTCTCTCTCATTCTCTCTCTCTTTCTCTATCTATATCTCTCTAGCATGTGAGGATGCAGCAAGAAAATGGCTGTCTACAAGCCAGGGACTTGCCCTCATAAGGCACTGTCTTCCCAGCCTCCAGAACTATGAGAAATAAATATTTGTGTTTAAGCCACCCAATCTGTGGTATTGTTGTTATAACATCCAGAATGGACTAAGATGGTCAATAAGCATATGAAAAGGTGCTTAACATCATTAGTCACCAGGGAAATGCAAAGCAAACCACATACCTTTACACACTCACCAGAAAAGCTAAAATTAAAACTGACTATACTTAGTGTTGACAGAATGTGGAACAACTAGAACTCTCATACATTGCTGGTGGGAGTTTAGAATTGTACAATCACTTTGAAAACAAACTGGCACTCTCTGATAAATTTAAATATTCACCTACCCTAAGACCTAGCAACAGCACTCTTAGATATATACCAAGAGAAACAACTGTATAGGTTCCTAACAAGCTGATCCATAAATAGCAGATTTATGCATAAAAAGCATAAAGTGGAAATAGCCCAGGTGTCCATCCACTGGAAAAATGGATAAACAAATTGTGGTATATCCATACCAAAGAATAACACTAAGCAAAAAAAAAAAAAAAAGAACAAATTAACATAGATGAATCTCAAAAAAATATGCTGAGCAAAATGATGCGTAAACAAAAGAACACAAATGTATAATTCCATTTATATGAAGTTCTTGAACATCAAAAAACCAATCTAGGGCTTCCCTGGTGGTGCAGTGGTTGAGAGTCCACCTGCCGATGCAGGGGACACGGGCTCGTGCCCCAGTCCGGGAAGATCCCACATGCTGCGGAGCGGCTGGGCCCGTGAGCCATGGCCACTGAGCCTGTGCGTCCGGAGTCTGTGCTCCGCAACGGGAGAGGCCGCAACAGTGAGAGGCCCGTGTACCGAAAAAAAAAAAAAAAAAACAATCTATAGTGACAGAAAACAAATCAGTGTTTCCCTGGAGTTGGGGGTTGTTGGATAAGAATTGACCAGAAAGAAGTATGAGATAACTTTCTAGGATGATGGAAATGTTTTATGATTTAATCAGCATATATAAATTTGTTAAAATTCATTGTGCTGAACACTTAAGACTTATGTATTTTACTGAATATAATAAAGTACTGTTAACATGAAAAACAAGGAAATCGTACTAATGGAAGAAGAGCAGAAACTATTTCATCCTTTTTGCTTTGGAAATGAGAGGGTGTATGGTATATATATGCTAATTGTCTACATATTCCTCCCACCAGCTGCCTCCCCAGGTCACCAAAGTGAGAACCCTGGAAAATTACCTCTAGTCCATGTCATTTAGAGACAGCCCTGCAAATAGCCATGCCCAGTGGATACTCTGCAGGTCCATCTATTCCATATAACAGTAAAAATATAATAATAACCTCTAACCTAGACAAGTCTTGGATTGCATTTTTCTTAAGTTATATAAAGCTTATGAAAACAGGAAATAAGGCACATTGAAGACACTGCAGAAAAAAATATCCAAAATAGACTAAAATGCAGGTGAAGACTATGAGAAGAGGACAGATGATGCATAATTTTTTTAAGTTCCAAAATTATGCCAGCCAAAACACAGGAGAAAAGGAAATGAGACTCCTGGGATGGAATGGCAATCAAAGGCAAGGAAAACACAGAACATTGATAGCATTGTGCATAAGCATGGGGGGTGGGGGGAAGAAGCTAAATCAGTCTGCGTATTAACTTACAGCCAGCAACCAGTTAAAATGGGAATTTAATGACTCTTAAGGCTTATGTCTTAGACACGAACAGGAATTGAATGAAAGCCAGAGACAGAATCCTATTAAATTGCTAGAGCAGATTTTATTCCTTCACTTTTAGGTTTTAAGACTTAAACTTTGGTGAGATAGAAACAATCAGCTGTTTATTAATAAACTTGGAATTTTCTTCTAATAGCAATTGGGACCTTAGTGTTGTTAGTTGTTTACACAATATATTTGTTCAGTAGCTAGTTTTTTTTTTAATGTTCACAGATTCTGAAACAAGAACAAATTATGTATATTTGCATAAAGTCTTATGTGTGTGTGTGTGTGTGTGTGTGTGTGTGTGTTTATAGAGCCTAAAGAATTAATGGATCCCAGGACAGGGACATTGCATTTCTTTTTAATCTTTATTGGAGAATAATTCCTTTACAATGGTGTGTTAGTTTCTGCTTTATAACAAAGTGAATCAGCTATACGTATACATATATCCCCATATCGCCTCCTGCTTGTATCTCCCTCCCACCCTCCCTATCCCACCCCTCTAGGTGGTCACAAAGCACTGAACTGATCTCCCTGTGCTATGCAGCTGCTTCCCACTAGCTATCCATTTTACATTTGGTAGTGTGTATACTTCAATGCCACTCTCTCACTTCGACACAGCTTACCCTCCCCCTCCCCGTGTCCTCAAGACCATTCTCTACATCTGCATCTTTACTTCTGTCCTGCCCCTAGGTTCATCAGAACCTTTTTTTTTTAATTTTTAGATTCCATATATATGTGTTAGCATACGGTATTTGTCTTTCTCTTTCTGACTTACTTCACTCTGTATGACAGACTCTAAGTCTATCCACCTCACTACAAATAACTCAATTTCATTTCTTTCTATGGCTGAGTAATATTCCATTGTATATATGTACCATACCTTCTTTATCCATTCATCTGTCGATGGACACTTAGGTTGCTTCCATGTCCTGGCTATTGTAAATAGCACTGCATGAACCTTGTGGTACATGACTCTTTTTGAATTATGGTTTTCTCAGGGTATATGCCCAGTAGTGGGATTGCTATTTTTAGTTTTTTAAGGAATGTCCATTCGGTTCTCCATAGTGGCTGTATCAATTTACATTCCCACCAACAGTGCAAGAGGGTTCCCTTGTCTCCACACCCTCTCCAGCATTTATTGTTTGTAGATTTTTTGACTATGGCCATTCTGACCGGTGTGAGGTGATAGGTCATTGTAGTTTTGATTTGCATTTCTCTAATGATTAGTGATGTTGCAGTGATATTGGCCTGTAGTTTTCTTTTTTTGTGACATCTTTGTTTGGTTTTGGTATCAGGGTGATGGTGGCCTCGTAGAATGAGTTTGGGAGTGTTCCTCCCTCTGCTATATTTTGGAAGAGTTTGAGAAGGATAGGTATTAGCTCTTCTCTAAATGTTCAATAGTTTTCATCTATGAAGCCATCTGGTCCTGGACTTTTGTTTGTTGGAAGATTTTTAATCACAGTTTCAATTTCAGTGCTTGTCATTTGTCTGTTTATATTTTCTATTTCTTCCAGGTTCAATCTCAGAAGGTTGTGCTTTTCTAAGAATTTGTCCATTTCTTCCACATTGTCCATTTCATTGGCATATAGTTGCTTATAGTAATCTCTCATGATCCTTTGTATTTCTGCAGTGTCAGTTGTTACTTCTCCTTTTTCATTTCTAATTCTGTTGATTTGAGTCTTCTCCCTTTTTTTCTTGATGAGTCTGGCTAATGGTTTATTAATTTTGTTTATCTTCTCAAAGAACCAGCTTTTAGTTTTATTGATCTTTGCTATGTTTCTTTCATTTCTTTTTCATTTATTTCTGATCTGATCTTTATGATTTCTTTCCTTGTGCTAACTTTAGGGTTTTTTTGTTCTTCTTTCTCTAGTTGTTTTAAGTGTAAGGTTAGGTTGTTTATTTGAGATTTTTCTTGTTTCTTGAGGTAAGGTTGTATTGCCATATACTTCCCTCTTAGAACTGCTTTTGCTGCATCCCATAGGTTTTGGATCATCATGTATTCATTGTCATTTGTTTCTAGGTATGTTTTGATTTCCTCTTTGATTTCTTCAGTGATCTCTTGGTTATTTAATAGTGTATTGTTTAGCCTCCATGTGTTTGGGTTTTTTTTACAGTTTTTTCCTGTAATTGATATCTAGTCTCATAGTGTTGTGGTGGGAAAAGATACTTGATATGATTTCAATTTTCTTAAATTTACCAAGGCTTGATTTGTGACCCAAGATATGATATATCCTGGAGAACATTGATTTGCATTTCCATGGAATATCTTTTTCCATCCCTTCCCTTTCAGTCCATATGTGTCCTGGTGGAGGGGACTGGTGCCTGTGTTCTGGTGCATGAAGCTGGATCTTGTCTTTCTGGTGGTCAGGACCGCATCTGGTTGTGTGTTTTGGGGTAACTGTGACCTTTTTATTATTTTAGGCAGCCTCTCTGCTAATGGGTGGGGTTGTGTTCCTGTCTTGCTAGTTGTCTGACACAGGTTGTCCAGTATTGTAGCTTGCTGGTTGTTGAGTGGAGCTGGGTCTTAGTGTTGAGATGGAGATCTCTGGAAAAGCTTTCACCGTTTGATATTACGTGGAGCCCGGAGGTCTCTGGTGGACCAGTGTCCTCAACTCGTCTCTCCCACCTCAGAGGCACAGGCCTGACATCCGGCTGGAGCACCAAGACCCTGTCAGCCACATGATTCAAAAAGAAAGGGAGAAAAAAATAAAATAAAATAAAAAATTATTAGAATAAAATTATTAGAATAAAATTTTTTAATTATTAAAAATATAAGAAAATTAAAAAGTAATAAAAAAGAAAGAAAGAAGGGAGCAACCAAACCAAAAAACAAATCCACCAATGATAACAAGTGATAAAAACTATACAAAAAAAAAAAAAAACCGGACAGACAGAACCCTAGGACAAATGGTAAAAGCAAAGCTATACAGACAAAATCATACAAAGATCATACACACTCACAAAAAGAGAAAAAGGAAAATATATATATATATATATTTAAAAAAAAGGAAGAGAGCAACCAAATCAATAACCAAATCTACCAATGATAATAAACTCTAAATAGTAAACTAAGATAAACATAAAACCAGAAACAAGTTAGATGCAGAAAGCAAACCCCAAGTCTACAGTTGCTCCCAAAGTCCACCTCCACAATTTGGGATGATTCGTTGTCTATTCAGGTATTCCACAGATGCAGGGTACATCAGGTTGATCGTGGAGATTTAATCCGCTGCTCCTGAGGCTGTTGGGAGAAATTTCCCTTTCTCTTCTTTGTTCGCACAGCTCCCGGGGTTCAGCTTTGGATTTAGCCCCGCCTCTGCATGTAGGTCGCCTGAGGGCGTCTGTTCCCACCCAGACAGGAGGGGGTTAAAGGAGCAGCTGATTCGGGGGCTCTGGCTCACTCAGGCCGGGGGGAGGGAGGGGTACGGACGCGGGGCGAGCCTGCAGCGGCAGAGGCCAACGTGACGTTGCACCAGCCTGAGGCACGCCGTGCGTTCTCCCGGGGAAGTTGTCCCTGGATCACGGGACCCTGGCAGTGGCAGGCTGCACAGCCTCTCCGGAACTGGGCTGTGGATAGTGACCTGTGCTTGCACAAAGGCTTCTTGGTGGCGGCGGCAGCAGCCTTAGCATCTCATTGCCCGTCTCTGGAGTCCGCGCTGATAGCCGCGGCTCGCGCCCATCTCTAGAGCTTGTTTAGGCCGTGCTCTGAATCCCCTCTCCTCGCGCACCAGGAAACAATGGTCTCTTGCCTCTTCGGCAGCTCCAGACTTTTTCCCGGACTCCCTCCCGGCCAGCTGTGGTGCACTAGCCCCCTTCAGGCTGTATTCACACAGCCAACCCCAGTCCCCTCCCTGCGATCTGACCTCCGAAGCCCGAGCCTCAGCTCCCAGCCCCCACCCGCTCTCGGGCTGGTGAGTGCTGGTGGGCAGCGGGAATCTCTCCGCTTTGACCTCTGCACCCCTGTGGCTGCGCTCTCCTCCGTGTCTCCGAAGCTTCCCCCTCCGCCACCTGCAGTCTCCGCCCGTGAAGGGGCTTCCTTGTGTGTGTAAACTTTTCCTCCTTCACTGCTCCCTCCCACTGGTGCAGGTCCCATCCCTATTCTTTTGCCTCTGTTTTTTTGTTTTCTTTTCCAGGTATGTGGGAATTTCTTGCCTTTTGGGAAGTCTGAGGTCTTCTGCCAGCATTCAGTAGGTGTTCTGTAGGAGTTGTTCCACGTGTAGATGTATTTCTGATGTATCTGTGGGGAGGAAGGTGGTCTCCACGTCTTACTCCTCCACCATCTTGAAGGTCCTGCATAATGTCTTTGTATGAATAAAAAGTACATGTTGCAGCAACATGGATGGATCTAGAGATTATTATACCAAGTGAAGTAAGTCAAGCAGAGAAAAACAAATATCATATTATATCACTTACATGTGGAATCTAAAAAAATGATACAAATGAACTTATATACAAAACAGAAACAGACTCACAGACTTAGAAAACAAACTTATGGTTACCAAAGGGGAAAGGTTGGGGGGAGGGATAAATTAGGATGTTGGGATTAACATATACACACTACTATATATAAAATAGAGCGACTTCCCTGGTGGTCCAGTGGGTAAGACTCCCTGGTCAGGGAGCTAGATCCTGCATGCATGCTGCACTAAGAAGCCCACGTGCCACAACTAAGAGTCCGCAGGCTGCAACTAAAAGATCCCACGTGCTGCAACTAAGACCCAGCACATCCAAAATAAGTAAATAAATACATAAATATTTTTAAAAATAGATAACAAGTACCTGCTGTATAGTACAGTGAACTCTTCTCAATATTCTGTAATAACCTACATGGAAAAAGAATCTGAAAAAGAATAGACATATGTATATGTATAACTAAATCATTTTGCTGTACACCTGAAACTAACACAATGTTGTAAATCAACTACACTCCAATATAAAATAAAAACTTTTAAAAAATACATGTATAACTGCTATTTATGAATTATGCCTATTATACTCTCTTACACTATCTCACAAATGTTTGCCAATGTGATTGTGAGTTTGTTTCTCTTAATAATTTGACTTTATATATATATATTTCAAATCTACATTATTTGGAACATAAAGATTCATCACGATTACATCTCCTTTGTGGACTATAAATTTTATCAAACAGAAATAAATCTTTTCCTCCTTTAATGTTTTTCCCTGAGACATTATCTTTATCAGCCATCCATATTCCTGTGCTTAGCTTTCATTTGGCCAGAATTTGTCTGTTCTTTTTTTTAGCGTTCTTGGGGTTTTTGGGGGGGGTGGCACATCCCTGTTAAACAGTTTATGGCTATATTTTAGTGGTGGTGCTGATGGGTTTTTGCCGTTGTTTGGGTTTGGTCTGGCTTCTCCTGGGCTTTTTCTTATGTCTGGGAGGACAGGGTTCCTGGCCCTCCACACTTAACAGTGATACCTCCCTCCACCTTGTCCATACAAACAGCAACTCCTGTGGCCCCATCCTCGAGCTTGTTGTGACGTGTAGCTGCACCACCACCAGCATCTCACATTTAAGCGTCCTACTGTCTGTCTTTGGCCACTTCCCCCACTCCTGGCATCAATCTTCAGCAGTTCCTCACCCCCTAGGAATAGTGAACACACTGTTTTGTCACTTCTCTCCCTTTCCAAACTAGACTCCACGGCCTGTCACTCTGGTCATTCTGTGTGCAAATTCTCACCTCTCTGTGCACATAGGACCCACTCTCCTTTCCTGTCTCTTACCATCATAAGCACTGGGCAAAGCCAACTCTAGTTAAACCCAGCTCTGCTTATTCTTCATCTGCACCTGAGCAGCTAAACATGGATGAATTTGGAGAATCACTGAAATTGCTTTTACCTCTACAATGATTTTTTTTCCTAAGGTTGCTTTGCACCTGCATTTGCTACCCTCTGGTTTCTCTGAAAGTATAACCATATGTTCTCTTATATTCCAGGAATAAATTTTCTGGCTCCCTGGTGATGAAATCTTTTCTTGTACCAAAGGACATGTTCTTTTAAACAACTTTCCCTATCTCTTCAAGAACTAGAAAGGTGGTATGCAGGTACATTCAACTCACTTTCTTAACCAATCTTCTATCAAGACTTATACTTGTTAGTAATAAACTCAGAACAAATCAAAAGATTTTTCATTTTAGTTAAGAAGATGGGACAAACACTAAGGTGGTAGGGCTGAACCCAATAATGATGGCTGGCTGGGGGATTTGCTTCACCCGCCCTGTGGCCCTTCTGGTAACAGAATCAAAGAGAAATCAGTCTAGAGAAACAACAGGCCCAGTGTCTATTCCCATGAGCCAACATGTTAAAATTTGCCCCCAGGGAAAAGAGAAAAGTAACTAGACCTCTGAGGAAAAGTGGAGCAGAAAAACATATTACCCAGTCGCACTAAGAACATTTCTCTTTTAAATGATTGGTGCCTAGAATAAAAATTAAATTTAAAAGGTCTTATTATTTTACTTAGTTTCACTACCTCAAAATATATCTGCTAAATAGATCGAATGCATCCTTTATTGCAGGCCTAATGGAATTTCGGCACCGACAACCTGATCCATTTTTGGTCCTTACCTAATAAAACTTCATGTCTATCAGATCCCTTAATGGACAGAGAAGGTCATTAAAGTTCCAGACATTTCTGCAACCCAGGCCTGGAAAGTAGCAAAGCCCATTTTTTCAAATTTAGTGATGGCCTGTGTCGTACAAGCCAACTCCAAGGATCTAATTGGCCTGACAATCTCCAATTCTGCTGAAGGCCAATTTGAACCTACATTTGTAATTTATGATTCAGGAAGACAGGACCCATACCCAATGGACATTTTTAGCAGCAGGGAGGAAAAAGGATTAGTCATCTCCTAGCCGAAGGAGGGTCAGTCTTCTAAGCAGGCTGGGCAGAGTCAAAGAGGCAGTTCCTGTAGCCCTGAGGTTTGTGGAGTTGGGCTTTGGTCAGTTGGGTCTCCACATAGAGAAGCATGCCAGAACAAGCTTCTCCAGCACTATAACCCTTGAGGTAGCTGGGATAAGTTTGGCGGGATCAGCATAGCTATAGAAACGCTACAAAACAGTGGTAAAATTAAAAAGATCCTTGAGTTGGGATGAGTTGGTGGTTTCAGGTGTAGTGTTACAATTTATTTCCTGGGAAGAGTCTGGAGAAGTGGGTTGGGAGTCATTATAACATGGCTTAGTCAGCTTTGGAGTTAGAGCTGTGTGCACCTCAGTTCTGCCGCTCATTAAGCCATGTGGCCTCAGACAAGACACCTCACTTCTCTGAGCTTCAGTAAAATGGAGATAGATAGTAGCACCTGCCTTGAAGGATTGTTCAGTGAGATCAAGTACGTACTAAATATATCATGTGCCAAATCAGTCAATACTCTTATGGTAATGAGTTGACCCTTTCCGAAGACTCAAATTCCCAAGGACTTCAAATTTCTCAACACTTTTTCCTGTCCATTACCTGCAACAAGGTGACCAGAGTCAGGGACTTGCATATAGCCTGACACACAGTAGATATCAGGAAATACTTATTAGCTTGGTTTAACTGTATCCTCAACCCTGATTAAACTCCCATTATCACTCCAAGGCATGACAAACTCTGTAGCCCCCAGAAAAAACAGGCTGATTTCAGAGCTTCCGAGCTAATCCAGAGATTAGTCCAAACTTAATCCAAGTTAAGGCAGAGGGTGTCAGGAAGAGGGCAGTAAACCAAGAGGTCCACCCTCTGTGTGTGAAATAGTATCTAATAATTAGTGTCCCAGGCATGAGGGTAAGGGTTTGCATCATCCTAGGTATGGGTCACTGCTCTGGGAAATTCCTCATAGCCCACTTTAATTCAGACTTCCAAGAACACCTTAGAAGGCCTAGGAGTTCCTAAAATTACAGGAATGAAATTTTCAATCACCCCACTGGTCAGCCATTCACCTGAAATGACCAAGACTCTTGGTCATCCTACCAATGTGCTGGACATCTTAACCTTGAGGGTTCCCTTTTTGCTGAAACTCAGGAATAAATAGAACAGCTTAGGGGAAGCATTTTTTCACCTATGATTAACAGACCCACAGTGCCCTTACATTCACCCACTCTGATTTAATATTTATCACTTCATTAGTATGGAAAGCCCAAGATTATTGCTATGAAGGCCATGGAAGAATCCAAGTAAGTTCACTTATTTCTCCTTATCTAGTTGTGGTCATTTGCAGTCAGCTGTGTTCAACCTACATGAAAACTAAAGCCTTGGACTCCCCTGGTGGCACAGTGGTTAAGAATCCTCCTGCCAACACAGGAAACACAGGTTCGAATCTGGTCTAGGAAGATCCCATGTGCCACGGAGCAACTAAGCCCTAGCGCCACAACTACTGAGCCTGTGTTCTAGAACCTGCGAGCCACAACTACTGAGCCCGCCTGCCACAACTACTGAAGCCCATGCACCTAGAGCCTGTGCTCTGCAACAAGAGAAGCCACCGCAGTGAGAAAGAAGCCCACACACTGCAACAAAGATTAGCCCCCGCTCGCCGCAACCAGAGAAAGCCTGCGTGCAGCAACAAGGATCCAAAGCAGCCAAAAATAAATAAATAAATAGATTAATTAATTTAAAAAAAAGAAAACCAGAGCCTTTATTTCTTGCAGAGCCTTAATTACAGAAGGTTAGACAGTTAGTAGAGACATTTAAGGTTTGCATAGGGACTTCCCTGGCAGCCCAGTGGTTAAGGCTCCACGCTTCCACTGCAGAGGGGTGGGTTCGATCCCTGGTCAGGGACTAAGATCCCGCATGCTGTGAGGTGTAGCCAAAAAAAAAAAAGAAAGAAAGAAAGAAAAGAAAAGGTTTGCATAAACCTTCATCATGCGGGTTTGGGATCCAAGTGAAAATGACAAGGAAAGCCATCCCACAGATTCTCATGTGTCACTTTAATGGCCCAGGTAGGTAGCCAGGAACCCATGTCAGGTGGACACTGCCCTCATGGGCATTCAGGCATCTTTTCATGTGGCTCTCAGAGGACTCTGCCTGCAGCCCAGCCTTGGATGCTCAGCTTACAAGCATTAGGATTCACACCTGCTATTCAGAAATCAGGGCTCTCTCTCATCCCCAAAGAAAAGCCCATGGGAGGGTTATGCTCCACCTTCTTCTTGAATTAAAAGTATAGCTCAGCAGTGGTCTTTGTTTAAGGACAAAGAGTGATCTTTGGCAAAGTTTACTCCAGCCTGCCTTCAGATAAGGTAGAAAAGTAGAGAGAAGTGCACAGAGCTAAATTTAGGCTATTAAAGTACATTAAAATACACATAAATGCCCTTTCTTTTATGAGAAGTGCTGACATCAGATAGTGGTTATGGCTTCTTAATGCTTTTACTTGTTAAAAACAAAAAGTTGGCAATTCCGTTATATTCCCTCCCTCCCCCATTCCTGTTTTTTAAAAAATTTTGCTGGTCCTTAACACCAGAAATATGGAACATCTGGAAAAGAGAAAATAACATGATGTCTGTGCTGTAAACCAGCTGTGGGATCTCAAGCAAACCATTGAGAGTCTTTGGTCTTTAGTTTCTTCATCAGGAAATTGGGGGTGAATGGAGCCAAAGGTGGGCTTGGGCATGGCTTGGGGGCAGGGGCAAAGTCAAGCCTGGGGTCTCCTGTGGGTCACACACATAATAAATAGTCATCATTAAAAGATATTTTATTGATGGAAATTAATTAGGTAAATTTCAGATACCTATAATATCATGTAAGTCTAGATCAGGAATTTTTCACAATATACAAATATTGGGATTATTTCCTGCTCTTTTTTTCTTTCTAACAGTGGATATGAAAGTCCCCTATCCCCAGCCTTCTTTGCTATCCTTGGTCCACCTTTGTTTCTCAAATGCCAAAAGTGGAGACACTGGCACCAAACGGAGCCTGCATGCTGAGGTTCAGCCCCGTCTGTAACCTTCCTGGCTGTTCTGCACTGTCGCCTGAGTTTCACTTGGGAGCTCATGATAAATCAGCCCCCACTGCAGGGCTTGAAGTTCTGGCCAGCTCTGTCTGCTGCAGTCAAGAGCTCATAAGTCTAATGAGGTAAAGGACAGAGGGCAGCCAACAAACCCCTCTTTGAAAGAGCTGGGAGTGTCAAGGCAAGATCTCTGGGAATATTACGGACACATCTTGGCCTCAGGTTTTTGTTCCAATCAGCTAACTAGAGATTCATAATCCAAAATTGGCTTCTAAAAGTGTGCTCAGCACATACCTCAGACTTTCAGCTCCTCAGATCCCAGAGGAGGGGTTCACTGTCAAGTTTAACATCCTTTGAATCTCCAAGGCTACAGAATCTTCAGACAGAGCCCAGGAAACAAGACATAATGGGTTCAAATATTAGCACTGCTGCTTACCAGCCATGTGACCCTCAGCAACTGATTTAATCCCTCTCAGCATCACTTTCCTCATCACTAAAATGAGATACAATGATGACTTGTCATCAGGCTTCAATGAGACAACACAAGGAAAATGTTTAGCACAGTGTTGGGCGTATAGAAGATACTCAAAAATGTTATCATTGTTATGTAAGGGTTTGTCTAGTACGGCAGCTCTCAAACTTTTTGGTTTCAGAACCCCTTTACACTTTTAAAAATTATGGAGGACCCCAAACTTTTGTTCATAAGGGTTATATGTATTGATATCTACTGTATTTGGTATTAAAGCTTTAAAAAAAAGTCTAAAACACAAGAATACAGAAGCTTACATTCCATGAGCTATCAGAGTGATGACGTCATCACACATTATCTAGCTTCTGGAAAACTCCACAGCACACGCTAAGAGAAAGACCATGGAAAAGGCAAATAACAGCTAAGTATTATAGCTTTGACCTTCACAGACCTCACGGCACACATCGAAAATCATGGGTATGTTATAGTCTTCTCTTTTCAGGAAATAGTATACTTTAAAATGCCCCACATTATGGGTTGTTCTGCTTTTTTAGATTCCATCAGGTGAAGAAGCCAAGACTTCTTTTACTAAGTTATTCACAAGTTGATATCAAGAATTCTCATTTATAATCTGTGTAATTAGGTCTACAGTTTTTCTCTAATTCTCTAATTCTCTAATTCTAATTCTCTTCTTAACAGAAGAATGGGGGAATGTCCAAACACAGCAATAATTGTTTCTATATACTGGGCACCAATGTGCCAGGCACTGTGCCAGGAGCATAAAAAGCAAATTACCTGTGATCTTTACAATCACCTTTCAATGTACCCATTGTTATCCCAACTTTATGATTTGTCTGAGGAAACAGAAAAGTTAAATAACTTACATAAAATCATATTAGTAATTGATGCACCCAGAAGGAGTCCATCAGACTTCCCTGATTCTAAATATGCTCTACAATTTATTCTGCCTCTCTTGATCACTAAACATGCACTTCACAATCATTTTGTTTTCTTATTTTTTAAGATAAATATAATGGCAGTGGTTGAGTCATGATCTCTTTGCATAGTTTTTCTTTTTAAAATAAATTCTATTTTACTATCAAAATCCCAGATGCTGTTTTTGCAGAAATTGACAAGCTAGTCTGAAAATTCATATAGAAATGCAATGGATTCACAATACTATCTTGAAAAAAAAGTCGGAGGACTTCTTAATTCCCAATTTCATAACTTACTACAAAACTACAATAATCAAGACAGTGCAGTACTGGCATAATTATAGACACATAGATCATTGGAATTGAATTGAGCCCAAAAATAAACCTTGATTTTCAACAAGGATGCCAAGGTGATTTAACAGGAAAGAATAGTCTTTTCAACAAGTGGTGCTGGGACAACCAGATATTCACTGCAAAAGAAAAGAGAAGAATGTGGAACCCTACTTCACACCATATACAAAAATTAAAATGGATCCAAATATAAGAGTTAAAACTATAAAACCCTTAGAAGAAAGCATAGGAGTAAGTATTCATGACCTTGGATTAGGTAATAGTTTCTTAATAGGACACCAAAAGCACAAGTCATAAAAAGAAAAATAAATTGGACTTCATCAAAATTAAAAACTTTTGAGCCTCAAAGGAAACCACTAAGAAAGTGAAAAGACATCCCACAGGATGGGTGAAAATATTTGCAAATCTTACATAAGGGACTTGTATCCAGATTATGTAAAGAACTCTTACAACTCAACAATAAAAGGACAAATAACTCAATTTTAAAATAGGTAAGAGATTTGAATAAACATTTCTCCAAAGAAGATACACGGAGAGCCAAGAAGTACATGAAAAGATGTTCAGGGCTTCCCTGGTGGCGCAGTGGTTGAGAGTCTGCCTCCCGATGCAGGGGACACAGGTTCGTGCCCCAGTCTGGGAAGATCCCACATGCCCCGGAGCGGCTGGGCCCGTGAGCCATGGCCGCTGAGCCTGCGCGTCCGGAGCCTGTGCTCTGCAACGGGAGAGGCCACAACAGTGAGAGGCCCGCATACCACAAAAAAAAAAAAAAAAAGAAAGAAAGAAAAGAAAAGATGTTCAACATCATTAGCCATCAGGAAAATGCAAATCAAAACCACAATGAGATACCAGTTCACACCCAACAGAATGGCTAAAACAATTTTTTCAAGATTTTTTTTTCAAGATTTTTTTTTTGATGTGGACCATTTTTAAAGCCTTTACTGAATTTGTTGAAATATTGCTTCTGTTTTATGTCTTGGTTTTTTTGGTCGCGAGGCACGTGGAACCTCAGCTTACTGACAGGAGATCAAACCCACATCCCCTACATTGGAAGGTGAAGTCTTAACCACTGGACAACCAGGGAAGTCCTGTAGAATGGCTAAAGTTTTTTATAAAAAGATAATAACAAATGTCAGAGAGGGTGTAGAGAAGTTAGAACTCTCATATATTGCAGGCAGGAATATAAAATGGTGCAGCTACTTTGCAAAACAATCAAACAGTTACTCAAAAGGTTAAATATAGAGTTATCTTACGACCCAGCAATTTCACTCCTAGCTATATATCCAAGAGAATTGAAAACATATGTTCACACTAAAGCTTGTGCATGAATGTTTATAGCAGCATTACTGATAATAGTCAAAAATGTCTTCAAATATCTATCAACAGATAAATGGATAAATAAAATGAGGTGTAGATAGATAGATAGATAGATATAGGAATAGATATATGTGTGTGTGTGTATGTATGTGTATATATATATATATATATATAATGGAA
Source organism: Hyperoodon ampullatus (assembly GCF_949752795.1). Taxonomy (NCBI): domain Eukaryota; kingdom Metazoa; phylum Chordata; class Mammalia; order Artiodactyla; family Ziphiidae; genus Hyperoodon; species Hyperoodon ampullatus. The sequence goes on along the minus strand of NC_136919.1, from coordinate 41,426,747 downwards.
TATGATTCAGCAGTAGCAAAGGAATGAAGTGCTGATTCATACTATAACAGAGATGAACCTTGAAAACATTATATTAAGTGAAAGAAGCCAGTCACTTGTGGACAATATATTGTATAACTTCATTTTTATAATATGTCTATAATAGACAAATCCATAGGGACAAAAATAGATTAGTGATTGAGAGAGGATGGGGGAGAGGTAAATGAGGGGTGACTCCTAAAGTGTACCAGGTTTCTTTTTGTGGTGATGAAAATGTTCTGAAATTAGATAGTGGTGATGATTGTACAACTTTGTGAATATACTAAAAACAACTGAATTGTATACTTTTAAAAAGTGGATTTTATGGTATGTGAAATACATCTCACTAAAGCTGTTATTTAAAAAACATGAAATACTATTCTTAAATTGGATTTTGTATAATTACATTCCTTCTGCTTTTCTTGACCTTCCAATCCACCCCAGGCAGTGAATCTGGAAACCAAACAAGTTATTAATTTTATTTAGTTGAAGTAATCTGCATTGCTGAAGGCTGAAGGAAATACAGTTTGAACCCAAGCATACCATAACATAAATTAAAGTGGGAAAGTTCATGTAAATAAAACCAGTAATAATTCAAGATTTCAACTTGTGAGTGTAGGCATTATCCAGAGGAAATATGTTCCATGGGTGGGGGAAAAATGGGCTGGCATTTCATGGCACGGTTGGATCATTTTAAGCAAAGAATAAATGCTTCATCCCCATTTTTTGCCCTCTTGGTTTTTTTCCACAGATCCCAATTCCCACCTGAATTCACCGACATTCTGAAAGCTCCTGGGGAAGTTGTTGGAGACAGCTGACACCCAAGAGCAAGTGCCAGAGTCCTGCCCTCTGCAGATGAAGGCTGTGAGCAGCCTGGGACTCACTGAAGAGCCAGGAACCTTCCTGAGTCTCTCGGATACCAGCTGTCCTCGCGTGGGGTCGTGCCGAAGCTGGCACGTCAGTGCAGCAGTCTGGGAGCAAAGGGCTCCCTGACACTTGTCACGGTGGTGAAATCTGGAAATGCTGAGTGAGTCCACTTAGGAAGGCAGAATGATGGGGAAACTAGATAAAAGAAGTCATTTGGTAGAATTAAGGAGAGAAAATAAGTTAAACCTCCCAACAGAATGTAATACTATCTCCAAGTCGACAGGTCATAAATACTCTTGTTACTTTTTGAGCCCATGAAAAATACTTCAGATTCTTTAGACATGTTACTTCTGAGCTACTCTTTTTTAAAGTGGTGACTAGAGGTTTAGCTTACATGTTTCTGCAGGGGAGAAGGGGTTAATAAGAATGGGAGGGTTGCTATTGTTGTTGTTTGGTGTCTTACCATTTTTGGTAATACCGAAGCAACCATAGTAGCCTTAAGAACCATCCACAAAAAGACAAGTCAAGAAATAAGAGAAATAATCAAAAATTTCCAAGCCCCACCTCCAGCTTCTAAACAACCCAACATTCCTTATAGGAAATGCATCATGTCCCACTTTGGTAACATTGATGTTTCAACAAAATTTGAGCCTCTCAAAATGCAAATATTTCATTGTCCAAGAAGAGGACATTCATTAAATTAAAGCCGAAGAAAGGAAATGGGAGGAAAAATTCAAGAGGTTCAATGAAAATTAAAGAGAAGAAAAAATAAATAAATAACTCTGACCAAACACAAATTTGCTGAGTTATACACAAATAATCAGAACCATATTGTGCAGATTAAATCTCCCGTGAACAACACTTTGATTTTAAAGTTAATAAGACAAAGTGTTCAGCAAAAACTAAACCAAAAACAGCAAACATATATGGGATTTTGCCAGGAATCAAAATAGCTTTAAAAAAAAGCTTAAAATTTTGTTTTTCCTAAAACATCTAGATGCCTTCAGGATAATGATTTCCCATGCCAGTGGTGACTAAAATAAGAGAAATTGAGAAGCCAAACCTCCCTCCCTTATCTGAATCTGGATCCATTTACTCTGAAAATTTTCACTACACTTATTTAAAGCATTTTAACTCATTTGCTTATAAATTTAATATTTTTAAAAAGACAGAAGTTTCTTTGATGAAATAATACTAAATGTAAGTCAATACAAAAAGATGCTGAGAGTTTCCCTTCTGGATAAGAGAAGAGAAAATTATGTGAAAAAAAAAAGTCAACTAGAGATCATCTGAGTCTCTTTGGTCAATATTCAACCTTCCAGTGCTCCTTACAATTCCCTAGATCCCAATCATAACAGGTCATGCCTGACCATAAACACAATCCAGTCAGTTCTTCCATAATGCATATTTCTACAACACAACCGATTTCATATTTGATTAATAATATAAGTAGAAGTTACATGGATTCATACGTGATTTGTCGCAGTGTGTTAAAGTGGAGCACAACTGACTGCCAAGTACACAAACAGGGCTGAAAGCTGCAAACCATGGAGGATTATGTTGCTGTACAAGGTGCCATACATCCCCCATTCCTCTTTGCTCAGTCCAGCCATGTGCTCTGTATAGCAAGGGCATGTTGTGCAGTTCTCCCCAAATTTTGTGCATTACACCCTTGTCTTCAGAACTCAGCAGATTCTCCTTGTCTTAGATCTCCTTCAATCAAGCCATCTTCATCTTTGTTTTAAAGATAGAGTTCTATATTCTAGTAATATTTATTTTTTAGGATGATTGTTTGTGCTGTCTAGTCACAAAGGTGAAAAGCAAAAATAAGTCCTGTTGTTTTTAGTGCTCAATTTTGCAGAACTCAGGATTTGGGGGAATGTACATATCACGTGACAAAAGAAACATCTGTATCTGTGGGATGAAATGATCATTTGCCTATTTATATAGGATGGTAACTAACCTTGGTATAGAGAATTCATGACATTTGTTGGATTGTTTAGTTTGACATGTCAAGCCTCTCCATTAACTAAATAAACCAGATTATTGCCTTTTCCCAAGTTCATTTCCTAACCCACATTGGGTCAGGTGAAAAAAGGCAAAATGAATAGATGGAATGTTCTCTGTCACCTTTTTCTGCAAAGAAGATTGGTAAATGGTAGAGAAGAAAGGCCAGAGAAGGAGCAAAACCAACGATCAATGCCGCATGTTATCCTGATAAACTTGGAATATTTCTAAATGCAATGTCTCAAACACTGATTGTTTTGCATCCAAACCTCTAAACTGACTCAGCTATTAAACGGCAATGGCAAATGTTTTCCATGAGTCCTAGTTTAGTCTAGTTTAGCCAATAATTTGGAATTGTGCCTAGTTGGGATAAATACTGCCTCTAGCTCTTTCATTGACAACAGTCCAAAGTGGATTGGGAGTTTGCCCAAAACAGTGGATCTGAACTGAAGGGGCATCACCAAACACCCCTGATAACCCAACCTGACTCCTGACCCCCAAGACCCCCTTTTGTTTCAAAGCATCACAGCTGACACAAGCAGAAAAGAAAGAGTTACAGTTATTTCTATAAAAGTTGATGGTCCAGGGCTAGCAATGGAATTTTTGTTGAAGTATCAGTTCTCACTCTGATTGAAGGGAAAAATGTGCTGGTCTGTTTCTCCATAAATGAAAATCATGTTACATACTCAAGGGACCAGGCCCTGGAGAAAGATGAAGCAGACATGGCTCTGACCAGCAAGAAGCTTACAATTTCCTGTCCAGGAAGTTACAGATGTTTACATAGGCATGGAAATATCCACTGTTGCATGAGCCTGAGCGTGGGTGTTCCTTACATTTTGCCCTCTAGGTGCCTTGCTTACCTCGCCTTGCTTACCTCACCTTTCTGAATGGATGCAGACTTCATGCTCACTACTCTTAAAAACTCAAGGTGGTATATATAAATTGCACAGTTTCTCATTTTCATTCAGATAAAGGAAGTTGGTCCTAATTATTATTCTCCATCTCAAAAATGGGGAAACTGAGTCTTAGAGGCCACTGAGCACAAAAGCAATGAAACCCAGGTCTGGCTCCAAAGCCTGTGCTCTTCCGTAGCATTTTGTGACATTTTGTTAAATACTGTCTTAATATAATATATTTATTAGGCAATTATATATATGCACATATATATTATATATGAAATATTAAAAGATACTATATATCTAATATATAGTGGCCTGTTAAATAATGGCCTAATGTAGATAGATAGATAGATAGAGAGATAGAGAGATAGATAGATAGATGATAGAGAGATAGATAGAAATCTTGTATCCATCAGGATAAGCTAGGATTAATCTAAGGAAACAAATCCCCAACTCTTGGTAGCATGAGGTATCTCTGAGAGGTCAGGGCCACTCCTCAGGGCAGCTGTCCTCCATGTAATGACTCAGCATCACCTCTCCATATCAATAAGTGTTTCCACACTTGCTGAAGCTGGGAAAAGAGGTTGAAGAGCTGAGCATCATCAGTTAAAGTCTTACCTGGGAGTATCACTTCTGCTCATATTTCACTGGTCAATGCAAGTCACATGGCCATGCCCAACTTCAGGGAGACGGGGATGGACAATCTTCCCAGATGCCTGAAAGCAGAGGGAAACCAGACTCTAAAAAAGAGTAGTAACATCTGCCACACTGGTCACCAGCAATAACTAGAAGGACAGTGCAGTGATTCAAAACAAAAGGTGATAACTTGCCATTCCTACTCTCTTTGTCTTTTGCTAATTAAAAAAAGCACCCTCCCAAAAAGATCATAACTGGTGGCTAGGCCTAACCCATGATTTATTCAGGCAATAATGTTAAGACATCTACTTGGCAGCCACAGTGAAAACCACAACCAACATTTATAGGATGCTTCACAATTTACATAACATTTTCATATATATTCGCTCTATCAAGCAATATGAGAAGCCTCTCAAAAGTTTTGAAATGTTTCTTTTCTTTGGATTCTCACAATATGTTATGAAATAAATATCAAGGGCTAGACCGAGTGCTGAAGCTAAGTATAAAAGGATTCAAGGGGAGAGGGGTCAGTGTGTGCCCAATGTCACAGACAGCTTCATGGGAGGGCAACTCGAAACTACATTGCAGGTTGAGCTTCGGGGGTAGGGTGTGGACATCAGTTCTCTCCACTGAGTCCTCCTCATGCCGATGTTGGGGGAAACAGTTACCTAACCTCAGCTGGGCAGACGTTATGAAGTTTGATAAGTGTACCTCATAAATTGGAAGTTGAAAAGTGCTGGCCTCAGAGCTGATTCTAGCTCATGGGTATACTCAGTTTGGCCCACCATTTTAATAAAGGAACTGCCATCAAAATTTTGTTTTGAATCATTGTGTTTTATTTCTTGAAATATTTCAATTTTAGGGGGGCTTTGAAAGACATTTACCACTCTTACAACTCTCCCACCTCCCCTCCCATACCTGTCCACAGCCTCCAGAAGCTGGAAGAGGCAAGGAATGGATTCTCCTCTAGAGCCCTAAGAGGGATTACAGCCCTGTCAACATTTTTATTTCACCCCAGCAAAACTAATTTCAGACTTCTGGACTCCAGAACTGTGAGAGGACAAATTTCTGCAGTTTTAAGCTACCAAATGTGTGGAAATTTTTTACAGTGGCAATAGGAAGCTAATATGACCAGAATTCCAGATGTTCTGGTTTCCACTTTCCAGATGAGGAGACTGTGGCCCAGTGAAAGAAAATGACTTCCCCATCATGACAGAGCTAGACAGTGGGAGTCCAGACTAAGCAATGTGGCAGCCAGCTCCCAGGTTGGGACTCTCTTCCTTCACCAAAGCATCTCCAAGAGGGATGCATGTGACCACAGAACTTTTTCCAGGAGATCATGGGAAGCAACCCATCATGACTTACAACAGGAACGACAAACCAAAATCCATCATGGCTGCAAGCCTTGGGTAAAAGCAACATGCTGATGTGGAGAAGCTTCTGGAAGAAACACCCAGGCTGTGCCTCTTGCTCACAGAGTGCTCTTGGGAAGGTCCCTCATGTCCCTGGGCCTCAGTTCCCTCATGTGTAGGAGGAAGAATTTGGGCCGCACCACTGGTTCTCAGAGACTCCCCACTTGGGGTCTTTGTGAGGGCTGAGGGAGCAGCCCCAGGAAGTGTTAGCCTTCATGCTCTGCCTTGACTCCTTCAACCTGAAGTACTCCCTTCTACCAGTTTCCCACACTGCACCTCTGTACCCATTTCTTTTGGACAAAAGTCTCCCTAGTTAAAATTAAAATTGAAAACCACCATCTCTAAGTCTTAAATCTTTGAAGTTCCAGAACTCCACGTGGAACAGCAGCAACCAATCTACCGTCACTGTGTGTCCAGAGATTAGGTCCCAGTAAGCAAGACTGAGGGTCTTCCCAGGAGTCAGAAAGCACTTAACAGGCACGAACCACAAAGTTATTCCACCCCGGCATCTGTGTCCATCAGGGAGTTCCTCTGTTTGCAGGCCCTGTGTCACAGCTGTTTTATCATGAATGACCTGAGCCACCCCTCACCAGTGGGCATTTAATGGTGTGAGACACTGCCCTGGGAATGCACAGACCTGTCAGAGTCCTCCTTAACGCTCACCAGGGACTGGGCTACTGTGCTTACACAGGCCCATAATCATTCTAGTGAACACACACTAAAACCAGACAGATAACATGGCCCAGGTCCAGAGGGCACACCTCCTGGTAATCGAGCCTCTTAAGCCAAAAAGAATCTGTTTGGGTTTCCCTTTCAGTGATGGTCCCTGACACTTACGTGGCCATTCTCTCCTATCCACTCAGACACTTGGAAGAAAATGTATGATTAAAAGCAATTGTTGCATTATGAAAACGAATTGGAAAAACTAACGTTATTGGCTCTGAGGCCAAGTAATAAAAAGGTAAATGTGAACAGGTGTGCCAGTTACTGTCCCTGGGTAATTGATTAAGTATGGTAACCCCCAAGAATATGCTTCTTTCCAGCTCATACAAGTTAAAGTGCAGAAAGTAGGAAGTACAAAATATGCCCACTTTTAAAAGCTTTATTATAAAAAGCTTATTATATTGTCCCCACCTGCACCATGATTAAGCACTCATTATTGCAGTAACAATGGCTCCATTGTTTCTTTTTTTATCTTAATAACCATATTTAAATTGCAGACATTTTTGAGAGCTATAGCCCTAATGAAACTGAGGTCCAGGAAGGTTGATTGGTTTTCCCAAGGTCACAGAGGGGCAGAGCCAGAAGCCTAACACACAGCTCCAAATTCTCAATCCAATAATTGCTTTAAGACATGTAACAAAGGGTCATTCACCACTGTCCCAGTTCAGAAGGTCTTGAGCTTATCCTATTCAGCAACACAAAGAATATATGTAGCAAGCCTTACCATCTGTAATAGGCTGGGTTCTCCAGAGAAACAACCAACAGGCTCATACACACACACACACACACACACACACATCTGTCCCATGTGATATCTGCTGGAGCTTCTTCACTCATATATCTGGTGCCTCCACTAGAATGGCTCCAACAGCTGGAAGCTGGCTGAGCCAGTTGACTGGGGTCACAGGTGTGTGGCCTCAATCAGCTGGCCTTTGATCTCCTCCATGTAATGTCAGGGCTTCTCCCTCTCCACACAGCCTCTCCAAAGAACTCTCCATGTGGTCTCTCCAGCAAGGATATCCATATTTATTATATGGCGGCTTGAGGCTCCCAAGAACACAGGATCACATCTACTAGACCTTCTTAAAACTGAAGTCCACACTGGCCCTGTGGCACCTGTGCTTCATTCTATTAGTTAAAGCAACTCACCAGATCAGAATCCAAAGAAGGAGACACAAGTGTGTGAGTACCAGGGGTGCTTCATTGAGTCACAAAAGTTCGACATGCTTCATCATTCATGACAGTCTTGTGCTAAATCCATGTACCCATCCAAGTCTTCCCAGGGTGAGACTCCTTTTATTCTTTGGGCAGCTTCTCTTGGATCAGCCCCATTTTCCTGGGCCATAATTTCCCTCTGTAATTTCCCTTCTTCTTTCCCCTGGAGATCGCATGGTACCTCCAAAGACATGTGCATCTCAAGCCCACTTTTCAGCTAGCTCTTTCACACTAGAGTAGATAGCCCATTAGACCCAGAAACTTCCCCCAAAACAAAACTAGTTCTGTTTCCCTTGAGAGTCTAGAAAATTTAATATCCAAATTTTCCAGGAGCTCTAGGGCACCAAAGATATGGCGTTCCATCCTTCTAATGAAAAAACAAAGGGAAAAAAGAATGAATTGCTTTTCCATTTTCAGAAACTGACTATTAGAATGGTTAAGACAGCTGAACTCAGAGCCAGCCTGGAACTTACTTATTATCTCAGTGTCCTCATCTATAAATGGGTATCATCCAACCCAGAGGCTGTTGTTAGGATTAAATGAGTAAAAGTATGTAAAGTACTTAGAACAAAGCGCAGTGTTTTCTATGCTCATATAAACAGTTGTATCTTGTCATGCATGACATGCATCATCCTCAAGTGCATAGTGTGATAAGCAGGTAATCCAAGAAGATACAGTTTCTAAGATATTCATCTTAATCCTTTATCTTGGAAAAGGAAGCTCCATCAAAATGCGAAAATTGCTAGGATCCTTCTAGAGAAGGACTATGGGTCAGTATCAGGCTGTCCCCAGTACATCCAGGTATTGGGTTCCCAAAGGAAACATATTTGGGGGTATTTTCTACCAAAAAATTTATACGGAAATTATATAAAAAATACATAATAGGTGATAGATTCTCAGACACCCACAGAAGCCTGTAGAAGCCGTCAGGCACCCAGGTGTAACAGTATAAAAGAAGCAAAGTTCCTACCTTCGTACATGGGTTCTCCCCTCCCTTCCTCTCAGCTTACCTACCCAGCCATGGGCCTTGGGATGCCCTGGTTCTAAGTCACCCCCAGCCCTCCATCAATATGGTGGGGTGGGAGGATAGGTAAGGAAGATGAAGGAAAATCTGTAGGGCCACAAGAGACAGTCCCTGATGAGAGGGCAAACATGGGTGAGGCTTCACAACCCAAACCACTTCCCTGCCCGGCCCCTTTCTCCTTATCCATAGACCGAAGGTTAAGCTCTTAAGACACAGTGTCAACTTTGTCTTAAAATGCCATTTACCAGATAGACATTTTTTTTAACATAGTCAGATGTGTCCTTTTACTGTTTTTCTTGCTTTTGTGGTTTCAGGCCTACCACGTACAATACCCCTACATATGAACAGGTTCCATCCCAAGAGCGCATTCGTAAGTCCAACAAAATTAGACTAGGTTCCCAACTAACACAATCCGCTACATAGTAGTATACTGTAATAGATTTATAATACTTTTCACACAAATAACACATAAAAAACAAACACAAAAAATAAAGAAAACATTTTTAATCTTGAAGTACAGTACCTTGAAAAGTACAGTAGTACATTATAGCAGCTGGCATACAGGGGCTGGCATCGAGTGAACAGGCAAGAAGAATTACTGACTGGAGGAGGAAGAGGAGGTGGGAGATGGTAGAGCTGAGAGAGCATCAGCAACAGGAGATGGAGGGCAAGCTGCAGTTTCACTCATGCTTGACGTTGATGGCACAGTTCCAACAAGGAGCCAGCTGCACGTTCGCATCTTGGAAGGTTTGCAACTCGAAGGTTCATGTATAGGGGACTTACTGTACTTTAAACGCTCTGACCTTGCCACGGGCCGTGTGTCAAGTACACCACTCTACCAGCAGTGGCCTGGGGGCCCACCAGAGGCAGTTTTGTAGACATTCTTTGCTCTCACCTATGTTCTCCAATCCCCACTGTGTGCTTGTGGCTGCACAGACCCTGCTCTGGGTGGCTTCTCTCACAGCCACAGACCCTGACTTCCTTTGGATCTTACAGAGAGATGTGGGTTCTCTAGTTATGATTCTCGGCTTAAACCCCCTCCACTCCCCCGCCTTCTCTAGGACCTGGCTGAGCTCTCCTAGGCTCCCCTTGGCCGGGAACTATCTGGCTACTCAAGCCCTTCATGAGGTTAAATCAAACTGGGATAAAAGACAAGTCACTTTCTTTGCACTATTCAGCCAGAAGGCCAAGCAGTTGACCAGAACTCCAAGACTGACCATCTTTCTTACTCTGAACTGAAAGGAAGCACAGGAGAGTGTCCAGAAAGTCTTCTGTACAAACAACTGATGTCTGGAAACAGGCAGATCTTCAACGGCAAATGTCTTTTTTATAGCACCTTGAAGTTAAAATGACATTTAATTATGTGAATTAATTCCTGTTTTATAAATGAATCCCAAACATTTGTTTTATTTCTAAGTAATATTTGATGAGTTTCATAACAATCTTTTTACAGAACCAAGGAAAAGAGATGACTCACAAACATAATAAAATTGGGTTCTCTCACTTCCCTTGGCAAAGCAGATAGTCTCCATAAGTCAATTTTTCTAAATTAACATATGCTATTTTTTAGCCAAGAAAATAATTTTCAAGTGAACACAGAGATGGGTCACGAGCTCCTCCAAGGACCACAAAGCATATCTCTCAGGCTCCGTGTTAGATATTTTTTCTCAGAAGAATCGCTCAGAAATTTTTGTTCCTCTCTTTGGGGTTATAAATGGTTCATTTAGGGCCTCCCTGGTGGCGCAGTGGTTGAGAGTCCGCCTGCCAATGCAGGGGATACGGGTTCGTGCCCCGGTCCGGGAGGATCCCATATGCCGCGGAGCGGCTGGGCCCGTGAGCCATGGCCGCTGAGCCTGCGCGTCCGGAGCCTGTGCTCCGCAACGGGAGAGGCCACAACAGTGAGAGGCCCGCATACCACAAAAAAAAAAAAAAAAAAAAAAAAAATAAATAAATAAATAAATAAATAAATGGTTCATTTATTTTTTCATCTTTGACATTTTATGTGTTGCATATAATATGGCTGAAATCATTTTAAGTCAAGGAAAACTGGCTTAGCTGTTTAACTTTCTGGATTTCTCTGTGAGACTTCTTTTATCACCAGGTAAATTGGGGTTCACATATCATCAAAGCCAAGAAAACACGGCAAAGCCAGAGTATTTGAAAACAGCTGCAAAAAAATGGGAATAAAAAAAGGGGGAGAAAAAGGTTTTAAAGACAGCCCAGGAAGATGAGGGAAGTTAGGAAATGTTAATAAAATATGGAGAAATGAAACCATAGCAAAGTTCAATTTTGTCGAACACAGCATGTTTTTCACTGAAACTGCATCAATGTCTCTGTTCAGTTCATCTGGGTCAAAACCTTCTGCTAATATCCCCAATGTCATTACCCTTAAGGACTCTTGGCAAAGTTCCCAGTATTAAAATATATTTGAAACAAATTCATCTTCATCTATTTTCTCTTGATGTTTGTGCTGTCTTCATGCAACTGTTAGGAGACCAGTTTTGACTTTTCTCTCTGGGTCTCCATGAAAATACTAGTTCTGATCACTGGAACAATTGCCTAAACCACCTTATTTCACCGTGTCATTCTCCCACTTTCCCCTTCATTCACACATCATTTTTTCAGCTAAGCCTTATGAACTCTCCTGCTAAAAGGCAGCATAGTGACGTGTAAGGCTGTGGTTTCTAGAGCCAGACGGCCTGCTTCTTAACAGCTCTGTGACCTTGGACCGTTCACTTACCTCTCTGTGCTTCTGTTTCCCAACTATGAAATGGGGATGATAATAATTACTCCCAAAATTATAGAATCATTGTGAGGATTAAATAAGTCAATACTTATGACAGGCTTAGCACAGAGCAAGCCCTCAATAAACGTCATCTATTGCTATTGCTACCTACAACTAACTTTCATTTGGTGCTGGATATTTCCAAAGGGGACGCAAGAGAAAAAAGAAGTTCTTGACTTTCCCATGTATCACCACCTAAATTCAATAGGTTTTTATTTTAAATCATTGCAGCTAAATGTTTGTATTGCCTTTTGGTTCTGTCTGATTATTGTAAAATTACAGTGCTTTTAGGAATCTGAAGACCTTGTGCATTTTAAACCCTAAAGCTGATGTCATACCCTGAACACAAGCTCCAGTCCACGTCTGTAATATCTTTGCTGTGGAAATGGCTCCCCTCAGTGGACTCATTGAGCAATTATATATCCTCCCCCTGAAAAGAACAGGAGTTCTTCTTGGGCTGGTCTCTGACATCAATAGCTAATGTCATTTTGTAGCATTAAATTGTGTTTAAATTTGTTTTCCCAAGATTCATTCCACAAATCCAAACCCCATTACAATCTCATAATATCATGATGTCCCATCAGAAAAGAGAGTCAGTATTGAGCTGTACCAACAAAAAGCAAAGACATATTTCCACCTGATTAAAATTAAAGGTGTGTGCAAGTGGCAAAGTGCTTTACACGTTTTTTTTAAGTCTAATCATGTTTTAAACATTAGTCTATTGACTGCTAGAGAATCTGGAGGAGAAATGGAAGAACCAGATATTATACTTTTCCAGATGCCAAAGCAGGTCTGGAAATTATAGGGATTTTCCATATTTAAACTGGTATTTTATAAAGTATCTGCAGGGTCTTCAAATTGCTGGCCATGTGAAATATGTAATGAAGATACATTCTCCAGATTTTCTTTCCTTCTTTTTTGATATTTGGGGATTGAACTTGATCTCTTTACAGTTCTGGAATTAAATAAAAATGAGTGAATTTTCTGAATGTATGTTAGTTGATATATACTTTCAGGAACTCAGTCATGGACCAGGTGATGATTATGGTGATGATGGCAATGATGATGAAGATGAAGACGATGAAGATGATGATAGCACCACTTATACAGCACTTACACAGGCATTGTGTTACATACCTCACATGAATCATCTCACATTTTCCTCACAATACGTCTTTACAGTAGGTGCTCTTATTATCCTCCTTTTACAGATGAGAAAACAATCACAGGGTTACACAACAATTTGCCCAAGGGCACATGGCTAGTGAGCTACTGAGCTGTAGTTTGAACCCTGCTCCCGTCCTTAACTACTACACTATTCTGCATCCCCCATAATGACTAGAAATAAAAACTCTGAACTGTATGTGAACATCCATTTGTAGAGTTGGACTTAATGATATTCATTAATAAGCATATGGCTAATGAAAATGAAATCTTATTTCCAAAAAGCCTTCCAAAGAAGACATGCAGATAGCAAATAAGCCCATGTAAACATACTCAACATCATTTAGTCATGAGAGAAATGCGTATCAAAACCACAGTGAAATACCACTAAACATCTATTAAACCAGCTAAAGAAAAATTTTTTAAGGCTTACTATATCAAGTGCTGAGAAGGATGTAGAGCAACTGGCAAAATCCTACATTGCTGGTGAAAATGCAAAATGGTACAGCATTTTCGAAAAAGGCAGTTTGGCTCTTTTTATAAAGTTAAATAGTCACTCATCATATGATGCAGCAATTCCATTCCTAGCTATTTACCCAAGAAATTGAAAATATATTCCCATTACAAATACCAGTAGGCAAATATTTATAGCAGCTTTATTCATAATCACCAAAAACTGGAAATAATCCAAACATCCATCAACTACTGAATGGATAAACAAACATCCACACCTTAGAATGCTCCTCAGTCCTAAACAGAAACAAACCACTAATACATGCAACAACCTGGATGAAGCTCATGTGCCTCATTCTCAGTGAAAGAAGACTGCTCAAAAGGCTATACCCTCCATGGCTCTGCTCTTGTGACATTCTCCAAAAAGCAAAACTACAGGGAGGTAGAAGAGATCAGTGGTTGCCAGAGGCTGGGGGTGAAGGAAAAGACACAGTGAACTTCTTGGGGTGGTGAAAATGTTTATATCTTGATTATGGTATAATTAACCATATACTAATTATATTATAACCTTATGCTAATTATATAAGATAATATAGCCATATATTAATTATATAATAATAGAGTCCAACCGTATGTTAATTATACCTCAACAAATCTGACATGAAAAGAAAAGGGAAGGAAAGACAGATGGAAGGAAGAAAGGAAGGAAAGGAGGACAGGAGGAAGGAAGAAAGGAAGGGAGGGAGGAAGGAAGGAGCGAAGGATGGGTGGAAGAAGTACTAACAAGAGAATCAGTAATCAGTGTAGCAAAGTGGTTAAGAGCCTGGACCTAGGTGTAGACTTCCTGGGTTCAACCACTGTGGGACTTGAGGTACATAATGAACCTCCCTGTATCTAAATCTCCTCTTCTATAAAATGGGATAATAATGTTTCTTACTTCCGGGAATTCCCTGGTAGTTCAGTGGTTAGGACTCGGCGCTTCCATTGCAGGGGGCCTGGGTTCAATCCCTGGTCGGGGAACTAAGATCCTGCAAACCCTGTGGCGCGGCCAATAATAATAATAATAATAATTCTTACTTTAGAGTGTTGTTATGAAGATTAAATTAGTTAATATTTTTATAGCACTTAGAGCAATATTTGGCATATAGTAGGTTCTCAATAAATATTTATACCATGAATGATCATATCATGGACTGTGATGCAACATAATCTACAAATTAGGTCAACTGTGTACTTAAGTACACAGAATCAGGACTTAAGACTTCTGCCCTGACACTGTTTACTAATCCAAGCTGGTAATGGGCATCCAGGTCACATCTTTTTCTACTTCCTGACTCTGAATGTACAACTAAATCCTTAGTTGATTTTCATTGTTCCAAACCAACCTCTAAACTCTCATTTCTGTTAGCACCAATTTTGTCTAGTTCAAACCCAAAGCTGAAACCCAGCTTTCCACCTGTTCCCACGCACAGCATTCACCATGTGAGTCACTTAAGCCCCCAAACCTCAGTTGAATGTGAGTAGTCTCTTCTTCACGACCCGTCCGCATCCCTCCCACCCCACTTACACAGGAAGACATCAGACCAGCTTCAGGAGGCATGGAGACGAGCCCATGAACTCTGCTGCACCACCCCCCAAGGGACCAGTGTTCTCTTAGAAGTGACCAAAGTGAGGCTTCCCTGGTGGCGCAATGGTTGAGAGTCCGTCTGCCGATGCAGGGGACACAGGTTTGTGCCCCGGTCCGGGAGGATCCCACATGCCGCGGAGCGGCTGGGCCCGTGAGCCATAGCCGCTGAGCCTGCGCGTCTGGAGCCTGTGCTCCGCAACGGGAGAGCCCACAACAGTGAGAGGCCTGTGTACGGCAAAAAAAAAAAAAAGTGACCAAAGTGAGGCACGGAAGGGGGCTGAGTCTAATGAGATCCCCCTTCAAGAGGCCAAACAAACCACACTGCAGGGCAGTTAGTCCAGGGGGAGAAGGGTGAGGTTTATGCACTGGCTCCTATGTCCCAGTGCCAAAGGTCTGCGCCATGGGGTGTTAACTCCCCACACCTCACAACTGTGCACAGGTGTACACTGAGCAAGGGTCTTCTGTGTCCCCTGCCCTGTCCTGGGCTGAAGACAAGAGACAGGCAGCACAAACAAGAGGGAACGCCTGTGCAAAGTCACTGGGAGCTCACTCAGAGCTGGTTGCCATGGCAATAACTGGAAAAACAGGTCAGGCCAACAGGCTATGAATTGTGCATAAGTGGTATCTGAGTTTCCACAGCCCAGTGGTTCCACTCCCTGGTATGTCTTGGAAAAGAAAAATCACACATGTCCACAAGGACACAGGTGCTAAAATTTTATTGTTGCATTATTGCATAATAGCAAAGAAGGAGGAGACTATCTGAACCACTAAACGTCCATCAATATGAGAATGAATTATGAATGTGTAGTATAATCAGAAAATGAAACGTTATACATTAACAATGAACGAATTAGAGCTGCAGGTATCAACATGCAAAATCTTACCAGTAAAGAATTATAATTACTAAAGGATTAGCAAGGTGACTAGATATAAGAACAAGATGTAGAAATAAATTACATTTCTCTATAACAGCACCAAATGATTAAAAACACAATTTCCCCCAAAGGCACCACTTACAATAGTACCAAAATTATAAAGCAAAAATAATTCTCATATTTCCTCACCTTTTATAGCTGCTGGCTGTCACTGGATACTGCCTAAAGATGACCAATCAAGTAATAAACACATAAGTATATTTTCATATGACACAAATATAAATGCCAGAATTAAAAAATATATAATTCAGAAAAATCAGTAGATAAATGAGAGTGGAGAAAAGGTTGTAGTGTAAGTCAAAAACAAAAATGTTTACTTTCATGACAATAGTTCTCAGAATATGGTCCCCAACAAAATCATCAGCACCACCTGGGAACTTGCTAGAAATGCAAATTCTCAGGCCCCATCCCAGACCCACCAACTCAGAAACTCTGGGGGTGTCTTAGGAAACACTCAACTTGCTTTCCACACGTTAAAATTTTGGTAAAACTGCTTTCTAATGAAGACACAATAAATACTGTTTAAATTTACCAATCAAGAAAGAGAGGTCTAGGGACTTCCCTGGTGGCACTGTGGCTAAGAATCCGCCTGCCAATGACGGGGACGTGAGTTTGAGCCCTGGTCCAGGAAGATCCCACATGCCACGAAGCAACTAAGTCCATGTGCCACAACTACTGAGCCTGTGCTCTAGAGCCCGTGAGCCACAACTACTGAGCCCGCATGCCACAACTACTGAAGCCCGCACACCTAGAGCCCGTGCTCTGCAACGAAAGAAGCCACTGCAATGAGAAGCCCATATACCACAACAAAGAGTAGCCCCGGCTCATTGCAAGTAGAGAAAGCCTGTGTACAGCAATGAAGACCCAACGCAGCCAAATAAATAAATAAATTTATTTAAAAAAAAAAAAGAAAAGAAAGAGAGGTATAAACATATTAAATCTATTTATAATAGCAACCACCAGAAGATCTGTCAGCAGACACTGTTGTCTCTGGAGAGTGGTGCTGAGTTTTTGAAGGTGGTGAGGACTGAGCAGAGAGATATTTTCTATTTCATGTCATTCTGAACTGTGTGTTGTTTTTTTTTTAAAGACATACACTAAAACAAATTAAGTGGGGGAAATTTCTCCCTCTTTTCTCTTTAGGGAGGGCTCCATTCCTCATGGATGTTCTATTACCTGGGTCACAATCAGTCAGAGAATTTGCAAGTTTACAAAAATCATATTTACAAAAAAGGAGTGCTGTGGTGACTATATTACACATCGATGTTAAATTAAAACTTTGCTTCAAGCCTCAATCCCTGTTTTTCCAACTTTTTACCAAGAATTACTGCCCAACAAAAAGAAACATCAAATGCATTTGTCTTACACCAGATTCTCCGTAGATAAAGCAAAGTATCAATTGTTTGAACAATAAGTATCAATATGCCTTCAGTATGCAAGATGAATCAGAGGGAAAAATTATTGGGAGGTTCTAGAAATGTGAGGTCTATCTCCTCCACAAGAGAAAAGTAGCACCCAATTCAATGTAATTTCTTGTTACAAGAGGCAATCATTACTCCCCAGCAGTGGTAGTCTCCAAAGATGACCAGCATGCCATTCAAGAGGTGGAGTTTTTTTCTCTCCCTTTGAATCTGGGTTGTCCCCCTGCTCTGACTGATAAAATATGTCAGAAGTGAATTTCAAACCCAGACCTTAAGCTAGCAGTTTCTATCTCCTTCCTTTGGGAACACTCATTCTTGAAACCCAGGCACCAAACTTTGAGGAAGCCTAAACAGCTCCATGGTGAGACCCAAACGGAAGAGAACGGAAGTCTTCAGTCAGTAGGCGTAGCCAAGCTCCCATCAACAGCCAGCACCAACTGCCAGACATGTGAGTTAGCCACCTTGGATTTGCATCCCAGGAGAGCCCTTGGATGACCATAGCCCCAGCTGATGTCATGGGAGCCATACTGCCCAGTTGAGTCCATTCAACCTACAGAATTTTGAGACATAATTAAGTGGATGTTGTTTTAAGCCACTAAATTTTGAGGTTTATTTTGTTTAGGGTTTATTCTGTGGCATTAAATAACTGAAACAGAACTTAATATCCAGAAGTTTGTATTGTTGTAACAGAAACCTAAAATATGCAGCTTTGGCTTTGGAGCGTGGCAGACAGGAGCCAAAAGGACCTCAAAGAAACCACTAATGGAGCCTGGAAGGAGAGTGAGTGAGGAAATTGTCACTGGAGGCTAAAGAAAAGGCAATCCATGTCACAGATAGGTAGAAAGTTTGGCAACACTATAAAATTTGGGCAACATTTTCTGCAGTGATGTTGAGAATAGAAAGGGTAACTAATAAGTGTATGCACCTAGACAAAGAGATTTTGGGAAGAATGTTAAGAATGACAACTAGTCTCCTATAGTTGCCTCTGAGAAAATATGAGAAAAAGGAGAGATGAAACCCCCTCCAAAAGGACTGTCCAGTTTGAGAGCAGAATTTACAAAACACATAGAGACCCAGGACTCAACAAAATGTTCTCAGAAGGAATGACATCAAGGCAAAGTTAAGTCCATGTTTCCATGTAAAATGTGTTCTCAGAGTAAAGTTCAAAGCAAGAATGCAGTTGTAAGTCCCTTCTAAGACCTCAGGAGGATTTAAAACGGTGCCTCAAGGCCTTCTCAGCTAGACAACAAGACTTCCAAGAATCTTAAGGGAGTTTTTCCACAGCATTCTGACTCAGTCCAGATTTAGAGGTGCCTGTCTCAAAGAGACTTCTGGCTACAGACTTTGTCTAATGGAGTGGATTTCTAATTTGATACACAGGAAATCTATAAAGTTTTTTAAGGAATTATACTAATTTGGACGAAAAGAGATAGAGACAGTTCAAAGTAAAAAAGAGGTCTCTGGACCCCTAACTTCTTATGCTAAGGAAGTAGGTTGAGATAACTATTCAGCTGCAAGCATAGGTAATTTCTTATGGAAAGGAAAGGATGATTTGAAGAGTTGAGCCATAGAGACCCACTCCCCAGGAGAACTAGAGCCTGATTTTTTAATTTGAAAAGAAAAAAAAAAAACCTGTTAACATATGCATGACTGGATTTCAGATTTACTATGGACTAGTGAAAGCTATACACCTGTTGTTGTATTTCCTACAGTTATATTGTCCCTTTCTCACATTGTATGTTGGGTGTGTATAGAGCAGATAATGTCTTTTTAATTTACAGGACTCTACACCAAGGAACCACACCAGAGAAGGTGCACCCACGGATGCCCATTCATAACTGAACCTGATTTAGATAATGAGATCCTGGACTTTGAGCTAATAGCATAATGCTAACTGGTTGGGAGGGGGGAGTGAGTATATTTTGCATATTGGAGAGAGATGTGAATTGTGGTGGCCAGAGGGCAAATATGGTAGATAGTTTCCAAAGATGGAAACTTCTTGTACATGTGTGCCATTCGTATAATGACTGTAGAGATTATTTCCCCTCCTCTTAAATGTGGGCTGGCCCATGACTACTTTGGCCAATAGAACGTGGTGAACGTGAGTTCAGTCTTAAGAGGACTGGCAACTTCGGCTTCCTTTCTCTTGCATGCCTCTCCCAAGAACCAGGCTGCCATGCTGTGAGGAAGCCCAAGTTGCATATGGAGAGGGCCACATGAATAAGAACTGAGACATTCAGTCAACAGTCCTAGCTGAGTTTCCAGTCAACAGCCAGCACCAATGGCCAGCTCTGTGAATGAGCCATTTGGGACTTTTCAACTCAATCAAGCTCCCAAATGACTGCAGCCCCAGCCATAATCTTGTGGAAGAGAAGTTTCTTCCAAGTGAGCCCAATCAACCTATAGAATTGGGAAAGATAATAAAATAGTTTTTAAGCCACTAAATTTTAAGGTGGTTTGTTAGTCAGCATTAAATAACTGAAACACCAACTTTGGGCAAGTCTCCAGCAATTAAGCAGTTGTGTGCATTTGATCCCCAAGAGCATTATGAATTAAATCTCATTTGCATCACATAATTGTTTAATTCTTCCTTGGATGTAATTGTGAATCATACTTGCAGGAGGATCAGGAAGAAAAAAAGTCTAAATGTAATCAACCACTGATTTACCCACCTCAATCTGATTGACATCGGCCAGTCTTTATTTTAATGCTTCCTCAGTGAGAGAAAAATAAAAAACAAAAAGTCCAAAGTCAAAATAGTCAAATGGAAACCAATAAGTATTTGCTGAGTTCCTAATTCTTACTCTAAGAAGCCCTGATCAGTGCCAGATATAAAGGAATCCTTGACCTCAAAGTTCTCACAAAAGAGAGATAAAAGAGCAGGTCAGGGCTTCCCTGGTGGCACAGTGGTTGAGAGTCCGCCTGCCAATGCAGGGGACATGGGTTCATGCCCCAGTCCGGGAAGATCCCACATGCCGCGGAGCAACTGGGCCCGTGAGCCACAACTACTCAGCCTGCGCGTGTGGAGCCTGTGCTCCACAACAAGAGAGGCTGCGATAGTGAAAGACCCGCGCACTGCAATGAAGAGTGGCCCCCGCTCACCACAACTAGAGAAAGCCCTCGCACAGAAACGAAGACCCAACACAACCAAATATAAATAAATAAATAAATAAATAAATAAATATATAAAACAAAAAAAAACAGGGACATTCTCAGAACAATGTAGACCCAATCCCAGAACAAGTGAATTAAAATCTCTGAGTCTGAGGCTAGAACATGCATAGAAAATGCAAGCCAGGTAATTCTGATGCTCACTTCAGGTTATGAAACACTGACCTAAGAAATGAAAAGAAGGGAGAGGTTGATTGATTTGGGAAAGTTTCACAGATGAGAAGAGATTTGAATTGGCCTGGAAGAATAAATTAAATATAAATAGCATTAAAAAAGTAGATGTTCATGGTGGGGTAATGGGAAGGGACAAAGCTTGTCGGGCTGACATAGAGAGGAATCCGTTTCTCTGCATGCAAGCAATCTACGAGAGAGTAGTGGGAGGTACATCTGAAGAGGTAAAGAGGGACCTTGAAAGTCTGAACTTCAATTTATATCCCCTGGGGAACCTTGAAGGTTTTTAAAAGGAAAAAGTAATAAAGGTGATTTTGTTTAAAGGGCTAATACTGCTTTGGTGTAGGGACTGGATTGGCAAGAAAACTGTCTATACCAGGACTCATCTCTGTGTGATAGGGAATTGGGTACCTATTAAAATGCACCAGCTTCTCCGATCTTGTTGCTTCTAGCTCTTCCTAAGGAGACTGTCAATGCAAAACCAAATATCAACCAATCTGACTTTTGTCAAGTCAGGAAAGAAACATTAAGAGGAAGTAATATACACGCTGCAATTTGCTTTCCAAGTTTTTATTCAAACTATGTGATGTTTGCATGTTTAGAACTAATAATAATAACAATGAAAAGAAGCAACATTTTATTGAAAGACATTGATGTGGTTTTCAATGTGCATTTCCAAGTTTATGCTCTCCCATTCTGCCAGAAACCTCCATTTGCCTCTAAGAGGAATCAAAATAATTACATCCAAAATGCACACACGAAAAAGAGTTAATTTTCAGCTTTGACTACAAAACTTGTACTTTTCAGTCCCTACAGATATAATAGCTTTGACAATTCTGTGAGTGTCTAAGTCAAGCTTGCCAAAATTGATTCTACAGATTTGCTGCAAGTCATATGTATTCTTCACTCCCACCTTGGGGTAGATGTGGGAAACCAGGCAACTTCCCAAGCATGTCTTTAGGGAGTGGTCATTGGTATAGTACCACATCCAACACGCAAGACTAACAATGGTGGATAAGACGTCTACACAGATGGCCTGAGAACATGTCACTGACACCCCAGAGCCCACACATGGTCTGCATAAGATCCAGAGCTTTGTCCCTTCCCCAGTAGAGAGACCAGAATTTATGAGAGGGCCTGTGCCAGCCAAGGTCACAATTAAGGGGCCATGGGGTCTATGGAGCACACTGACTCATGACCCATCCCCAACATGATACCCAGAAAGCCAGAAGGGACCAGCTGCTCAAGGCAGACTCCATGCAGAGGCCCAGAAAATGGTTCAGTCCATCTGCAACTAGGTGTGGGGTCACTGACCCAGGGCCCCAAGTTCTCCTTCTTCACCACCACAAGTTCAGCAGAGAGAAGAAATCTGAAATCTTGAGATAGTTGGAAAATGTGGACACTCCCTGTGCCCACCCCCATAAAGGACTTGAGGACTTGTAAGGAAATGCAGATGTTTTATATGAACTACAAAATTTGGATTTTCTTCATATATTTCATAGTGATGCACACATTTCCATACTCACCACAATTAGTTTTTCCTGTTACAGGGTATTTTCTGAAATCTTTCCCTAATAGAAACTAAGTGATCATTATACTTGGTGATCATCACACTTGTAGTATACTGTCCGTGTGACCAAGAAGTTACACGGACAGTAACCTACACGTTCTAAATGAATCCATTCTTGACCACCATATTTGAAATATAGTTATTGTCCATAAGGTGGCACCAGAAGCAAAAAATACAGCCTCCAGAATAGCCCTACCAATAAACGGGGTTGATTTGAGTAGTTTTTGTTTCCCCATTTATGAGCAATTAATTGAATAGGAAAAAAAAAGAATAATTAAACATTGTGCTAACAAATTGATTACTGTCTTCGGTGTTCGTTTTCATCAAATAGAGTAGAAACTCCAAATCACATGGGCAGCAACACAGAAGCCCTCAGCTGTTTCAGAATCAAGGAATCTTGCATGTCTTCAGACGACTTCTGCCAATTTTTTAAACATGAAAAACTGTAGTGACAGTAAAGGAAAAGACCCCGAAAGATTAGCAATTGTGTATGTGGGGTTAAAAACAAAAACAGAAAAAAAAAAAAAAACAGGCTTCAGCTATCACGAAATTCCAGATTGCCAGATTTCTTGATTGTGGCTTTTAATCAAAACCCAGCCAGCTGCCTGTATTTAACACTAATTGTTAGGCTCTAAGTCTCAGCCAATCATCTTGCTTCTGAGCTGGCAGTGTAACAACAACAACAACAAAAATATGAAACTCTCTCCCTGACCCAGTTTAGTATGAGGAAAAAAAAGAAGAGGAAGAGGAAGAAGAATCAGCTCTAGGATTTGGGCAGCTTTCCTATGAAGAACGCATCTCTAGCTTTCTAAAGCAAAACAACACCTGTACCTGCAAACTGGCTTAGCACCTTCAAGATAAACAAATAGCATGTTTATAACCCTGCTGTCCCCTCTCTTTGCTTCCTCTCCACAAAAAGCAACATTAGCACTTCAAAGACACAGTGTTTTGTTTGTGGGCAGCCAGGGGCAAGGTTCCTGAGGAAGCTTCTTTTCTTAGTTTTTCCTCTGCTCCCCTGTTGGCTAAAGATTCACTCTATGCTATTAATTTTTCTGTTCTTGGTCCTTTGTGAGATTTGGAGAAAGACTCTCCTCCTAGCTTGCTAAGGCTCCAAATATCCTAGTCTCCAATTTTTCCGCGGGGGGGGATGGATACCTTAGCTGCCTTCCTCGACCTGGTATGTGAAGAATGCTGCTTCATTTGAGTGAATGGAGTGAATTATCAGTAAAGAGAAACAATCCTTCTCTCTATCTCTCCTTCCTTCCTTCTCTCTCATAGATCATAAATAATGGACAAGATGGAGGTCTTCCTGACAGTGTCTAAAAAATCAGCCGTCTTATATACACACTACCAAATGTAAAATAGATAGCTAGTGGGAAGCAGCTGCATAGCACAGGGAGCTCAGCTCAGTGCTTTGTGTCCCCCTAGAGGGGTGGGATGGGGAGGGTGGGAGGGAGACGCAAGAGGGAGGGGATATGTGGATATATGTATACATATAGCTGATTCACTTTGCTATACAGCAGCAACTAACACACCATTGTAAAGCAATTAGACTCAAATAAAGATGTTAAAAAAAAAAAAATCAGCCATCTTTTAGAATCACCCTGAGCACAGACCTGGGAGGTGGTGTCTTCCTCCAGGACCCACAAACAACCTCCCTAACCAATCTGATTTTGAGCTTGACCTTGAGATCTGACACAAGGTTAGCCAGTAAGAATGGCATCACAATTGGTGCATAGCAACAAGTTTCCTTCTCTCTAGTCATTTAGTAGAGACGATAGCTAATATTCAAATTAGTGTAAGCAGACCCACAGTTGATTGAATTAAATCTCTTCTCCAGCTTGATTTGCATAAACTGCAATAATCAGAATGGAGAGCGAAAGCATAATTGAAAGGAGAAAATATATACTTGCAGCTATTTGGAATTAGGTAGAGTTGAACTAAGCTGGTAAATCCGATACTACTGAAAGCAGAACTGTCCTCGGCTAACTTTAATTTTAAAATATTAAGAAATGTGATTTAGGGAACTGGAAAGTTAATTAACAAATAGAGTCTTAGAAAACCTTTGATTAACAGCAACAACAAAAAACTGTTTTCAAGAGAGAAATGTTGAGTTAGTGGTCCGAAAAGTTTGCTCACATTATTTTACAGGCCCATCAGAAGCAACCTCTGCATACCATGCTCTATCCTAGCCCTGGGAAGGAAAATAATTCAGCCAGTATTTTCTTTATTTTATGGCAAAAACTTACTCCAAGATCTTCCCCATTGTTGTACACAAACTCCAGTTTTCTTTATGGTTCGTGTATGACACCCTCACTTCCGCCTCCTCCACCCCCATTATCAAGAACAAAGCCTGGGACTTCCCTGGTGGCGCAGTGGTTAAGAATCCTCCTGTCAATGCAGGGGACACGGGTTCGAGCCCTGGTCTGGGAAGATCCCACATGCCGTGGAGCAACTAAGCCCATGTGCCACAACTACTGAGCCCTCGTTCCACAACTATTGAAGCCCACACACCTAGAGCCCATGCTCCGCAACAAGCCAAGCCACCGCAAGGAGAAGCCCGCACACCGCAACGAAGAGCAGCCCCCGCACGCAGCAACAAAGATCCAATGCAGCCAAAGAAAACAATAAAAATAAATAAAATATAATGTTTAAAAAAAAAAGAACAAAGCCTGAAAGAAAACCCCCATGTGCCCTACGAGGACAGGAGACCCTGCTGTCAAGCGATGTACTTTCAGATCTGACACACACATTCCTTAATTTTCTCAATTTCACCTTCTCTTGCCATTCCCATCACCTGGGGTCTCAGAGAAGAAAGGAGAAAAGCACAAGACAAGGCAACAATTACTCAGATTCCTAGAGTGCCCACCCCCTTCCTTACTTCTCATCCATTTCTCAAAAGCAGAGGTGGCAGGCCTAGGCCATGCACCCCAAATCCAGCAGAAGCAGAGAACCCTGCAGATGGGAATAATCTGAGGAACAGAGTCCCCTCACATAAGCTCTTGTACAACTTTTCAAACATTTCATGTCACAAAATCTTTGCCACTTGGCAAACAGAGATTGTTGATATGGATATGTAGCAAAGGAGATCAACGGTCCCTCTTATGGTTGTCAGAGAGCTTCATTCTTCCACCCACATCCCTTTGTCATAGGATTTCCATAGAAATAGGCAGAGTACATTTTTTAGGATAAGTGTCCTAAATTTGTTGCTGAAATTGACATTTACAGATTATCTATCAAAAATAAAAGTCAAGGACAGCCTGGGTACAGCTCAGCCTCAGGGCCTCACAGCCTGTGAACACGCCCCAACACGGGGGTCTCAGGGCATCTGTGACCTCATGGGGATTCAGGCCCCTGGCTGGCTGTGGTGTTTACACGTTGGACTCAGGGATCCTCCCCTTGCCCTTGCAGGAGCTGGGCGGGCAAGTTCACTGGCTCCCAGGCCAGCCCTGACTGATGGACTTTTCAGTGGAGATAAAAGTACATTTGTTCTAAAAAATAATAAAAATAAAATAAAAGTCAAGAGTCTTTAAGGGTAGACAAGGATTTTATAACAACATGGGTTACAGCATCCTTTTACTTATCCACAGTAAGCCAGGTACAGTGATCACTGAGTTCAATACTCATAACAGTTAAGGAGATGGCTATGCATATTTTTCCCTTTTTACAGATGAGAACACCAAGGCTCAACGAGGTGGAGTAACTTGCCCAAGACTAGCCACTAGAAAGAAGCAGGCCGCATTTCAAACCCAGGCAAGCTAGTTACAGAATCCACCCATCCTTAACCTCCATGTCAGGCTGCCTTCCTAAATATTCTGAATATTTAGAAACTGTTCTACTTTAACAGACAAGGTGGAGCCACAATTCAGAAATGGTTGTTTGTACCTCAACATTTGGTCCACGTTCCTAAGCTCTTCTTTGTTCTATCTCAGTTCATCTTGCAAAGCTAAAGTCAGTGTCAGATGATCTTCATTCAGGCAACTCCTGGAAAGTTCTACATTTTCCCTCTACTGAAAATTCCAGGGAAGTTGAGGGGGAAATCCTGAGCATCCTGGAATAAATCAAACAGCTGAAAAGAGGTCAGGGGCCACTCTAAGGTGGGTGCAGCTGGGCCCTGGTGCTGCTCTAGATGAGTGCTGAGTCCTGCTCTTTTAGTGCTGAGAACACAGACTCTTTACAGTTGGTGTGAGTGGCGGAGAGCATTGCAGGACACCTGTGAAAAGTCGCTTCTGCCTCCTGGTATAACAGGGACCTGAGAACAACCGCAGACATGGAGAGGAAGAAACCCAGACAAGCCCTGGAGACCGCTGCAGCGATCCCCCTCCTGGGAACTTCCCAGGCACTTCCCAGCCTCCCTTGCAGCTCAGTTCTAGCCAACTCCAGGCCTGTCCCTTAGAAACATCCCTTCAACTAATTCCTCCCCAGTCTCAACATCTTGGGGACCACATATTCCAGATGGCGTAGCTAAAAAAGGAGGAGACTGCCCTACCCATATGAGAATTTGTGTGAGTAACATTATGTTAGGCCACTGGGATTTCAGCAATAATTTGTTACAGGAGCATAACCTAATCCACCCTGATTATATTCCTTCTAGAACAGAGATTTCAGTCTTGATTGGTGCAAGGCAAACTACCTAGAAAGGTATTAGAAATACAGATTCCTGGGATCCATACCCTGAGTTTCTGACAGATTTCATAGGGTACAGGTGACCTGGGGCGTAGTATGTGTGGTACAAAACGGAATGAAAAATGTCAAGAAAAATACCTGAGGAGGAAGCCACAGGATTCTTGTGACAGTTTGGATGAGGCACTGGGAGAAAAAAAGTCAAAGGCTTCTAGCTTGAGAGGCTAAAGAAAATAAAGTGACAGTCTGAAGGGTTCATTTTAGAGAGAAAGGCAAGTTTGATTTCCAGATGCTGGAGGTTCAGCCGAGCTATGTCTGTATAGTTGGCAGACTGGGCACGAAGATGAAGGCAGGTCTGCAGGTGGGGGGGTGGGGGGATGGGACTCTTCCAGGGCATTTCTGAGCTCCCCCAGGACTAAGCACACAGCAGAGGGCAGAAGAGGAGGCCTCAGTACAGAGGGCTGCCCACAGCACTCAGAGAAAGTAGAGCAAAGAGCAGGCACAGGCATGAGACCGTTTGGAGAGAAGCCAGGCCAGCAGGTAGAGGCAGCACCAGAGGCGAGGAAGGGTACGTGCGGAGGGCACGGCTGGACCCCTGCAGGCCCGGATCTTTGGGCCACACAGCTCGGGACCTCCAGGCCCACCTCCATTCCCTGGCCTTCAGCTGTCCCCCTTCTCCTCCTCACCCCCACTTGGGTCCACCTACCTGCTCTTTCTCCTCTGCTGACGGATCAGTGTCCTTCTCACCACTTGTCCCTGCCTGGGCGTGGCTTCCTGCCTACAGTACCTTCCCCATGCCTTCCTCTCCCCAAAACAAAACCCAGAACAAGTTCCGCTCCCTTCCCGAACCCTGGATGACCCTACTGGAGCAGGGTCCCTCCTTCCCCTTATCTCCTCCAGAACCCATTATTTGTCCAGCGGTTCCCAGGAAGACTTCACTGTCACCATCACCTTCAGCCACTAAAGATCTTAGAGCCACTGGGGATGACCTTGTCCGGCCCCTGCGGTGACTATAAAGCATCATAGGGACCTTATCTCAGTGCTCCTAGAAGCAAGAGATCCAGGGTGTGGACCTGTGAACAGCTGCCAGGGGAGGGAGGCTCCTTTTTGGTTTCTCAAGTTGTTTTAGGCAACACAGGAGCAATGGAGTCCACTAGAATTTTTCTCTGAGCATGTTCAGATGTGTGAGATTCCATGCCTGAGCTGGTGAAGATATACACAAACATAAGAGACTCTGGCAGATGTTTCAGATGGGCTCAGTGTTGCCCCTGATACTCATCACGCCCCTCCTCCACTCTCCATTCTAGATTGTCCTCATCCTCAGAAAATACATCTACCCATCTTGGTGGGTTACCTGGAAGCATGACCCATCTGAGACAGGTCCTCAGCTTCCCTCAAGCCTGGGTTGCTGTCCTTGTCCATTTGCTATCACACTTGGGCAAGGGAGTATCAAGTAGGTCACCTGGGTACCAAGCTCACTGAATCATACAAGGTCCTTGATTCACCAGAAGATGAAATCCCATCCTCATAAAGTAATGCCTCAAAGCTGGCACTGGGGACTTCCCTTGTAGTCCAGTGGGTAAGACTCCACTCTCCCAATGCAGGCGACCTGGGTTCAATCCCTGGTTTCGATCCCTGGGGGAACTAGATCGTGCATGCACGCCGCAACTAAGAAGCCCGCACGCCTTAACTAAGAAGTCTGCAGGCTGCAACAAAAGATCTCACGTGCCGCAACGGAGATCCCACGTGCCACAACTAAGACCTGGCACAGCCAAAATTAATTAATTAATTAATTAATTTTAAAAAGGCTGGCACTGAAGCTATGCACATTCTTCCAACCTTCAACCACACCAGCAACTTGGGCGGGTTGGGGGGGCGGCTGTGACACCACCAGTAGACCCCATGGTCACGGACCTGCTCCTGCATCTCCTTTGATGTAAAGTGGGTCCCCTGGACCCCGACACAGTGTTACATTTGATCCTATGCTGGTGTATCAAACATCCCATAAGCCCTAGAATAGCAGTGTTGGCTCTTAAGGGAGGGATAACTCACTTTTCAGGCTCAGAAGGTATGTTGGAATCTTCAAATTCAAGATTTGAAGGAGTATAAACCCGGTTGTGTCATCCATGTGTTGGGATCCAATTATTTCCCAGCCAGGGCCCTGACCTTGGCAGGCCAGCACTGTCCCAGCTGGAGTTTAACTTCTTGCAAGCTCAGGACTTTGATGATTAAATTCTGGCCCAGAGCCTCGGCTTTTACTGTCTTCCCACTTCAGGAGATGAGACTTCTTTATAAGGTACCAAGGATGCCCTCTGACTTTCACACTTGGCCTTTTCTTATTGTTTTCTAGAATTTATCATTTTCAATAGAATTTAGCAACAGCCATCCATCCCGTGGTCCTTATAGTCATTATATCCCCCATACTTTCAAACTCCTGATACATCACCCCAGTATATTCTCTTCCACTAGAACACTGAATCACCATGGGTGGGTGAAAGGTGTAACAACTGGACAGTCCCCTTGTGCTAGAGCCTATCCTGGCTTCACCCACAATCAGTGATGAGGGGCTCAGGACCAGCTGGGTGGTGTGTGATCAAATTCCAATACTTCATCTTATCACCTTGGGCCACTCCCAGAACTAACTGCCACAGTTTAGGTTCTCCCAGAAGCTGACTCTGAGACAGAGTTAATGCCTAGGATGCTTGTCAGAGAATGCCCTTGGAGCCACGTGAAAGGATTGGAAAGAAGTAGAGCTGTCTCAGTGGCCTCATCACCTCCATAGGGATTCTAGAGGGGAAATGATACATTAGACTTGTCCGGCATTGGGCTGTGTTCAATAAAGGACTTGGCTGGCCTTTGTACCCTGTTCCTGGGAGTGAACCTCTAAGCCCTTGGAAGTCCTCCAATGATTAGAATGCCTTTGTTATTCATGGTGACCCCCTGGACCACACATGATGGCTTATGCTAATGAGGTGACTAAGGATGGAGGTTGCTCACACCAGAAAGACCAATCATGTGATTAGATGTTTGGGGGTGTGAGCCACTTGAATCAGCCTGACCTTGGAGGAGCAGAAGGGAACTAGAGATTAAGTCACATGGTCAATGAGTTAATCAATGATGCCCTGATAAAAATCATGGACATCAAAGCTGGGGGGAGCTTCCCTGGCTGGCTTGGTGTACTGTCACGTTGATGTGCTGCAAAGTAACATGTCCTAAAGACAAGAAACTTTACCTATAGGACCCTCCCAGACCTTACATTATGTGTCTCTCTTTGTGGCTGGTCCTGATTTGTATCCTTTGTGCTATAATAAAACTTTAATCCTAAGTGTAGAGCTTTCCTGAGTTCTGTGAGTTGTTCTAAGAAAAGTATCAGACCTGCAGTGTTAGTAGGAACCTCCAAATTTGTAGCCAGTTGGAAGTGAGAGTGGCCTGGGTGAAGCTGAGTCCCACTAAAATGAAGTTCCCCTGTTGTGTTTATGATTAACCTCTCCATTCAAAACAGTATTCCCTTTCTTGTCCTGTCCCTGTTCCCCTCAGGATGGAGGAGTGTCAAAGAAAACGGGATTGAAACTGAGCAGGACCCTGCAGGGTCCTCCCTGATACAAAAGCACCCCCCACCATGTCCCCTGTTTCTTGTTTGTAGAAAAAGGCTTTTGTCTCCTAGGTCTTCCCCAAGTTCCAAAGAGCAGACTCAAGCAGTGAGATAATGCAGAGACAAAGGGAAAGTAGTCAAGCAAGATAAGTAATGACAATAGTTCAGTGATAAAATAGAGTCCTGGTTCCCCCTCAATGGATATACATAACAATCCGACATATCTTTGAGTTGTTCTGCAGGAGTTAAGGTCCCCCCCCAACCCCCCAGGCTGGGGATGGAGACTACCTGTTGACCACAAGCATGTAGATCCCAGACTGGTTGGAACCAGAATGTTGATGATTAAGATTTCAGAAACACTGCTCTGTTACCTCATCACCAACCAATCAGAAGAAAGTCCATGAGCTGCAACCCTCATCCCAAATGTTGCCTTTAAAAAGCCCTCACCTGAAAGCCATCAGGGAGTTTGGGTCTTTTGAGTATGCGCTGCCTGTTCTCCTTGCTTGGCACCTGCAATAAATGCTGTGCTTTCCTTCACCACAACCAGGTGTCAGTAGATTAGCTTTGCTGTGGGTTGGGTGAGTGAGCCCAGGTTCAGTTTGGTAACATAGGAATCTGCAGTTTGTGGTTTGTGTCTGAAGTGAGAGCATCCTGTGGGAGATGGTGCCCTTAACCTGCGAAGCTTGGCCCAACTCTGGGTAGTTGATGTCAGAGTCATTGCAGGCTGAGATGGCCTTTATGTCCCTGCCTTGATCATCACTGGACATGGCCCACCCTGGGAAAGGTGTGATCTTGGGCATGGCATCTCCTTGCAGCTGAGGCAGACTCAGAAGGGCCTGAGAGCTGAGGGCTGTCTGCTGACAACACTCCCAGCAGCACAGGGAGCAGATCCTCCTTTGAATGAAGATGTGGGTGACACATCTCCGGTCCCCCATACATTCCTTCATTTAATACCTAGTTGCTTTGGATTCTAGGACATCAGCCCATAGCAAGGAAGGCTGATATTTTGTCCTGAGTTTCTAGAAAGTCACCAGCTTTGACTCCATTCCTGGGTTGTGTCACCAACAAATTTATCCAGTGCTGGCGAGGCTAGCTCACCTTTTCCCAAAAGTCTTCCGTCTTCATCCAGAGACCAGAGGGTTCCTCCAGCATCTCCTGGTTTATTCTCAGTAAGTACTGGGTGGGGATAATGAAATTTCCCAAATTTGTCAACAACACATCCCAGAATACATGGTCTGAGGCAGATGGAGCTGCTCACTCAGCAGAGTGGGTACATGAGGGAGAGAGAGA
Source organism: Hyperoodon ampullatus (assembly GCF_949752795.1). Lineage (NCBI taxonomy): Eukaryota > Metazoa > Chordata > Mammalia > Artiodactyla > Ziphiidae > Hyperoodon > Hyperoodon ampullatus. Next base: position 41,395,144 of record NC_136919.1, on the reverse strand, counting down.
AAAACATTTCATTCTCCCAAGTGCAAGCAGATAGTGTAGGGGATCCCCAGAGAAAAAGGCATGGCTTCCTTGACAGAAGAGAAGCCATTTTTGGCCTAAGCCATTTTGTGATCTAAGCCTCACCACAATGCTCGCCCTTTAACAGGTCTCAGTAATTAATGATCTTAAGGGAACAAAAGAATGTAGAAGACTGTTATCATGGCAAGAGAAGTACCAATAGCAAAGATCATTACATCAGTTGTAAAGACTCCCAGTTCTGTTTCAGTGGTAAATATTAGCCTGAAGCACTCAACCACAAGATCAGCTCGAACCTAAGGGATGATGATGTTGACCTTTTCTGACCCTCGTGACTTTAATCAGCTAAGCTTGGACTCTGTGACCACCCAAGCCCCTTCATGAATATGCATGTACACTTAGCTTAAAACTTCCCCAGCTTTGCTGTTTGAGGAGACACTGCCTTGGGAAAGATCCCCAGTGTTCTCCTTACTTGCTGCAAGTAATAAATCCTTCCTTCTTCCAATCTTTGGCTTGTTTGTGTCTTTTGGCTCAACACCCACCAAGAGGTGAACCCAGTTTTCAGGTAACACAAGCCCAAGCCCTGGGAGAGCTGAGCTGAACCTGAACTGACAAGCACTCAGGTCATGTCTGAACTTGTACAAATAGAATTTTAAGTACCTAAAACACTGAAGCACTTGTGCCCAAAAGCCAGCTTTAGCAGCAGACTTCTGCTAGCCCTGTGAGGGCAATAGGAACAAATAAGCTGATGTCTCAGCAAGGCAGCTGTCTGTCTATTCTTGTATCTGCAGAAACATGGCTCTTCAGAAAGCACCTATGGAAGTGCCTTCATGCTGAAGCAGATGGCATGGGGCATGGGAGCAAGGCCTAACTTGAACCCTGAGGTTGGTTCCTCTCAGTCCATCTAAACCCAAGCGAGGGACTCCTACATTTTCTAACTATGACCCTCTGTAAGTGATGTCGGGGGAAAGAAATTTTCCTCTGTTACTGAACTCAGGTTCGGCTGCTCACCACTCAAAAGTCAATACTTGAAAGGCAAGTGTTGGTTGGAAAGAAAGGTTGCTTTATTCAAGAGGCTGGCAACCTGGGGAGAAAGTGGACCCATGTCCAAACACCAACTCCAAAGATTCTTGTCGACCATGAAAGTTTTTACAAGGAGAATCATTTGGGGAGGGGGTCAAAGTCTTCTTTATCTTCCACTGTGTGCATACTTTCTTCTGATTGATTGGTGGTGAAGTACCAGGGTAGTGTTCCAGGAACCTTGTGCTCAGCCTGAAGTTACCATCCTCCACTTGAGTGAGGGCCTTAGTTCTTCCAGAAGAACTCAAAGGTATTGTTATGTATATTCCTTGAGGAGGAACTAGGACCCTGATTTATCACTGCACTAGTTTCTTAATTGCTCCTCCTTTGTTTCTGCATTCCCTCCCTTGATTAGCAACTGTTTGAATCTGCTATTTCCTGCTAACAGTGTAACAAAGCAGGACCCTTTGAGGCCTTCCTGAGGCAGACTCTTTTCCCATATCCTCCCTTAACTACTTGATGACCATGAGCACATAGCCCCAGGCCTCCTGGAGCCTAAGGACTGATGATGTTAACCCCTGTGACACCACCCTGTTACCTCACCATAAGCCAGTCAGAGAATTGTGCATGAGCTGATCACATACCCTGAGACACGCCCCCACACACCTTTAAAAAAGCTTCGCTGAAACCCTTCAGGGAGTTTGGGGTTTTAGAACATGAGCCACTTGATTTCCTTGTATCGGTGCCTTTGCTTTCCATCACTGCAACCCTGTGTTGGTAGATTGGCATTACTGCACATGGGCTAGTGGACCCAAGTTTGGTTTGGTAACAACACGAAATGGACATACAAAGGATCTGTACCTGGGAGGACCCCACAGGGTCTTGCTCCATTTCACTTCTACACTTATAGGTTCTTCTGGCTGGCCTAAGAATTGCATTGAAAGGACACAGATTAACAGGAGAAAATTAAACAAAAGTTTAATGCATATGTGGGAGATACCCAGGAAAACTGAGTAGCTCACCAAAATGACTGGAGCCCTCAGCTTAAATACCATCTTCAGCTAAAGACAAAAGGAGATGTTGGGAGTAGTGGTTTGGGACTTCAAAGGGGGAGAAGGCAATTCACATGGAGAAGGAAAAGCAAGTGTTTGGTAAATAAATGTTTGCTGAGCCATGCACAGACATTGGGACACAGAGTGGACTCAGATCTCTAGTCCCTGCAGAGTTTCCCCCACCACACCTACCCCATATTCTTTGCAGATATCTCTGGTGGTATCTCTGTTCTGGGAGCATGAAAGCAAGCAGGACCCTGCAGAGCCCTCCCAGGTATAAAAGCCCCTCTGTGTTCCCATTTCTTGTTTCTAGATAAAGGCTTTAGTTTCCTAGGTCTTCCCTGAGTTCCAAAGAGCAGACTCAAGCAGTTAACTATTAGGGAAGTGAGGGAATGTAGAAACAAAGGAAAAGCAGTCAAACAAGAAAAGCAGTGATAGCTTAAACAGTAGTTCAGAGATAAAACAGAGTCCTAGTTTCTCTTCAAGGCGATGCCGAAAGCTTGGCCTCTGTGCACCAGTGCCAAATTGAATCTCGGAGACAGAGTTTTGGGTGAAGTAGAAAAAAATAGCTTTATTGCTTTACCAGGCAAAGGGGGACACAGCAGGCTTCTGCCCTCAAAAACTGTGTGTATCAACCCAGGAGGATTTGATAAGGAGTTTTATAACAATGGTTCAAGGATGGAGTTGCTGATAAGGATTAGAGTGTGTGCAGGGCCTGCACGCCTTTAATCTCATCTCAGGTGGTCTCCGAATCTTGATGAGCTTCTCTGGTTCCTTTAATCTTGCCTCAGGTCATTTCTTGTCTCTGCATCTCCTCTCTTCCCCAACTAACAACTGTTCAAATCTGCCCTTTGGAACCCAGGGAAGGTCATGAAGGCTGGAGTCTGTTCCCTACAAACAAGAAACGGGGAACAGAAAGACTTCCATACCCAGGAGCCCCACAGGGTCTTGCTGGGTTTCAAAGGGATATACATAACAACCTGATACATATCTTTGAGTTGTTCTGCAGGAGCTAAGACTTCCCCCACCCCCCCACCCCCAGGTAGAGGATGGTGACTACTTGCTGACCACAAGCACATAGACCCCAGACTGTTTAGAACCAGAAGGTTGATGATTAAGATTTCCAAAACACCACCCTGTTACCTCACCACCAACCAATCAGAAGGAAGTCCGTGAGCTGCATCCCCAACACCAATGTCGCCTTTAAAAACCCTTCCCTGAGACTTCCCTGGTGGCGCAGTGAATAAGACTCCTTGCTCCCAATGCAGGGAGCCTGGGTCTGATCCCTGGTCAGGGAACTAGATCCCACATGCATGCTGCAACTAAGAGTTCGCATGCCACAACTAAGGAGCCCTGGAGCCACAACTAAGGAGCCCATCTGCCACAACTAAGAAGCCCACGTACTGCAACTAAGAGCCAGTGCAACCAAATAAATAAATCAATAAATATATTAAAAAATAGCCTCCATCTTAAAAAAAAAAAATCCCTGAAAGCTATCAGGGAGTTCAGGTCTTTTGAGCATGAGTTACATATTCTCTTTGCTTAGTGTCTACAATAAATGCTGTACTTTCCTTCACCACAACCCAGTGTCAGTAGATTGACTTTGTTGTGGGTTGGGTGAACAACTCAAGTATGGTTCAGTAACAAAACAGTCCTTTATCTAAATTCCTTTAGGCAGCTAGAGAGGGGGAAAAAAGAAAGACTTCTTGAGTCTTCTGTCTCTAAAAAATCCTCAGCCTAGGGCTTCCCTGGTGGCACAGCGGTTGAGAGTCCGCCTGCCGATGCAGGGGACACGGGTTTGTGCCCCGGTCTGGGAAGATTCCACATGCCGCGGAGCGGCTGGGCCTGTGAGCCATGGCCGCTGAGCCTGCGCGTCCAGAGCCTGTGCTCCACAATGGGAGAGGCCACAGCAGTGAGAGGCCCATGTACCGCAATCAATCAATCAATCAATCAATAATAAAATTAAAAAATAAAAAATAAAAAAATAAAATCCTCAGCCTAAATTATTCCTCATGCCAAAGAGACACATTTTGGGGTGGCACATTTTGCTCCCCTACAGGGACTAGGACCCATTCTCTATCTGGGAAAAATGGAAGCCTAGATTTTACATGTGGGTTAAGTCAAGTGAAGACTGAGAAAAGACTCAGAGCCCAAACATGTGACACTCCTGTCGGACTGATATAAAAATGAGGTCCTCAGCAGAAGCCACTGGGAAGTGTGATGATGTTGTTGCACTGAACAGGTGCTGTCAGGTGCTGCTTAGTTCCCATATGGACCCTGGATGCTGGTAATTGATGGCCTTGGCTCCAGAGGAGGCTGGTGATCTTTGAGTGCCAATGGCATTCCTCTACTTGGGGTCCACTAGGGAACCTTACAAACGTTCTCCCTTTACATTTCCTCTCTGTCTTTCCCCACAGTCCCTTGGTCCAGGAAGCTTTTTTCTAGTAGAAAGAAGGGGACAAAAACTTTGTCTTGTTTTATTTGCATTGTCCCAAATCCATTTTATTGTCTAAGATGCACAAGGGTGATTGCAATTTCATTTTTTATGTCACTCTAGGAGCCTACTCTTTTGAAACTTAAAAGCCAAGGGAAAAGAACTTCCTAGTTTCCCTCATGCTGCTGCCTCCGCTTTTCCTTCTGATGATGATTAGAGGTGCCTAGGCAATTTCTCAGAAGAGACAGCAGTGGGGAAGGGGTAGGTGGTAACAGGGACTCTCAGGGACACACATCAACTGATATTTTAAGAGAGGAGCCCATTGCTTTGAAAATGTCTCAGAAACAATCATTTTCACACCCCTGTGTGTCTAGTCCTCACATAATGGTCATTCTAGGTCAATTTAAGGTCTATCTGCATGGCCTTCCCTAGCCTGAGGAAGGCCTATGAGAATGACCAGATAGCCTATCAGTCGCCCTTGTGATCCTCAGACCTCCTGAAGGGCATCAAGCATGGAGTCTTCTGCTCCAGGGGTGAGTAAATGAAGGGGAGCCCTGCTGACCTCATTGCCACCTCAGAAAGGAGGGGCTCCAGGGAAGGCTGACCCAAGGAAATCTGGACCAGTCACAGACCCTGCAGTGCAGCTACCTGTGCACTTTCTTCTCCCCTCAACTGGATACCACTGAATTTCTTCTCTTTGGCATTAAAAAATAATAATAGATAAATAAAATAAAAACTATTCTTTGGTGGAATGTTCTCAGCCTAAGCTAAATTCAAATTCCCAACTCTGCCCTCAAGTTAACCTTGGTTAAGTTGCTTAACCTCTCTAAATCTATCTCCTGCAAAATAGAGTTACTAATATCTGCTTCACAGAGTCAATTTAGAGGAAATGCAGTGCTAGCTCCCCTCCCCCCATGCTTTGGGACAGGACACATGGGTTGTTCTGCCAGACCAGTGATTTGCTCTTAAATGAACCACTCACCAACTGCTGCCCCATTTTACAATCGAACAATACCATCCATCCACACGATCAGCCCTCTGAGGGAAAATTCAAATGTTAGCAAAGCTCACAAACCAAGAAATAGCTCCTGATTCCTTTTCTAAAAAAAAAAAAAAATTACAGGCTGCCTCCCTGCTCCAGCCCTTCCTAGGCTGTGCCCAATGCACTCCCTCTCAGGGCCCTGCCCTCCGCTTCTTTGTAATTCCAGCACAGACCCTGCCTCTTCCCAGGTCTTTGAGATGTTTCTCATTTTTTCTAAATTGTAGCATGTGTGCAATGGGAGCAAAGAATGTGTTCTTTTGTGCCATGCTAAGTGCCCAAGACACTGTAGAGAACTGAAATTACAAAACCCAGAGTGATCCAGAAAGAACTATAGGGACCCTGATTCCATAGGGAGATTTATGCATTTATTTTTCTCCAGGCTTCTCTCTGGTCCTGGTGCATTTTCAGAAGACAGACACCTTGGGGCACCCAGGGCCACACAGGCAAGTGTATACAGGTTTTTTTTTTTTGCAGAGGAAGGCCATCTTTCAATATCCACCACCAGTGATTCCTCAGTCTCTTGCTAAGTAATTCCAGGACCCCTGTTGTATCATTTCCCACTTACTGTCACCAGGTTACCTCACAGTATTTGAGCAATTTAGCTCCTTAATTATGGGCATAGTGTTCTCAACACCCCTCACCCACTATGTGGTGCCTGGCACACAAACACTGTGGTTGAATTGAATGAACCATAATATAATTTACCACAATGCGCTGTACTTAAAATGTTCACATATGGCTAGAGAATGGCTGAGCACAGTTGGTAGGAATACTGTTATTGCTTTCCAGCTGGGAGCAGCTTTAAGTGGACCAACTTGAGAAGTGATTTTGTGCTCTGGCTTTGGAAAGTAGTGGAAAGTATCCAAGAAGAAGGGTGGGGAAGGGAATTGCAGATCATATTAAGTATGGGAGAACTGCTTACCCACAGAAAGGACATTCTCTGAGTAGTTCGAGGGTCAAATGGAATATTCCTAAGACTTCTTTGGAGGATCAAAATTACTCTATCCCCAAAAGAATAGAGCTTGAATGTTTTATTTGCCAAAGATGTTGAACCAGAACTTCCAACTCCAAGGTTCAATGGTTTTGATTCTCCATGATGGATTGCTAGTATTTGGTCAGTGTATTAGTTTGCTAGAGCTGCCATTACAAAGTACCACAGACTGGGTGGCTTAAACAACAGGAATTTATTTTCTCACAGTCCTGGAGGCTAGAAGTCCAAGATCAAGGTGTTGTGAAGCTTGGTTTCTTCTGAGGCCTCTCTCCTTGGCTTGTAAATGGTCATCTTCTCCCTGTGTCTTCACATGGTCTTCCCTCTGTACCTGTCTGTGTCCTAATCTCCTCTTCTTATAAGGACACCCATCATTTTGGTTTAGGGCTCACCCTAATGACCTCAGTTTACTTTAATTACCTCTTTAAAGGCCTCATCCCCAAATACAGTCCCATTCTGAGGTGCTGGGGGTTAGGATTTCAACGTATGAACTTGGAAGGAGGGACACATTCAGTTGATAATGGCCAGTGTACCAAGACGAATTACTGGGCCCACTGTATGTGTCCCTACAAAATTCCAGCAACCAACCTGGGTCAAAAATGAGCCTTTGGCAGCCACCAGGAATCCCTATTTTAATAAAGTGACAGAACCTTATGAGGGATAACTAATAAGGACCTACAGTACAACACAGGGAACTCTTCTCAATACTATGTAATGGTCTATATGGGGAAAGAATCTAAAAAAGATTGGATATATGTTATGTATAACTGATTCATCTTGCCGTGCACCTGAAACTAACACTACATTGTAAATCAACTATACTCCAATAAAAAATAAATAAAAATAAATTTTTAAAAGTTAAAAAAAAAGAACCTTATGACGACATCACCATAGCGTAAATAATAATCCATTCATTTAACAACAGAATGATTACCCAGACATATTTGACTAATGTGTCAGCTGGAGATCAGATCTCTCCCACCTAGAAAATGAATACACTCAATTACAAAATAGCCACATTGAACATGATCAAAGTTTGGAACCATTTAGCATCTTCTAAACCAATGGAACACAGACAACTCAATCCACTTCACAAGAGACTATACAAATGGTCAGTACATATATGAAAAATGTGATCAGCCTCATAACCATCATAGAAATATAGATTAAAAACCCAATAACATACCACTACATATTCAGCAAATTGGTTAACATCAAAGAGAATAACAATACAAATGACAGGACGTAGAGCAACTGAAACTCTCACACACAGCTGGTGGGAGTGTGAACTGGTACAACCACTATAGAAATCTGTGTTGCCTCCTAAACTGAACAAATCCATGCACTATGACCTAGGAATTCCACTCCTGGATGTAGACCTAGCAGAAACACACACATATCCACCAAAACAGGTATATTATAATATTCACTGTAGCATTATTCATCAATTCTCAAAACCAGAACTAACCTAAGTGTCCAACAGTAATACAATAATAAGTAACTTTAGCATATTTGTGCAATGGAATGTTATAAAGCAGTGAAAATGTAAAAACTACTGCTGCATTCAACAACACAGATAAATCTGACATTGTGGAGACCATACATTGAAAAGTGCAGGACACAAAAAATTACATATTGTATTATTCTATGTTTTATGTATTTATCTCATTTTGTATTATTTAGGTAAAGTACAAATTTAGGCAGAACTAACTGATAGGTTTACATTTGGGGTTTTAAGAATTAGGAGGGGGGCAAGAAAAAAAGACCTGAGCTGGCTCATGAACTGCCTCATGGCAGAGATGAAGCAGCTCATTGACAATATCCTGGAAGCGCTGACATTGGTAGAGATTGGACCATCCATCTCTCTGAGTTCCAGCATGTCATCTCCTGCTCACTAGACTTTGCCAGTTCCTTTAATATTGTCCTATGACAGGAGCCACAGCCAGCACCCTGTCAAAGAATCTTTCCACTGCTGAGCTATGGCCTAGATTATGCCTGTGTTGCCAGGGTCGATCAAGCTGACCCAGTGTGCAGTCTCCATGCCAGGGTCTCCCCCCTTCTCACTGCCATTGTCATCACTCTATTTGTGTTTCTACTAATCAATAATTAAGGTTTAGAAGTTTGGGTTTGTTTTTTTTTTTTTGCGGTACGCGGGCCTCTCACCGCTGTGGCTCTCCCGTTGCGGAGCACAGGCTCCGGACACGCGGGCTCAGCGGCCATGGCTCACGGGCCCAGCCGCTCCACGGTATACGAGATCTTCCCAGATCGGGGCACGAACCCTCGTCCCCTGCATCGGCAGGCGGACTCTCAACCACTGCGCCACCAGGGAAGCCCTGGGTTTGTTTTTTTTAAAGGACTAGGTGGGGGCTAAAGTAATGTTCTATTTCTTGAATTAGGTGGTTGTTACACAAACATATTCACTTTACAAAAAGTCAAATAAGTTAAAAAGTGATTTGTGTACTCTTTCAGGCATGTTATGAGTCAATAAAAATTTAATCACCACCACCACCCCCAAAATGAAGGGTCAAAGCACTTTGAAATGGGACTTTATAATGGATGTTAAGTCTATCTGATGAGAAAGCAATTAAATAAAACAATGATCCCAAAGAAAGAGAGATGAAAAGGCGATGAGAATCCTGCTTTGATGACTGAACAATAGAAATCTGTACAAGTATTTTCTTTGGTTCAGAATCTATACAAGTGTGGACTGATTAAGGGAAAAGGGTGTGTGTGTGTGTGTGTGTGTGTGTGTGTGTTGTCTGGTTATCAACTCAATGAACTTAATGGTTTTGAATGACCAAAGTGAGTCTTCCTCCACTCTTGGCAAAGATCAACCTTCTAAAAGGGCCGGGGCCAGACCTTTTGTCAGGGATGTATGGTTCACATTTAAGAGCAGAGTTTGAGAATGGGGTCTCTCCTCAGACTCCCGTAACTCTTAATAAATAACTACAAACAACATTACCTCCCATACGAGAATCAAGTTGCTTTTCTGAAATCAAAAAGAGTCACTAATGAAGCTTTTCTTCCTTCCTATTTGATCTGAGCTGGTTTTTCTCATGGGGACGGGCACAGCTACTCCCAGCTATAACTTGGGCTGGCATCCCTGCAGCTGTTGGAGGAGCACAGCTTCTCCCCTTCTTTATTAGACTGAGTTCTTGGTTTAGCCCAACTATTGAATCCAGGTGGTGCTCCCTAATTGACAAATGTGATGGTTAATTTTATGTGTCAACTGATTGGGCCACGGGATGACCAGATATTTGGGTAAACATTATTCTGCATTGTGTCTGTGAGGTTGTTTCTGGATGAGATTAACATTTGAATCCATAGACTGTGTAAAGCAGATTGCCCTCCCCAGTGTGAGTGTGACTCTTCCAAGCCATTGAAAGCCTAAATACAATAAAAAGCTAAGTCAGAATCCTCCCTCCCTCCCTCTCTCTCTCTCTCTCTCTCTCTCTCTTTCTCTCTCTATCTATCTATCTTCAATCTGGGACATCAGTCTTCTCCTGCTTTTGGACTCAGACTCAGACTGGAACTTACACCATCAGCTCCCCTGCTTTTCAGGCCTTTGGACTCAGACTAGAACTATATCATTGGCTCTCCTGGATGTCCAACCTGCCAACTGCAGATCTTAGAATTCTCAGCTTCTGTAATCGTGTGAACCAATGTCTTATAGCCTTTCATATTTTCTCTCCTCTCTCTCTCTCTCCTTCTCTCAGAATACATATATGTTGTTTCTCTGGACAACCCAGACTAATACAGATTTTGGTACCAAGAGTGGTTCTATGGAACAGAATTTTAAGGATGAATTTTCTAAATTGGTTCTGGACGGTCCAGAAATGGCTCTATAAACTGATTAGTTTTAAAGATACTGTCGACTATATTTCCAGTACACTGGTAGTCATATATAAGTCATTGGGTACTTCTCATCAACCACTTATAAGAAGCAAGGATCTTGGTGACAGTGCATATGTTACTTTCCAGCATTTTGGAAATCTAACAAATGTAATGATGGCTTTTTGCTCTGAATGTTACTGGACAAAGTGGTAAAAGAAAAAGATGAGCTCAGGGATTCAAATTCCAAGTGCAAGCATCACATAAGTGAACTGAAATATACCATGTACACCTAAAGAAGACCCTTATTTACTACAGCTGTGAAAATCAAATGTGGACTCTCATTCTAAGATACTCTGAATTACAGCTCAAGTCTCCAGCCTTGTAGGGTGTCTGCTGTTCAGAAAGAAAAGAGGAGATCTAGAGAAAAAGCTTCCATCATCTCAGAGAATACAGAAATAAGCATGAACAGAATGTTGGTAGAAATATGGACATTAAAGGCCATTCTGGTGAGTTCTCAGATGGAAATGAGGAACATGTCATTGGAAACCAAGGAAAGGTCATCCTTGTTATAAAATGGCAAGGAACATCATGGAGTTGTGTTTGGATTCTACTGTTTTCTGGAAAATAGAACTTGTGAGCAATAAAACTGGATATTTAGCTGACGAGATTTCTTTTTTTCTTTTTTCTTTTCAATTGTGGACTATAAATCATTTAGTCCTGGATTTTTCCATATAATATTAACAAACTACAGTTGACTGCAGGTAACTGAAACCAAGGAAGGCAAAAACTCAGATGAGGGGAACTACTTTCTATTCAACATATACTGCTACCTAGAGAAAACAAGGGCAGTTAAATGTGACTCACCTTGTCTGTATTCCAAGTTCTGTATGTATACTACTCATTTTCTTTGTGGTCATTATTTGCCAATAAAATCATGCAATGTATACATATTTTTTAAAACACTTGGAACATTCTATGAATAAAATCTGAGTTTTGACTATTTTAAGAGTCCAAAGCACAGATAAGTAATTATCTATTTAATCCATCAAGTGCTTATAACATCGTAGGCAGAGCCCTGACATTCCGGCAAAATTTTATGATTGATGATAGGTAGGGCACCATTTCCTTGTAAAAAAAAATAAATAAGCAGAGCAGGCTCTGTAAAGTTTAAGCAGAATAAGTAATCGGGAGGAAACATTGAGGTCAGGAATCACGGAAGATTAATATTAAATATATGGCAGGTAAAACACATTAGAATTATATCACACTTCTTTCATGAGCCAGAGATAAAGAGGATATTGCACAGAGGGGCCTTAAATTACATTTACAAAAGACAGGAAGATAAAGTGGAACACTGGAATGAGGAAGGGTATTCTTGTCCTAGGTCAAGAAAGCATTTTGAAAACTCTAGCAGTTGCTGAAATTTATTTTAAAGTAGGCAAAAAAAGTTAACAAAAGTTGTTAGGGTGTCCGACACTTCATATATTGCAATGGTGTTAGCTGAAGAGATTTCTAAACAAAGTGTTGAGGGAGCAACTTGGTTCTTCCTGGCTGCTTATAGTAAAATGCAAAAAGGGAGAAATAAATGGAAGCAGGGATTTTTAAGGGAGAAATTGAACAAAAAAACAAAACTTAAAGATTTCAAAAATTCTTAGCCTATCCACATTGCAAAAAATGAGAAAACATGTTTGGAAGAGAACACCTAGAGTGTAGCAGGACTATCACTTGATAAAGAGATTATGGAATTATATGAGCAGAAACACTGCCAGTTTGAACTGAAGGGGACAGAGATGGGACAAAATGAGGGAAAGCTGTTGGACTTCTTAGATATCATGGAATGGGACCATAGAGTTATTCAGCTGGGAACGTGCACTATTCTTCAAGACAAGGGAAGGGTGACTCCAAAGGAGATTCAGAGACCATCAGGACTGCCTCTTCAGTTTCAGGCAGGTTGTGGAGGCACATTGCCTTGGTTTCAGACAGCAGTTGCACAGATTCTAGGGGGCAGAAGCTTTGGGGATGGAGCCACCCAGATACTTGGGGGCAATACCCCAACCCCCCAGAGCTGTGGAGGTAGAACTACTGGCCCAGTGGACCGGAAGGCAGAGCATCAAACCAAAGAGGATTATGCTTGAGCCTGAAGATCTAATGGCATTTGCCTTGCTACATTTGGGGCTTGCTTGGGAACCATCACCACTTCCTTCTTCCTATTTCTCCCTCTTGGAAGGGAAATGTCTTTCCTATGCCTGTCCCGTCATTGTACTTTGGAAGCACATAACTTGTCTGGTTTCATGGGTTCACAACTGGAAAGAAATTTTGCTTCAGGATGGATTATAACTCGAGGCTCATCCATATCTAATTTAGATGAAACTTTGGACTTTCTGACTTTAGAGTTGCTGCTGGAATGAGTTAAGACTTTTGAGCCTATTGGGATAGAATGGATATACTTCATATGTGAGAAGAACATAACTGGGGGGATCAGTGTAGACTGTTATAGACTGAAGGTTTGTTTCCCTCTAAAATTCATATGTTGAAGTCTTAACTCCCAATGTGATGGTATTTGGAGGTGGAGGCTTTGAGAGGTAATTAGGTTTACCTAATTACCTAATGAGGTCATGAGGGTGGGGATTCCATGATGGGGTTAGTGTCCCTATAAGAGGAAGAGAGAACAAACTCTCTCTCTCTCTCTCCACCTCCACCTCCCCACCACTACCCCTCCTCTTTCTCCATCTTTCTCCATCTCTCTCTCTCTGCCTTGTGAGGACACAGTGAGAAGGCAGCTATCTGCAAGCCAGAAAGAGAGCCCTCACTGGAGAAGCCAATCAGCCAGCACCTTGACCTTGGACTTCTTAGCCTCCAGAACTATGAGAACTAAATTTCTGTGGCTTAAGCAACCCAGTTTATGGTATTTCGTTATGGCAGCTCCAGCTGATTAATACAGTATATAGGGACTCTTCACCAACAATCACCATATTAATAAACTATTTAAGCAATTTTCTTTCTATCTTATTGGGGGTTTTTTATTTAGCAATCAGCTTGTATCTCCTTTAGCTAGCTTCAAGGCCAGCAGAACACTTCTGCATGTGCACTATAACTCATGCATTGATTGTGTGCTTCAAATTAGCTCAAGTTTAAGAGGTAAAACCACTTAAGTTCTCAGAATAGATCTTTTTTTAATTTGGTTGAGGCTTAAGGGTACTTTTTATTTTGTGGAATTAAAAATCTGTCTTTATAAGAAAGCCCAATACAATAGAAAGCCTAATAGGGTGCTCCAGGGCATCTGTTACTGCTGAAAATCTATTTCAATAAATTTTCAGTATTGGATTAATTATTTAAATAACAGGCGCTAAAAGGAAAGTCTGTTTGTTGTTTTGGTTTTTTTTAATATTCGAAAAGAAATAAGTCAACCAAATGCTCTTAAAGTACACATCGATCTTTGCTGCAATAACAAAGCCTCTGGGAAGTTATGTGCATATTTGTAATTTCTTCAGGGCAAAAATCAGAGTGATGGATCAAACTGTGTTCCCTATGGTGTATCACCAGGAAAAGAAACAAACACCCATTTTTCTCCAAGTAGTTTATGAAAAGAAAGCCCCAAATCATAGCAATGAGTGTTCTTTCTCCTGCTTTCAACTTCCATGATCATAAGCATTTTGATCATGTCTGGGTCTTCAGAGAAAAGGCCACCAGCGCTAAGTAAGCAAGACATCTATCAAGTTTGTGTTTCCAGTTTCAAGATCCTTGTTTAACAATGCCTGAAGGCTGTCAGCTTCCTACACAAGCATATCAAAATGATGAACGACCCAGGCATGGCAGTAAAGCCTTCACTGGAAGGCACAGAAGAATTTGTGGAGGAGGGGAAAGTTAAGTGGTCTCTCTCTCAGAGTCAAGTCATCAAAGCATAAGAGACACTGATGGAAGAACCTAGGTCATTTTTTGATTACTAAAATCCTTTAATTCATTAAAACATAGTAATTGGGATCTATCAAGTACCAGGCACTGTTATGGCTTCTGGAAATACCATGGAAAGGGAGGAGGAAGATCTGGCAAATGTAGTGGTAATTTCCGTTCACATGAGCCATGTTCTCTTTCAGTTGCAATGTGAATTGCAAAAATTAAGAAAATGATTCAGATCCGAAACTCAGTCTGTAATGAATATTCATATTCATTCATTCAAAAAAATTTTTTCCTTTTTTTTGGCTTCACTGTGCAGCTTGTGGAACCTTAGTTCCCAAACCAGGGATTGATCCTAGGACCCCAGCAGTGAGAGCACCAAGTCCTAACCACTGGACAGCCAGGGAATTCGCCCCAAAATATTTTGAGTGCTAACTCCATTAGGAATTTGGGGTGTTTTTAAAATAATAATTAAAAAAACTCATTGCTTAAAATCTATGTGTCTAAAATTAAGTATTCTAAAACTTACTGTAAACTTTTAATGTATTTTCTTAAGACAAGAACAATTTCATTTTTTATCATTGTTTCTATTAGTGACCATGTTACCATGACTGCTTGGCTAACGGCATTTCAAGATTTTTGGTTCCTTGATAATTTTCAAAAGATTTAACCAATTTTGATGATATTTGTTGCACTATCAAATCATGTCAACATTTGTGTTATCATTCCTTCCTATTAAAACAGAATTATTTAGCAGATGGCAACATTTTTGGAATGACCAAATCTTGTACACACAGACTGTACCTTCACCCATATGTTTTCAAAGTGTATTTATTTTCTGACTTGAATATTTTTCCATGGATTCCAACATTTTGTTGTTTTAAATTACTTATAATAGCTATATTTTCATAATTTTATGATTTCACTGATTAAAGTCTCTAGTTCATAGAAACACCAGTTCCTTCCTTAAACCCAGACTGAGTTCGTATATCACAGCCTTTTATTTCAAACAGTTTAATTAAGACATATCTGACATATTAAACTACTCATGTTTATAGTGTAAAATATGAAAAGTTTAACATTTGTGTACATCTGTGAACTCACCACCACATCAAGATAATAAGCACATCCATCCAAAAAGTTTCCTTTCGTCCTTTTAAAATTCCTTCTTCCTGTTCTTCTCCAACCTTCTCTTCTCCCCACCCTTATTTCCAGGCAACCTGCTTTCTGTCACTATGGATTAGATTGAATATTCTAGAATGTTATATAAATTGAATCACACAGTATGTACTCAATTTTTGTCTAGCTTCTTTTACATAATATAATGATCTTAAGATTCATCCACCTTGTTGTGTATGCCAATAACTTATCCCTTTTTACTTGTATGACTAGTATTCTATTTCACCACAATTTTTATCCATTCACCTGTTGAAGAATATTTTGGTTGCTTCCAATTTGGGCTATTAAAAATAAAGCAACTAGGAACATCTGTTTACAAGTGTTTGTATGAACATATGATTTTATTCAACTTACTTAGGTAGATACCTAAGAGTTCAATGGCTGGATCATTTGGTATGTGTATGTTAACTTTCAAAGAAACTACCAAGCTCCTTTCCAAAATGGCTATACAATTCTACAGTTCCATCAGAAGCATATGAGAGTTCAATTTGTTTCATATCCTCATCAACAGTCAATTTTTACAATTTAAACCATTTTTATAGGTGTATGTGTTACCTCACTGTGTTAATTTGCATTTCTCTTATGACTGATGATGTTGAGCAATATTTCATATGTTTATTTGTCATCCATGTATCTTCTTTGGTGAAGTACTTGTACAAACCTTTTGCCCATTTTTCACTGAGTTTTAATTTTCTACTTATAGCATTTTGCAAGTTCATTATTATGATTTATACAAGTCCTTTGTCAGATATGTGATAAGCACACATTTTCTCTCAGTCCATGGCTTGCCTTTTCATTCTTTTAACACTGTTTTCCTAAGAAAAGTAGTTTTTATTTTAGAGAATTGAATTTTAAAAACTTACAGTTTTTTCTTTTATAGATCATGTTTTTGTAGTACAGGTTTAATGGTGATAAATGATTTCACCTTTGTTTGACTAAAGAAGACTTCGGTGGTAATGAATTATAGGTTGACAGGTTTTTTTCTTTCAGTAAACTATTTTTTATCTTGCACTGTTCTGACAAGAAAACTGCTATTATTTTTATTTTTCCCCTCTATATAGAATTATCTTTTTTCTCTGACTGCTTTTAAGATTTTCTCTGTTTCGCTGGCTTTAAGTAATATGCTTATGATGTGCCATGGTGTAATTTCCTTCCTGTTCCTTATGCTTGAGGTTTGATGAAGTTTTTAGATCTGGGTTTATAGTTATTATAAAACATGGGGAAATTTTGGCTATTCAAATATTTTGTAGGCCCTCTCTCTTTTGGAGACTCCAATTACATATATATTTGGTTTCTTGAAGTTGTCCCAGAGTTCACTGATATTCTCTTCCTTTTTTGTTCTTGTTTTTGTTTTCCCTGTAACTTCATTTTGGATAGTTTCTATTGCTATGTTCAAGTTCACTAATATTTTCTTCTACAGAGTCTAATCTGCTGTTAATCTCACCCAGTGTATTCTTCTTCTCAGATATCATAGTTTTCAACTCTAGAAGTTCAATTTGAGTCTTTTTTTTCTCTTCCATATTTCTACATAACCTATACAACCTTTCCTTTGGCTTTTTGAACCTATGAAATACAGTCACAATAGCTGTTTTAATATCTTTGTTTACTAATTCTATCACTGTGTAATTTTTGTTTAGAAGCAAGACATTATGGATTTTCTCTGTTGGGTGCTGGATATTTTTGTATTCCTATAAATTTTCTTTTTTTTTTTAAGATTCATATTTATTTTTATTTATTTTTATTTTTTTAGCCAAGTGGCATGTGGGATCTTAGTTCCCTGACCAGGGATAGAACTCGAACTCCCTGCAGTGGAAGCACAGAGTCTAAACCACTGGACCACCAGGGAAGTCCCTAAATTTTCTTGAGCTTTTATAAAATGATACAGTAATAATAAATTACTTAAAGAGTTTAAATCTTTTGAGTCTTGCTTTTATGATTTGTTAGATAGGACCAGAGCAGCATTTAATCTAGATTTAACTTTTCCCCTAGTCCTGACACAAGATGCTTTTTAGATGATTCTTCACTCTGGCTGCTATTTTGACTCACAGGCACTATTTTGACTCTCTGTGAACACTGGACACAGTTTCCTCTCATCTTTTAAGGTATTCTTGCCCTAGCCTCAGTTTCCTCAAACACATGCACTGATTAGAACTTAACTGAATACTTCAGATCTTGAGTTCTCCCTATTCACAGCTCTCTCCTCTCTGGTGCTCTGCCCTGCAAAAGCTAGCAACCTTAGCTTCCCCAGAGTTGTATTTCTTCTTCTCAACTCAAGGAGACCACTAGATTTCACCTGAGTTCCCCCTTTCCTGCATTTCAGACTGGAAACTGTTTTCACAGAATAAGCTGGGACATTGTAGGGCTCCCTTCATTTGTTTCCCATGTTCTGGGACCATTGTCCTTTATTACCCAATGCCCTATGTGTTAAGGGCCATTATTTTTTGGTATGTTTTTGTCTGATTTTTTTTGTTGTTTCAGGCCGGGGGGTAAGTCCAGTCCCTGCTACTCCATCTTCGCCAGAAACAAAAGTCTCTCAATCTTCTTTTTATTCTTTTCTAGAACACAGAGCTTCAGAGGTCATTTTTGAAATTCCAAATGAATATATGATCAACAATATAAAGTTTGACATTTTGAAACACTTTCTGAATCCATAAATATACTTTTAAAAATTCTCTTTCCATTAATCTTACCAAGCATATGTTTCAAATTCCACAGCATTGTTTTGTGCATGGTTCCAGTCAGATTATTTTCTTCAACTCTGTTGGACTAAAAAAGCATTGTGTGTGGGGAAGGTTTTACCCTTTTTGTTGCTGTTACTAACAAACACAATGATTAAAAAGTTAGGTTTAACAAGTTCAAACACATAAACATATGAGTAATAATATTTCTTGAGTTAGAAATATTTTGAATTCTCTCTTGTCCTGATGCTTAAAATTTTGTGAGTCTAAGAACTTTGAGAGAGAAATGCCTCCCACCATTTAGGAACAGGTATGGAGCCAGCTTAAGGGAGGATTGGAAATTCAATCTTTATCTTTGGATTGGCAGCTTTTAGAACTAGAACTATACCTGCCTCTCACACTTCCTCTGCTCTATCCCCCACACCTATTACTGGTGCTCAACTAACACTGACTGAAAACAAGCTTCCTTTTTTTTGGCCCATCTACAAAAATTGATAAGAGTGAAATCTGAGCAAGCTTATGATTTTAATCAGTACTGCCTAAGGCTTTAATGTCAGGGTATCAAGCATGGTTGGGCCAAAGAGATGAAATTCACCCAGGACCTCACATCAATTTATTTGTTTTTTAAAGACACAGAATCATAACTAGGAGAATACAGCCTTGGCTGTATTGGGGGTTTGTTTTGCTTTTATTGGCTTATTATGGGGAGAAGGTATTAGATTAAAAAACACCAAAAACATTCCTGAAGGGGGAAAGAATTCATGAACAAGTAATTCCCAGCTAAGAGAGAGAAGAATCTTGTGGATGGGGAAAGAGCTGACTTCTACACAAGTCTCTATCAAGGAAGGGGCAAGGTGGGGACAGAGCCTGAGCTGGCGAATGTGTCAGACTCTCAGTTGTTTGAAACTCACCCAGCAACCATGCTACCGGCTACGTATACACAGATGAAGAGAAGCAAGTAAAGTCTAACTCAACCAAGGTCTCAGTGCAGGCAGCTGGCTTAGAGTCATCCAGGAGCAGCTAGGAGCAGGTGAGAGAGATGGTCTCAGGTGCAAAGTGAGGGACAGGACCTAGGCTGGTGGAAGAGTCATGTATGGAGGAAAAGGCTCTAGTCCACTATGTCATCCCTCTTACCAACAATCACTGAGCCCCTGCTCTGGACCAGGCAGTGCTCTAGATGGAGGTACAGATGAACCACCCTGGTTAGTCCCTGCCTTCAGTGTAGTCCCAGTGAAGTGAGGGAATTTCCAGGAAACAATGGTTCCCTCTGTAATCTAGTCAGTTTTTCTTGGTGTGAGGAAAGGCAGTGCAAAGGAAAGGCAGACATCGATAGAGAAAACTAGCGTGGGCTTTGAGAGTGCACCTTACTGAGATCGCACCTTCTCTGAAAGGAGTCTCCAGCTCTCCAAGCTCTCTGCTTTCTTCCTTTAACTCTGACTCTCTGTGCCCCTCACAATCACACACACACCACTCTCCAAAGTGAGCCTTTAAGCAGCTAGCTATATAGGATACAATAGCAGATCTCTAAAGGTGACACAGGGAAGTTATGGGAAACAGATGAGGGAGGAATCAGTTATTAGAGGAAGGAGGAGACAGAGAAGTTCCTGGAAAAGGGACATTTGAGCTACACTTTTTAAAAGAATGAAACTCACGAAATGGTTAGAGAAGGAAATTTGGAAGGAGAGCACTAAAGGGAGAGAAGGTGACATGGCCAAAAGCTCAAAGTTGTGGGAAGGCCTGGAGTGGCCCTTGGGGCTGAAGACCTAGGGGTGAAGAAGCAGAGAGGCAGAACCGGCTTTGGGGGGCTCCAGACCTTACAAGCTTGCTGATGAACCTGGGTGGGCTGGAAAGAGATAAGAGGGGCTGGAAAGTGCCCTCATGAGAAGTTCTCTGCGTTAGAAAGCTGACGTGGGCACTTAAGTGGAGAACAAAGTATCACATAGGGAATGACAGAAAGTAAGGAAATCGATGAGAAAAAGACATCATGGCTTTTCACATCCCAGAATATTCCTAGCATAAGAGTTCTATAAGCAGACTTCCCTCATGGCAGAGTGGTTAAGAATCCGCCTGCCAATGCAGGAGACATGGGTTTGAGCCCTGGTCCGGGAAGATCCCACATTCCACGGAGCAACTAAGCCCGTGCGCCACAACTACTGAGCCTGTGCTCTAGAGCCCACGAGCCACAACTACTGAGCCTGTGTGCCACAACTACTGAAGCCCTTGTGCCTAGAGCCCGTGCTCCACAACAAGAGAAGCCACTGCCATGAGAAGCCCGCACACCATCACAAAGAGTAGCCCCCACTCGCCGCAACTAGAGAAAGCCCACGCGCAGCAATGAAGACCCAATGCAGCCAAAAATAAATAAATAAATAAATTTATTTTTTAAAAAGAGTTTTATGAGCAAATTAAGTTAGCATTAGCATATTTATGTTCATTAACAGAATTGGGAGATGTAAGCCCACAAATTTCCCTCCCATCCTCCCCTCCCCTACTTCCCGCAAAAAAAAGATTTTTCCTTACTATAGTTTTAAATTATTCAGAAATTTTACATCTCTACTCTTCACAACACCTAGCTTGGATGTGGGCACAGGGAAGGGGGTTAATAGATAATGTTGCCCTTAAAGAAAAGTAACACAGGATAAACTAAAACTCTGGGTGACCTGCTGTTACTCCATAGAAGGGTAAACACCACACACCTCACAAGTGCCATGGATGAAACCAGGCAGAGTGAACACGGGTCTGATGGTGACCAGTCAGGCACCCACAGCAATTGTGCCCCTCAGAGGTAGAGCCAGCCTTGCATTTTGCCTTCTCCCCTCGTCCTCCAGAACTGGGGAATGCAAAGAGATAAACTCAAATGTGCATGATGAGAATGTTATTTAATGATTAATCCTCATTTCAAAAATGCACTGAAACTCATCTCAGAAACAAGGAGCTGTAAAATGGATGTCGGAAGCTTTAGTGGGAGCCCCAGACCTGCCGTCAGGGACCAACTGGGCATCTCAAGCCGATTGTCTTTCTGTTTAAGGATATATCCCTACCTATGTCTCCTGGATTGTTTTCAAAACAGAGTAATAAGTGAAAGAATATAATCTGTGAGATGGTATGTAAATGTAAAATATTAACAAACAAATATATGTAACACAGTATTTGACTTTAAAAATTAGAAAAGGCTTTCCTTTATCAATAGTCAACATATACATATTGAGTCCTAATATGCGTTAAGATAATATGATATCTTACTTGTAAAAACTCTCCTTCTCTGCTTTTTATCTGTTTATTTTTACTTCTCTAAAAATCATTCTGAGGTACTGAATGATCTTCTTTTTATTTTTTTTAATTGAAGTATAGTTGATTTACAATGTTGTATTAATTTCTGCTGTAGAGCAAAGTGATTCAGTTATACATATATATACATTCTTTTTTATATTCTTTTCAACTTGTCTTATCTTAGGATATTGAATATAGTTCCCTGTGCTATACAGTAAGACCTTGTTGTTTATCCGTTCTATATGTCATAGTTTGCATCTACTAACCCCAAACCCCCAGGTGAAAGATCTTCCAGGATTGCCTGCTACTGTTTCTCAAGGCCATCTGCCACCTTTGCTGGTTCTTCACTTCTCCCTCTACCCTTTTTGGCCTGTCTCAGAACAAGTCTGAGCCTTGAGGTCATTTGACAAAGAAAGACGGTATCTTAGGACAAGCTCTATCTGAGGAAAGAATTCACAAGAAGCCTCTGAGGGTCCCTTACGTTTACTCATCAACTGAGTGAGCACAGCTCTGGCTACGATTCAAAGCTCTCCTAGGGCTTCTCTGGTGGCACAGTGGTTGAGAGTCCGCCTGCCGATGCAGGGAACACAGGTTTGTGCCCCGGTCCGGGAAGATCCCACATGCCGCGGAGCGGCTGGGCCAGTGAGCCATGGCCGCTGAACCTGCGCATCCGGAGCCTGTGCTCCACAACGGGAGAGGCCACAACAGTAAGAGGCCCGCATACCGCAAAACAAACAAAAAAAACTCTCCTAAAAGCTTTGCTAGTTAGTCTAGTCTTTATTAGCATGTCTAGTTTGTAGACTAGTTAGTCTGCACATCTACTTCAGTAGCTGAAAACAATCACAGAGCTTAGCACCTTTATGTTTTGCCACAGACACCCAGATGGTCATGCCACTCTTGTTGGCTATGGGCTCACTACACAAGCACTTTGACAAATATAATTTTTATTCAAGCTATTTGTTCTTCTGAAAAACTAAAGCACAATTGAGGGAGCAAATGTTTGCAAAGTTCATAGAAGAGAAGAGCTCATCCTGAGGCTGAAGCATGATTTCATAGCTGGAAAGCTGGCTGTTGATCTATGGCCCAGGTTGGCTGGCCCGGCAACCTCAAGTTCAACATCAACAGTTGCTAGTGTTTAGTGAACGCCTAGCTTTCTAGTGGTCTTTAGTTAAGCATCACTGTAGTCAAGGAGTTTTAAATACACACACTAGAGAAATATGGAGGTCTACGGGCAGATACACAGAGTGTCTGGAGATAGAGCAACAAGATTTAAAACATAATGAAGGTCCCAAATTCAAATGTCTTCAGAGCCTATCAAGTAATATAAATGTGTAAATGGGGGTGGGAGCAGAGGGGAGAGGTGGGTCTTGCAATGAAGTGGAAAGCATGTGCATTGCTAAAAGTCTTTGAATTCCAATTATTTTAAACACATATTTTGAGACGTGTCTGTGGACTGCACTGGTCCGTGGACCACAGCCCAAGACACAC
The DNA here is from genome assembly GCF_949752795.1 of Hyperoodon ampullatus. Lineage (NCBI taxonomy): Eukaryota > Metazoa > Chordata > Mammalia > Artiodactyla > Ziphiidae > Hyperoodon > Hyperoodon ampullatus. Next base: position 41,372,250 of record NC_136919.1, on the reverse strand, counting down.
TGATTCTGATATGCTGCCAGAATATTTATTTCCCTATGGCTGTTTCTGTCATGAAATCTCATTGCCATGAATGCCATCAATTAGTAATAGGGTTCCTCAATTTTTGAGCTCAGTGGTTTGGGACAGAGGGTGGAAGGGAGCTGCAAAATGATGTCATTCACTCAGGCCCACCACCATAGGAGATGCAAATCCCTGACATCTAGGAGCTAAAGGACAATGAGAAGAAATAAAATTTGTAAATAAAGGCCCAGATTATAAAGCAATGCCAACAAAACTGGTACAGACTATCCATATCATAGCATGTGAGACTGTGGTCAACTGGAAAAGTGTTACAAAAATATTTGGAATTTTCACTAGGCTTGAGGAATAGATAGGATTTTGAGATACAGAGAGGAAAGAGTGTAAGGTCAGTTTTCTCACTTATTGAAAAAAGTTTATTTTCAAAATTAAAATTATAAATTGACATCCATGCTGCTTCCACAGACCAATTGAGTCCATCTGTGGGGCTTCATGAAGGTGACAAAGAGAGGCTTTAAGAAAGGGTCTCAAAGTCTAGAATGGAATCTGGAGATGGGTTCTTGGAACACAAATGATCCAGATCAGAGAAAAACAGCATAAGGGTTGGGTGAACAGCTCCTCCCCTTCACTGTGAAATCTGCCAGGTCCTGACCAGTCCCCAACTCCAAGCTACAGTGACAGTACCAACAACTTGAATAACTCATCCAAGGGAGAGTACAAAATAATCCCAAAAGAATAGACCTGTAGAAATATTTGTGTAAGTTGCTTATTAATATGGTTTTGTCCAAGTCCATTTGCTATTCAAGATCCCATAACTAAACTTCCAACAATTATTTATTTGGTTTGTTGTTAAAAACCTTTGCAAAAGAAATAGAATTCCTAGTGTGGCTATCATCCAAGGATATCTAAATTATTCATAAGCAATATCCTGTCTTCATCACTGTATTCATTAGAGTTCTTGGATTGTAGGCACAAAAACTAGATCAAGCTAATTTAAGAGAAAAATGGAGTTTATTGAATGGCTCACAGAATGGGAGGCAAAGCTAGAAACAGATCCCATGAGGGAGCTAAATGTTAGTATCTCTGGGGTAATACCCTTGAATGAATGAATGAATGAATGACTAAATACTAATTGTTTTCCCTCTCTGCCTAAAATTCAACTTCCAAGGAGAAAGTGTGATTGAACTTGAGAACACATGCCCACTCTATGGCAGCTGAATGAGAGATGCCTTGCACATCAGTCCCATCAGCATTATATCCAATAGAAGAGGTACTGTTTTCCAAAGGAAAATTGAGGTGTGATTTCAGGGGAGTAGAAGATGGATCCTTGACACTCAAAAACAATGGCCACCATGTATAAATGTGACATCACTGTAATTATTATGCCCATATTACCCATGGAAGAACATAAAATTTTTGAGTGTTAAATCAAATAGCAATCTCATTTTCAAATGTCACCTGGAAATCACCTAGCTCTTGACCTTTAGCCCTGTGCTAACTTACAGCAATATAAGGTATGAAGACAGTAACAGAATGTAGAGTCATGATCTTTAGAATAAGATTATGCTTCCAAACATTAGTGAATCTTCCTAGCATCCAAAGGATCATTTGGGTGAATTTTATGGAGCAGTCAAGGAAAAGAAAATTTTTAACATGTTTTTTTTCTGATAATTATGACCCTGGATTTGAAGGAAATCAACATCTTTTGAAAATTTTTCTCATGTCTTTTCAGATTTCTGTTGATATTAGGTTTATATCAGCCACCGTTTGTTTTTAGCTTAATCCCTCTGTTACCAGAAGAGCTGGTATGATATGCTGTTCTTTTGATTAAAAAGAAGATAACTATATTTAAGCATAAAAATTAGAAAAAAAAAACAAAAAAGGTGGAATGATCTTCCTACTGGGGTGGTTATTTCCTTCCCCCAGATAGTTTCCAAGCAAAGGCAGCTACTGGTCAGGGGAGAGGAGTCCCAGGTATGTTACTAATGGCCAGTTCTTGTGTTCTTCATGTCCATTCCAATGATAAGAATCCATAGCTCTAAATCTAATTAACATCAATATGGAATCTCAAAACACAACCAGACAGTTGTAGGGAAGGAAGATATCATCATTTTCACCCACAAATTGCTTAAAACCTTAACACCTGATGAGGCCAATGCATTGAATTTATTTATGAAAAAATATAACTAACGGAAAGTATGATGTGTTTCTCTAGCAAGACGTTTCTATTTGTTAATGGAAAATAACTTTGTTGTTAATAATATTTCTAAGTTTTCTACTTTGATGTAGTAGAAGAGCATGATAGCACACTGAAGCATACTGTCAATTGCACTAAAACAGACATTATCCAAAATGGCAAAAATTGGGAACATAAAAACTTTATAAGGTTAGCAAAGAGCAGGGAGAAAAAGCTCGTAAAACCTCATGAGTCTAAATGTAACATTAGTGACAAAGTATCTTTTAATGTATAAAGTTAAAATCCTTCCTAAATGAACTGAAATGCTGATAAAGTCATAGTAATTGAAACTCATACATATACATCATTATCAAACTGGTCATACTACAGAAGGAGGAGGTTGAAGGTCTTCAGAGGATCCTAGATCTTCAACCATTCTTTTAAAACACATAATGAATGGAAACAATCTAAAACTGCCCATCCATAAAGAGTAATTAAATAAATCCTGAGGTATACATTCAGCAACATACCATGCAGCCATAAAAAAGAATGAAGGAGGGGCACCTTCAAGATGACAGAGGAGTAAGAGGTGGATATCACCTTCCTCCACACAAGTACATCAGAAATACATCTACACATGGAACAACTCCTACAGAACACCTACTGAACCCTGGCAGAAGACCTCAGACCTCCCAAAAGGCAAGAAACTCCCCACGTACCTGGGTAGGGCAAAATAAAAAAGAAAAAAGAATAGGGACGGGACCTGCACCAGTGGGAGGGAGCTGTGAAGGAGGAAAAGTTTCCACACACTAGGAAGGCCCTTCACTGGCAGAGACAGTGGGTGGGCAGGGGGGAAGCTTCAGAGCCACTGAGGAGAGCGCAGAAACAGGGGAGCAGAGGGCTAAGCAGAGAGATTCCCGCAGAGAAGATGGGTGCTGACCAGCACTCACCAGCCCAAGAGGCTTGTCTGCTCACCCACTGGGATGGGTGGGGGCTGGGAGCTGAGGCTCAGGCTTCGGAGGTCAGATCCCAGGGAGAGGACTGGGGTTGGCTGCGTGAACACAGCCTGAAAGGGCTAGTGCACCACAGCTAGCTGGGAGGGTGTCCAGGAAAAAGTCTGGAATTGCCTAAGAGGCAAGACACTATTGTTTTTGGGTGTGCAAGGAGAAGGGATTCAGAGCACCACCTAAATGAGCTCCTGAGACGGGCACGAGCTGCGGCTATCAGCGCAGATACCAGAGACGGGCATGAGACGCTAAGGCTGCTGCTGCAGCCACCAAGAAGCCTGTGTGCAAGCACAGGTCACCATCCACACCTCCCCTCCTGGGAGCCTGTGCAGCCCACCACTGCCAGGGTTCCATGATCCAGGTACAGCTTCCCGGGAGAACACACGGTGCACCTCAGGCTGTTGCAAATTCACCCCAGCCTCTGCCACTGCAGGTTCTCCCTCCATTCCGTAACCCTCCCTCTCCCCAGCCTGAGTGAGCCAGAGCTCCCGAATCAACTTCTCCTTTAACCCTGTCCTGTCTGAGCAGGTAACAGAGGCCCTCAGGCGACGTACACGCAAAGTCAGGGCCAAATCCAAAGCTGAACCACAAGAGCTGTGCGAACAAAGAACAGAAAGGGAAATTTCTCCCAGCAGCCTCAGGAGCAGTGGATTAAATCTCCACAATCAACCTGATGTACCCTGCATCTGTGGAATACCTGAATAGACAACGAATCATCCCAAAATTGAGGTGGTGGACTTTGGGAGCAACTGTAGAATTGGGGTTTGCTTTCTGCAACTACTTTGTTTCTGGTTTTATGTTTATCTTAGTTCAGTATTTAGAGGTTATTATGATTGGTAGATGTGTTTATTGATTTGGTTGCTCTCTTCCTCTTTTTATTTCATATATATAGATTTTTTCTTCTTCCCTTTTTGTGAGTGTGTATGTGTATGCTTCTTTGTGTGATTTTGTCTGTATAGCTTTGCTTTTGCCATTTGTCCTAGGGTTCCAAGTGTCTGTTTCTACATATTTTTTTTTTGTATAGTTTTTCACACTTGTTATCATTGGTGGATTTGTTTTTAGGTTTGGTTGCTCTCTTCTTTCTTTCTCTCTTTCTTTTCTTTTTATTACTTTTTTTTATTTTTAATTTTTTTTCTATTTTTATAACTTTATGTTAGTTATTTATGGTTTTTTTTTCTTTCTCTCTTTCTTTTTCTCCCTTATATTCTGAGCATTGTGGCTGACAGGGTCTTGGTGCTCTGGCCAGGTGTCAGGCCTGAGCCTCTGAGGTGGAAGAGCCGAGTTCAGGACATTGGTCCACCAAAGACCTTCCTGCCTCACATAACATCAAATGGCGAAAGCTCTCCCAGAGATATCCATCTCAATGCTAAGACCCAGTTCCACTCAATGATCAGCAAGATACAGTGCTGGACAACCTGTGCCAAACAACTAGCAAGACAGGAACACAACCCCACCCATTAGCAGAGAGGCTGCCTAAAATAATAAAAAGGTCACGGTTACCCCAAAACACACCACCAGAGGTGGTCCTGCCCACCAGAAAGACAAGATCTAGCCTCATTCACCAAAACACAGGCACCAGTCCCCTCCACCAGGAAGCCTACCCTACCCACTGAACCAACCTTGGCCACTGGGGGCAGACACCAAAAACAATGGGACTACAGACCTGCAGCCTTCAAAAAGGAGATCCAAAACACAGTAAGTTAAGAAAAATGAGAAGACAGAGAAACACACAGCAGATGAAGGAACAAGGTAAAAAGCAAACAAATGAAGACGAAATAGGCAGCCTACCTGAAAAAGAATTCAGAGTAATGATAGTAAAGATGATCCAAAATCTTGGAAATAGAATGGAGAAAATACAAGAAATATTTAACAAGGACCTAGAAGAACTAAAGAGCAAACAAACAGTGATGAACAAAACAATAAATGAATTTAAAAATTCTCTAGAAGAAATCAATAGCAGAATAATGGAGGCAGAAGACCGGATAAGTGACCTGGAAGATAAAATAGTGGAAATAACTACTGCAGAGCAGAATAACCAAAAAATAATGAAAAGAATTGAGGACAACCTCAGAGACCTCTGGGACAACATTAAAGGCACCAACATTTGAATTATAGGGGTCTCAGAAGAGGAAGAGAAAAAGAAAGGGACTGAAAAAATATTTGAAGAGATTATAGTTGAAAACTTCCCTAATATGGGGAAGGAAATAATCAGTGAAGTCCAGGAAGCACAGAGAGTCCCATACAGGATAAATCCAAGGAGAAGCATGCCAAGGCACATATTAATCAAGCTATCAAAAGTTAAATACAAAGAAAAAATATTAAAAGCAGCATGGGAAAAGCAATTATTAACATACAAAGGAGTCCCCATAAGATTAACAGCTGATCTTTCAGCAGAAACTCTGCAAGCCAGAAGGGAGTGACAGGACATACTTAAAGTGATGAAAGGGAAAAACCTACCGCCAAGATTACTCTGCCCAGCAAGGATCTCATTCAGATTCAACGGAGAAATTAAAACCTTTATAGATAAGCAAAAATTAAGAGAATTCAGCACCACCAAACCAGCTCTACAACAGATGCTAAAGGAACTTCTCTAGGCAGGAAACACAAGAGAAGGAAAAGACTTACAATAACAAACCCAAAACAATTAAGAAAATGGTAATAGGAAAATACATATCAATAACTACCTTAAATGTAAACAGATTAAATGATCCAACCAAAAGACACAGACTGGCTGAATGGATACAAAAACAAGACCCATACATATGCTGTCTACAATAGACCCACTTCAGACCTAGGGACACATACAGACTGAAAGTGAGGGGATGGAAAAAGATATTCCATGCAAATGGAAATCAAAAGAAAGCTAGAGTAGCAATTCTCATATCAGACAAAATAAACATTAAAATAAAGACTATTACAAAAGAAAAAGGACACTACATAATGATCAAGGGATCAATCCAAGAAGAAGATATAACAATTGTAAATATTTATGCACCCAACATAGGACCACCTCAATACATAAGGCAAATGCTAACAGCCATAAAAGGGGAAATGGACAGTAACATAATCATAGTACGGTACTATAACACCCCTCTTTCACCAATGGACAGATCATCAAAAATGAAAATAAATAAGGAAACACAAGCTTTAAATGATACATTAAAAAAGATGGACTTAATTGATATTTGTAAGACATTGCATCCAGAAACAGCAGATTACACTTTCTTCTCAAGTGTTCATGGAACATTCTCCAGGATAGATCATATCTCGGGTCACAAATCAACCCTTGGTAAATTTAGGAAAATTGAAATCATATAAAGTATCTTTTCTGACCACAATGCTATGAGACTAGGTATCAATTACATGAAAAAATCTATAAAAAATACAAACATATGGAGGCTAAAGAATACACTACTAAATAACCAAGAGATCACTAAAAAAATGAGAGGAAATCAAAATATACCTAGAAACAAGGCTTCCCTGGTGGCGCAGTGGTTGAGAGTCTGCCTGCCTATGCAGGGGACATGGATTCATGCCCCGGTCCAGGAGGATCCCACATGCCATGCAGCGGCTAGACCTGTGAGCCATGGCCGCTGAGCCTGTGCTCCAAAACGGGAGAGGCCACAACAGTGAGAGGCTCACATACTGCAAAAAAATAATAATAATAAATAAATAAATTATATATATATATATATATACCTAGAAACAAATGACAATGAAAACACAAAGACCCAAAACCTATGGGACGCAGCAAAAGCAGTTCAAAGAGGGAAGTTTATAGCAATACAATCTTACCTCAAGAAACAAGAAACATCTTAAGTAAACAACCTAACCTTACACATAAAGCAGTTAGAGAAAGAAGAACAAAAAAACCCCAAAGTTAGCAGAAGGAAAGAAATCATAAAGATCAGATCAGAAATAAATGAAAAAGAAATGAAGGAAACAATAACAAAGATCAATAAAACTAAAAGCTGGTTCTTTGATAAACAAAGTTGATAAACCATTAGCCAGACTCATCAAGAAAAAAAGGAGAAGACTCAAATCAATAGAATTAGAAATGAAAAAGGAGAAGTAGCAACTGACACTGCAGAAATACAAAGGATCATGAGAGATTACAAGAAGCAACTATATGCCAATAAAATGGACACATTCTGAGAAAAGCACAACCTTCTGAAACTGACCAGGAAGAAATAGAAAACATAAACAGACCAATCAGAAGCACTGAAATTGAAACTGTGATTAAAAATCTTCCGACAAACAAAAGCCCAGGATCAGATTGCTTCACAGGTGAATTCTATCAAACATTTAGAGAAGAGCTAACACCCATCCTTCTCAAACTCTTCCAAAATATAGCAGAGGGAGGAACACTCCCAAACTCATTCTATGAGGCCACCATCACCCTGATACCAAAACCAGAAAAAATGTCACAAAGAAAGAAAACTACAGGCTAATATCTCTGGTCAACAGAGATGCAAAATCCTCAAAAAATCTAGCAAAGGGAATCCAACAGCACATTAAAAGAGTCCTACACCATGATCAAGTGGAGTTTATCCCAGGAATGCTAGCATTCTTCAATATTTGCAAATCAATCAATGTGATAAGCCATATTAACAAATTGAAGGATAAAAACCATATGATGATCTCAATAGATGGACAAAAAGACCCTGAGTAGCCAAAGCAGTCTTGATAAAGAAAAAGAGAGCTGGAGGAATCAGGCTCCCTGACTTCAGACTATACTACAAAGCTGCAGTAATCAAGACAGTATGGTACTGGCCCAAAAACAGAAATATAGACCAATGGAACAGGATAGAAAGCCCAGGGATAAACTCACGCACACTCACGCACATATGGTCGCCTTATCTTTGATAAAGGAGGCAAGAATATACAATGGAGAAAAGACAGCCTCTTCAGTAAGTGGTGCTGGGAAAAGTGGACAGCTGCATGTAAAAGAATGAAATTACAACACTCCCTAACACCATACACAAAAATAAACTCAAAATGGATTAAAGACCTAATGTAAGACCAGACACTATCAAACTCTTAGAGGAAAACATAGGCAGAACACTCTATGACATAAATCACAGCAAGATCCTTTTTGACCCACCTCCTAGAGAAATGGAAATAAAAACAAAAATAAACAAATGGGACCTAATGAAACTTAAAATCTTTTGCACAGCAAAGGAAACTGTAAGCAACACAAAAAGACAACCCTCAGAATGGCAGAAAATATTTGCCAATGAAGCAACTGACAAAGGATTAATCTTCAAAATATACAAGCAGCTCATGAAGTTCAATATCAAAAAGACAAACAACCGTATCCAAAAATGGGCAAAAGACCTAAATAGACATTTCTTCAAAGAAGATATACAGATTGCCAACAAACACATGAAAGGATGCTCAACATCACTAATCATCAGAGAAATGCAAATCAAAACAACAGTGAGGTATCACCTCACACTTGTCAGAATGGCCATCATCAAAAAATCTACCCACAGTGAATGCTGGAGAGCATGTGGAGAAAGGGGAACCCTCTTGCACTCTTGGTGGGAATGTAACTTGATACAGCCACTATGAGAACAGTATGGAGGTCCTCAAAAAACTAAAAATGGAACTACCATACGACCCAGCAATCCCACTACAGGGCCTATACCCTGAGAAAACAATAATTCAAAAAGAGTCATGTACCACAATGTTCATTGCAGCTCTATTTACAATAGCCAGGACATGGAAGCAACCTATGTATCCGTCAATAGATGAATGGATAAAGAAGATGTGGCACATATATACAATGGAATATTACTCAGCCATAAAAGAAATGAAATTGAGTTATTTGTAGTGAGTTGGATGGACCTAGAGACTGTCATACAGAGTGAAGTAGTGAGTTGGATGGACCTAGAGACTGTCATACAGAGTAAAGTAGTGAGTTGGATGGACCTAGAGACTGTCATACAGAGTGAAGTAAGTCAGAAAGAGAAAGACAAATACTGTATGCTAACACATATATATGGAATCCATAAAAAAAAAATAAAATGGTTCTGAAGAACTTAGGGGCAGGGTAGGAATAAAGTCACAGACATAGAGAATGGACTTAAGGACACAGGGAGGGTGAAGGGTAAGCTGGGATGAAGTGTGAGAGTGGCATGGACATGTATACACTTCCAAATATAGCTAGCTATTAGAAGGCAACCACATAGCACAGGGAGATCAGCTCGGTGCTTTGTGTCCACCTAGAGGGGTGGGCTACGGAGGGTGGGAGGGAGATGCAAGAGGGAGGAGATACGGTGATGTATGTATATGTAGCTGATTCACTTTGTTATACAGCAGAAACTAACACACCATTGTAAAGCAATTATACTGCAATAAAGATGTTAAAATAAATAAATAAATACTTTGCCACCAAAAAAAAAAAAGAATGAAGGATCCCATCATGTCCTGATATAGAAATCAAAGTCTAGATCAATTTATATTAGCTGCCATGGAGGAAAAGAGAAATAAATAAGAAAATGCTTGCACATTTGCTTCTGTTTGCATTGAACATCTCCAAAGGGCACATCAGAAACTGGTAACACTGGTTGCTCTGAAGTGAGCTGGGTAGCTGGGGAACAGGACTAAATGGAGATGTTTTACTACACTTTCTTTTTTTTTTCTTTTCTCTCTTGTATTAAAATAATGGGAATATACGCTATTTGTGTATATTCAATATACAAATAAAATTTATTTTACATTTCTCAATTCATTAAATTGCTTCTAAAAGTGGGTGAGATTATGGGATATTAAATTCAGAACTACCTGGCAGTGCTACCCAAAGGAACGTTGTCAGTTTGGTAGAGTACATTCATACTAAAGTGGTGATTAGAATCAACCTTCAATCACCACTGTTGTTATTTCCTTGGGCCTCTGCTGAGAACATAAAAGACTCAGTTACCAGGTGCCAAAAGGTAAATCCATTGATGAAGAGCAGAATCAACAAGACCAACAGAGGAGAGGCTTCTTCATTATTCTTTCTGCCAAAAGATAGGCCCAAATGCAATGTGTATACATGTCAGAAGCAGGTGTGTGAGATGTTTAGCATTCCTTATTTTCTATAACTCAACCTAAAACTTTTGTTTTGAGCCCTCCTCTCCATCAAAATTCAATATTCCTCCTTCCTTCCTAAGAATGGCATCAAAGGTATAAGAAGATTTTGTTGTGCTGAGTGACTGGGGCAAGGGAGGGAGGCGGCATCGGATCTTCTATGGCTCTGTCCATGAAGGGGTCTGTGAAGATGTCCATTGCCCTACCTGGTGCCCCATCAAGGTCTGTCCCTGTGTCTAGATGGGTCACCAAGACCACAAAATAAATGAGCCCCATCACTTTCCCTCTGGTTCTCCCTTTCACCTTTCTTACAGCCTAAGGAATTTTTTCTTTCCTGGGGGAAGGAAGCCTTGCTTCCTTGTGACTCATGCTGTTTTCTTCCATGTCTGTCTTGTGTCCTTTCCATTTCCCTGCTAGTCTGCTAAAATTTAAACTCAAGAATATATTTCTTTTTTCTCTTTGAATTTTTATCCCTTGCATAAGCATCCCCGTAGTCACTCCAGTGGTCCTCAAATTTGGCTCCACATTAGAATTCTCCGGAGAAATTTTCAAAAATACCCATATCTGGGCCAGGCCCCCAGAGATACTGATTCATACACTCTGGGGGCGAAAGCCCGGATAGGGTTAGTTTGTAGAATATCCCAGGTGATTCTAGTGCCGGATCAGTTTGAGTATCAATGAAGGGGACCTGTAAAGAAAAAAAAGGAAATACTGGGAAAAGAAAACTTTGGTTAATATTTCACAGTATTACACAATCATATACGAATGCCAGAAATGGAAAAGTCCTTCAGAATGAATTTGACTGTGAGTGTGAAAATTAGATGAAAACTGTGAAAACCTTACCTTGTAACTTTTTTTGTGTGTGTGTGGCTCAGGATATCTGAACACTGAACACATCCTGGAAGAGTATTTGGAAAATCTTTGTTTTCCAACTTACATATTTGGGGCAGCCAAACATGGCTAAGCTAGCTTCGATTCTCATGAAAAAGAGAGGGTTCTGGCTTGACTGTGACCCTAACAAGCATCTGAAAACAAATTAAATTCTGACATTGGCTAAGAAGAAAAGGATACTGATCCAAAATCGGAAGAGCTTCAGGGTGGGCACAATGTGGCCCCTGCTTCCAAGTCCTAAGAGGGTGAGAGTTCTGACCCATGTGCATAAGCCCACACCCAGCTGCCTTCTCTGGAGGTGCCCCTGAGAGCTACCTGGGAACCCTCGAGTGATGTCAAGGTACTGATCCATGGGTGGATCAGTTTATGACCTGAGCAATAAAATCTCATGATTAGGAGGGACACCAGCGTTCAGTTGGAAGCAGAACGGACTCTGGAACTGGGTCTAAATCCTGGTTCTACCAAGTGCCAGCTGTGTGACCTTGAGCAAGTGACTGAAGCTCTCTGTGCCTTGTTTGTCACATCTGTAAAACAAGGATAATAATAGAACCTTCTCAGTACAGTTTTTCTGAGGATTCAATAAGAAGATACTGATGGGAGTCTTCATATGTTGCCTCACCCAGGAAGCCTCAAATACAATTTTTTTATTTAGTTACATGCACAAATCCCTTCTATGACATTCCTAAGAAATGGTGCAGATCATCCTAAAAAGTGGTAAGCAACAAGACAGGAGTATGATCTCAAGAGAGTGAGAAAGAGAATGTGTCTTAAGGTAGTAGGTAATGTTTTGTTGGGTTTTTTTTGCGGCACGCGGGCCTCTCACTGTTGTGGCCTCTCCCGTTGCAGAGCACAGGCTCCGGACGTGCAGGCTCAGCGGCCATGGCTCACGGGCCCAGCCGCTCCGCGGCACGTGGGATCCTCCCGGACCGGGGCATGAACCTGTGTCCCCTGCATCGGCAGGCGGACTCCCAACCACTGCGCCACCAGGGAAGCCCGGTAATGTATTTTAACATCAGTATTCCAATCAATCAGTAAGAGTGGCCTCCTTAAGCCACAGCATTGGAGGGGTCTCCACGCACTCCCTCAGCATGTTATATACAGACCACTGGTTATGAATCTGTCTCAGGGCAGGGACTGTGTCATACTCATCTTTGTCCCCCCAGAGCCCAGCACCTAGAATGTCCTCAATAAACAGATGTGAGCTACTCATCTTGTCTTCCCCTTGCAGTGGCACAGCACTTCTGTAAATGTGGAAAAAATAGAGAATGACTAAGGAAAGCAGACCAGGGAATGGTCTTCCTCCTTCCTTAGTTCTGCCAAGAGCCCCCAACCATTCTATCTCAAAGCTATTCCTTGCCTGTCTCGCAAAGGCTGGAAGAGTATCAGTCAGGCAGAGCCCTCTCTTAGTCTTCCAGAATTCTCACCAGGGAGTGCAGCCCCCCTGGCAGTGATCATCCCCCCCCGCCTTTCCAGAGGACTTCACAAATGTTCAATTCTTCCTCTCATCTGCAAGACTCTAAGGAAACCAAGAAAAGTTCTTTCTTCAGAAGGTGGGGCAGATGCCTGAGTGAGGTATTGCTAAGAGCTCCATACCAGATATAAAATAGGTATGACTTTTATAATGGCAAATTTAATGATACAGAAAATTCACCATTTAAAGTGAGAAAAGTGGTTTTGAACGTCTTTGAATGGTACTCGTAGGGTAAAATATATATTATGTAAAAAGAATAATGGGACAACAGGTACAATGGGAGTTAATAATTATTATTACTCCCTCCTCCATGGTTTCCACTTTTCCTTTTGCCCTTGCCATCTACAGCTTTCCTCCCCCTCACAAAAACCTACCTCGAAAACTTGGTGTTTGCACACTGCCAAGCGATACCACACAACCCGACCCCAAGTCCAATAAAAGTCATGGAGAGAAACTGCACCAAAGCATATGATTCATGATTACCTTAAGAAACAAAGCAAATATCCACCTAAGTGTATCTCACCCTTTACCTGAGAACCACCCTATGGAGAGATTCTGAAGGGACGTCTTCAGCTTCGTAACCTGGTCCTGCTCACAGATGCTAATGGATGTGGCCAGGTCAGACAGTCTTGGACCCTCTGGGGCAATGCTTAGTCAAAACCCACCTCGGGGCTTCCCTGGTGGCACAGTGGTTGAGAGTCCACCTACCGATGCAGGGGACTCGGGTTCGTGCCCCGGTCCGGGAAGATCCCACATGCCGAGGAGAGGCTGGGCCTGTGAGCCACGGCCACTGAGCCTGCGCGTCCGGAGCCTGTGCTCCGCAACGGGAGAGGCCACAGCGGTGAGAGGCCTGCGTACCGCAAAAAAAAAAAAAAAAAAAACCACCTCTGCACTGCCACTCATGTTTTATCATCAGGACACTTTCTTACAGAAATATAAAAAATAAAGGAGAAAGAAAAAATATTAAGAGGAGATTAGTATGAGGCCTTTGATCATTTTTTAAAATCTGCCATTGATTAGTGTTTTCATTATCTATTGCTGTGTATTAAACCAGCCCAACTTTAGTAACATAAAACAGCAACAATTTTCATTCAGAAGAAGAGGAAGAGGAAGAGGAGGAGAAAAGGTCAGTTTCACTGGTGTCCACGGGTTGACCAGGGTCAGCTAGGCGGTTCTTACTCGGGGTCTCTCACAAGGCTGCTGTCAGAGAGGACAAGGGCTGGGGTCTTCTTGATGCTTCCTCACTCACAGTTCTGGCCAGTGATGCTGGCTCTCGGCTGGGAGCTCAGCTGGGCAGAACAGCTACCCGTGGCTCCCCAGGCATCCTGGGCTTCTCCCAGCAGGACAACTGGGTTCTGAGAGCAAGAATCCCAGGAGAAAGAGCCAGGTGATCGCCTTTTAAGGCTGGCCTCTGGGGTCACTGTGCCGCTTCACCATATTCTCATCATCAGAAGTGAGCCTATACTCCAGGGAAGGGAAATTAGACTCCTGATTAGAGGAATATCAAAGAATATGTGGACATGGTTTTAAACCACCACTGTTAGCATTGTCATACTTTGCCTCATGTGTCCCTTTCAAAACTGTGATTAAATATGAAAAAGGCAAATTCACCAAATAAAAGCATCAGATGTTAGATCTCTCTGCTTTAATTTTTGCTCTGACAATCAACCCTTTCTTCCTACACATTTTGTGATGAATCAAAGCATCTCTGACACCTTCTCCACATCCTCTTCCTAAATATATCCTCCCGTGGGCTCTCAGGGCAAGACTACTCACTACAAGAAAGCTGAGGCCAGTGTCCACAGTAGGGAGACGGTAAAGGAAAAGACTCAGACACTGGCATTCCCTGAAAAGAATAACTAATGCCCAAAAGTCTAAGGAGAAATTTACCCATATGCACTATTTAGCAAGACTGGTATGTCTGGATCTTTATCAATGCACAAGCCATAGATCAATGGGAACATCTGCAAGGGCAGCAGCATCTTTTAAATGTCAGGGATGCTGTCCATTTATTCATTCAACAAACACCCACCGAGTACCTGCCATGCTCAGGCACTACTCCAGATGCTGGGATACAGAGGTGAGCAGACCAAAGTCTTGTATTCTAGCAAGTGAGACAAGTAGCTTACATGAGTGCTGGCTGATAAGTTCTATGGAGAAAAGTAAAGCAAGGAAGGCAGAAGAGCCATGGCTGGGGGATGGAGAGGACATTGTCCTTCTCTGTAAGATGGTCGGGGAAGCCTCTGATAAGCCACCGCTCAGACCTAAAGGAAGTATGAGGGGGAGTCATGCAGAGGCGTGCAGGCAGGGGAGAACGCACGGGGAGGGACCTGAGAAAGAAGCAGTCTGGGTACATCCCACTGCCACCCCCACTGCAAACCCCTTCTCCCAGCATCTCATAGCTTCAAGACAATCAAGAATTCGGCCACATTTCATACCAAGACTGAGTTCCCTGCAAGAGCCCAGCTCATTCTCCCAATAATTGAAAGTAGATTTACTCTCCCCAATTTTTTTTTTTTTTTTAATTTTTGGCCACACCGTGTAGCATGCAGGATTTTAGTTCCCCAACCAGGGATCAAACCCATGCCCCCTGCAGTGGAAGCGTGGAGTCTTAACCACTAGACCACCAGGGAAGTCCCATACTCTCCTCAGTTTAAAATTGCACCCCCCCCCCAAGAGCCTGTTAACGGTGGCTCATGGAGTCACAAATGGATGATGGTAAGAAAAAGAGAACCACGGAAAAAGGGAGAACAAAGAGGAAGTAGAAAAGATGGAGGAGAAAGAGGAAAAAAAGGCAAAGGAGGAATATCCACATGTAAGAAGACTCCCTGTATCAAACCCATGACATGTAACCTTGTATCTCAGAACGCTGTGCCTCCTAACATGCCACATATTCTGGGCCCAGGGCAGGCATTACTGCAGTATCTCAAGAACCAAAAGAAGCAAGGCTGAAAGGCTTTGAATTAAAAACCTGTAAACATACCACATAAACACAGGACACAAACGTATGGTTTCAAATGTGCAGACACAGAGAATGGACTTGAGGACATGGGGTCAGGGGTGGGATGGGAGCGGGAAGCTGGGACGAAATGAGAGAGTAGCATGGACATATATACACTACCGAAAGTAAAATAGATAGCTAGTGGGAAGCAGTGTATAGAACAGGGAGATCAGCTCCGTGCTTTGCGATGACCTTGAGGTGTGGGATAGGGAGGGTGGGAGGGAGATGCAAGAGGGAGGGGATATGGGGACATATGTATGCATATGGCTGATTCTCTTCGTTGTACAACAGAAACTAACACAGTATTGTGAAGCAGTTATACTCCAGTAAAGGTCTATTAAAAAAAAAAAACTATTCCAGATAACGATTAAAGCAATCACATCTTTGGTTCCTATCAGTAAGCAATTTTGCCTGAGTATCAGTAACTTTATCTCTACAAAAGTGCACTTGATTAAATAAGGGGATGCCCAGTTTTAAAAAGAGTTCTGCATTTCTGTGAATTGTTAAGAAAAATAAATAAATATTTCTTTTTTTAAGCTCTTTTGAAAAAAAATTCCCAATTAAAAATCTTTCCCTCTCGATCTATTTTATACATGTATTTATTTATGTCATATGTATTTATATCTCATATATTATTTTATTTCAATTATGCCCCCAAAACCTATTTCTTTGGCATACTTCTAATTTCCAAAAGCCCCTTCATTGTGTCTAGACAGATTTTTTTCAAAAGAGCATCAGGGTTGTTTGAAATTTACAAAAAGAAAAAGTTGAATGAACAAATGCTAAAGTCTTTATTTGATGCTAAAGTCTTTCTATGATGCTTCTATGAAACTTTTTAAATTACCTGCACCAAAGGTTACTGGCCTTTCAAATATGCTGAATCCCACCCTTAATAGCAGCCATCATTACAGGAAGCAGGGGTTTCTGGGTTTCCAGGCCGTGCTCGGTGGCCACTAAGCACTTGATAAATAAGTGCTGATTGAGATGCCTCCTCACCCTCTCTCTGGCTCTGCCACATGGCAAAGAAGTGGTTACACCAGGTTTTCTGACTCAGCTATGACTTGGCTGAGGAATTCTTATCACCAAAGGGGCTTTAGCTGGAAGTTCTTACATAAAATAATACTAAGAATTCATCTGAAAAACCACTGTTCATGATTTTTTTTTTGCAGCAACACAAAAGATTACTAAGAATAAAATACTAATAAATAATACTAAGAATAAATGCTAAGAATAATACTAAGAATCATCCGAAAAACCACTCTTCGTGATTTTTTTTTTGCTAGCAACACAAAAGATTTGCATTCAAAATTTACAAGATTTAATTTAGTGTTTGACCTTGGAGTTCTCTGGATACTTTTGTACACAAAGTAAAGAAAATCATTTCTAAGGTATTTTCAAAACATAACTGGCAGCACCAAGTTATATTTGTATTAATTATACTTAATTACCTAAAGAAGTAATCGACATGCCAAGAGCAAAAACCTAAATTATTTCAAATGTGAAGATCTATAGCAGCCTAGAATGTGGCCACTGAAAGAAATAGGTAGCTTAACCAATGGTGTCCAGGTTTTTGGTTAAAAATGGAGGAGTGACTTGTCTTCTCTTTGAAACAAACCAAACACTAAAGCTGTATTTAATGCATCTTTAATGAAACTAGAACTGAGTCATCATTTTGAAACATATACAAGGAAGAAAGACTGCAAAGAGAGGCAACAACTAAATTGGATGAGGCAAGGGAGATGTGGTGGGGATTGCTGTGTGCTCACAAGACTCATCTCCTTTTCCTGCCAGGACACAGTCAGAATACATTTCCCAGGCTCCTTGCAGTAAGCTTTGGCATGCTGCTGGGTTTTGACTCATGAGTGTGAGAGGGAATGGGTTACTTCTAAAAGAGGTGTGCCTTCTCTCTCTTTTCCCCACAGCCAGTATGCATAGGCTTGGGAACCAAGGGGAGGGGGTAGAAATGGCCACTTTCAATTTTATACCAGATTACTTCATGGGGAAAATTTATTTTCCCTTCCAACTCTTGGGATCAAAGGGTTTGGTAGTCTTAATGCTCAAAGGAGAAATTCTTTGCCCAAGGAATACAGTTTTGGATCTTTTACAGGAGAAGCTGAGACTATTCCATGGCCAGTTTGAGCTCATCGTACAATTGACCCCAAAAGCAGAGGAGAGGGTCTCTGTACTGACAAGGTGACAGGAAGACTTTGGATGCTGTGACTCACTAGGTCTGGAGCTCAGAAGGTTGGTGGGGTACCTCTTAACAATTCTTGGTCCAATACTTCTGGTCAATGGAAAACTGAGGTAATATAATAAAGACAAAACAACCAAGGCCTCAGACCCCACATGACTGAAGGTTTGAGTCATCCCACCAGGTGAAGAACCCTATATGGCCAAGATGCTGCAAGAAAACAGAGGAAATGGAACATGGATCTCCTCAACCCTTCATTGCTGTGCTCTGTCACCATTCTCCCCTGCCTTTGGACCTTTGCACATGCCAGCTTATGGCAAAAGCTGTTAATGCTCACTAATATCCATGTGCTCTTCTGCATTGAGTTACCAGTATCTTACCTAATTTAACCTTATGAACATGCTAGACAATTAGGTGGGTATCATCTCTTTCAAATTTTTCCTAATTTATTATTTAAATGAGGTCAATTTACTGCATCAACAGGTTAAATAAGAAAAATCTCCTAAAAATCTTAAAGGTAACTTTAAAAGAATGTCTTAAAAATGTTTATGCATTTTAACTCTAGGAATTTATGGAATCTATGGATATTATAAAGACCAAAAAATGTATACACCAAGGTATTCATTGCAGTATTATATGTAATTGTCAAAAGTAGAAACAACCTAAGTATCAACCAATAGATAAATGGTTAATTAAATTATGGAAATTTCATAAGACAATAATTATATAGCCACTAAAAGTATATTTGCAAAGAAATATTAATGACATGGAGGAAGTGGTCATGCTAAAATAAGTGAAATACTATATACAATACAGTCTACATTAGATGAAGCTTTCTAAAATCTCTCTACTTGTTTGAAATTTTTTTTTGTTTTCAGTGAGTTCTATGGTCTGAATGTTTGTGTCCCCACAAAATTCAGATGTTGAAATCCTAATGCCCAAAGGCAGGCCTTTGGGAGCTCCTTAGGTCATGAAGGCGGAACACTCATGAATGGGATTGGTGTCCTTATAAAAGAGATCCCAGAGAGCTCTCTCTCTCACCTCTTCTACCATGTGAGGACATGGTGAAAACGTGCCTTCTATGAATTAGGAAGCCCTCAGCAAACACGGAACCTGCCAGTGCCATAATCCTAGACTTCCAAGTCTCCAGAACTGTGAGAAATAAATGTTTGTTGTTTATAAGCCAACCAGTCTGTGGTATTTTATTATAGCCGCCCAAATGGACTAAGACAGTGAGCATGAGCCTAAGCTACTTTTATAATCAGGTAAAAAAAATAAAATCTTAAGGGTTCTATTCACATATGACTTTTACCTTAAATTTCCATCCCCATCACATAGTTAGAGCCTCATGAAAAACTAGGAGTGCCCTCTGAAGTTACAAAATCATAATCTTTATCTATTAATTTGTAACTTTAGGCTTTCTAAAAATCTTAAGAGAATGTGAAAAGCAGATTTTTAATAAGTCTAATCCTTCCAGCCAAGACCTGGAAATAATGTGGCCATGATCTTAACAGAGGGCTACAGAACTGAGGCCTGGATCTTTTCCATGGATTGTGTTTCCTGAGGCTCCCCTGACTTAAAAAAAAAAAAAAAAAAAGAACACAAGCATTCACCAGTTTTGTTGTTGTTGTTGTTTTTGTTTTACATCCTGAAAAGCACTAAAGAGATCATTGGTATCAAGAGTCTGCAAAAGAAGTAAACAGTTTTCAATTTGTTGACTTCATGTGTAACTCCAACCATTTTGAAATAAGCAGATACAGGAATTATTTCACGAGAAAACAATGCAATAGAGTTAGTGAAGCTCTCAAAACCAACTGTATTGCATTACTCTTAAAAGTAAAAAAAAAAGAGAATACCAGACTCTTCCATGTAGTAAGATGCCTTGTGGTTAAATCAGAAAGATAAGTCATTATCCCGTATGGAATGATAAAAGCGACAGTGGGGTGGGAAGGTGGGGAAATGGGCAGATAAAAAAGACTCTTCCCCTAAGCTCTCAACCAGTGATCTGATTACGTTTCCTGGATTATGTAGCAAAGGTGCTTAGAAGAATGCATTTACTTAATTGATGCCCTTTGAAAGATACTTACTTGACCTTGCTTTCCTCCTATGCCTACAGAGTAAATCTGAGGTTTGGTCCTCCCTTGTATCTGATGGGGCAGCCAAGAGAATGCTCAGGCATGTAAGCAATTTACTCAGAAACAGACACAACACTGTGACAAAGCCAGAGAACAGCTAGAATCTATTATCACTTGAATTCCAAATTTTTAGGTTGATTTCTCCACTGTGAGGATTTTCTGTGCCAAGTCAATTAATTACAGGTTTATGGATCTCTGTTTCCCTTCCACTCAAAATAAAATGGATCCCTATCACATTAGAAGTACAAGGCACTCTGTTTCCCTAAGAAAAAATTATCATGCTCAAACATCTGAGCTCCAAAGGAAGATTCAGTTTCGTTTTTTTCTGAAGCATAATAGAACCATGATAAAACTAGCAATCAAAAAAAAATTAAATGAAGCAGATAACTTTGAAGTTGCTTAATACTACCTTCATGTTGAACTCTAAGTATTTGCTGTCAACTAAAGATGAAGAATTCATTAGTACCATATTTTATAGAATACTGACATGTTTCATTGTTTCCTCTTTGCCCAGTCTTTCCCTGCTTCAACCCATTATCCAGGATGAAACCAGAACAACCTAAAAGCCACAAATCTGATCTCAACATTTCCCTTTTTTAACCTTTCAATGGTTCCCACTGTCACTTGAGTGAAGCACAAATTCTCCAACATGGCTCCCAAGTTCCCAAATTAGCTGGACTCCTGTCTTCCTCTCCAGTCCTAACAGCTGCCCGGAACCCTTTGTGTCCTATGCTTCTGCCTACCTAGGGCTTCTCAAAAATGCAGCACTACCTCCTGCCTATGATCTGTGTACGTGCTGTTCTCTTGTAGAAACTCTTAGTGCTTACTATGTATCCTTGTCTTTCTCTCTAACTCCCAGACCCTCATCTAGGAGGATCATGTGATTGATTTTTGCCAATGATGTGTGAGCAAAAGTGATGAGCCATCTTCAGTCCAAGAGTTAAGAACAGGTGTGAGATTTCCACACTCTGCTGGCCATGGGTGATGGACGCCCACTAGTGGAGCTGATCTTGCTCTGTCTCTTCTCTATGTGAGTAGAGCATTGTTCCATCCATTCCATCTAGCAATTCCGATACTGAGATGCAGTGGCCAGAAGTGTTTAGCGTCTCTCCCTGGGATTGGAAGATGCATGGTACACTACTCCCTCAGCATTGCTAACCAGTGCATGGTGCCCTGCTGGACGTGAAGTTTCCATTTTTTCCACTCTAAAGCTTCCCCACTTCTCTGCCAACATGTAAGGCCTAGAACTTACCTTCACCTGCCAGGGAGCATCAGGGACTCAAACCTGGCTTCTCACACTTTGTTGGAGGTGGATTTTCTGAGGAAGCTTAGCTTCAGTGCCCCTGGCCAACACGTAATTGCTGGTGGCTGACTCCTTGCTAGAGCACGCTCTGAATAAAGAAGATCAGGGCAAATCTGATCAACTTCTAGTGGTTCCTGTGGAACTTGGACTATAGCACCAGCATCACCTGGGAACTTGTTAGAAACACAAATTCTCAAGCCCTATCCCAAACCTACTGTAGCAGAAACTCTGGGGGTGGGGTCTACAATCTGTTTGAACAAGACCTCCAGGTGCTGCTGGTCCTTCAGTTTGAGAACTACAACAATATAATGGGGTCTGAATTACTCTATGTCCCAAAGGCATTTATCCTTTGGGGCCTATATGCATAAGTGGCACCATGAGTTTCCTTCCCCATGAGAAGATCCTTCCAGGCTGATATTCCCCCAGTCATTGCTACCAAGCGCCAGACAAGCCCCATCTGAACAGCAAGGACAGCACATGCCTCCTCTGGGATCCATGCTTTTTTCATAACATGGCAATCCCCTTTGCAACATGCCACATGCATTTCCTCTCCTTCTTTTTCTGTGCCACCTGGCATTGTGATCTGTTAGAAGACAAACACACTGAATTTGGCTGTGCCCAGTTACTAAGTGTTCTTAAGAAACAGCCAAATTATTCTTGCGACATGGCTCCCTTCCTACTGACTGTTGCCTTATATTTTTATGAGTGTTCTAACATGTGGAAATGGATGTCCTCTAAGCTGAAATCTCATTTTATAGAAGCCAGAAATAGCTGAGAGGGGATTCAGAATAGCAGTTTCCAATATAGATGGACTTCTCTCCAGGCTCACAATATTGGTTACAAGTACCTTGGAACACAGTAGATGAGAGAGATGAAGAGGAAGAATTTTGCCTTCCAGGTTTTAACTTACAAGTTGAAACTTCCTGATTTAGAAGCTTTACTAAACAAATTATTTTTTCAGAAGCATCACAGTGGGTTTCAAACAGCTGAAACCAGGGGTAGATGTAGGTGTTGAAGCCTCTAAAGCTTAAACAGTCTCAGGATTCCTCTTTTTTGAAAAGGATACAAAATTGGGTACGATGTGAAGGAAATCAGAAATTACAACAAAATAAAAATTTTGGAAAACTGGTGAATATCACAAGCATCATAAAACCCAGGAGGAAATAATATAAAAATTAACATAATATAAAAATAAAGTCCTGACACATCTCAAAAATACTTCCTTCCTACATTTTTGGCCACATACTCTCTGATCACCTCTTCACGTGACAAAGATTTTGTAGCAGCAAATACGAGATCAGAGATTTTTCTCTAGCATCGTTGATCAAATTTTTTTAATTGAGAGCTTAGAAATCTCTAAAGCATCACAACTGTTATTGATAATGTTTTAGGAATTGTTGTCAAATTTGGGAAGATTTCTATCAAGTTTCCTTCACATATGAGCTTTCCAGTTTGAAAGAGTTTTCACAGACTGGCTCCATGCTCCACAACGTGTCGACTGTGCTTCTCCCCGCCTCCCACATATTTGGGTACCAGGCCTTCTGGTGTCTCTCCACCAGGAGAGCAGCAGAGTGGGCCATTCCTCTTTGAGGACAGGAGCAATAATTGAACTGCAGACAGACAGGAGTGCAAACCAAATAAGTATATTCCACTAAAGCCAAATTAGATGGGTCCCCAACTGAACTTTCCCTTAGACGGTTCCCAAAAATGTCTCGGCCACTTGACTTCCAGCCATATGAGGGGAGATGTACCTGAGGAGAAGCTGGAATAGAGAGAGGCCAAAGTACCTGACATTTGTACCTTTTACAATATGTGACGTTGTGAACACGTTGCTAGGGCCAGTGCAATCCAGGGACCCTGAAGCTAAGCTTCCTCAGAAAATCCACCTCCAACCAAGCGTGAGAAGCCAGGTTTGAGTCCCTGATGTGCCCTGGCAGGTGAAGGTAAGTTCTGGGTCTTTAACTGACAACCAAGGAAAAGGGGAGTGCAGAAGGGGACAGAAGGAAATGGTGGAGAGAAGGTGACAAGAAAACACTGGTGGCCTGAGGCTACTGTATGAAGGGGATGGGGGGAGGTACCCTGAAGAATATGAGCGTTTTTAAAGAGGCAAATGCACTCGCCTGTGCTTCTCCAGCTAGCCTGCAACCCAGAGCTCATGTGTCAACGAAGCAAATTTGTCATAAATGATTAACTTCTGGAAGAACAAATCATTTGACCTCTCCAGCTGAACAAACACAGAACTCCAGCGACTAAAAGAGCCAAAGGCAATGCTTCAGCAACACTGAACACATTTTCATAAAAGTCCTGCCATCTCATGTCACAAGAGCCTGAGGGAAGCTTAGGTAATGGCGTCTCTTTAGCTAAAGGAAAAGAATTCCCTGGGCTTGGGGTTGTGGCTACAGTTCATGAAAGATACAGAGAATGGCAAAATCAAAGAGTAATATTGCTGCAGCTTTGGAAACACCCACGGATTCTTAAAAGGAGAGTTTGATTTATGAAAAGATTCCAGTTTCTGGGATGTCAGCAAAGAAATTGAATGAAGATAGCAAAATAGTGCAAGGAGCCATCGAATTATGCCACGTGCAAGTTTCAAGTGACTCTGCTTCTATCATAAGGGCTCAGCCATCATAATTTACACAAAATAGCTTTTGGCTAGAAGAGTTCTTTGGGATACAGAATGCAAATGTGCAATCACATTAATTCCAAGTTTCCCTGTTCTGTGCTGCTTTCTTTCACAAGTAGATTTTTAAATAAGGAGAAAGTACCCCCTGTCCCCGGGGAATTCTTGTTTCATTCAGATGTAGCTTAGCAAGGACTTTCACAAATAAAATGCAAGTGAGAATAGAAAAAATTAATTAGAAACAAAGATCAGAATTCCTTTTCATTAACTCCATAAAAACCACCATCCCTTCAAAAGAAAACTTGAAGAAATGTTAATACACTAAAATTAAAATGCAAGTCACCACTTGTTTTCTTTGCCATGACCTTGCTAAACTAAAATTAATGATCTGATCAGCCCAGAGACCACATCTTAAAGGGCATTTTCTCCTATAAAGCGGAAGGTCAGAATTCTGTTCTGAAGCCTGTACCTGACCTGTGGTTATTGAAAAACCAATGTTCCCCCCTTAGGCTCTGGAAGCCAGCACCCGCTGAACAGTGAGACAGTGACCCTGAGGGACGGCTGATTTCTTTGAATGAAGCATCAAATACATGGCGATTCTTGTAATACATAAAAAAAATGATTACAGTTTTACTTTAAGTTTTACCCACATGAATACACACACAGTAACCTACAGTTTCATCTTAAGTTTAAAAAGTTGAAAAGATAGAAATAACTTATGAAAATTATTTAAAACAAAACACATTCACAGCAACTACATTATATCATTTACATGAAATGCATTCTTTAAAAAAATAAATATATTTAAGGTTTAAAAGTGTGTTCATCACAGGAAACTTGGAAAGAAAAACAGGAGAAAAAAAAAATCATCAATGCATCTAACATCCAGATACAACCATGCCAACCTATGGGTTTATCTTCTTCTGGTATTGTTGTTGTTCATATTTTTTTACATATAAATGTCAATATGTGGAGTATTCAAAATTTTATATGCAGATTTTCAGTTTTTCCTGATTATACAAATAATACCTGCTTTTTGTAGATCATCTACATTATATAGAAAATTGTACATCCAAAATGCTACCATCTAGAGAGAACATTTTAAATATGTTGGTGTAACTCTTTACATTATGTTTTCTTTTTTTTTTAAACCTAAGCAAGTAAATATGTTCACATTCTTGTTTAATTATTTTTTCTTTTTCAGAAAGCTTAGGATGCCATAGAATGATAGGGAAATCTAACAAGACAATATGTAATAGAATAAAGTGTTGTCATTGAGAAAATATGGAGAGGTAGTTCCAAAAGTTAAAATTAGCACAAGTTCTGGAAAGAAGGAAAACTTTTACACACTATAAGAAAGAATATCCTAATAAATCTTTGGAGATTGATCAGAACAACTTATTTGAGAGTTGTTCATGCTGAGAACATTCCTTCCGTCTCTTCCCACCCCTGGTTCCCACCCCATCCTCTGAATTCAACCTGAAGTTGAGAATGACTAATCTTAGGTGCAACATCAAATGTTAAGCAGTTTTCTACCATTGGTCAGCTTTCCCATTGAAAACAGGAAAAAGGAGATTACTTAAATAATATATTTGCATAGCATTTCTTCTTTTATTGAACTATAATTGATATATAACATTATATTAGCTTTTGCTGTACAATATGATTTGACATTTGTGTATATTGCAAAATGATCACCATAATAAATCTAGTTAACATCCATCACCATACATAATTACAAAAACTTTTTTTCTTGTAATGAGGACTTTCGTGATCTACTCTCTTAGCAACTTTTAAATATGCAATACAGTATGATTAACTATATTCACCATGCTGTACCTTACATCCTCATGACTTATTCATTTTATAACCAGAAGTTTGTACCTTTTGACCTCCTTCACTCCTTTTGCCCACCCCTAACCCCCACCTCTGGCAACCACCAATGGGCTCTCTGTATCTATGAGCCCTAGGGTTTTTTGTCTTTTTTTTTTTAAGAGTCCACATATAAATGAGATCATATGGCATTTGTCTTTCTCTGTATGATTTATTTCACTTAGCATAATGCCCTCAAAGTCCATCCATGTTGTTACAAATGGCAAAATTTCATTCTTTTTTATGACTGAGTAATATTCCAGTGTATGTGTGTGTGAGTGTGTGTGTGTGTGTGTACCACATCTTCTTTATCCATTCACCCATCTATGGACACTTAGGTTGCTTCCATATCTTAGCTACTGTAAGTAATGCTGCAATGACGTAGGGGTGCTTATATCTTTTCCAGTGAGTGTTTTTATTTTCTTCAGATAAATACCCAAAAGTAAAATTGTTGGATCATATGGTACTTTCATTTTTTTAATTTTTAAACTTCATGCTATTTTCCACAGTGGCTGCACCAATTTACATTCCCACCAACAGTGCACAAGAGTTCCCTTTCCCCTACATCTTCACCAGTACTTGTTATTTTTTGTCTTTTTGATAATAACCTTTCTAACAGATGTGAGGTGATATCTCATTGTGGTTTTGATTTGTATTTCTTTAATTATTAGTGATATTGATCATTTTTTCATGTACCCGTGGCCATCTGTATGTACCTGTATATCTTCTTTGGAAAAATGTCTATTCTTCTGCCCATTTTAAATCAGATTATTTGTTTTTTGATCTCTAGTGAACTCAGTAGGTAGTGCAACTATCACCACTATCAAATTTCAGAACATTTTCATTATCCCCAAAAGAAACCCATACCCATTAGCAATTACCCCCACACACAAGCCCTTTCCTCAAGCCCTGGCAATATTTCCTATTTTTTGAGAGTTGACTCTTAAACATTTACTACACACCACTGTTAGGAACCCATTTGTTTCTATAATAACAGTTACTTTTCTCTTTCTTCTCCCTTAATGCTTTGAGTCTCCAAATACCTTGAGGCCTCCTAAACCTGAAGATCTAGATCACAAAGATTTGTATACCTTTAAAAAGAAGTTATTTAGCTCTTGCTTAATTCAGTTTATCCATCACAGAATGAGATGAAAAACAGTCATGCATAGAGAGAAGATCAGGAACTAATAAATCTTTTAAAAGGCTAGATCACTTTCTGCGGGATTAGTATGTGGGACTTACTTCTGCATGAGACAATGAGCTCTTGTCTATTTTTAGATTAGATAATGCATTTCCTAGGACCCATAGGAAGCTTTGGCTTCTCTTATTACTGAGCACACATGCAGAGACCACAGATTTTGTGAAACAGGGGGAAAAAAATGACAAGGGAAAAGGATTGGTGGTTTGCTCTTTTGATCTCTAATGCAACACCATCAGGAAAGATGAAGCAAAATGCCCAAGAATCTACTAAAAGAAGTTCACCACAAATACACAAAATGCACATGTCAAAAGATGTATATGCATGTACACACTCCTGTGAGTGCACATGAACCATGAGAATATTTGTTAATGTCCTAATGACTCCCTAACCCCAGAACAGTCTCCCCAGATACGGGCTCCCAGGCACCAGATGCATATTACCCATCTAATTAATGCTTGCTGAATGAACTTGTTTCTAAATCTTTTACATTTGCAAGCAGGGAATGCTGGGCTGTCCTCTCAAAGTGTGGTCCACTGACCAGCTGCATCAGCTTTATCTGGGAGCTTATTAGAAATGCAAAGCCTCAGGTCCCACCCACACTTACTGAACTGCATTTGTATTTTATCAACACCTCTATG
Organism: Hyperoodon ampullatus; assembly: GCF_949752795.1. Taxonomy (NCBI): domain Eukaryota; kingdom Metazoa; phylum Chordata; class Mammalia; order Artiodactyla; family Ziphiidae; genus Hyperoodon; species Hyperoodon ampullatus. The sequence continues at coordinate 41,344,652 of NC_136919.1, read as the reverse complement.
TGATTCACGTGTGCATTAATGTTTGCGAGGCATTGGACTGAAACTGGTGGAGGACCCTTTAATTGACATCTGTTGTCATCTCACTTTTCTGAGTTTGTATAGAGAAAGAATTTGTGGACACTTAGATAGAATTCATCTAAATGATCCCTAACCAGAGTTTAGATGTCTTGGGAATCCCCATCCCACCCCAAGCTTTAGTTTTGGAGCTAAAACAAGAGGCTAATTCTCTGCCCAGGTTGGAACCTTACTGACTGCAGAAAGGCCAATGGCCCGTCTTCATGGATCATGGAAAGTTTTACTCAAAAAAAAGTTTTTTATCATAAAAGAAAATAATATGCTTACTACAGAAAATCTAGAGAGCGATGGAGGAGAAAATTAAAATCACCTGACTTTTAACCTCCGAGTGTTAAACCCTTAACATTTTGGCACTTTTTTTTTGTACATGAGGATGTCCCATGCTGTTTCCAGTGGAATTCTTTATTTTACACAGTTGAGAGAATGAAGTATAAGAGTTTGTATCCTGTTTTTTTCACAAGTCGTGATTATTCTCATACCCCTAAAAATTCTTCAAGAATGATGTTAATGACCTAATATTCTGTGTGACTGAACCATATTTTATTGAAATATTCTCATATTCTTGAATATTTTTAGACATTTTTAACCCTTATGTATGACATTGTGATTAACAGCCTTCTGTACAAATCTTTCTGTGATTTTCTGATTTCTTCTTTATAGAATTTCATAAGTACACTTGTGGGGTCAAGTGGTGTGAACTTTACACCTGATTGACACACAATGTAGAACTTTATTGTGTATCATAATGTGGGGCAAGCCCCCCAGAACCTCAGCAGGCAGATCACACTCTCACCAGCCATTTCAACTCCCCAGCTTCTTGGATAACAATTACCATTGCATTGTTTTAATTTGCATTTCTTTGATAGCCAGTGTGGTTTCTTCTGAGAATCTCCTATACTCCTTGGTCTTGATCTGCTTTTTTGTTGGGGTGCTACTATAATCAGAGATGCTAATATCATCCATCATTAACTCTTTATCTTATCATTTGCTCTTTCCAATTGTCATTTAACTGTTTATAAAGTCATATAAATGTTTTACATTTTAAATTTTAAATTGAATATACTGTAGTCAAAATTATGAATCTTTTCTTTGTGATTTCTTTATGATTTCATAATACTTATGCTTAAAAAGATCCTCCCCACTAAAAAACACATAATTAATCTCTATATCATTTCCAGAACAAGGTGAAATAGCAGAGCTGATAGTTACTATCCTAACTTCATTCCTGATCAAGCACAATGTTGGCTTTTACCAACGTCACGTCCTTTGCCATTTTTTTGTGACGTTTCCTTAATTATATATATCTCCTAAGACATATTCAGGAGTCTGACAGCCAATCTATCTCATTGATCTGTAAATTCTTCTTCCAGTATCATATGATTTTAACTATATTTTAGCCTTAAAACACCTGGCCAACTCAGTTTCTACAAACAAGGCGTGCTCTTACTCTTTTACTTTCTACCTTTGACTTCTTATGGTGTAAATCAAATTTCAAACCCGAAAGCTGATATGTCTGCCCACATTTTTGGCAGAGAAGCAGGTATCTTTTGTTGCTGTAATGTAGAGCATTAGATATGAATAGAGGTAGGCTCCTCATACTGCCCTGATAGCTTTGCCTTTCCAAAAAAGAAACTGGAATGTACAGAACTTTTTTTTTTTTTTTTTTTTTTTTTTTTTGCGGTACGCGGGCCTCTCACTGCTGCAGCCTCTTCCGTTGTGGAGCACAGGCTCCGGACGCGCAGGCTCAGCGGCCATGGCTCACGGGCCCAGCCTCTCCGCGGCATGTGGGATCTTCCCAGACCGGGGCACGAACCCGCGTCCCCTGCATCGGCAGGCGGACTCTCAACCACTGCGCCACCAGGGAAGCCCTGTACAGAACTTTTTGACGTGAGGTCCGAAGCTTCATTATATTTTGCCATGCAAAACAATATCCACACACACACACACAAAACTATATCTACTCTCTTTCTTGACATATCTGGCTGTTTGGGGATATTAAAAATCCTCTTTAAACAGCTAGGGAAAAGTCTATTTATCTTTATAGCTATTTTTGTGGTTGAAATTGTGAATATCAAGTGTCCTATATTTTCTTGAAGAAATATTTTCCTTTTCTTTTTGGCTTATCTCAACATAGACTCACTTTTTAAATTCCTCACAGCAGGTGTCCTTAAGTAAACCGCTCAAGGGGTGTAGCGAGTGAGGCAGAGTTTGCCCTCAGTGTTCAACAGAACCGGTTCATCTGCTGAGTTCCTTAACTACTATTAGCTTCTGCTTTGTCATTTATAAAATTAAGAAAAGAACAGCTCCTGTCTTGTTGAGTTGATAGAATAAATGAGATTATGCATGGAAGAAGCTAACAGAATGCCTGGCACAGAATCAACCCTCAATAAATGTTAGCTTAAAAACTGGACCCAGGGCTTCCCTGGTGGCGCAGTGGTTGAGAGTCCGCCTGCCAATGCAGGGGACGCGGGTTCATGCCCCGGTCCGGGAGGATCCCACGTGCCGTGAAGCGACTAGGCCCGTGAGCCATGGCCGCTGAGCCTGCGCGTCCGGAGCCTGTGCTCCGCAGCGGGAGAGGCCACGGCAGTGAGAGGCCCGCGTACCGCAAAAAAAAAAAAAAAAAAAATAGACCCACTAATTCCAGCCCCCCTCAGTCTTTGCAGATGATCTTGCTTGACCTCTACTTTGCTGAGAAAGTGAAATTCTCAGTCTACCCCTCCTTTATGCTCATCCTTGACCCTAACAATCTTATTCCCTCCTTCCTCCTATCTCAAGAAAAGAAGGTCATCCTCCTTGCCAAGGCTATCACTGTATGTGTGATCATCCTCCAATGCAGAAGCTATAATACCTTTATAAACTGGCTTTGGAAGCCACACACTACTCTTTCCACTATATTCTATGGTTCCCATACTCCAGCCCTGATTCAACATAGAAGGGAACAGCAGAAGTACATGAACACTAAAAGACAATGACCACAGGGGCCATCGTAGAGGCTACCAGAGTCCAGTAGACACTCTCCTCTTCCCCCATCCACACTGGCCACAATTTCTCATCCTCTACCCTCTCAGGTAGAGTTCCTATCTGCAAACAATCCAAGTTGACTCCAAGTATTCAGAAGAGGAATTTATTAAAAAGATTTTTTGGGGATGGCTGGTGACCCAAGGTGGCTGAAGTTATATTTCCAAGAACAATGACCAAACCAGGCCACAGAACTGGCAGGATGAGAAAACAATTCCCATCACTGTGGCTGTTGTTACTGCTGCCTCAGTGGGCATCACAGGGAACCATGGTGGTCACTGTCACACCCCAACAGTGACACTTTATTTTTTTGAGTTGGGACTGCAACCTCACGACCTCTGCTCCTCAAAAAGCTAAAACCTCTGATTCCACCCACCCAACAAAAATAATAGAAGGTTTTACAGGTCGGTCTTTATCCAAGTTGTTCCTTTCTGAACAGATGTTTAATATGGGCGTGTCTGATCAGTGCTGTATGAGTCACATTCTTGCATCCCAAGCACAAGAGAGGCTGGGAGTCTCAGTTTTCTGAGTTCTGCTTTGTTTTTGGTGAGACAAGATGCAAAAGGCCAGAAATACCCCAAACGTTGCAAGGGTTTCAAAAAGTGTAGGACACCCATAAAGAAGGACAAATTGTCCACGATACCCACTCCTTTCAATCCTTACAATTTGGCTTGTGTCTTGCTGTTCCACTAAAGCTGTTTCTCAGTGGTCCTCAGGGCCATTCAACAAGCCTTCTCACCCTGGATCAGTCCTTTACAAGCTGGAGAAATGAAAGTAGCCCTTGGCCATCATCTTAGGCAGGTTCCCCAAAAGTGGACCTGGAGACAAGAATTCCTTTCCAAGTGATTTATTAAGGAGCCTGGCTGAGAAGTGGGGGAAGCAGAAGGAAGAGGAAGAAGCGAAGTGCGGGCACAATTTCAGGCCAGGTCCCATGGAGTAGATTCAGCCTCATCCTGCAGGGCACTCTGGAGGGTAAACTATGCCTCAGAGTTGTCCTGCCCTGAGGCCAGGGAGCTTTCACAATCTACCTTTGCAAGGAGCCAGAGAGGGACTTGACCATCTAGCTCTTTGATCTTGAAGGTCAGATGACTACAGTAGCCTGAGGGTGGTCCTCTGAAAAAGAGAAACAGATCTGAACCTTTGGAGATCAAAGCACACAGATCCCTTCGGGGAAAAAGTGCAAGCGCGTGTTAAAAGGGACCCGGGGATTTCTGGGCAGAGGACAAACAGAGCCCAGGAGAATCAAGGAGTTAGTATTCAATTTCAAATACACACACTCAGGTAGTGGCCCAACCTGAGTCTACAGCCTTGCTAGTTGTGCTGTCCTCAACCAGCCACCATGAAGCCATGTATCTCACTAATCCCCTGGATCTACCTCAACCTTCATCCAGCTGTACTGTTGGCTTACACACATATCCCTAACCTTTCTTGACTTTCATAGCATCATTTCCTACAGCAGGAAATGCTCCCCCCTGGGTTGCATCTATCGTAGAGCTCCTGAAGAACCTGCTCAAACACTGCCTGGTCTCCCCAGCCCTCAAGCATAGCTCTCTCTTGAACTAGAGGAGACTCTAGCTTTTCAGAGCCTTATCACATATTGTAGGTATTTATGTTCTTGTCTTATCTTCACTGATGGATTTTAGACTCCGGAGGACAAAGGCAGCTTCTTATAAAACTATGTTTACTGCATAGCATCTTCTTCATAGTATTCACTTACATGTGTCTGTTGAAAGAATCCTGCTTCTGAGTTCATGAACCATCTAGAATCTTGCAATTTACTTTGAAAATAGAGCATTCCCTAAAGCAGAACCTCCAGTGTAATACCTTAAATATATCCCTTTGTTGAAAGCAGAAGAATAATATAATATACTTTCATGTAATTACTCCTGATCCAAACAGTAAGTACGGAAATAAAAGATGTGGCTCTGGGTCCCCAGGCAAAAAAATTCTGGAAAATTTCCCTGACTTTTGTAGACAGTTCTCATCAAGTGAATTTACCCGCAGTCCCTACTAAGGCAGGGCTGATGTCATCTTAGCTGCTGGGAACCACATGTGCTCTTGTGCCCTCATCTACTTAAAATCCTTCAATAGTTTCTCACTGGTCTTAGAATTCATCATTCACAAGGCCCTGTCTAACCCCCAACCTCATCTCAGCACACTTTTCCTTTGCTCACAAAACTCCATCTGCAACCATCTGTCCTCACTGCTTCTATATACCACAGTTTTCTTTGCTTTAGAACTATTGTCCTCGATGTTCCTTCTGCCTAAGTACCTTTCCCTCCCCCACAGGGGACATGGAGGGTTGGCTCCTCTTCATCTTTTTGGTCTCAGATCTCTTAGCATTGGATCTCAAGTGGCCCTTTCACCCCTTCCCCAGGAGGTGTCAATCCTATCACTTCGTTTATGTCCTTCAAAGCCTTGATGACCATCCTAAATTATCATTCAAATGATATTTTCTCCCTTTCCCAAGTAAAATTACAAGTTGCCCAAAGGAGATTGCCTTGTGTATATGCTCAGGGCCAACAAAAATTATTGAGTCAGTATAGGCATTCCATTAATAATTATTAATGAATGAATGGGAAAATATGCTTTGGAGAAGAAAGGTCTTCTTATTTCAGGACAACAAAACAAAATTATAAAGCAATAGGTAAATTTGACTTCATACCACTTTGAAAGTTTCTATGTGATAAAATGTGAGTAACCATGTAAAAAATAGAAAAAAAAACTTGGAACACACATAACAGACATTATTAATGATCTCCATCAATTTAGGTGACTGATCTTACATGAATGAGAAGGATTTCACTTTATAAAAAGTAAAAAGGAGTCCAGGGCCCTAATAAGAGTAAGATTATCATTAATAACAAAGAGAAAATTAATGCACCCCCAAATAAGCAAAGACGATTTTTGGCATCACCACTAAATCTCCACTGAACATGGGAATTATTTGACCCCCACTCCCTGACCCCAGTGTATCCCTGAACTACTTGTGTCCACTTAGAACTTTGCACCTCCCCCAAGAAAGGCACAAATCACGTGGTCTTACAGCTAGTCGTCTAGGCATCTGTTTGGGAGAGCCTCAGGGAAGGAATGGTGTCTTGTTTGTTGTTCTCCAGAACCAGCTCAAAGCTTGTCACAAAGCAGGTTATGAGGTGGGGAGAAGAGGACTGGGAGGACGGGGAGGGTCAATAACTGCAAAAATAAAGGCTTTGAGCAGGTAAGGGAGATGAAACCCAAGAGTAAAGTGGAGGTGCTGGCCCTCCTTCATAGTCATTAATGGGAAGGCACAGGCAGATGAGGGAGTGTGTGCTTAAGGGGTTTCATCTCCTCAACTGAATATGAGGCAGACACGGAGGAATGTAAAAGATTTGAGGGGAGTGAAGAAGGTGTAAAGCAGTCATATTACATACTGAGAACACAAAGCCATTAGAAAAGCTTAACAAGGTTGACATTGAGTGTACAATTGAGATTTGTCATCATGAAACAAAAGCAAGAACCAGTCAAGGCAGTTATGTGCTATTTTCCAGCAATAACTAGCTGCTCGAGTGAAGGCACAAAGGAGGTGGAGAGCTGCGTTCAATCAAGATTTCAGGTGTGCTGAGAAGCCACTGGGGAGAGGGTCTACGAAGTTCATGGCATGTGCAAGAGGAGGACTCCAACCTGAGTAGGAAGGAAATGAAAATATGATAAATCCCTGAGAGTGAAAATATAATAGGACCAAAGGATTAGGGTCCTTGCTGAGGCTGCAGAATTGTTGGAGTGGAGGTTCTAGAATAAGGGAGATAGAAGGTGGTGGTCAGAGGATGGGATACTGAAGTTGATTTTCAAGGATCATGCACTTCAGGATGATGAAAAGCTCATGTTTTCACCATGGTAGTCGATAGTTTCGTTCGGATAAAAGAAAATAATGAACGTGAAGAGGAAGAGGAACTGAACTTCTAAGGTGAAAGACAGATCATCCATGTGATTGTGGAAATCTCTGAGAATGGAGTGAAAGATGAGTTTTAAAGGACTGTGCCATTAAATGCCTTTGAGATACGGAGGGCATTTAATCCTCTCAACAATTCCACATGGCATGACATTTTAATCCCCACTTTACAGGGCAAGGTACCTTGAATACTTACCTAACATCACTCAGAGAGAAAGTGATTGAGCTGGAATTTGAACCTAAGTCTCTCTGGCTCCAAAGCTTATTACAGTCTTTCTATGCCAGTGTGTATATCCCATTTTTCATTGGTGAGACTAAGCAGAAAGGAGTTAAGGCATGATCCATGGCATTCTTGGGCAGTGAATTCTAAGCCCAGAAGGAAAAGTAAAAGGGAGTGCTGAAATGCCTTGGGGAAGAAAATGCAGACTTTAGAAACTCTTAATCTCCATATCATTAACTTCTGGATACTACAATCCCAGTTGGAAATGTGACTTAATTGTTCAGAGGAATCAGTGAGATTCCAGAAGTAAAGATACATAATTGAGCCATAGAACTAGAGGGTATCTTAGAAAGTATTTTGTCCAACTCATTTTCTGCTTAGAAAACAGAAAAAGTTAAGTGCTTGCCTAATATCACAAAGCTAGGTGGTAACATCAGGTCTAACCAGGTCACTGCGAGCCCCGTGCATCACACAGACTGTAGTTTTCCCTCCTACTCCAAGAGGATTTTAAGTCAGAATCTTTGAGACTGTATGTCTTTTCTTAGATCATACTTGCCCATGAGTTAAATCCATTTTGCTTGGGAGTCTTCTCTGTGGTGCATTTGACCTTTCTGTGGCATCCACGTGGCCCTTTTTGCTCAAATTTGCTGACTCAGACCTTCTCTCAGATCCAGGAACAGCCTCCTTCACAGAAACCATGACTGTAACCTGCTCTAAACTTGTGGTCAAATCTTGCCAGAGGCAAGAGTCCTCTTCCTGTTGGTCTCTTTCCCAGACTGGTCTCTTGAGAAACTGGGAGTTCTGGTACCTGTTGTCAAGAAAGAAGTTGGAATCATTGAACACAAAATGTGACATGTTAGAAGACCAGCTACACACCCGCTGATATTTGGAGGGTTGAAAATGCACTGAACTGTTTTGGCTTCTTCAGTGAAGTCAGATTCAGCAGCTGGGGGTTTTCCTGTACCTTCCAGCCTTATGCTTCTGTGGCTGGGGGGAAGGAGCTGGGGTGGATTGGTCTAAAAGAGACAGAGATGAACTAGAAGGTACTTCCTTTACTACAGGCATTTACTTCAGAACAGTTGATCAAGGCATATCAACGTTAATAAATATTGTGTTAAGCATCCTTTGGCTCGAAGACATGAGCTTTCTAAAATGAAGGCTGTTAAGGCAAGTGGCTGTGTAGGGCCTCATAAATTATGAATTTACTAGTTATGGATGAATACAGTTAACCCTGCAATCAGGAGATAGCTGGTGATTATGAGCAACTCTTCTTTTCATTCAATTAACCACCTAAAGAATCTGGATTTTGATTTGGATTTGTGTTTGAACTCTATAGCCTCCTTTAAAACAAGGGGGGAAAAATTTAATGCCAGAGCATAGTACATCTCTTCCAGATTTACGGTGGAAGAGCTCTCTCTAACATGGTTAGAAATCAATGAATTCAAAGAAAATTACCTGCAATGTGTTATTGTCGTTAATAATTACCATTGATCAACTCAGGAGGGAGGATGGGCAGAATATGTTCCATTTCTGAAATCTGATCTTCCCCACAATTGGAGACAGGCTCCTGCTCTAACCGGTTTGACAAACAGGAAACCTGTTTGGGCGGCTGCCCAGTGATTACCTAGCAAGGAGGCGGCAGGCCCAAGGTGGAAACACAGAGCTCCTCATTTTCCAGTTTACCGAGTATTGCCTACAGCACAGACCCCCACAGCAGATGTTTAAGGGGCGGGGAGGAAAGTCACGAACACTTCTGTATGCAGTCCTGTGGTCCTCCTGTGCTTCCTATGCTACTAACATGTCAGACAAACAGAAAGCGTTCCTCCACCTCCACCCACACCAAGACAGGTGCTTTAATAAAATCTAAGAAATCTAGTCAGCATCCCAGAAGAAAGATGTGCTTAGCAGCAGTGACCTTTTAAAGAAAGGTCAGATATATTTTTCCTAAAGGTTTTTCAAGATACTTGGAGCCAAGTTTTCTGATGATTTTTCTAAATATAGTACTGAGAATTTACCACCTGCATTATTAGAGGAAGTCTTTCAATACTCAGGCTCCAAAGATAAATATTAATAATGGACATCATTTACTTGGTGCATTGTTTCGCAAAGTATGCCAAGTACATGTTCAGATGCCAGAGGTGGTATGCAAAGTGATTTTATGTCCTATCTGATGAATTTTTTTTAATTGAAGTATAGTTGATTTACAGTATTGTGCTAGTTTCAAGAGTACAGCACAGTGATTCAGTTATACACACACATACACACACACACAGACACACACACACACATATTATTTTTCAGATTCTTTTCCCTTATAGGTTATTACAAAATACTGAGTAGAGTTCCCTGTGCTATACAGTAGGTCCTTGTTGGTTATCTATTTTATATACAGTAGTGTGTATATGTTACGCCCAACCTCTTAATTTATCCCTCTCCCCCAACGATGAATGTTTAACTTAAGGTTGTATATTTGTTTAAATGTATATTTGAAAACATAATCAGCTCACCAACTCCATGCTTTAATGAATATAATTGCTTGGGATGAAGCTAAGTTTTTTAAATGAGTTAAATAAAATTAACTAAAATATTTAAGTAAATAAGAGTACAGTCAATAATCAAATATGATTGAAGTTTTACAAGTAATAATTTGGTGCTTACTATAATTTCCAGACACTTTGCTAAAGGATTGTGGTTTCTGCTCCATCCCTTGTTTCTTCAAAAGCTCAAGTTAATCATATCTGTGAGTTGATGGAACCAAACCCTTTTGGCTTTGGTTTTGTTTTCTGAACACTTTACCTTTTGAACTAAATCCTCTTGGATTTTGGATTTTGCAGGATTATTGGCAGATGTATGAAATTCTCCTGCATTAAACAGTGAGCTTTGGAACTCATTTGGTGGTGAGATAGCGGCTCATACCCGCTCATGTGAGCTGCTTATGTGCTTCTCTTCCTAATTCTGCATCCAAGGAGAGCACTTTGGCAGATTGTAATTGGCCACAGTGATAGTGTTTACACCACAGATACTGGCAAATGCTATAAATTAGGGTTTGGTTTTGTTTTTTTCTAGAGAATCGGTTGTTAAACGTTTACCAAAATAAAACTTTATTTAACTCTATTTTAAAGTCTCCCTGCAACGAATCATTGGGTCCCTACACAAGCAGAAACAGCCACTCAAACATTTGCTATGAATATGATAGCAGCAGAGTAGGCTTATTTTATTAATGTATTTGGCAATTAATGGGAGGTGCTTACAGGATGCTTTAATGGGGCATAAGGGGGAGGTGGAGAGACAATGGATATAACAGTTTGTAGCAGCAACACACACCTTACCACGCAATGCGCAGGGTTATTGCACCCACATTATTTGTTTTAAAATGTAGTCTGTCTACTCTGGAGTAGACAGAATATGATAGCAGCAGAGTGCATCATAGAAAAGGACCTCCAATAAGGGGCAAGCTTTTTAGGTATTTCCTTTTAAAAAACCCTTCTTCCAACCTCTACTTTTGTTACTTGACCAAAAGTGGACCATTAACTTTTTTTTTAATTAATTAATTTTATTTATTTATTATTTTTGGCTGTGCTGGGTCTTCGTTGCTGCACGCAAGCTTTCTCTAGTTGCGGCAAGCAGGGGCTGCTCTTTGTTGCAGTGCACGGGCTTCTCATTGCGGTGGCTTCTCTTGTTGCAGAGCACAGGCTCTAGGTGTGCATGCTTCAGTAGTTGTGGCGCACGGGCTTAGTTGCTCCACGGCATGTGGGCTCTTCCTGGACCAGGACTCAAACCCGTGTCCCCTGCACTGGCAGGCAGATTCTTAACCACTGTGCCACCAGGGAAGCCCAGACCATTCACTTTTTAAAGAGCTATCTGGATTGTATATTTTCCAAATGACACTGGGGAATCGATCTGCTCTCTACCCTTTTATGCTACACATCACTCCTAAAATATTATATCTAAGTGAACTCTGATTCATGACAAACATCAAGCTAATGCCAAAAGAGGAAAGAAGTGAAGATGTCCACAAGAAGACAATAAGCAAGGTGGTGAGGAGGGAGAGGTGAAAGATGTATAGACAACCATCCCAATAGTTAATTCCCCTGTATGTGTACAGGAGCCTCAGGTTATTCTCAGCATCAGCTGGCCCCTCCTGTTTCCACCCAATCTCCTTTGATGTTCCAGTAGCCTGTCAGAACTTATCTCCAGGGGTCTTGGAAGCTCAGAGTTCAAGAGCCCAGTGGCTAGCCTCATTGGCTATCTCCTGTAGAGATTAGAACTTCAGAACATGAGTAAGCATTCTGCTTCCCTCTTAGATATATATTTGCTGCTTCCCACCTGAAAAATAGTACAATCTCACCAGCCTAAAGCTCATTACAGCTGGGCTGGCTAATTTCCAGGTGGGCATTTCGTCAGTGATTTCAAGCACACTCTGTTGACTAATGGATTACAGCTTGACTGGGGGGAGGGCAATCAGATAGCATTGACTCCAAGCCAAGCAAGTCACAATGCTTACTGGGCTCCGCCACCAAGGGAACTTAGCAGCTGCAGGCCCTTCACACTGCACAACCCCAGCGAATACATTTTACACTGTCTTCTATGTGCTGGTGACTCCTAGAATTGTACACTTGCACACAGATTATCAAACCCTCACAGATGAAGAAAACAAGGCCCTTAGAGAAGATGGCTTCTCCAAGTCGTTTAGCTACTAAGAGTGGAACTGGGATTACACCACAGGTCTCTGGGTCATAGTCTTTCTACTACACTAAACTGCCTCCCATATTTACTAATAATAGCAACAGAAAATAATGATGCTCTCTTACCATATTGAACATTTATTATGTGTCAGGCTCTGCATATTTGATGATTTACATACATCTTCATAAACATCATGGATGGAATAAGGTATGGACCCTGAGGGGCCTAGGTCTCTAACCTGTTGGCTAAGTCATAAGAAAGGATTTGGCAGAGTTTTAGAACTAGAGTTTTAGTCTAAGTGTGAATGCAGTAGGACTCATGTTTCTCTTTGCTTCAGAGCACAATACAGGCTTCTCTTATCCAATCTGCCCCTGAGGAGGTAAGATGACTTTACTGACTGGTAATCCTGGGCATGTGTAGTTCTGCCCACTGTTTCTCCTCTGCTATTCCATGAGTTAAATCTTCCCAGGTCGGGATTCTCATGTAGATAGAGTCCAGAATATACAGGAGCATAGAGATATGGCTTATTTGGGGCTGCTGACTGCCAAGAGACCTTGCTACCGTTTAATTATTTGTTGTACTGATTGCATAAGGATAAGCCCATACCTCACCAGGCAATTGAATTAGTGTCCTCTCCTCTCTGCCCTAATACCACCTTCTCATCTTGTCCAGGGTCCAACAATGAGACACTGAGAAAGAAAATTAATTCAACTTTTGGAGACTAGATTCCAATCCTTCAAGCCTCTATCCATGCATCCATCTTCACCCACAGAGCTTTTTCAGCAAGGATTACATTGAGCTGCCTGTGTCAGAAACTCAACAATTGTGCCTTAAACAAGTGAGGGGTTAATTTTCTCATTAAACAAGAAGTCCAGAGGGGGAAGTCCAGAGGTGATGTAGGTAGATTGAGGAGGTGATCAAAGACCTAGGCTCCCCCTAACTTTTTCTCCGCCATCCTTTGCTTGAAGCATTGATCCTATGGTTGCAAGGTGTCAGCACAACTGGGTTCAGGCAGGAGAAAGGGAGCCAGTCAATGGACAAGCAGTGCATGCCTGTGGAGTCTTTCTTTTTAACAGGAAAATAATAGCTTTCCGAGAAGCCTTACCAATGGACTTTCAGACTTACGTCACATGGTTATCGCTAGAGAGCCTGAGAAATCAAATGATTTGGGGCAGTGGTGCATGCCATCCTGAACAAAAGCCAGGTTATGTTAGTAAGAAAGGAGGATAAAAAGGCTATTTGATGATGTCAATCCCCAGACTGCAGTCCCTCCCTGAAGCCCTGGACCACCAGTCCTGAATATGTCTGGATCCTTCTACAGATGTCAGAGTTCCCTCTCCCGCTGGAGTCCTAGTTGTATTTAACAACTAGTTGTATTTAACTCTTAGCTGATTCAGGACTCCCTCTGACAAATTAAACCCTCCATGTCTTACCTCTCTATTAGCCTTGGTCAAAACCCAGAATATAAGTTCCCTGTTAAGCCTAGAGTCTCCTACACTGTACTGTGCTCCGCCAGTACAAACTCACATTCTTTTCCTCCCTCCCCAGACTTTGAGTGGCTCCTTCTATCCACAACACCTTCATGATTATTGCCTCCACTTCCATGCCCTTCCCTGAAGTTGAATGTCTCCTACGGCCCTCTCAAGTGAGGTTCTCTTCATCCTATACCCAGGGAAGCTCAGAGAACTTCCAGACAAGTTCTGCCACCATCCAAATGAGACACGAAGATTCTCACACCTTGGACCCACTCTGAGAAGACTGGTGCCTTCTTCAGACCCCCTTGTCCAAATCTTCCAATCTTGTTCTTTCCAAACTCCTGATCATCTGGCCAGAACCACCATCCAGAAATCAGAGTAAATCTTTATTACTCCAGATAACCTCCCCTTCTAGGAAAGTGGACAAAGAGATATACTGTTCAAAATCCTGCCCACTGGGAGGGTTTCCCTTCCTCACTACCCTCATATTGAAATGCTTTTATTACCTACTTCTGGCAGAGGCTGGCATCTAGAAGGAATATCTATGAACAGGATCAAGCTGGTTTTTTTTTAAACTTCAGTCACAGGGAACTCTCCACGTGGGCACAAGTGTGGGCTGAAGGAAGGACAGATGTGTGGATGGAGTAGGCAGGTTGGGAGCCTGAACCACGTGGTCATGAAACCTGTTTGTGTCTTCAGAGCCAGCCCAGGCCTACCCCTACAACTGCTTCTCATACTCCATGACTGCGGCCTGACTTTGTGTGCGCAGGAGGGAGGTGGTCAGATAGTATCCAGTTCATGATCATGCATTTAGATCAGAGCCCAGTAACAAGTCAAGAGCTGTTTCTCAAAAGAGAATAGTTACTTGCTTACAGGAGCATGACATTGCTCAGTATTCCTTGGGGGTTTTGTAGTGATTCTCCCATAAGGACTTACCATGAGCTTCATATACATTCTGTTACACCACAGATCCTCTAGAAATCATTGAATGTTCTGAGCCAAAAGAGGAAAATAAAAGCAAGTCCACTGGAGAGTCATACCTTATTCTAGGCTTCATACAAGGTTGACAGCTTGGAGGTCCACTTGGTAAATTGGTCCAAATAGACCACACAATATCCAAAGAGGCTCATTTTGAACCATGCCTCTTTCTTGGTGGTAGGAGACATAATATTAAGAAGCATCTGTTTCCTAGTGAAAAAGATAATAACCTAATATTCCCCAGAGCACTAGAACTCCAGAAGCTTTATGTAAGTTATTTTACAATATCTTTGATTCATGTGCCTTACGAGAGTAACTAAAGAACCTGCTACATTCTATTCTCCACAGTCTGTCAGCCTAATGTCATCAGTGCAAGCATTAAGGGTCTACACTTTAGAATGATAATTTGGTTGCAATCTTCACGGATTAGGGTGGGGCACAGAGTCAGAGTTGATACCTGCGGCAAGATGGCAAATGTATATTGCTGACCTGCCGGGTGAAAGCAAGATATTTCTGGTATTCTCCATTTATTAAAACAGATAAATAATATACCAGCTAAATAGCTGCCCATCAAGTACAAGAGCTTTATAAATTTGCTCCAGTAATAAAATTCAGTGTGATGTGCATCCACAATGGAAATTACCACCTAATTACATTTATAATTTACCACTATTATACAGGATCATTCCACTTTTTGCATTTGCCAAGCTGGAAAACATATCAGAATGCAATAAAGGACCATTAGGCATTCATATTTAAATATTTGATTGTGACATAATCTCTGAAATTCCCCCAGAAATAGAATTTTGCTTTCTAGGTACTATTCAGTGGGTTTGGCCAATTATTCTGATCAATAAACTAAACTGGCATTCTACATTACTGAGAATTCATTTAATCTTAGCATATAATAGTTTTCCCAATAAAATAGCCACAATTATTTGGGGAGAATGTCAGAAGGAACTTGTTAGATGCATGCAGTAATATAGCGCATCCTTTCATCGGTGGTACTCAGCTTCACCTTCATTCAAGAGGCTCTAGATTTTTTGACTGACTCATATTATGGAGTTGGGTTAGAAGTCTCATTTTCTAATGTAATAGCTTGAACCAAATTTTCCTTTCATCCATGGACTGCCTGTTGATTTCATTTCTATGGAGCCTGTAATTTAAACACCACAGCCAGAAATGTATACATGTCTGATAATCTCTTAAATTCTTCACACTGTGCTTTCCCTGCTGCATAATGAAATGACCGTATCCACTTGGCTTCTGCTGTCATTTGAACTCAGGCATTCTGAGCTTCTTTCAACAACAGTGAGATCAAGGAACCAGATTCAATTGCAGCATTTTTCATCAGCATTTTTGATCTCTCAAGAACAGGTTGTAAAGCTCTTTTTAAATATTGTGATGCTTCTCTCATCAACACAGTCTTCATGGCAAGGGTAGAGGTCCTATCTGGAGATAGAATAAGGGGGCAGGCCAGGCATATGTAATAGATCCAGTTCAGCATCTGTTAGACAAACTCTTGAAATTACTGTTCCTGCCTATAAGACCCTTATCGGTCTTTCTGTGTCATTTAGTAAGGGCCAGCATTTAATCCAAGATTATATAAATTAACCCAGAAAACAAGTAGAACCACAGCTGGTTAGCTAAACCTAGCCCACTTTATGCTGAATTTCTAGTAAGTACACCCATGTTAATAGAGTCGCATCCTTGGTGAAACATCCTCAGACTCCGTTTCAGAAAAATCCATCTAGACATTTAAGGATATAAATTTACAAATCCTTTTAGATTCTCCTAAACACAGTGTCTAAATTTTGCACTTCATCCTCCTAAACCATACTGTGTTTAAATCCTGGTGATCTTTGGAGCATCAATAAGAGATGGGGCATGTGGAAAATTATTGTCTTTCTTCTACATAGAAGATGTGGCTTCATCTGTTAAGGGAAATGCTGACTTTAGAAAGTTTGGAGAATCTGAAAACATTTTTAATCTCACCATATTTCCCACTCCAGTTACCGAGGTCCCTGGTCAAAGCCCTAATGTTTAGTAAAACTGGTACTTAAATTAGCAACCTGCAGAGTCAGTCTGTGAATTTCATTTTTAGCTATTTTAGCCCCACGTCCACAAGCCAAAAGCAAGCTATAAGTATTCAGTGTTTTTCAAGCATTTTTGTCCATAACCTACATTATTCATGTAAAATAATTTTCTATCACAAATAAGTTCACACATACATACAGTTGAATGAAAAATTACGTGAAATATTTCTTACTCCAACTATATGTAATGTACTTTGGTATTTTCTCTTCTGTTATATGTTATTTTTAAACTCTTGGTAATGACTACACAATAATGGGTTTCAATCACAATCTCATAAAGATTCTGAGTTTTATCCCATGTCTTGAGGAAGTTCAAAATCTGATACAGCTAAAATATCCAATGATGTTAGAAACCATCCTATTCCTACGCTCCCAGAATTTCTCATTCTCTTAAAATTGATTGAATAACGAATTCTAATAATCCCCATTCCTTGAAGATCTATATTCTGCAACCCACCCCTTCATTCTCTTTCCTGTCAACTTTTGTATGGTTCAGGAATCTTTGGATGCAAATAACAACAATCAATTCTGACTAACCCAAATAAGAAAAAAAAAGGGCTAATTGGGAATAAACTCAGTAACATAAAATCAAAAGAACTTCTTAACAATCAAACTTTGGAAAAAGTAGGAATGATAAGTTTCAGGAACCTCAGATTCAGGAATGTATAGACTGTCTCCTGAAGGTTCTCTTCCAACCACATTTGTTAATGATTCAAATTTGTGAAAAAGAGAGTCTGATTGACCCCGCTTGATGTGGTGTGCCAACCCTGTGGTTGGCATGGTAACAGGGTCTTCTGATGTGTAGCCCCATCAGAACCACATGGACCAGGATGAGAAATAGGTCCCAAAGGAAGAGATGTTCCCAGACCCAAATAACAGATGTTCACTATGGTAAACTGTATAATCAAGATAGCCACCCATTTTAGAACTGGGTTCAAGGAAAGTCTAGTTCAGCAAAATGCAGAATCCATTTTAAGCATCTCAGACAGATGTTCCTCATTCTCAGCGCAGGGACCACTCAGTGACAGGGCTCTGTGATTCTGGCACTGATGGAGAACTCCAGACGTTCCATGTTCCAACAGGCACTGCAGCCCTGGCAAGACTAATGGGATTTGGGGTGGGTGTCATTCTCAATGCTAAGTCCCCCTCATTATTTCTGAGATGAGGCTGAAGCATTAAAAAAATTCCCACATTAACCAGAAATGCCTAAAAACAGTAGTTCTCACAAAGAATGCCCACCAGTATAAACTGGGGTGCTCTTTCAAAATAAACATGACCATAATACAACCTCAGATATTGTGATGGAGCCCAGATACATGTGTTATGGACAGAGAGGTATTTCTCAAGCATAGCCAGGGTTAAAACTCACTGACTTGGATATCAGAGCAGCCCAAAGCCTGGAGGTGAGAAACACTGTTTGATCCAGCTCTGAAAATCACAGAAAAGGGGGAGGGAAGGCAAGCAAGTCCCTGAGATTAGGGGAAGGAGGTGACATTACAATGAGGTTTTCTATGTGTAAAGTACATTTGCCTAATAATTTATCTTTTCCCCTCATCTTATCTTCAGGTCTCCATAATTACCTGAAATTATGCCATTAACAGTTCCTCATTGAGGCAACCTTGCATTTTAAGCCCTCCTAGCCACTAACATGTTAGAAAAAAAATTCTAGGAAAAGAGCTGGGAATCAGAGACAAGTCAGGAGACTTTTGATATAGAGTAAGGAGAGGCATGAATGAAAGAGTGTAATGCAGTGGAGGTGGGGTGTGGCAGAGACCACTGGTTGCCTTTATAGTATCGATTTTCCCTTCTTCCTCACTAATAGAACTGTAGTGTAACCTAGTTCAAAGACTACATTTCCCAGGCTTCCTTGCTGCTAGGAGCGAACAATGAGATGTAAACAGAGGTGAAGTAGTGCTCCTTTGATCCTCCATAAAGGGGACTGACTCAGCTGAGAGGTGTACCCCTCCACGCTTCCCCTTCTCCTTCTTGATTTCACAATGAACTCAGATTTAGTGACTAAAGTTCCGGATGCCATCTGGAACCACAAGGCCATCTGAGTATGGGAGATGCTTGCTGAAATGGTGGAACAGAAGAACTGATGGAGCCTGGCTCCCTGTGACATGAGCTTCAACTGCCTGATCTCAGCCTTAGACTGCCTACCTCCAGAACTTCCTTACAAGAGGGAGAAATAAACCTCTGGTTTGTTAGGTTGCACACTGGGGTCTTCTGTTATATGCAGCCACATTTAATCCTGGGGGAGAATCTGGAGTACAGCCCTATGCCCAAAGAGGTCATTTTCAGGAGAGGCTCTCAAAAGGAGGGCTCTGAAAAGTCTTAATGTATATGAAAAAAAAAAAAAACCTTTAGCTTCCATCAGGTAGAAAGTAAAAGAAACCTATGGCTTCCTTTTTTGTAACATATCCACACACACATCATGTCTCTTTGCAATCAGTCCTGCAAGCTTCACCCCAGCAAGCCTCCCACCCCTTACCAGTGCTTCTCTCCCATCTCAGTAGTCATTGCCTGTCCATCCTCAACCTGTCCCTCAAGGCTGACACTCCTGATAGCTGTCCCAGGTGCGGCTGTGGTCTTCTGTGGTCTTCCAACCCAGCTCTACCAGTAATGCTGCTTTGTGTGAGCACCTGTAGGGCCCACAATCCTCACTAAGAGAGGTGCCTCCCACCTGTCTGCGCAAAACCCAGACAATACTCAGCAAGGAGAAGTTAGCATGGTAATGGATGAAGAGCCACAGATTAGAGCTGATTTATTCTCTTAAAGAGCTTAGAGCTAGAATTAAATTCTGTAAATGAAGATCTTAGAGTAAAAACTTAGTATTTTGGAGATTGTGTTTAGTTGTTTTACATGTGTTTAGATATCCTTCCCAAGGTCACATCCTCTAAGAGGCAGTTAGGAAAATGTCCAAGATAGGCAGAAATTGGGTATTATAAAGTTAAGTTATTTATGATTGGCAAATTCAGATGCTAATAACAGTAAGTTTCAGGCTCTTTGCAGTGATTAGTAGTGAGTACCCAGCCACTGACCTAGCAGCCAGCAGGGTCCAGAGATAGATCTCTCTGGGCTACAGAGGAAGCAGAGGCCTCTGTAAATGGGCTGCGTGGCAGTTGGACTAGCAGGCATGGCCATGCGGTCCCTTGGGTAGCAGGGGTTCTGTACTCCCCATCCTCCCTGCTGACCCCTTCTCTGGTAACCTGAGAGGGCCTCCTTCTGGTGTGCTTGACATTCTGTTTCCATGGCTGGGCCTCATATGCATCCTTCATTGTCCATCAGCTGTATTCATAGACAGGACTCTCTGCATACTCAAAGCCTGTACTGTTCCATAGTTTCTGTGCTACACCAAATTGGCTTTCCAGAAACCCATGCTCCCACCACCACACAAACGCACGTGCACACCTCCCTGCTTGGCTCTCAAAGCCGTCTGAATCTCCCATTATATTTCTGCAGTCCCCCCTCTACCTCTGCTCGCACACACACACACACACACCCTCCCACTCTTGAGAGCTCACATATCTTGAGAACATTGACCACTACTGACTTCGGCGTTGTCTAATTTGAGGACCTTGGATGAATCACTTAGCCCTTCCCACTTCAGTTTCTTCATTAGAAATTGATGAAGTTGAACAGTGAACATAAAGATCCCTTCCAATTCTGAAAGGCTGCCATATTTTGCACGTAGATTCTGTCTCCCATGCAGATATCTTTCCTGATTAATATTACAGATAATAATGGTGATAACTAACACAGAGCACCTACTATGTGCCAGGCATAGTGCAAGGTGCCTGACATGCATTATGTCAGTTGACACCTCGTAACAATTGTATTAAAGGTGAATACTATTACCCTCCCTTTTTTTCATTGAAGAAGAAAGACCAGAGCATTAGAACTATATGTCCAAGGTAATAAAGAGTACAGCCAGGACAGGATGTTGAGGCTGACCCCAGAGCTCATGGTCATAGCCACTGCACTATCCTAAGGTAATGTCAGGAGCCTGATGGTTGCATGTCGGTATCAAGAGTCCTAGGCTCAAATTCTGATGCCACCGTTTACAAGCTAAATATTGAAAACAGTGTTGGCATCTAGTAAATGACCAATTATTATCAGCTATTACTCTTGTTGCTTTCAAAGTTCTTCCATTACTGTTCTCTCCTAGGAGCAACAGATTCCTTTTGGCTGTGATATACTGATATCACCTCTTAAAGACAAAAAAATAAATTAAAAGGGTAAATAACAAATAAAAAGAAAAGGAAACTCCAAAAGAAAAGTGACACTATATAAGTCCTTGGGAGAAGAATTCTTTTTTTCAAACCTTGACAGAATTCACCCTCCACAAACTATGGTTTTTTCAGAAGAATTTCTGCTTTCTTTCTTTTTCTTTTTTTTTTTTTTTTTTGCCACATACAGAATTCAAAGAACTGACTTAACAAGAATTTGAGTTCCACTTAAAAACTCCACACTGATATATAGCATGCTCTGCAGATATTATGCTACTGGGTAAGAAAGCACCGCTGTTTCTAGGCAACAGACCAGAAGCAACGAAGAAGAGCTAAGCAAACAACTCAAGCTCAAGGGCTGTGAATTCTATCTCCCACTTTGCTTCTCTGACCTTGAGCAAGGTCTGCTCCATATGCCCCCCTTTCTGCTAAATGGGGATAACAAGTTCAGCCTTGTTTTGAGAAAGCCACTTCTAAAAGCAACCTGCCAATAAAATGTATAATTAAAATGTGTGGTAGAACATTATTTAACCATTAACATAATTGTCTAGCCATTACATACATGTGTAGTCTTAGTTTTCATGCATTAGTTATTAAGAATTCTTCAATCAGAGTCTTCCTGAATATAAACTAGGGCTAAATTTGTGTTCTACATTAAGATTGAAAAATACGTACACCTCAAGGGGTCCCAGGTCTGAGAGCTACAATATATACAAGGATGCAAATACCTTTGATATAATTGCTCCACTGCCCATAGTTACTTCAGACTAAATTAGCCTTTATTTAGATAGATCCTGAAAGCTCTTTAACATCTCAGTAGGGAGGATGGCCCACGATGCCTCAAGGTTCATGTGTCACTTCTGCATAACTAATTATTATCATCGTCCTTATTATTAACCATAAATGATGAAGCCCGAACTAATTATTTAATAGAGTAGTCAAGTGTCAATAAACATTGAGAGGCCCTCTTATTCTCTTGAGTTATTATTTAATTCAGCTGTGAATGTGAAGTTCAACCTCACTATACATCTGCTTTCATTTTGATGGAGATGAAAGAAAAAATATTCAGCCAAAATCAGAGATAAGACCTGCAGACTTACTGCCCTTTTCTTCTGAGGAATAGCCAGTTGTAAAGCCTGCACAGGGTTTGACCTGTTTATTTCTGTATTTGAGAAATTGGAGAGAAGAGAGACACTGAAAATGACCGAAAAGAAAAAACCGATTACTAAAGATTAATGACTAGTTTATCTATTTCCCTTTGTCATGATAGTAACTCAGAATTTCTCTCCCATTTTGTATTTTCTTTGATTTCTCCTTCTGAGAACCTTTGGGAAAAACCCTCAGTCAGAATGTTCACCTTAAAGAAGACTGAGTGGAATCGCCTGTGAATAGCAATTAAGAACAGAGTGTGGCAGGACTTCCTCGTTTTCTGTATTGGTTTTTGTTTGTTTATTAGGGTTTTTCTTTTTTTTTTTTTAGCATTTTTAAATTGAAGTATAGTTGATTTAAAATATCATGTTAGTTTTAGAGGTACAGCACAGTAATTCAGTTATATGTATATATATATATTCTTTTTCAGATTCTTTTCCCTTATAGGTTATTACAAAATACTGGTATAGTTTCCTGTGCTATACCTCTTCTCTCTCTTTTTTTTTTAATAAAATCATGTTGATTTGGAAAGCTTCCAATAAATAGCATTTTATTTAGAGAGTTCCATTTCCTCATTTTAAAACCAGCTCTGGTGAGCAGAACCCTGGTTTTTGTTTGTTTGTTTGTTTTATTTTGTTTTGTTTTTTAAGTTTAGAATGTCCTTTTAATGATTCAATTAAACTTTACAATAATGCAACATAGTAACAAGGAGCCATCTAGGAAGTGAGACAGACTAAATACAAAACCTCAAAGACAGTTATTAACTAGAATTTAATATCCACTGAAGCATAATTTTTTTCTCTCTAAAATTACCTTCATTTCTACCAAATATGGCCAACTTAAGACTAATTTGCTTGCAAAATAATTCTGGCTTTTAATAAACTTTTTAATAAAAAGGGTACGCTGTGACAAAGCGAAAGAGAGGCATGGACATATATACAATACCAAACGTAAGGTAGATAGATAGTGGGAAGCAGCCACATAGCACAGGGAGATCAGCTCGGTGCTATGTGACGGCCTGGAGGGGTGGGATAGGGAGGGTGGGAGGGAGGGAGACGCAAGAGGGAAGGGATGTGGGAACAGATGTATATGTATGACTGATTCACTTTGTTATAAAGCAGAAACTAATTTAAAAAATTAAAAAATTAAAAAATAAATAAATAAACTTGGCCTGATTATTTACATAAGTATAATTGATCATATAGGCTCTTTGATTTGTTTGTTTGTTTTGTTTTGTTTTGGTGGAGTCTTAACCAGTGGGCCACCAGGGAAGTCCCAATATAGGCTCTTTTAAATTGGCTTTGCTGGAACTTTCTATAAGGAATCTCAGATTGAATTTTTAAAAGATCTCTCAAGACCAGGAGAGCCATGCCAAGTACTTGTCATCAGATTTCTCCTACAATATCTACAGATTTGTTTTGGTTCCTCTCTTCTCGAGGTTCTCAAAATATTTTGAGGTTCCTGTACCTGCCAGAAAGTGACTTTTCTTATTTACCTGGTAAGGTTTCTGGGAACCCTGTAAGCAAAGTACCAGGTTGTTTTTCCAAGGAGCTTTATGGCTCCATAAAGTCTACCTTAGTTCTTTAAAGCCATCTGGTCTTACCTGATTCTATGCACATTCTCAAATATGACATTCCAGTCAAAGCCATGATAATATGACCAGTGTTTCCAATTATGTCCTATTATAAGAAAAACAGATTCTCATTATACTTATGCAAATAATTATATTATCATGAAAATAACAATCTCATTAAGAGTTTCTAGATTGTGGAGGGATCAATTAGAGAGAAAAAATGTTTCAATTCTGCTCACAGAGGTATAATTTACCAAATTGCTATAAGCTATAATTAGCTTAAGGGGAAAGGTTCCCTTGTATCTGGAAAACAAAAATTAAAGCCATTATATTTCAGAAAAAAAGTCATAAAAATTATCATTCAGCTCTATCTAATTCTTGTTGATCTTGATCTTCTGTTAACAATTTATGAAGCCATTAGGTTTTACATTAGACTTCTTTATTACCCAGTTCAGTGGTATGATCTGAAAGTTATCAGAAACCTAGCTTGTTAAAAATTTCTTTCTATGGTTCTTCTTAAAGATGAAGGAGGGGCTTCCCTGGTGGCGCGGTGGTTGAGAGTCCGCCTGCCAATGTAGGGGACATGGGTTCGTGCCCCAGTCCGGGAGGATCCCACATGCCCCGGAGCGGCTGGGCCCGTGAGCCATGGCCGCTGAGCCTGCGAGTCCAGAGCCTGCGCTCCGCGGTGGGAGAGGCCACAACAGTGAGAGGCCCGCGTACCACAAAAAAAAAAAGAAAAAAAAAAAAAGATGAAGGATTTTTGCAAAAGCAGCATAGTAAAACAATAACTGTCTGTAAATGACAAAAGACTCAAAAAGTCACAGTTAAAGGCCTGATTACCATGTAATTGTCAAAGAAATTTGGTTATTTTTGGACATACAATATTAAAATGTTAACTAGAATTATGACCAATAACATTATACCAGGACACATTCAATTATTAGAAATTCCATCTAATTTCTAGAACATTTATAGTAATGACATTTACTCATACAATATAACCTAAGAAGGTTTATAACCACTCATTTGACAATGTTCCCCATGCAATTTAACATACTAAATAAGCCTAATTAGTTTAATATCTCTCTGAGATGTTCCAGGGGCTCTCTAAAGCATGTCAAAGTTAGCTAGAGGTCAAAATAACTTCATTTAGAATTTTATTTAAGGAAGTTTATCGAAGATATAAAAAAGGTTTTAAGGGCTTCCCTAGTGGCGCAGCGGTTGAGAGTCCGCCTGCCGATGCAGGGTACACGGGTTCGTGCCCTGGTCCGGGAAGATCCCGCATGCCGCGGAGCGGCTGAGCCCGTGAGCCATGGCCACTGAGCCTGTGCATCCGGAGCCTGTGCTCCACAGCGGGAGAGGCCACAATAGTGAGAGGCCCGTGTACTGAAAAAAAAAAAAAAAAAAAGGTTTTAAAACACTTGGTCAAATATGATCATAGGTCACTGTGAAACAATACTTATTCATTTAGCTTAGTGACAATAAAAGATTTCAAAGGCAAATACAGAGAGTTGCAACAGATTACTTAAAAGGTAAAGAGATTTTATAATGTTGTCAAAAGCAGATCACTATTAAAACATTGTAAATAAACTATACTTCAATAAAAAAGGAAAAAACATCAGAGCAATAGTCTAAGAAAACTTAGTCCTCTTAACAGAGAGAAACCAAATTCTAACCTTGTACCACCTTACCTTTACTATTAAAATTCTTTCCAATCTTAGTCAGTTCTGATCACACATAAAACTCCTATCTCAGGGTTTCTTTTCCACAAAACTTCAAAGATTCTCTCTTCACCTTCAGATTCTGTCCTTTTCTCTTTTTTTCTTTTTGTAAACTCTTTTCTTAGGACGAAATGACCTTCTTTTCCCTTAACAAAATATGCTTCCATTCCTTATATCTTCTTTCTTTTGCATACAGGGATGTTTTCCCAAATAATTTTTCGTAGTTTTAATTAGAATATTTTAATTAGAATCTTTAACCTTTAAAAACCTTAATTTCTAGTAAAAACTAAGAAGTAATCAATTATAAACTGTCCTTTGCATTAGCATTCTGTAGAATGACAATCTTATAAATGCTATTTATAATTTCTTTTCTTTTTTTTTTTTTTGCAGTATGCAGGCCTCTCCCGTTGCAGAGCACAGGCTCCCAGACCGGGGCACGAACCCATGTCTCCTGCATCGGCAGGCGGACTCTCAACCACTGTGCCACCAGGGAAGCCCTTCTATAATTTCTAAAAACATGTATTTTCTTATAGAAAATGTCTCAGTGTGGCACCAAACACATTTATTATAGTCCTAAAAATTTTCAGTTTTTCTGTGAAAGGAAGCCTATATTCAGTAATGTTTCAGTATCTTATTTTATTTAGGAATGATCCAGGTATTCAATAAACTTCCATCATTTCTATCTACGTTGTCACAAAGAGCAGGATTTCCTTCCTTCTCATGGCTGAATAATACTATCCATTATTTATCCATGGATCCATTCATTTATTATTGATGAATACTTAGGTTGTTTCCATGTCTTGGCTATTGTGAATGACATGGTAATGAACATGGGGGTATAGATATCTCCTCAAGATTCTATTTTTCATTTCCTTTGGATATATATATCCAGAGTGGGATTGCTGGATCATATGGTGGTTCTATTTTTAAATTTTTGAAAAACTTCCATACTGTTTTCCATAGTGGCTGCACCAATTTACATTCCCATCAACAGTTCACCAGACTTCCCTTATTTCCACATCCTTGCCAACACTTGTTATCTCTTGTCCTTTTGATCATAGCCATTCTAACAGGTGTGAGGTCATATCTCATTGTGGTTTTGTTCGCATTTCCCTGATGATTATTAATGTTGAACACCTTTTCATGCACATGTTGGCCATTTGGAGGTCTTCTTTGGAAAAATGTCTATTCAGATCCTTTGCCCATTTTTTAATTGGATTGTTAGTTTTTTGCTATTGAGTTGAAAAAAACTCTTATGAGAAATTTTGACCTGGAAAAAAGACTTAACTGTAAATAAACTTCAAGAGGTTAAGGACTGCACCATTTTCCCTACTATTGTACTCCCCTAGTCCCAAGTAAGGCTTCTGATAAGGTAGTGAGTAAAATTTCTTTTCTGAATGAATTGAATAAATAAGTAATCATTTAAAACATACAAGAACGATATGAAGTGATATAAGATATATCTGAAGGGTTATTGAGTAAAATAGGAAACCATTTTCCTTTCCAGCACCAGAAGGTAGAAGTAGGAGCAATAAGTAAAAGAACACAGATTGTTAGGCAAGTATTTTAAAGAACTTGTCAATAATCAGTACTGTCCAAATATGTAATGCACTGCTTGAGGTATTTGGGAGGGGATGGGTGGCCACAAGACAAAAATAATTTTACAGAGGGATGGGACATTGGACTAAGGTCTTAAGGTTCTTTCCAACAGAATATTTCCCCTGTGAGCTGAGGGAAACATGCAGAGAAAGGGATGTACCTAGAAATGTAAAAAAAAAATTTTTTGCATTTAAAAAATGTTTATTTTATATTGGAGTATAGTTGATTTACAACGTTGTGTTACTTTTAGGTGTACAGCACAGTAATTCAGTTATATGTATATATATATTCTTTTTCAGATTCTTTTCCCTTATAGGTTATTACAAAATACTGGTATAGTTTCCTGTGCTATACCTTTTCTTTTTTTTTAACAAAATAAAACCATGTGAGTTGGAAAGCTTCCAAAAAACAGCATTTTATTTGGAGAGTTCCCTTTCCTCATTTTAAAACCAGCTCTGGTGAACAGAACCCTGTTTAAATCAACAAAGTAAGGAGGGAAATGTTAACTGTTATTCGTGGAACTCTCCCTGCAGTTCCCCAAATATCATTCATAACAACCACTCGAAGCAGATGTCCCCTCATTAGGAGGTTAGTGGTATATAGGCTGGAAGCATCAAGTTGAACAGTGAAGTCAATATTTGTCTTAGTTTACATATCAAACTAGAAAATCAAGCAAACAACTCTTGTTATAACAAATGAATTGGTCTTGATAATTTTGTTACGCTATTTTGATAACAAGGTTGCCAGGGCCTCAGAAGGTATTTACCGAGGAGGTCACACACAGAGCTAACACACTTTTCATAAGACCACAAATATTATGAATATGTGATACATAATTGTTTGCAATTCAAACATCCCATTCCTTAGGTGTTGGCAGAAAAAGGTCTCCACAGTGTATCTGAGGACCGAGGCAGCTGCCTCTGTTTACCTCCAAGTACAATGGGAGGTTACCTGCACACGGGTGGAAACAGGTATTTCTTGGTAGTGGCGTCTGTCTCCAAGAGGAAGAGCTGAGTTACCTCACCAGAAACCTCCACCTCCCTTTCACCCTCCCAAGCACAGACCTACTTCACAAGGTTAAGGACTGTTCAGTTAACAACTTTTTTTTTTTAACATTGGAATATAATTGCTTTACAATGTTGTGTTAGTTCCTGCTGTATAACAAAGTGAATCAACTATACTTCACACTAAAGACTCTTGAAAAGATTTACTTTGCAAACAACCAATTCCTTTTTTTCTAACATAATGACTTTTAACCCCACAGTTTAAATAGCAAACAGATTGCTCAACAATACAGTTCAGGCAAAGCCATACTCCATACACGTGAGTTTATCCAGAGACGCCCGTGAGGGATGATTTAGGATCGTGTTCCATGTTCGGGTGACTCTGAGACGTTTGGCTTTGCCTAGATACACCAGAGGGATGTAGAAGTGCCACCTCCAATAACTCCTCCCCCTGTGCTGTGCAGCCTGTTTCCAGGTGTTTCATCACAGCCTCTTTCATTTTGCCCCAGAAATGTCTTTCTGAGTTAAAATTTCATTTGGCTGTGCAGTTTTAATGCAAGAAAATCATGAGCCCTCAAAAAGGGTAGAAAAATTGGTGAAGAAAATGGAGCAGAAGAGAGAAAAAGACTTCATGGTGTCTCTCCTCCATCAACCACCAGGAGCCATCATCTTCTTTCTTGGCAACCAAAACCTTTAGCGCATCATGGACAAACTGTATTTATTAACCTTCAGATTGTTCTTTAGGACCTATATAAAAGTATCATTGCTCAAGTGATATACTTTTCTACCTATGCACATGGTTTGGGCATCTTAGTGCTGGTCTGGAACACATTCTAATTTTTCCTATTAAAATTAATGGAAATTTTTCTTCCCTTAATGGCTTTTCACTTTATAGCAAGATTTGCAGGAATGAATGACACTTACTAAGCAAGGGATAGCTCTAGCCTGGTCTTAATCTGATCTATACAAATGCATTCTTCCACCTCCTCAGTGGAATCCTCTCTAATCGCTAATCTGGTATAGCGATTAGATTAGCTAATCGGTATACTTCTGGTATATTTACTGGGCCCTGAAAGTGGCTCTGTTTTCCCTGCCTCTTTCTTTTTGGCAAGTTATTCCTGTTCCCTGCAGTTCTCTCTCGTGGCAGATCACCCTATCCAGATCGTGCACATGCTTCAATAGCCTACTTGAATGCCTGCGCTGGCACTGTTCTCTCTGATATCCTGATTGTCTGGTTGGTTGCACCATTCCTTTTCCCGTGTAGCCACATCTTGCTGAACATTATGGTAAACTGGTGGACAGGCCCAAGTCCTTCTCCCCAGTAGACTGTAAATTCTACTGTTTTCTCTCCCAACCACCATCACACAGCCTCACAGCACTTAGCAGGGAGCTGGACAAGATGTAGATGCTCAATAAATATTTATTGAATTGGAATTCTATGGAATGAATTATCGTTTTCTAGTCCAGCATACAGTGGAGGCCAAATCTCTGCATGCCCAAATTATTATTTTTTATATAAATTTATTTATTTTTGGCTGCGTTGGGTCTTTGTTACTGTGCGTGGATTTTCTCTAGTTGCAGCCAGCAGGAGCTACTCTTCGTTGCAGTGCACAGGCTTCTCATTGCAGTGGCTTCTCTTGGGCTCTAGGCACACAGGCTTCAGTAGTTGCGGCACATGGGCTCAGTAGTTGTGGCTCGCGGGCTCTAGAGTACTGGCTCAGTAGTTGTGGTGCATGGGCTTAGTTGCTCCATGGCATGTGGGATCTTCCCGGACCAGGGCTCGAACCGGTGCCCCCTGCATTGGCAGGCGGATTCTCAACCACTGCACAACCAGGGAAGCCCCCAAATTATTTTTAAAGAAGTATGCTGCTGTATTTCTTCCTTCAGGATGGTCTGAAACAGGCAAAGACATTTTTGCCCTGACACTGATGGAGATAATAATACAGTGCTTAACTAATTGGCTTTGTACTCAGACCCCTGACTGTGACACCTTGCTCTCCTACTTACTGGCTGTGGGACACTGAGCTAGTTTCTTAATCTGTCTAAGCCTCAGACCCTTAATTATCAAAGAACAAAATGACACCTCCTTTTCTAGTTATTGTAGGTTCAAATGAATGTTTTTCCTTCCTCTGTCTCTTTTGATTTTAGACATACTTTATTTATTTATTGAAGTGTAGTATTTTTAACATTTATTTGTTTGTTTATTTATTTATTTGGCTGCGCTGGGTCTTAGTTGAGGCATGTGGGATCTTTTAGTTGCGGCACGCGGGATCTTAGTTCAAGCATGCAGGATCTAGTTCCCTGACCAGGGATCGAACCCAGGCCCCCTGCATTGGGAGCATGGAGTCTTAACCATTCACCACCAAGAAGTCCCTGAAGTATAGTTGACTAAAAGCATTGTGCTAGTTTCTGGTGTACAGCAAAGTGATTCAGTTACATCTATGTGTCTATGTATGAGTATATATATGTATGTGTGTACATACATATGTATTCTTTTTCAGATTCTTTTCCATTACAGTTTATTACAAGATATTGAGTATAGTTCCCTGTACTATAAGGTAGGACCTTGTTATTTATTTTATATATAGTAGTGAGTATCTGCTAATCCCAAACTCCTTACTTATCCCTCCCCAACCCCTTCCCCTTTGGTAACCATAAGTTTGTTTTCTATGTCTATGAGTCTGTTTCTGTTTTGTAAATAAGTCCATTTGTATCATTTTTTTAGATTCCACATATAAGTGATACATATGATATTTGTCTTTCTCTGGCTTGCTTCACTTAGTATGATAATCTCTAGGTCCATCCATGTTGCTGCAAATAGCGTTATTTCACTCTTTTTTATGGCTGAATAATATTCCATTGTATATGTGTACTGCATCTTCTTTATCCATTCCTCTGTCGATGGACATTTAGGTCGCTTCCATGTCTTGACTATTGTGATTAGTGCTGCTATGAACATTGGGGTGCATGTATCTTTTCAAATTAAAGTTTTCTCCAGATATATGCCCAGGAGTGGGATTGCAGGATCATATGGTAACTCTGTTTTAAGTTTTTTAAGGAAGCTCCAGACTGTTTTCCATAGTGACTACACCAATTTACACTCCCACCAACAGTGTAGGAGGGTTCCCTTTTCTCCACACCCTCTCCAGCATTTGTTATTTGTACACTTTTTGATGATGTCCATTCCGACTGGTGTGAGGTGATACCTCATTGTAGTTTTGATTTGCATTTCCCTAATAATTAGTGATGTTGAGCATCTTTTCATGTGCCTATTGGCCACCTGCAGACATATTTACTTTAAAGTCATTTCCAGATTGCTCCATTATTTTCATTTCCTTGGGAGTAAATCTTTTTTTCAGCATTAGCTTTCTTCACATGCTTTGGACTTGGAGTCTGAGAGCTCTTCATGAGTAGGAGTTCAAGGGTATATATGTTCCCTTCTCTCTAGTTTAGTCTTCCCTTACTGTCAACTTTGCTGTTTCCTCCACAATCTACCCCTGTGTTTCCAGGGAGATCCAGATCTTAATGGAGAATCTCAGGGCTCCCACGTGAAGGTGATATTAAGGTATCACAGAGGTATTGACTGAGGCTACCTAGTCAATTTGACCCCTTCCTAGAGTGAGGCTGCATCTGTTTCCTTCTGCCACTCAGGCTCATAAGTTTATGACACTGCCCCTTCAGGTAGTACCAGCACTTCCCTCAGCCTCTCTTTGTGCCAGGATTTGGTGAAACTCCCCAGTTTTAGGCAGTGTGCCTGATGCACCTCTCATGAGGTATTTGGTCCCAATTACCCCACAGACATTGAACTGTTCCCTCAGACCCAGAGAACAGCCAGTCGTAGTTTCAGCCCTGCTCACTGCTCCGTCCTGTGTTTGGGTCTAGAGAGATCTCTATCTTGCTTGGAGGACCTTTATCTTGCATGCCTTTGTTATTTATTTATGTATTTAATATTTTGATATTTTTGTATATTACTGATGTGTGTCTGGAGCTACAGATAGAAAGGGATGGTGATGGGGCTGCTGTGCATGGTTGAAATCACAATGCTGTCCTAACCTGCAAGGAGCACTGTGGAAGGCGTCCTGAAGGAGGCCCATTTGAACTGGGTTCAAGAGATGAAGCAGGACAGGGAACCAACCCTGAGAAGGGGCCCGAGCTCTAGTCTAAAGAAGAAACATGTAAGCGGCATGTCAGGGAAGACAAAGAGATTGATTTTAGTTGGTAACCATAGCTCCCAAACAGAAAACTGTATTAGATTGAACCATCTGAAATTGCTTTTTACTTGCAAAAACAGTGATTTCATATGGTTCAACCTAATGTGTGTGTGTGTGTGTGTGTGTGTGTGTGTGTGTGTGTAAAGGGATGTCTTGGGAGTTTAGGCTGAAAAAGGAGGCAAGAGCAAAACATACCAAGATGGTTGAGCTCTGTCCTCCTCGAGGCACCTAATTTTGAACAAAACCACAGCAAAGCCATAGTAGGGGATAGACAGCCACACAGGGAGGAAGGAGAAGGAAGAAAAGAGGAAGAAGCAGTAGAGGAAGAGGAGGAGGAGGAGGATATGAAGCAGAACAAGAAGGAGGAGTAGATATAAAGAGGAGCAGGGGGCTTCCCTGGTGGCGCAGTGGCTAGGAATCTGCCTGCCAATGCAGGAGACACGGGTTCGAGCCCTGGTCCAGGAAATTCCCGCATGCCGAGGAGCAACTAAGCCCGTGTGCCACAACTACTGAGCCTGTGCTGTAGAGCTCGCGAGCCACAACTACTGAGCCTGAGTGCCACAACTACTGAAGCCCGTGCTCTGCAACAAGAGAAGCCACCTCAATGAGAAGCCCATGCACCACAATGAAGAGTAGCCCCCGCTCACCGCAATTAGAGAAAAGCCCGCACACAGGACCCAACACAACCAAAAATAAAATAAATAAAATAAAATTAATTAATTAAAAATTTTTTTAAATACAATAAAAAATAAAGAGGAGGAAGGAGAGGAGAAAAGAGGAGCTAGGAGGAGCAAGAGTGCTGTTTTCTCAGGAAGTTTACGCTTTGGTTCTGAATGTCCAGCACTCATAAATAGCATATATACAGGTTTGATTCTCAAGATCTTTTACAAAGTGGAGTATGGTAATGAGTGAAAATGGAATAAACCACAAGTGAGGGCATGAAAAGGGAAAGAAGGACCCCTGGACGTGACTGGAGATAATCTTGTCCAGCCTCCTCATTTTATAGGTGGGGAAACTCAGACGCAGAGAGACTCAGTGACTTGCCTGAAATCATATAAATTCAGACCCAAGACTAGCACGCTAGTCTTGTGCAGTTTTCTTCTCATTTCCTCATCAGGAAGAAGTTAGTTAATTGAGAAACACTCACTGGAACAGATATATTTTGAGCCAAACGAAAGGAAGCAGCATTTATAATTTTGGTTCTTGCAAATGCAAATTTTGTAGACTACTATGTTGGTGGGTCTAATGATTTGCAAAATGTAATGGAAATGTCTTTTGAGCAAATAAAATGCATTCCATATAAATACTCTATATTTTGGAAAATGACATAATTGACAGAAGAAAGGAGAAGTCTTTAAAAAAATGGGGTGGCAAGAAGCCATCACTGGTCACAGGGAGTTATGGTCATAAGTGATGACAGACCAATAAGGCAGTCACCTCTTGACTGACTCCTTAGACCACTGGACTCTGACATTCCTAATGTGCCTGTTGACTTCTGGGAATAAACTCCTGAAGGAGGAGATTAACGTCTAAACTGGACCATGTTTTTCCCTCAAACACAATCTTAATGCGTAGATATGGCATCTCTTTTCTTTCTGATCAAAAGCTGACCTTCTCCACACGGCCTCTATACAAAGAGTAGTATTGAATTTTGACATTTTATTAAACTTTGGTTTGGTTTCTAAAGCAAAATTCAGCACTCCACACCTACGTTAGGAGACACCAATAAAATAAAGGAATTTATTGCCCTATCCTAGCCATGCTGTAGTTCTAGGAATTGTGTTATAGATAGGATAATCTTTTTACTGGAAAGACTGTGATTTTTATCATTTTTAAAGTTCTATTTTCTTAAAGAGAGAAGTTTAGATATTTTAAGCTAGTAATTCCCTTTCTAGGAAGCAATCCTAAGGAAACAATCAGAAACTCAGATTAATATACAGA
The DNA here is from genome assembly GCF_949752795.1 of Hyperoodon ampullatus. Classification (NCBI taxonomy): domain Eukaryota; kingdom Metazoa; phylum Chordata; class Mammalia; order Artiodactyla; family Ziphiidae; genus Hyperoodon; species Hyperoodon ampullatus. The sequence continues at coordinate 41,310,749 of NC_136919.1, read as the reverse complement.
TATGCTCATCATTTAATCATTTATTATCATAAAAAATTTAAATCAGTCTGCATGTCAAGAAATAATAAGATAATTAAATTATCACATATACATACACTGGAACATTAGATACTGCTGAATTCATGTTTCAAAGAATATGTGACAATATCTCCTATAGAATGTAAGCTTCCTGAGAATACAGACCAGGTCTGATTTTCCTCAACACTGTATTCTCAATTCTTAGCACAGTGCCTCAATTAATATTTGTTGGACGAATGAATGGGTGGATGAAAGTATTAAGGTAGAAAATTTTTAAAATTCAAAGCTATGTATATATAGTAAATCACACTATTTCTTCTCAAGTAAAACACTCCAAACAGATACTGTCACTATTATTACAAACAAAAGCAATATTACCAAAAACATTACCTTCTTGTGGCTTCATACCACGTAAACATAATGAAAATGTGTTTGCATTCAAAAGCAGAAATATGTTCTTGGGCGCTCATGTAGAGTTTTGGTGCATATGATAAACAGGTTGAGAGTAAAACAGAAGATAAACTGTCCTTTTATTTTAATCAATTTTCTCCCCAAATTCTATTATATTGAACCTTATTTTTCAAAATTCGTTCTTTGTTGCCATAGTGATCAGCTTCCAGTGTGAAATTATATCACACTGGCTTTCTTTCAAGTTTCAATAACGTGCCGTCACCACCCACTTCTCTTTCAAAATGTTCAAATCCTCTAATCACTCAGTATCTTAATAGCCTCACTTTTTGGGAGTTGAAATGGGAGTCTGGAGCTAGGAAAGGGTTGTATACAAAGAGTGGGAGTGAAATAAAAGGAAAAGAAAAAAGTAAAGTTTGGAAATAAATTATTATATAAAATAAGGTTTGACCTTCTCCATCTAGCAATCTACTCTTCTCAACATACCTCAAATTTTCCTTTTATACATTATATACTAATGAATGAATTAAGCCTTAACTTAGAAGGAGAGTAATTTGAGAATAAAGGTACACTGTCTGTATTAGCACTTATAGATTATCCTTAAAATAGAAAGAGTCTTTACAAAGCAATAAGAAAATATTTTCCTATAAAAGAATGAAGGAAAGTTATAGATAGACAATTTACAAAAGAAAATAATAAAATTGTCAATAAACACATAAGAAGATGTTCAACTTTGCTAGTAGTCAAAGAAATAAAAACAAGATACTGCCTTTTGTCTGGTGTTTGGTAAAAATTAAAAAGGACAATAATGCTAATATAGCTAGAGTTTAGAGAAACGGGCACTCTTATACATTGTGGTAAGAATGTAAATTGGTACAGCCTCACTGGGTATCTTTTGAATTAGGATTTCCACCCTCAGGAATTTATCTAAAGGGGAAAAAAAATAGAGAAATGGGGATATATATAAATGGGGATATATATATATTCACAAAGATGGATACAATGATATTCATCTTCTCTTTGTTTTCATACAATAAGTGGAATCAACCCCAATGTCCATCAACAAGGAATATTATATAGATTATGATTTAACCATACAATGGAGTGTTCTGAAGACATTGAAAATGATGATGTAGATCTGTATTTCTTGACATGAAAAGTTTTCACATTGACATGGAAAGATATCCACATAACATGAGGTGGGGGAAAGACATATGGAGATTTGGAAGACTTCTGAAAATACCCTAGGAAAAATAAATGTGTATGAGTCTCCACAGAAACAGGTCTAGACATGGCTACACCAAACTACAGACTGTGGTTATTGCTGAGAGGTATGCTTACAAGTGATTTTTATTCTATGAATTTCTGTATTGTATGAATATTTATAACTGGCAAATTAAAAATCAGGAAAATCAACTGAGATGTTTCCATTTTTATTACACACCAAGTAAGTTTCTCACAGAATTTGAAACTTAAGTTCCCAGACACATAAAACTCTTAGGACTGAAGTGGACCTTGGAAATCAGAAATGAAGTGGTGATGATTGGGTTGAGGAAGTCTTATGGAAACATCTGACACAAATATGTTACTCAACAAGTAGTTATTGAATAAAAGCCTGGATTTAGGCCCTCATTTTACAAGACAGGAAGCCCAGGCTCAGAGGATGCTTACTCTGGGTCACACAATGAGTAAGGGAGGAACCCAGGCTTCCTGACTCTGGGTCTCCTGGTTTTCTCACCTGAACAGGCCAACCTCACTGAACAAAGTAACCTTTCCCTCCAGCAATTTCAGGTGACTGCCTATTTTGTATAGCCAAAGGCGTTGTTTTCTTTTTTTTTTTTGCGGTACATGGACCTCACACTGTTGTGGCCTCTCCCGTTGTGGAGCACAGGCTCCGGACGCGCAGGCTCAGCGGCCATGGCTCACAGGCCCAGCCACTCCGCGGCATGTGGGATCTTCCCGGACCGGGGCATGAACCCATGTCCCCTGCATCAGCAGGCGGACTCCCAACCACTGCGCCAACAGGGAAGCCCAAAGGCATGGTTTTCTTAATGGATGACACATCTTGGGCAAAGAAAGAAACATAGCATGACTCAAACAGTGAGCTAAGTTTACATAGAAATTATAGGCTGTGCCGCTGTTTGGTAAGAGTTTGGAACTAATTACAAGATATTCCCAAAACAACACCTCTTTGGGCGTCACGTGCATTTCTGAAGATTTCCTGTGGACTGCTGGCCAAGGGCATTTCCTCTGTGAAAATCCAAACATTGCTTGTTTATTGTTATGCAAGATTTCTAGGAATCTTTCTAGTAACCATAACCAAAGACTGGATGTGTAGCCTCTCACCATGGACCTTCCCACATAGGGACCTATTCAGATAAGGAAGCATTTCTGTTGTTAATGTAAACCATCAGTCCTGAATAAAAGTGATTCCATTCTGTCTGCCTTTAATACAGGAGATGGGTATAAATGGAGTCATATTCATGGGAAAAGCCCATATTTCTCTGATCCTTGACTGAAAAGTGTCACAGGTTTTGTCTGAGTGTCCCCGACTTGTGTCTCATCTGGGCTCCAAATTTGACCCCCAGCTATATCCCCTACATCCCCAAAGAGGGACTCCCACATTCTTTCTCTCTCCTGGTCTATTCTTTGATGCTCTCTGCCTTTAGATACATTGGCCTCTGCTGCCAGTGCCCATCACACGGAGGTCCAAGTCCATGGTGGGGCTCTCTCTGAATGCTTCCGATTGGACCAAACCTCAATGATAGTCTAGTGACATATTCTCCGAAGACTGGGGAGAAAGCGTCACTGACTCTGGGCTATATTTTGTCACCAGGAGCTTGAGGGAGCTGAGTCTCTCACCAATGACTCCCCGAGGCCAGCAAGGTAGAGACAGGACAGGTGCAAGAACACCCTCCCCACGCCCCTATCTCTCCCCAGACACACCAAAATCCTCCTCACCCTTCCTGCAACAAAAAACAGGCTGGATGCTGACCAACTCAGGCAAATCACCGCCTAATGACAGCTCGTCACACAGGTCTGAACCTTGTAACAAGCTCAAGTAAAGATCTCGGCTACATGCATTTCCCTCGTCATTTTATATTCCAAAACAAAAGCCTATTTTTTTTTAAAGATGTTTTTGATGTGGACCACCTTGAAAGTCTCCATTAAATTTGTTACAGAGTTGCCTCTGCTTTATGTTTCGGTTTCTTGGATGCAAGGCATGTGGGATCCTAGCTCCCGGACCAGGGATCGAACCCGCACCCCCTGCATTGGAAGGCGAAGTCCCAACCACTGGACTGCCAGGGAAGTCCCACAAAAGCCTATTTTGAAAGAATGAAACTAGTTTGCACTGTGCTAAAACAAATTTAGCATCTGACTACTGTAAAGCAGTCTTTTGATTCAGGTTGAGTTCACTGGGAAGGAAATGCAAAGCAAAACACATAAACATGGATATGAAAACCAAGGAAGACAACAATGAAATTGAACAATGAAAATGATGCACTTTCTTTTTGGCTTCAATTTGTCATTTCTGTCAGAACAGATCAAACCACTGTGTAGACAACTTTTTATAAGTTAGCAAGTTAAAGTTAAGTTTAAACTTAATTTTATTTCAATTTTCAAAGTGAACTTTAAAAATTGCTTTAATGTGACTTTCATGAATAAACTAAAACACTAAACACATTTCGCAGCAGCTGAAAGAGAAGACAGACTCTGTTTCGATAATATATGGCTGGGCCCGAGTGAATGCATTCAAATCAATCTCAAACATCAGGGATTAGCTACACAAACACACAAAATTTAGCACCGCTGAATTTGACCACTCAGACTTAAATGCAACTGTCCTCAGAGAAGATCAATGTTTATAGCCTTAAATTCATTCAATATTTAATTTAAATGCAAGTTGGTTTATGCCCAAAGCCAAAGCCTGACATTTCATGGCGGTTTCATCCCCAACAGCCCAACCCAGCATAAAGCCTCATGCAGACTCCCAGGTGCCAAGGAGGCTTCAGGACCACAACCTCAAGGCCCACCGACCAGAGGTCCAGAAATAGTGCAGGAAGGCACACCCACATATGCAACCAAGTCCTGAAAAGCCTAACACTAGCTACCTAACTGGTTTCTCTGCCTATCTCTTACCCGCTCCAGTGGTCTCTATGGGGCTGCCAGAGCCATCCTTCCAGGGGCAAGGATGAGTAATATTTACCCCACCATTCAATTCAAGGCCAAGTTAAACACTTAGGAAAGCATTGCCAAAGAGCAGAGCAGACATAATAGGTTGAAAATTAGAAGCAGAACCCAAAGAAAAATTCCAAATAAATCTAGATCCAACTCATATAGTTTCTTTCACTGGGTTTCTTTTTATTAGCTTGCATTTCAAAAGTTGTGCACACCCAGCACAGAAAAATCAGAAAGAACACGTCTACAGCCACACTTGCATCTCCTGGAATGGCATTTTTGTACATGTCTTTCAAGATCCTTCCTGTGGGCACACATACATAGAGATAATATTTTTACAAAACTGGACCCCTGAAGTAAGTGCTGTCTGTTACACACCATACTTTAGGTCAGTGGTTCATAAACTTGGCTGCTCATTATAATCACCTGGGGAGGCTTTGAATCCCCTGATGGACAGGCCTCAATCTTGACCTCTAAATTAGAATTTCCGGAATGAGACCCAGGCATCAGTATTTTTAAAAACTTCCTAGGTGTATCCAAGGTACAAAAGAGTTTGAGAACAGCTGTCTCATGCACAGTAGCAGACTAGGCCACGCCAAAATATGCATATGCATCTTTGGCATAAAGATTATTTTGAGAAACTACAGACACGGGAGAAGGTCCGAAAACAGAGTAGAAGTTATCCTTTACTAAGGACATTTACATTTATAAGGGAAATCTCCATCTGTAGGGATGTCTCCCTCTATACCAGGAGGAGCAGGATGGCTGTAAGTCACAAGAAACTTGTCAGTGGAGAAGGCACCACTCAAGTCTGCGGAACAACGTCACTCTCCTTTCCTGGGCTTTTCCTGGTACCCTCCCACAGCTGGCTCGCCTCCTGCCCACCCCACACCCCCAACACCTTTCTTTTGTCTTTCACTGAAGATATATTTACGGTGGTAGCTTGGGCCGTTTCAGGGAGCTCTACTCAGTTTTCCTGGGCATCTCCTATGTATATGTAAGGTATACATGCTAGTAAACCTTCATTTGTTTTTCTCTTGTTAACCTGTCTTTTATTACAAGGGGCACTCAGCCAAGAACCTGGAAGGGTGAAGGGAAAATTACTTTTCCTCCCCTACACTTTCATAAAGAACCGAGAGTGAGGAGATTGGGTTTGGGGTGAGGTAGGGTGGTAGCAGTCAAACTTTGCTGTGTATCTGATCCCCTGGGGAACTCGGTGAAGATACCTGGTCCCAGGCTGTCTCCTACTGCCATGAGCCTTGGACTCTGCGTCCTGTATTAGCTCTCTAGGCAATTCAGATACACACTAAGCTGGGAGGCCACCAGCTCAGATGACCAACCTCCTGTTGTGTGATTGCCTCTTAGGTGACCCTCTCCTTCCTCATGCTCACTAACCATAACCTCAGGAGCTGGGCTGTTCTCCATGGCAGAAGCCTCTAGCCACGTGTGGCTACTGAGTGCTTGAAATGTGGCTGGCTCAAATTGAGAGGCGCTGCAGATATAAAACAAACACTGAATTTCAAAGACTGAGGACACGTTGAAATGAGAGTATTTTGACTATATTGGGTTTCTCTCTTTTTCCTCTTTTTTCTTTTGCAGTGTGGCTACTAGGAAATTTAAATTATGCATGTGGCATATAATATATCTATGGGACAAGCTGCTCTAGGGGACAAGGCTTACGCCTGTTCACTACTGTCTTTCCAGCACCTAGCTCAGTGATTTTGCATCAAATAGGCAACCCATCAATATTTTCTGGAAAGAGGGAATGGGTCAATGAATTAATGAATGAACATATGGCAGCCCAGGCATTCACGGTATTATTCCACAGACAAAGGAGAAACTTTCGAAAAATAGTAGCTATGTTGGTTTGGGTTCCCCCAGAAGCAGTCCCTGAGACAAGGATTCAAGTGCAAGTGATCTATTTGGGATCTACCTATTTGCTCTCCCATCCCATCCTAGAGGCGCCAAAAACAAAAGCCAGGGAGTGGAGAAGTGAAACTGGGAAGGAAGGAGGCTAATAAATGGTGTGATCTCAAGCCAGTTACTACTTGGGCGACTAGAACTTGATCCTGCTGGGAAACCTTAGGGAACAGCACAGAATTAGTGCTTTGAAGTTATCTCCTTCCACCGGGGTATTTCCACACCATTCCTACCTATCATTAGTTAAAGCTGCTGGGAGGGCTGCATGTGTTCATCCCAGGCACTCTGTCCTACTGTGTGACGCAGACAGAGAAAGCCCGCAGGCAAAGAGACATCAGTGTTAGCAGGTGGCATGTGCTAAAGTGGTATGGCTGAGGGGCAGAGGCATAGCCAATGACACCTAACTATAATTCCTTTCAAAGCAAGCCTGTTAATTCCATCAGCTAATAATTAAAATTGGTACCACCATCATACAGCTCTCCACATCCCACAAGACAGTCAGTAAAGCCCCTTTGGGATCCTGTGGCAGCTCTTTCCTGTTAACTCCACTTCTTGCTCTCCCATCCCATCCTAGAGGCGCCAAATGGATATGGGGAAGAGGTTACCAGTAATGAGCCCAGTGTTGCCCAAGTTGGTTAAAGATGACCCCAGCTTTGCTGTCACTGAGTCACAGCTCTGCCCTTCATCTCCTGTTAGTTCACCCTAGGCAGGTGTTGGTGGGCAATTTTCTTTCTTCTGGTTTCTGCATTATGATGCGTACTCACCCAGAAATGTGACTGGCCCTTGTCTTTGAATTGCCCTCAATACATGTACACATGAAATGATACATGTGTGTGATACATGAAGTGGCAGCAGCTCAATATTTTAACAAAGAGTCACAAATTTCTAGTTCAGAAAATATGACTTCACTCAGTATTAAGTCATTTCACAGAAACCAGACCATAGTGGTTCTGTTTTCGGAGGTTAATTTCTTCTGGTTCTAATTTGAAATGAATCAGGAGAGGCTCCAGAATAATTTCATTAAGCAACAAATTGAAAATAAGAAATGGCTGATCTACAGGGAATTGAACTCAAAGTAGTCTGGAGTCCTTATAGTAATTTTAAATCTACTTGATACCATAAAAATGTATGTGTTTTCCATGACCGGCGCATTTCACTAAGGGCCTTGGTTTCATTCAGAGGACTTGGGCCAAACCACTGTCACAACCTGTCACTTCTGGAACTTTGCATTCAAGGCCCTTTCCCCGGTCTAACATTCTAGCATTTATTTTCCCTTCCTGGAATTTAGGTAGTGTAAATATTTAGGTTATTTAATTCAACTTTTAGGTTATAAATAATCAGGTTATTTAATATAGATAGATAGATAGATAACCTTAAAGGCCCTGCAAATAGTTGGGCCACCATAACTTTAAAAATACATTGGATATTCCAATAAAAATATACAAATTTAAATTAATTCCCCACTGATCCTTCTGTACTTAACAAACACATGTGAAGCATCAAGAGTTGGCAAACACATAGTTTCTACTATACAGCAAAGTGAATCAGCTATACCTATACATATATCCCCTCTGTTTTGAGTTTCCTTCGCATTTAGGTCACCACACAGCACTGAGTAGAGTTCCCTGTGCTATACAGTAGGTTCTCATTATCTATTTTATACATAGTATCAATAGTGTATATATGTCAATCCCAATGTCCCAGTAAGAGGACTTTCTGTGAGGGTCAGGGGCAAAGGTGGGATACTGGGGCCGTCCACAGGAGGTCTGACAGAGTGTTTCTCAACCACAGACAGGAACTGTGTAGAGAGAATGGCCCTGTACGGGGTCCTCATAAGCAGCACGTGATGCCTGTGACACAGAACATTCAGAGTCAAGAGATCACTGCTAAGAGGACCACCAAGCAAAACCCCTGAGCACCTCCTGGTCACCTCAACCCTGCTCTGACCCAGAAAGGCCCAGAAGTAGGGAGGAGGAGTGATGCGTAAGAAAAAGGGGAAGAAGATTCCCACATCCCTCCCCACTTCTGACCCAAGTGGACTCAGCCTCAGCTACAGGAAGAGGGATGTTTCAATATGGAGGGACACAGAAGTTTGGACTTCGACGTGATGTTTTAATACCTGAAAAGCTCTTAACTGACCAAATGGGACTTGTTCTTACGAATGGAAGCAGCCCAGGAGGCTATAGAGTGAGCCCAGGAAGTTGTATGGGGGCGGGGAAGGGGGAATCTCCCGTTGCAAGACCTTGCGGTGGGGGAAGGATGAACTCGCTTCCTTCTGCACCCCAGCAAGTTCATTAACCTGGTTATGCTGTCAAAGATCCTGTGCTTACAATAAACTAACACCAAACTAGTGACCCTTTTCCTTGGCCTTCGATCTGACTTGAACTTCCTTCTGCAAGGAAAATTGATGTTGACTTGATAGCAGGAAAAAAAAAAGAGCTGGCAAACGCAGATGTCCATAGTGCATTAGAGAACAGCTCTGCCTGGGCAAAGAACCCCCATAAAGATCCCAAATTGTGGGCTTCCCTGATGGCCCAGTGGTTGAGAGTCCGCCTGCCGTTGCAGGAGACACGGGTTCGTGCCCTGGTCCGGGAAAAGATCCTGAATTTTTGCCATGGAGGAACATGGGCTCCATCTTTCTTAATCTACTGATTTTATAAGAAAAACTGAATCCACAAATTTTTATGAGAAATACCCCTTTTTTGTTTAACATTGGCAAGTAATTTTTAAAATTTTAAAAATACTGTGCAGATCCAAATGAAAAGAGCCAAGCAGGGGCAGGCAAGGTTGTGACTTTGAATCTACCATGGGGTAAATACAGTCATAGGTGCTAACTGGGTCAGATACAAAGATCTGTAGCATGTGCCATGTCATCCAGCAGCTTCCTATCCAGATGATGCATACAACTAAACTGCATACAAAGGGGAAAAAAAGGTGGGGAGCAGCATGTATTAGTCAAGGTTCTCCAGAGAAACAGAACCAGTAGGCTCTCCTCCTATTGGTTCTGTGTGTGTGTGTGTGTGTGTGTGTGTGTGTGTGTGTGTGTGTGTGTATATATATATATATATATATATATATACACACCAATATATATTGTCTATTATCTATATCTATATCTATCTATTGAGAGAGAGAGAGACAGAGAGTTTGAGATTTATGATTTCTTTGAAGGAACAGGCATGGGGACTGCAAGCCTGTAATTTATAGGGCAGGCTGGCAGGTTGGAAATTCAGGCAGGAGTTGATGCTGTAGTCTTGGGGCAGAATTTCTTCTTTTCCAAGGCACCTCAGTCTTTCCTCTTAAGGTCTTCAATTGACTGGATGAGGCCCACCCACATGATCCAGGGTAATATTCTTTACCTAAAGTCAACGAAAGTAATTAGCCACATCTACAAAATACCTTCACAGCAATATCTAGACCAGTGTTTGAATAACTGGGTACTGCAGCCCAGCCAAGTTGACACGTAAGTTTAACTATCCCGTGGATAAGTGCTGTAAGAGAGGTACAAAAATTACTACAGGAGTTCAGAAAAATCTGAAATTAAGGAAGGGTAAAGGGTTGAGAAACAACCCCCATGATAAAAGACTAAAGAAATACAGACTTCTCAGTAGAGAAGACCAAGAAGAAACACTGCTAATCAACAGTAGCCAAGCACGTGTTGGTCATTATTACATGGTATTTCATTTAATCATCTCAACTCCCCCTAATGTGGTAGCAACTATCATTATCCCCATTTTCTAAATGAAGCCACCAACCCCAGTGTTTTCAATATCATATGGCTATTAAGTGATGGAGATGGGGACTCAGATTCAGGCAGTTTGAAATCTCCAGAGCCTTAACCACTACTTATACTACCTCGCAATGAAATCATACCCCACGTGTTACCTCATTAATTCTCACAAAAGCCCCATGAGGTGGGTATTACTATATCCCCACTTGACAAATGAGGAAACTGAGGCTTGAAGTACAAGGTAGCTACACAGTTCCATCCTGGTCTCTCTGATTCTGAACTTGTGCTCTGACCACCCCCAGCACCCTGCATGCCTCCCACCTCAGCTCCAAGTATGCAAAGAATACCATGTCAAGTGCTCTCGTTTATGTCCACATGTGACCCACAAGAGGAATGGGGCTTAAATTCAAGCAGAACAAAACATTGACAGAACATTGGAAGTAACTTCTTGGTTGTACATCAGGGAAATACACACTTCAACCAGAGAAAGAAAGGTTTATCCTTGGAGACCCTGCTGCTTTCAACATTCACCTCCCTAAAGACAAGACAGGTTATAGTCATTTAATGGGAATGCGTATTGAGACTCTGAATTTTGGTTATTGATTGGCAAGAATAAAAACACAGCCACCCACACAGAAAACAACAGCAAAGTTGGCTTCTCTTAAATGAAAATATTTCTTTGGCTTTCTCTTAGCTACATATTTTTAGCAAAAATTAAACATACACTGCAAATCATGCCTTCATTTCTTGGGTAGGGAATAGACTCATTTCAATCTAACTTCAAAGGAGCAACCAGGAGACTCTTTTTCTCAGCCCAATTTGAAACACTCCCACACTTTTTTATCCTTTTCCCTCTGTGAGTTATTTTTTCCCTCCTCAGAACGTAGAGTATGTGAGAAAATGTACTGTTCTATTTTTGCTGAGGAATGAATTTTAAGCTCATAAACTGTTAACTATTCAATTGTTATCCTTTCTCTAGACCTTTATATTAGAGTCAATGCTAGGTCTTCCTTCCTCCCATGATCATAAAGATAGCATGAGATATAGGCTAATAATTTTGCTATTGTCTAAGACTAAATGATGCTCTTTAATTGTAAGCTTTTTTTTTTTTTTTTTTTTTTTTTTGCGGTATGCGGGCCTCTCACTGTTGTGGCCTCTCCAGTTGCGGCGCACAGGCTCCAGATGCGCAGGCTCAGCGGCCATGGCTCACGGGCCCAGCTGCTCCGTGGCATGTGGGATCTTCCCAGACCGGGGCACGAACCCGTGTTCCCTGCATCGGCAGGCGGACTCTCAACCACTGTGTCACCAGGGAGGCCCGTAAGCATTATTTTTATTCTAATTATATCTCTATAACAGTAATCATCCAACCCCTCATAATTTTATGTGTGGTCATGATATTGTAGGTCGAATAATAAAAACAAAATTTATATTCATTGAGCCCTACTGTGTGCCAGGCATCAGGCTATACACATATTTAAAACTCACATCAACCTTATGAGGTAGGGACTAATTGTTGTCCCCATCTTTCTAAGGAGAAAACTGAGGTATAGGGGACTTCAGTAACTTCCCCGTGTTTACATGTAACGGGGCTGAGATTTAAAATGAAGCACCTAACTGCAGAGACCATCTGTGGTCATAACAACGTGCACAGCTCCCACTAAAAAATGGTGAGGTTTTATTTTCTTGTTTTACTCTTCCTTTGTGGGAGTTTGAAACAACATTCGATGAGGGTAGAACAAATGAACACAAATTCTCCAAAGGGAAACACGGCGAATACGTAGGTGGCCTTATCCTCATTCAAGGGAGATGCCAGTCAGAAGGTGAGCTGTGAATCTACACGGGACAATAAGCTGTAACATGGAGGTGGAGGTTTCGGAGGTCGTTTACAGCAACCATTTGACCTTAAGGACCATAATAGGATTTCTGTGATGCAGCAAAGCTTATGAGAAATCACAGACATAGAGCTTGACACCTGTCTTAGTCTGTCCAGGCTTCTATAATGAAATATGATAGACTGGGTGCTTGTAAACAACAGAAATTTATTTCTCATAGTTCTGGATGCTGGAAATCCAAGATCAGGGTGCCAGTGTGGTTGGGAATCTGGTGAGGGCTATCTTACGGGCTGCAGACTGCCAACTTCTTGCTATATCCTTACATGGTAGAAGAGAAGGGAGCTCTCTCGGGTTGCTTTTATAAGGGCACTAATCCCGTTCATAACCTAATCCCAAAGGATTAGGGATTTGGAGGTGCTAATACCATCATATTGAGCATTGGAGTTCGACATATGAATTTGCTGGCAGGGGAAACACAAATGTTCAGTCCATGGCAACACCCAACCCATCTCCCTCTTTTTACCAAAGTGACAACAGAGGTCTAAAGTGGGGAAATGGCTTACCCAGATTCATAGAGTTTTTGGTAAAACTAGAACCATTTATTCAGTTAACCAATTTCTCTGCACCTCATGACCTCTCAAATAGGTGAGTTTAGTTAGGCAAAAGGGTGTGGCTTTCAAAATCAATTCAACAGCTCAAGTTAAACACAGAGACAAAAATATTAGGGTACCAGATGTTCACTTTCTTTTTTTTAATTGAGGTATAATTGACATATAACATTATATTAGTTTCAGGTGTACAAATAATGATTTGATATTTATATACATGGTGAAATGATCACCACAATAAGTCTAGTTGACATCTGTCATCATACATAGTTGCAAAATTTGTTTTTCTGGCGATGAGAACTTTTAAGATCTACTCTTTTAACAATTTCCAAATATGCAATTCGGTGTTATTAGCTATAGTCACTATGCTTTACATTATATCTCCATAATTTTTTCTTTTGCAACTGGAATTTTGTACCTTTGGGCCTCCTTCACCCATTTTCCACACCCCCCAGTCCCACCTCTGGCAATCACCAATCTGTTCTCTGTATCTATGAGCTGGTTTTTTGTTTTTGTTTATGTTTTTTAGATTCCACATGTAAATGAGATCATACAGTACTTATTTCACTTATAATACCCTCAAGGTCTATCCATGGTGTGGCAAATGGCAAGATTTCATTCTCTTTCACAGCTGAATAATAACCCACTGTTTAGCACAATTTCTTTATCCATTCATCCATCAATGGACACCTAGGTTATTTCCACATCTTCGCAATTGTAAATAATGCTGCTGTGAACATAGGGGTGCGTATGTCTTTTTGAGTTATTGTTTTCATTTTCTTTGGATAAATATCTGAAAGTAGAATTGCTGGATCATATGATAGACCTATTTTTAATTTTGTGAGGAACCTCCATACTGTTTTCCATAGTGGTTGCACCAGTTTACATTCCCACCAACAGTGCACAAGTGTTCCCTTTTTATTTGTCATCTTTTTGATAACACCCTTTCTAATAGGTGTGAGGTGATGTCTCGTTGTAGTTTCAATTTGCATTTCCCTAATGATTAGCGATGTTGAGCATCTTTTCACGTGACTGTTTGTCATCTGTGTGTCTTCTTTGGAAAAATGTCTGTTCAGATCCTTGGCTTATTTTTTAATTGAATTATTTGGTTTTTTTGCTATTGAGTTCTATGAGTTCTTTATACATTTGGGATATTAACTCCTTATCAGATATATGATTTGCAAATATAGTCTCCCACTCCATAGGTTGCCTTTTAATCTTGTTGATGGTGTCCTCTGCTGAGCAGAAGTTTTTTAGTTTGATATAATCCCACTTGTTTATTTTTGCTTTTGTTTCCTTTGCTTTTGGTGTTAAGTCCAAAAAATCATCACCAACACTGACGTCAAGGAACTTAAAGCCTATGTTAGCTTATAGGATTTTTATGGTGTCAAGTTTTATGTTCAAGTCTTTAATCCATTCTGGGTTAGTTTTTGTGCATGGTATAAGATAGGGGTCCAGTTTCATTCTTTTGCATATAGCTGTCCAGTTTTCCCAGCATCATTTATTGAAGATACTGTCCTTCTCCTATTGTATATTCTTGGCTCCTTTGATATAAATTAATTGACCATATAGGCATGGGCTTATTTCTGGGCTCTCTATTCTGTTCCACTGATGTATATGTTTGTTTTTTTATGCTATTTCTATGCTGTTTTGATTACTACAGCTTTGCAATATAATTTGAAATCAGGGCGTGTGATGCCTCTAGCTTAATTCTTTCTTCTCAGGATTGCTTTGGCTATTTGGGGTCTAGATGTTCACTTTCTATGTGGCATTACAGCAGATTTTAGCAATATCTCAGTCCCTCCAAATCTCTGTTAACTGGAATTTCCATAAAAGATGCTCATAATTCTTCAAGATTTCACTGTGCTTTCTGGATCATTAAAGAAAAGATAAAATTGTGGTCAGTGCAGTTTCGCTGTTATGCAATCGACTTTATTCTGTCTCTCCATATGGCATTTTATCTTGCATCTTCTAAACTCAGAGTCTGCTTATTAATCAGAGCAACCAGGCTGAGCAGGAATGGTTAAAAGTTGGTGGAGGTGGGTCTTGTTTCTCTCCAGAAAACTCAGTAGGTTCTAAGTATAACTGTAAGAAAACTGGGGCAAAAAATCAGAGAGAAAATAGCTATAATATAGCATCAAGGTCTCTCAGGCATAGAAAATATAATAATTTCTGTTTCTTACAGGGAGAAATCTTCCTTAAGCTTATACATGAAACCTTAACAAACTTACCTTCTTCCAAATATTTAAAGCAGCAGAACTCAGTGTTACTTCAGGAAATACTTGGATGGATGGTGGCCAGCTGGATGGGCAGAGTCCAGCAAAGGAATCCAGGTGGCTCTGAATACAGAACACCAGATAAGCGGAGGTTGCCATTACCAAAGCCCTGGAGGCCTGGGTATTGGGGTGTGGGACCTGAATTCCCCAAGACTTTGAGCCTAGGAAATCAGACTGCAGGATGTCAGTTAAGGAGTGTCTTGAGATCAACACCTGAGGAAGGACAGGGATAGCATTGGGCAGAGGGAGAAGTGGAGCAGCAGAAGGCCATAGACAACCCACCAGGAAGTCTAAAGCTGGGCTAACCCATTCAGAGTTGTCCCAAGTTTCTTAGAAGAGACTGGGCCTTTGTACCCACCTCCAGCAGTCACTGGATGAGTCCACCCCGGGCAGCATCAGGAGGCCCTTGTCAGCTGAGGAAAGTCCTCCAGTGGGCCAACAACTAAGGGCTTTCTGCCAGCGGCACTCCCAGCAGCTGGGAAGGTCAGTGCTTTATTCCTGAAGGGGGATTGGGGGGGGCATATTCCAGCACCATCCCAGGGCATGAACATGTTCCTCTCCCGGGAGCAGGGCCTTGCAAGACCAGGAAAGAGTATCAGTGCTGTCATCCCAAGACAGGGGTCAGGGCATGCCTCGACCCCAAGAACAAGGGGTATGCATGGGGCCTGGAGGGTAAATCCATGTTTCACAACAGAGCACAAACTAGGCTCAAAGCCGGGCCTGTGATGTGGCAGACCCAGACAAGAGGGGCCCAACTCAGGGGCCCCATGAGTACGGGGGCACGGCATGGAGCCCATGCCCTGCTGCCCTCTCTCCTAGGCCAGCTTGATAGTAAGAAAACACACAGAAACCCCTAGAAGCCCAGCAGGACTGTCTGGGCCACACACTCCCAGTTTGGGGAGTGCAGCAAAATGGAGAAATGAGAGGAGATAACACATATTGGGTGAGCAATGGGGCCAGCCTGGTGCTGGGGCTGGATGTGTGAGTGGGGAAGTGATGGGAGCATCTCAGCCTCACCAACTTGAAGGAGAACAGGAAGCAGGAGAAATACAGTGGGGGTAGAAAAATAAGTAATTAATCGTACTTTACATATGCAGGATGTTTTACGTTTTTCAAAATTCTGTGTGTGTGTTGCGGGGGGGAGTCCCAGCATGCTAATTCTGCCCCTAGAATATTTATATTAAAAAATATCATCTGGGGCTTCCCTGGTGGCACAGTGGTTGAGAATCCGCCTGACAATGCAGGGGTTCTGGGTTCAATCCCCAGTCCGGGAAGATCCCACATGCTGTGGAGCAACTAAGCCCGTGCGCCACAACTACTGAGCCTGTGCTCTAGAGCCCGCGAACCACAACTACTGAGCCCACGTGCCACAACTACTGAAGCCCGCGCGCCTAGAGCCCGTGTTCCGCAACAAGAGAAGCCAACACAATGAGAAGCCCACACACCGCAACAAAGAGTAGCCCCCGCTCGCTGCAACTAGAGAAAACCTGGACACAGTAACAAAGACCCAACGCAGCCAAAAATAAATAAATAAATAAATAAATTTATTTTTAAAAAATCATCTGTGAATGAATGTGATAAATGCTTGTAAAACAGATAATCAGAATGTCTCTTTCTGTCTCTGTCTCTGTCTCTCTCTGTGTCTCTGTCTGTCTCTGTCTCTCTGTCCTGTCTCTCTGTCTCTTGTCTCTGTCTCTGTCTCTGTCTCTCTCAGGCTTCTGGAGTTGTGAGCAACACCCAGCATATGAGTGAGTGTCTGGAGCGTGTGGTTTTTGTAGGGGCTGAGCCGTAGCAGATTTCCTTGGCTTCATGACCATTCTTGTCCAGGAAGCCACCTCTAGTGGCCCTTTCTTCTCTTCACCCTTCACTTTCCTCATTCACATTGTTAAATGACATCACCATTTTTTGGAGATTCACCCAAACTTTGAAGATGACGAGGTAATGTCACCACTATGACAATAACATCACTTTAACGTTTAACCAAACCACCCACAGTGCTGTCGGTGACTCAGGACAACCTTTGAACATCTTCCCCCATCCGGCCTGGGGGATTGAAGCGTTTTGTGTGAGAAAACATAAAATCGGGAAAGATAAGACCTCAGCAGTCCTAAGTGTCAATCAAACATGACTGCAAGAGGTGATGTTAGAAGAGAAACTGGATGTCTCCCCAGGTGATCATATCCTCTTGTTGTAAGACCGAAGCATAAATGAAAAAACAAAAGTAAAAGGTAACTCCTAGGACTGCCTATTAAGTTCAGGGCTGGACCACGTCCCGTAAGCTGGTTTGAATGATTTGCAGAGAAGGCATCATATATACACTTGACGGACTGATTGGAAACTTCCACTGCTAGCTGCTCACAAGTGATTCTTTGATGTCACTTCCTTATTATCATAATAGATGGAACCTAAACCTTCAAGGCTAATTAACACATCCTTTATTCAGGTATTTGCATGCTGAGAACTATTGAGGAATGTCCTTGCACGGCAACATCTTCCTGTCTGTTCTCAAGTGAAGAATTAATTAATGGCCTTGCTCCAGTATAAACACATTGTGTTTTCAATAAAATGATGAAAAGCTTTTTTTTAAAAAAAAAGTATCTTGCAAGTCACTACCCTTGAAATTGTCCTTCAATACAAAATGGTGAACAATTATTTTAAACAAATCTATTGTAATAACAATTGATGAGGATGTCAGTTCTGTAAGTTCTCTGACAACTAATTCAGCCAGAGACTTTAAGAATACATTTAGGGGGCTTCCCTGGTGGCGCAGTGGTTGAGAGTCCGCCTGCCGATGCAGGGGACACGGGTTCGTGCCCCGGTCTGGGAGGATCCCACATGCCGCAGAGCGGCTGGGCCCGTGAGCCATGGCCGCTGAGCCTGCGCGTCCGGAGCCTGTGCTCCGCAAGGGGAGAGGCCACAACAGTGAGAGGCCCGCCTACCGCAAAAAAAAAAAAAAAAAAAAAGAATACATTTAGGATTTCCCTGGTGGTCCAGTGGTTAAGACTCGCAGGGGGCTTGGGTTCACCTCCTGGTCTGGGAACTAGGATCCCACATGCCGCGCGGCAAGGCCAAAAATTTTTTTAAAAATTTTTAATTTTTAAAGAGAATATATTTATATTGTATATTACATGTAAGATGGTATGTTCTATCACATCAGAGCAGTACTCTCCTTCAAGAATTTCAAGAGTTTTCTCAATGCCACTCTGGCTAAAATTCTGCAATTCTTTTTTTTTTTTTTTTTAAGTTTTATTGAAATTCACTTGTTTTAAGTGTTCAATTCAATGATGTTTAGTACATTTGCTGTTCTTTTTCAAAGTGATTTTCCCTGGTAAAACCATGCATTGAGTTTTCCTCAATCATATGAATCATTTCCATTTTGGGTGTTTTGGTTGCTCCTGTATCTAGGTTACTCATTTGCACAGAACTCCCACTTCTTGCTAGCTAGAAGACTGAAAGGCCTGGGTTTCCCTGATGACAGCTTTTAACAAATATTTGGTTGCCTCTGCATTGTAATCAAAATACTGATAAATCCACCTGGTTAATCCTATTTAATATCACAAAAGACTCCAAGGGCAGGCCATGATTTACAAAGCTGCCTATAAGTCTGTCTTTTGCAATCATATTTTAAAATGGTTTATTCCACTGTCAAAATACAATGCACTTCATCATTATTAAATAAAATTTTTCTGCTTTTTGGCAGGTGGACAACCTATCAGTCATTGAGAAAGATTGCCACAATGCAGAATTTAAAGGTGCTGTAAATTTTGCACCTTAAGAACACCTGTGCCTTGGTGTGCTTAAACAGCTTTCATATTAAAAGCCAGCTGATCTAATTTAGCACTACAGTGATCCACTTAGAAAATAGGTAGAACTGTTATGCTTTCAATTAACATATATTTAATCAAAAGGTAAAGAAGGAAAGCCTAGGAAAGAAACAATTATTCGGCAGTTTTAATTGAAATCTATATGTATACCAGGTGTAGGACACTCAGCAGTTATACAAGGCATGTTCCTGAAGAAGCAAACTCTGTACTGAGAGATGAGAGCAGCAAACATAGAACAATGAAGGCTATATAAGGGAATACATATTTGGGAATAAATTGTATCGAAAGACCTAAAGAGTCAAAGCAGTTTAGAGAAGAGAGATCAATGTAGACCATAAGTATTAGGGAAATTTTTATGGAGAAAACAGGACATGCTCTGGACCTAAGGGATAGTTAATATTCTCAACAGAAAGTTTCCAAATTTGGGAATACTTCAGTACATACAATAATAATTTTGATGGAGTGGCATAATCTATATTTATATCCACCTAAATTGACTTCGAAATAGCACGTAAGTAAAAGTGTATCCATATCCTTATATGCAGAACAATAGAACTGGAAGATATAAAAAGTAGTTTGCACATCTAGAATTCCTGGGCAAAAGAGAAGATCCAATAATTTAGGGAGACCAGGCTTACCAAATTCCTGACTTGGAGCCCTACAATTGATGATATTAAAGGTCTCAGAAGTTGAGCTGAAGAGAAACTGTTTAACTCTACTTACTGTAGAATTCTCCATGCTTATCTGACCATGGAACACTCTCACAAAATACATGTTACACAGAATACACATGTCAAAGAACTGAATTCCATGGGACACAGATTGGAAATAGAAATCTATAACAATAAAAAACAAGCAACCTAGTTTTAAAAATGGGCCAAAGACTTTAAAGACACCTCACCAAAGAAGATATGCATTAACGTGTACACACTACTATACATAAACTAGATAATCAACAAGAACCTACTGTATAGTACAGGGAACTCTACTCAATATTCTATAGTAACCTATCTGGGAAAAGAATCTGAAAAAGAATGGATATATATATATATATATATATATATATATATATGTATATGTATACATAGCTGAATCACTTTGCTGTACATCTGAAACTAACACAACATTGTAAATCAACTATACTCCAATATAAAATAAAAACTTAAATTAAAAAAAGAAGATATGCAGGTGGCAAATAAGCATATGAAAAGATGTCTGCATGATTTGTCATCCAGGAAATGCAAATTAAAACAACGAGATACCACTACACACCTATTAGAATGGCCAAAATTCAAAACACTGACAACACCAGATGCTGGTGAGGATGTGGGACAGCAGGAACTCTCATTCACTGCTGCTTCAAATGCAAGATGGTACAGCCACTTTGGAAGACAGTTTAGAAGTTTCTTACAAACCTAACCAGGATCCAGCAACCACGTCCTTTAATATTTACCTCCCCAAATTGTAAACTTAGCATCTACACAAGAAACTGCATATGGGTGTTTATAGCAACTTTATTCATAATTGCCAAAACTTGGAAGAAACCAAGATGTCCTCAGTAGGTGATGAATAAATAAACTGTGGCACATGCAAACAATGAACTTATTCAGTGCTAAAAAGAAGTGAGCTATCCGGCCATGACGAGACACGGAGGAAAATTAAAAACATATTCTTAAGTGAAAGAAGCCAATCTGAAAAGGGTACATACTGTATGATTCCACATATGTGACACTCTGGAAAAGACAAAAACTATGAAGACAGTGAAATGATCGGTGGTTGCCAGGGATTAGGGGTGGGGGAGGGAAGGATGAATACTCAAAGCACAAAGGATATTTAGGGCAGTGAAACTAGTCTGTATGACACTATAGTGGTAGATACATGTCATTATCAATTTGTCCAAACCCACAGAATGTACAACACCAAGAGTGAACCCTAATGTAAGCGATGGGCTTTGGGCGATGATGATGTATCAGTACAGGTTCATCAATGTGACAAATGTACCACTCTGGTGCAGGATGTTGATGATGTTGATAATAAGGGAAATTGTACATGTGAGGGGCAGGAACTACATGGGAAATCTCTGTACCTTCTCCTAAACTTTCCCCTCCATTAATCTGCTCTAAAAAATAAAGTCTATTAAAAAAAGTAACCCAGTCAGGCATGCATTACACATCAGTGGAATCTGGTCCACACACATATTTTGTTTGCTACTTTACCTCCTTACATTTCCTGTCTGGTACAAAGCTTCATTTAAAAAAGAGAGAGAGAAATTGCCATTGAGAGCTATTATGTGACTTGCCCAAGGCCCCATGGTGGTGTTCATGGCACAGTGAGTGGCGGAACCCAGGTCTCCTCAACGCCAGTCTTGCGCTTCTTCTGCAAAGTTCTACCTTACAGAAGCTTCCTTGTCTGTATCCTGAAACCCTCAGAAAGACAGGTGAACAGCTTAGAACAATGTCACAACTAATATTGAGAGGAAAAAAATAGGAGCCTAAAAAATGTAACCTACTTAAATGTGGCCAAATATAAATAATCTTTAAGGTGATGAAAGAAAAATGCCTTATGGTTTTAAAAGTGTCAAAATTGTTCAAATGCGTAAAGATGATCACAAGAAGAATTTGCAATCACTAACCAATTCCATAAGGATTTCTGCTCTTTTTTTTTTTTTTTTTTTGCTGCACTGCGTGGCTTGTGGGATCTTAGTTCCCTGACCAGGGACTGAACCCTCGAGCTAGGCAGTGAAAGCGTGGAGTCCTAACCACTGGACGGCCAGGGAATTTCCTGTGGTCTACTTTTTAACCACACAAATCTATTATTTCTCCTTAAGGACTGGTGTACTTCCACCCAATCCTTACCTTGAAAAAGCAGACATTTAAAAAAATCATGGCTGAATGCAGTATTTGGAAAATGATCTGATTTAGTCAAACATGTATAAGACCCTCAGCTCCCACTTCTCATCTTTTCATATGGAAGTTCTTGCATTCCATAGTGCCTGACAGTAACCTAACGACCCTTTTCCATTTGTGTCCTTTTATCATTTTTAAGTTTGATTCCTTCTTCAATGGCTTTAATCATTTTAAACATTCTTATTTTACAACCTCTATCCAATTGTCCCATTAACTAAAATTCTGGGGAGAGAAGTTATTCCCATCATTGATTAAGTCTAGTGATTCCTAATTCTGTTGTACTGGTTCCTTGAAGGTTCTACAGTTTTCACTTATGAGCTCATCTTCAGCGGGGTTTGGGTATCCTTCCTGGGGCGAGATGAGGGCAGGTCTCTCCAGAGGAGTTTACCAGTTCAGGACTACTTTCCTGACGTAGGTGATTCTGGACCAACATAAAGTGTTAATTTTAAACTCAATTCCATGTGAGGAGGAGGCCTGATGTTATAAATTCTCAAACACCTTGTGGCAGATCAGTTTTTGTCATCAACCCATATTAATGGATGGGTTTTTATCCAGTCCACCTCTTACTGAAGGTTCAATCTCTTAGAGAGTGTTTTATCTAAAACTGCCTGAAGTCTCAACTCCTGTCCCACTTGAGTATTAAAAATCCCAACCCCTTATATTCCTGAGGCTGACACCCATCCCCAGTACTGTCAGGATCCACTTGTACCTTTATTTATTCTTTTGGTTGTATCTTTCTTACTTTCTTTCAGGTACAGATGTGCATTTAAATGATGTTATTAGTGTTTCTAATACCTCACAGCTAGAGGGTTTTAGGGTTTCTTGTTCACCATACAGCCAAGTTCAAAATGCCCTTTAGCTTTCACTGCATGGCTTCTGTTAGAGAACAAGGGAACAGCTCAGGTTGGTCAGATTATGTTATACACCTTTCTTGATAACTCTATTACAGTACATAAAACTACTATTAGAAGTTCAAAGTTTTCCAATGAACTGGAAAATGCTGTTGTGTATTCTTTTCTGGGAGCTTTCCTTATATTTCATGATAAACAGAATTTGTAAATAAATTGAGGAAGCAGCAAACAGTGAATGGGATAGACTTTTGGTCAAATTTGAGATTCTTAAAAAAATACTTCTCTGTGTAGCAGCCATTGATGTCAGCAAGTAACACATGTTCATAACCTCATACCATCCTTTGAAGCAGCACTGATGAATTTCAAAGCTTCTTGTTGCTTTAAGGAACTTTTCTAAGAGAGAAAGGGGAATCAGCTCAAACCTTCTTGGACAGATATTGGAAATTTGGCCCATGCCAATTATCCCCCAATGTCCTTCCAAACTCTAAGAAGATAAGCACAATTATTGTTGATGAACTGTTTAATTAACGCATATATTATTCAGCATACTACTTTAACTAGAATTTATGACACCATAAAGTTGCATTTTATGTGATATACATATGTATACGCACATATATCTATAATAGTGGAGTGCTGTGGTGATGCCTACAGTGCATTTATGCCCATTTTATTAGGCTTGGAGCATAATTTTACTCTTTTGAATTTTTATGGAGTTATTGTTGCTGAGCCTTGGTTTTTATCACATATTTTTGTTTACTGCCATAGTTTTTCCTTAGTCAGTAGTACAACCTTCAATTATTGCATTCTTTCCATGGAAAAGCACTATATGTTTACACCATAGGCTTCATGATGCTCTAGTTTCCTGGAATGCATTTTGGTTAAAAGCGAAAATTGTTTGTATATCAGAACATGATTGTAGCTAATTAATTACACCAAAAGGCAATTAATCCAGGAAAAAATTTCACTGTGTGCCATCATGTGCCTAGTACCATGCTTTTTTAGTACTAGCTTTTTGAGATATTCTAAAAGATATAAAACATGGACCTCTAACACTCAAGGGGCCTACAAGTATTTTAAAAGCTTATATAAATCAAATATCTAATCAAATATTTGGAAAATATTTGATTTTGCAAATCAAATGGGCAAAACCCATTTTTAGAAAGATGTATTTAAGTCATTTAAGACAGACTTAAGTCAATGAAAATGTAATATTTTTTTTGGTCACGCTCTGCGGCATGCAGGATCTTAGTTCCCCAACCAGGGATTGAACCCATGTCCCCTGCGGTGGAAGTGCCGAGTCCTAACAAATGGACTGCCACGGAATTCCCCCAAAATGTAAATTTTTCTTTAATATATGAAAGAATCTAGTTAATATTTGAAAAATTAATCATCTTTGCAAAAAGTTAGGATAGGATGGGTGGGGTGGGAATCTATGTTTTTTAAACATGAAGATAGTGAGGTAGACTGGAGAGATGGGAGCCGCATGGAGGTCTGCAGAAGAGGTGGGAAATGCATTTTCAACTATTGTGTCTTTTTTATTGCATAACCTTGATTAGGAACTACTCTCATTGATTGTGGCTGGAGAGCTCCACTGGGGGGATTTCTTCTAGGAAACTTAAGCAGGAAATTTCAGAAAAACCAAGTAGATCCTTTCTTTAAGAGGATTCTACAAAAATATAAAACATGGCTACTGGGCTTCCCTGGTGGCGCAGTGGTTGAGAGTCCGCCTGCCGATGCAGGGGATACGGGTTCGTGCCCCGGTCCAGGAATATCCCACATGCCGTGGAGCGGCTAGGCCCGTGAGCCACGGCCGCTGAGCCTGCGTGTCCGGAGCCTGTGCTCTGCAACGGGAGAGGCCACAACGGTGAGAGGCCCGCGTACCGCAAAAAAAAAAAAAACAAAACAAAACGTGGCTACTTCTTAGTCATTATTCCTTGGGTTTGTCTTATTCACCATTATCCTTACCATTCAATAAATAATTAAATCAATGAGTGAACATTAAATTACCAGAAGTAATTCTGAATTCCTAGGAGGTTATAAACCCAGTGTAGTGTTCTTAAGTGGTATTTCCTCAGAAATTTTCATCATCCGACATTTCTTAAAATTAAGAGGAAATGGCAGAAATACCTAAACAACAAATTAAATTAAGCCCATTCTTTTTTTTTTTTTTTTTTTTTTTTTTGCAATATGCGGGGCTCTCACTGCTGTGGCCTCTCCCGTTGTGGAGCACAGGCTCCGGACGCGCAGGCTCAGCAGCCATGGCTCATGGGCCCAGCTGCTCTGCGGCATGTGGGATTTTCCTGGACCGGGGCACGAACCCACGTCCCCTGCATCGGCAGGCAGACTCTTAACCACTGTGCCACCAGGGAAGCCCAAGCCCATTATTCTTATACAGTTTTTAGAAAAGAATATATTTGGACCTATTAAGTCTAAACAAAAAACATCGATATTCTATAGGTGTGTAAATTTATGAGAATACAGCACTGAAAGGGTCAAAGATTATTGCTTTATTTGCACATCTTCAGACTGACAAAACCCTCTGGAAAAATTTATGATGTTTGTCTTTTTTAAAAAGCAATGTTTCTATAAACCCTATCAAACTGCTATGAATAAGGCTGTAAATCACTTCACTGGCTTGAGTAATGGGACTTTTATTTCATGAAACCATGCCAAGAAACCTGGAGGCTTTCATTGATATTGAATCTCCTGTAATATTTAATATCTCTGAGTCCCCAAAAAAGACAAATTTTGATACTGACCGAAAATACTTTTACCATAATTTTTTTCTGAGAGGAAAATAAATAGAAATCAATGATATTATCTGATGGTTTTAAAGAGGTTCATTAGTTACCAACAGAGAAAAAAAAGTTAGAAGCAGTAGAAAATAAATAGAACTACCTTCACTAAATCAATGTGGCTGTAGGTTTAGATTTTATCTGTAATTATGATTTGTACATCCAGTTCTAATGGATGAATAGTGTTGACCTCTTCCTTCTGGGTGACTTTTCTTTCAGTCTTGCTTTAAGTTTGTTTGACAAAACAGAAACTCTGTTGAATGTTCCACTCTTCCCCTTCCCCATTATATCCAAATGGATATAATCCCAATTATATCCATTTTATGCAAATGGGGAAATGTAGAACCTGGTAGCTAACTGCACTAAAAATCCAATAGCAGGAACTCTGTGGAGAGAGAAGCATACGTGTTATATGAATGCTACATTTGCATTTAATAGTAAAATAAGTGACATGTACAGTGCTTAAAGACAGCTCTGTGTACATCTAGTTAGGAACCTGGCTGACATTCTGGGCCATGAGTTTTATGAGTGCTATTCAATGTTACCAATCTTTTGCTTCAGGTAGTGTCTGAACCTAAAAGAAATTGGGCCAGGAATAAAAGAAATCAGGCTAAGGACCAAAGCAAACCTGTATCCCCAGATGTTTATAATCTCCTGTGGCCTTTCAGACCCTGGTCAGTGATTTGTATGTGTTTATTTACATCCCTCTTGGTTTTTTTTTACAAAGGATTTAATGAGGGTTAGTGATGCATTCAATACCACAGGATACAATAAATAAAAATTGGAAAGAAACTGAGTCGGAGGGAACGTAGGTATAGACAAGTAGGCAAAATCCATGCCATGGGGTCTTAAACTCCGGGTCCCATACTCCAGTGCAGAGAGCCAGGCAGGTAATGTCAAGCCCTAACCTTTAAACCCATGCGCTACAAAAAGGCTGTGAGTCTGGTACAATGGTGGGAGAAGGGGTCGGAGAGGTGCTTCAAACATCTCACAGCTCAGAAGGAGTTGTGTAATGTGCATTTGATATTTTGTTTGTGAATATTCAATTCTGTTACAGAAAACAAGAAAATAAATGGGATGGATGAAACTCGTGAGATTTGTTAAGCACAGATAAGGAAGTTAGTAACCTATTAGACCAAGAAGACAGCAAATATTTATGATGCACTATACATACAGGAGACATATAAGGCACTCAATATTCATGAGGTCATAATTCACCACTCGTTGGTGGTACCCATTCTGACTCCAAGAAACACAAGTAAAACCCATAGCTGCTCAGCAGACTAATTGGCAATCTATAGCTATTGGCGAGGCATACTTGCCCCTCTGTATTTGCTTGAGTTAATATGCTTCTGTTCTCAAGAGTTTTGCCCCTAGCACTCTCCTTTTCAGTCCTGCATCCTGTTCCTAAATGGCCTCATCTACTCTTATGCTTGAAGCTCCTCTGGTGTACACAAAAATTACCCTCGGCTATCCCATAGGTACCTAACTCCACCTGGACATTATCTAGATGCCCCATGGGCACCTCAGACTTCATATCTCCCAGATTGACCTCATCTTCTCTTTCCCCAAACAGCTTGTCCGTCTGTATTTCAGCCCACACAGCAGCAATATCTACCTAATCACTCAACCAAAAATTTGGATATTGCCCTGACTCTGTCATTTTCCTCTAGTAACAAGTCCTGTGATTTCTACCTCATGAAAGTTTCTCATTGTTTTTCTCTACCCACCATCTCCAAGAATGTGCCAAATTAGCACTAATCACCCTGGGTATCAAAGAGTCTTCAGAGTGAAGACCTAAGTGCCGAGCACAATGGACAAGACTGCAAAGATCTCCCTTGGTTTACCTCTCCGCTCTCATCCAAGTCCTGGACACAGTGCAAAAGACCCTTCCCCTCTCTACTCTTACCTCTTGACATTTCACTGACTGAACTCTGATTACTTACAGATTCCTGAACGAGCCATTATCTTTCTCACATCCATGATTTCATCCTCACTGTTTTCCTCTCTCTAGATGTCCTTCTCTCCCACCTCTACAACCCCACACTCCACCACCCCATCACCCACCATTTTATGCTGCTAACTCTTAATCTTCTTATGCATGTTCTAGTGGGACTGTCAACTCCTCCAGAAAACTTCCCTGAAACCCCAGGCTCACCCCTATCATCATCCTCCATCCCTGGCCTTTATCTGAATTAAGTGCCCTCCCTTCGTGTTTCCACAGCAGTCTGTCAGGGCTGCAGAGGAAGGAGATGGCACACTCAAATTAGGATGATTCAAGGAGGTGTGGGAGAGGTGCAGGGGAGCCATAGGGGATGGGGCAGGAACCCCAGGTTAGTAACGTGGAGCTGCCACCAACTCTAGGTCTGAAGAGACTAGGGGAGAGAGTGGTTACCAACACATGGACAAAGAAAGTCACGTAGAAGAGTTTATCTGGTGAGGAGCAGTGACCTTTGTTTGATAGTGACCAAGGCAAACTGGCAGTGAGAAAAGCAGGACAATAACTACCTTGGTCTCATTCTTCTCCCTTCTCCTTGACCCCATACCAGGTTCCCCACTGGCCAAACCAACCTGCAGCCAGAACACAAGGAAATGAGTTAAAATAATCTTACAGCTCAGCCTGCAGACCTGTAAGGGTGGAGAAGGATAGAAAATACATCTAGAGAAATAAATGGATTATATCTAGCACAACGACACTTTAATAGAATTGTCTCTTTGTTCTTTAGTCTCCATCACCAGACTGAGTTACTCGAGGACAGAGAATGTTTTATTTATCTTTGCATTCTTAGTATCTAATATGTGTTAGACAATAAAAGCTTATTCAGAGAATATGGCAAATTGGCCATAACTTGGAGGATTACATTTTCTGATCTTGCCACTTGCTTTCTCACTCTGGAAAATAGAGAACAGAGTGAGCTCTACAATTTTCATTGTCTGACAAAAAAGAAACATCATTTGGTCAGGAGTAATGAGTTCTCTTAGCGCTCAGTGCTGAGAGGAATTAGAGTCAATCATGTGACTGTCTACATAAGAGGCACTCAACTGCATAATGGGCAATATCTTCAACATGGAAACCACAGGTGCAGAAACATTCTTCATGGGGTCATTTAAAAATATTAGCCCTTGATAAAAGCCAAAGGCATGTTATTAAAAAGTAATCCAAAGGTGAACTGAGCTAGTGTGTTCCACTTTGATTAATCTTAGAACATCTTGCCCAAGAAATGGTTAAGCCTTAGACTTCAAACCTGACCCACTAAAAAAACTCCAGTCCTCTCTGGATTCTCTCATCTCTCATCAGCCTATAGATGAAAAGGATCAACTGAGAAACTCAATGCACTGAGGAGCCATGGATCCATTAGAGGGCAGAAGCCTGGGTCCCTGAATGACTAGGTGGAGTGGAGCCCTTTCTCTAATCTCTGCAAACCTCTGTGCTGACAGCAAGAAATAAGCCTTAAATGTGTCAAACCTCTGAGATCTGTGGAGTTTTATAGCAGCAGTTATTTTACCCTGGCTAATGCAGTTATAAAATAATGTCCTAAATTCTATACTGGAGTCTGTTTTAAATGTTATCACTATTATTATCATAAGCCATAGTCCATATCATATTCAAGTTCTTTTCATGGAAGTCCTTTCCAGCTTGAATCTCATAATATCAGGATTATAGTATTGTCTTCCATAGCAGAAATGTCTCTCAGAGCTCTTCTTGCTTGGACTATGATAGAAAATATAACACCAACATTCTGATGTATTTTATAATGTAAAAAACCCTGTTTCATGCATTATTGTTTTAGAATCTC
This sequence comes from Hyperoodon ampullatus, assembly GCF_949752795.1. NCBI lineage: Eukaryota > Metazoa > Chordata > Mammalia > Artiodactyla > Ziphiidae > Hyperoodon > Hyperoodon ampullatus. The sequence continues at coordinate 41,281,602 of NC_136919.1, read as the reverse complement.
CCAGCAACTCTGAGGAATACACAAGGGTCTATTATTATCCTCATTTTGCAGGTGGTGAAACTGAGACTAAAGGATAAAGTGGAGAAAAACAATTTACAGAGTTGTTTGAAGATAAAGCAAGAGAATAATTTAGTCTGCCTGGCATTTGGTACATGTTAAGAATTAAGTTTTCTTACATGTTATGTATTGCCTTGTAATAAACCACCCCAAAATAATGACTTAGAACAGCAGCAATCATTTATTCTGCCAGCAGAATTTGGGCTGTGAAGACACAAATAGCTGCGGGTGGGGGTAGGGTGGAACAGCTGGCTTCCTTGGGCTTCTCTCTTTCTGTGGTCTCTCCACATGGTCTCTCCACATGGCAGCCCCAGGGTAACCATGGCAGCTGAAGGCTTCCCGAGTGAGTGGAGAGAGCAAGAGCAAGAGAGCAAGCAAGAGAAAAAAGAGAGAGAGAAAGAGAACGTTAGGCAGAAGCTCTAACACGTTATGACCCAGCCTTAGAAGGATATCACACTGTGTCACTTCTACTACATTTTCTTAGAATCAAGCCACTACAGACAACTCATATTCATAGGAAGGAGAATTAGACTCTGCTTCTTCATTGAATTTTGGGGCACATTTCCCCCTCTACAATGCTTTCCTGAATTAGTACAGACATGAAAATAACAGGTAAGGGACACAGCCAGGGTCTTTCACAGCTAGAGTTAAATGGTTCCACCACTATTAGATCCAAATGTGTGACTCCCAAGCCCCTGCTCTTTTTCACTACTCCAGAAAACCTCCTGTGATCAGCATGTCGAATAGGGAAGACATGCTAGTCCTCAAACAGAGGCAGTTCTTCTCATTGCCTTGGAAAGCACACTTAAACATGTATTTTGCAGGAAAATATTACCCTTAAAGCAGTCATCCATAAGCACTTTCCAAGTTTCCAAGTATCTGTGTTTTTAATCCCCCGCCAACAGATGTATTCATTTGCATTTCCCCTAGATGAACCACGTTTTTTTGTTATTTTTGACTGTATATCTCACCTCTCAAGATCCTTTTGTATTAATTTCCAAACCCATCACTAAGGTTGATGCCGCCACCCAATTTGTAATCTTCCCTTGATTCCATCATCATGAATGTGTGCCCTTCCTGTGGGCCATTGAATGAAATGTTCTTTAAGAGGAGGGTCTGACATAAGATCTAAGGGGCATTCTTTTTTTTTTTTTTCTCCCAAGAATTTCTATTGAACTAAAGAGAGTTTAAACCATCTCATTTTAGAAAATCTGGAAATTTGAACGATGACATGGATCTGAAAACTCAGAGCGTTCACATACCGGTTTTTGTAACTCTCAGCAGTAAGGCAAATTTCCCTATAGGAGCTTTTCTCTGTTTAGGGATCCCCAGCAGTCCCTATGGGGAAACATCCTTTTTGTTCCCCCTGAACCCTAGGGCTTGGTGGGGGCCTGGGGTAAGAAGTAGAGAGAATGGATAAGGGTCTCCAGTGTAGACCAGCACAGTCCACAGGAATATAACTGTAAGCCACATAGGTACCATATTTTCTAGTATCTGTATTTTAAAAAGTAAAAGGTGAAATTAATTTTAATAGTATATTTCATTTAACCCAATATGTACAAAATACATTTGAACATGCATTTCATATTAATATAAAAATATTCAAGAGATTTTTTCATCCTTATGTCCATACCAAGTCTTGGAATCCCATGTGTATTTGACACTTCTTGCACACCTCATTCCGGACTAACCACATTTCAACTCATCAATGGACAATACTGTACTGGACTGCATACATAAACCCTTCGTTTCTGTTGCTGCATTGGGCCTCTGAGACCTCAAACCTTTCTTCTCTGGTTTCATACCTTCTTACAGTTCAGATCTCAGCTCAAAACATCTATCCTGAACAGAATAGGTGTTTCCGTTACCCTGCAGTATTGTCTCCATGGAACCAATCCCTTCTAAAATGATCTCATTTATTCGTTTACATACTGATTGTCTAGCTTCTCCACCAGAATGTAAGTTTCAAGAGGGCAGGGATTTTTTTAAGCCTATTATGGTCTCTGTGATTTTCCGGTGCCGAGCACCGTGCCTGGACCACGCGGGGCGCTCAGGACACCTCTGCAGGATGAAGGAATCTCATTTCTCTGGAGCCTCGCCGAAGGGGGCAGCGTAGCAGCGTGTCACAGGTGGGGCGCCCATGTTGCGCGCGGCCGTGCTGGCTGAGCTCCTGGCGCGGGTGTGGGGCGAGTGGGTGTGTGCGGGGGTGTGCGCGGTAGAGCGCGCCAGCGAGCCCAGAGCGCCGAGCGGGGAGGAGCAGCCAGCGCCGCGCAGCACCCGCAGCGCCGGCCCGGCCGGGCAGCTCGGAGGTGGGTGGGCCGTGTCGGCAGCCCGCCCGCGGGGTCCCCATTGGCCGCCTGCCGGCCGCCCTCCGCCCGGAAGGCGGCGAGGAACCGAGGGGCTGCTCCGGAGCAGGAGTGGGAGAGCCCGGCCGAGCCGACGCCGGACGGACGCGCGGGATCCGCGCCCCCACTCGCTGCCTCCCTTCTCTCCCGCGGCCGCCCCGCTTGTCCCCGGCGCTGGCGCCTACCGTCGACCTCCGACAGCGCCCCGGAGAGACCCGGGCAGCTCCCGGGCGCCCGGGTGAGTGGCCGCTCGCGGCTCCCCGTCTCCTCCCGGGCCCCGCCGCCTGCTTTTGCTTTCGCGGCCGCGGCGCGGCGGGGTTGGCCCGGGCAGCGCCCAGGGCAACCGGGAAGGCCGAGGCGGGGTACACTTGACTGAGGGGAGAAGGGGAATCGCAGCCAGGAGATGCCCCCAGCCCCGCGGGCCGGGTGGGAACAGGTGGCGCGGGCCGGGCGCTTTGTGTCGGGACGCGGAGACCGGGAGCGGGCGGCCGCGCCTCCCTCGGCCGCTCCCTTCCCTCCCTTGCTCCCCCGGGCGGCCGCACGCCGGGTCGGCTGGGTAACGGAGCTGGAGTCGCCAGGAATGTGCCTCTGGGGACTGCTTGGCTCGAGGGAGGAGAGAAGGTGGCTGAGGCGGCCGGGGAGGTGCGGGAGCCGCGAGGTGGCGCGGGGGTTGCACCGCCGCTCCAGGCAGGAGACGGATGCTTCCAGCTAGGCGCGTTCGGCCCCGGCGAGGGCTTCATTCTTCCGCTGCGCCCCTGGAGGTGGGGAGCTGGGTGGGCGTGTGTGCAGAGAAAGGAGAGGCGGGGAGGCCAGCCACTTCCGGAGCGGGTTCTGATCCGTGCCGAGCGCCCTGCTTTCGGGGACGCGGACCTTGGGGTGCGGTTGTGCCCGGCCCCACGCGTGCGCCGGAGATGCGGGGCTGGGGGCGTCCCTGGCCCGGGTTTAACAAAGAGTGCTCCTCTCCACACGGCGGGGTGCGGCAACTCCGGAGAGGTAGTCTTCAGCGAGCGAGTCTTAGCCCTGGGGAGGGGTACTTCGTTTTGGGGTTGTCATTTTATTGTTGTTATTGCCTTTTTTTTTTTTTTAAGGACTGTTGACTGATGCATGAGGGGCCCACGGAGGCGCAGGAGCGGTGGTGATGGTTTGGGAAGCGGAGCTGAAGTGCGCTGGGCTTCCGTGAGGCGTGACAGTTTATCATGACCGTGTTCAGGCAGGAAAACGTGGATGATTACTACGACACCGGCGAGGAACTTGGCAGGTACTGGGGGTGCCGGAAGCGCACGTTTCTGGGTTGTGGGAATGCACAGTACTGCGGGCAGTGGGTGGTAAACAAATGCAGTTTGAATTCAGGCGTCTCCCTCGTCCTTCCAGGAGATGTGCAAATTATAGAGAAAAGAGTTAACTAACCTAGCAAGGACTAGGGACCAGAAATATACTACCTAAAACAAGGCGCTGGCGGCGGAGAAGCTATTTCAGTGTTAGATTGTGAGGCAGAGTGTATTGATCAAGACCCCTGGACAAGAATAGATTTAGTTGTCTGCAGTAACGCTTGTCAGCTTTTACCCTTCTGAGACAATGAGGCAAAAGCTGAGATATAGTTAAAACTGGAGTTAGCTCCAGTTAACTGTGAGTTAGCCCTTATGTGTACAGAGAGTACAAACTAATTCATAGGCTTTTAAAGGCTTAATACTTTCCCTCTTTCTGAATTTTCAAAATAACATGCACAAGTATTGGTAGGTCACACATGGAGACTTGCCAGATGTTGATGTTGGGTTTGGATTTTGAAACTTCCTTGAACCAGGAATTTAATTACCCAGTTGGTGTCAGTGGTTGCTTTGGTTTCATTCACAATGTTAAATTTTTAACACATCCCTAGTTGAGAGTCTAGTATGTCTATCTGGATTCAGAGCATACTTCCATTGCTGCAGGAGCTGTGATTCTGAATGTGAAGCCTTTCAGTTCCAGGTGAACAAAGAACGATTTCTTTGGGGGCCTCTAAGGGCTGGATGGGTTTCCCCTTGACTGGGGATTTGACAGGGTGTGTTATGCTCTGGTCTGACTTGAGCTGAAAACCCAGTTTTCACACCTAAATTTAAACTCAACATAAGAAATTTGACTGCAGTGTATTTGTATTGTGAGTCAAGTAGGCAAAAGGATCTTTAAACTAACAAAAAAGTATGTATTTATTTACATGTGTATCAAAATATGTATTTTTCCGTATACACCTGATGTCCTGATTCAGTGCTTCCTGTTTCCCCATGAAAAGGAAATTAAAAAATACCCACACCCTAGATGACCTTGTGAGAATTGTGAAAGTTGAGTTTAACTAAAATTTTTTCAAGTTCAAGTAATAGTTCAGAACAAAAGCAATTTTTAAAAAGATATAGTATCAAAATATTTCTGTATACATTTAGTATGGACTCAGAACATCACTGGGAACTTGTGCTTAGGGGGAGCTTACTATATATTGGGGATTTACTGAGTGAATAAGTAAAAAGAAAAGCTCTCAAAAATATTTCATGGATATGTTTAATGTTAAGGTTTAAGAGTATGTGGTTGAAATACTTGGTTTAACTATAATTAAGTCACTTTATTCCTGTGGTTTTTAGCAAGATGAGTGGTACATGGAGTTTTCCTTTGGGAGCAGGGGAAAAAGGCAAAAAAGTATGTTTAAATTCTGTTTGTGTAGTGTGGCCTGATTATATGAATTCTCTTATAAAGAAAGATGATTAAAAGTAGGTGAGATGATTGCTTTATAGATTAAGTATGTTGACCTATTTTCATTAAGATCTTTTGGTAGAATTCTGTGTTATGAGAAGGAAAAATAATGAGGCCTCCCTGTGGCTGGCGGGGGAGTTTGTGATCTTTATTTCGTGGGTGGGATGACAGGCCCTCTGCCTCTGCAATGGAGAGCAGTTTGCTCATTTGTCACTAGATTTTGCTTTGATTTTGGCTCATTCTACGTTTCTGTGTATAATTTTCTCCCCACTGTGCAAGACTAATTGACAAATTGTTTATTGAATAATTTAATTTGTGTGACCTATGAATTTGAAAGAAGTGCTTTGACAAACTGGGAGTTGGGGATTTTTTAAAATAAAGTATACATGCTGATCTGTCTGATAGGTCTTTTGCTTTTGTTTAAAAATGCAGTAAATGGTTGATTTTTTTATTTCAAAGTTTTTTTCAAGTCCTGTGAATTTTATGTCTGCCAGGAAACAGCCACTTCCTGAAAACAAATCCTGGCATAAGATGGACATATAGGAAAGATGCTGCTTCGTGTGTCACTAAGAGAAGATTGGGAGAAGAGGCAGGAGCTTAGTAGTGGAAAATGAAAGTGGGCAGATGTTTAACACAAAAGCAGGCTTGTTCTAAGCAGTGAGTTATAAACAAACCAACATCTATGATTTAAAACTTCATCCACATATATTTAGCAGTAATCTACATAATAGCTACTCACTTACTTTATAAATGGTCTAAGACAAAGTCCATAGCTAGAGGAGGGAGGATGGGTTTTTAAACAAGTAGGATATAGTATTTTGATTATTACTATTGTTACTTTACTTTTAGGAAAACAGAGAGTATGTGTGTACAAGGGTGAGAGTGTGTGTGTGTGTGTCTATGTATATTAGTGTGTGTACTGCCCAGGTGTACTGTAAAAGCTCTCTGTCAACTCTAAAGAACTTTATAAAGTATTATGATTATTTGTAGTAGTGATAGAGCAGACAGACCACTGGACAGATATTCTGGTCCAAAATTGGCTCTAGAACTTGCTAGCTGTATAACCTTGAATAGGTCACTTACCATCTCTGACCCTCAGGATCTTCATCTATAAAATGAGAGGCCTAGTGCTTATTTCATGGCTGTTGTGAATACCAAGTAAAAGAATTTTATCAGCAGTCAAGAGTTAAACAAATATAGATATCATCAGCAGGACTGGTTGAGACATGTGAGTATTCCAGGCATGCTAATAACTTGGTTTGCAACTTGATATTCTTTTTTTCTGTTTACCAATTTGGGGAAGGGAGGTCCTGTGGGAAAAGGGTCATGGGGGATGCCCATTGCTGACAGCCCTTGGCCTCTCCACTCTGATTCTGAATAATGCAGCTCTGGCCTTGAACTTGCACACCCTTCAAGTAGAAACAAGTCCCTGCAGTGAAAAGGACTGTCATGGTTAGAATGTTGTTTGGTGACCTGTGTTGACTCCAGGAGGCCCTTTGGGTCTCACCCTCTATCCCAGGAGGTGGAACGAAGAACTGCTTCTGTCACATGTAGTGGTTTCTGGGAGGGGTTCTTATAAATGCGGATTTCTCCATGTGCGGTTACACTAGGTCATTTTAATGCCCCAGGTGCCTTAGCATCTCTTATCAGTTGGCGCTCGGGGCAGCTGAAGGCCAGCTTGTCCCACCATCGTGCTCCAGTTACATCCCTGGCTGTGGTTCAGCCTAACCTGCGAGCCTTCTTGGCACCTCTGTGAACACCGCCTTCCTGAGAACTGGCCTTCTTTCTCTTACACCGTCTGACCTTATGTGATCTGAAGACCTGGGTCCCACCTCCTGAATAAATCTCTCCACAATGATCTCTCCCATTCAGAAGCCAAATGACTTGCTCTCTGAAGCTCTCCACTGGTCATGACCACAGACTGCCCCGTCCATGCTCCACCCTTGCTTTGTGTTGTTAATATTCTTGTATAACTCCATGTAGCCGGCTTAGAAGTTCCTTCAGGGTGCGCTGTGGGCTCTTTTCTCCCCTGTGGGTGTGCAATGTGCTGTATAATTCTGGGCAAAAGTTTAATCGATGCCTGAATAGGCTAATGCAGGGCGGCAGGTACAATACTGAGACCAGAATGGGGATTTGAGATGCAAATGCTGATGCGGGTGCTGAGGCCGATGGAGAGGTGGTGTGTAGTGTGGGACAGCCCGGCACCCTCCTTTGGGAAGTGGGGAGACACCTACCTTTGCAGGATGCTATACGAATTAGAGGCAGTGGCTGTAAACATCTCACACATAGTCGCTGCCTCAGATATTATTTTTAATAACCTCTTTTCCCCGTTACAGCATTTACCACAACGCATACTCATTACTTGTTTGATTATCTGCTTCCGCCACAGCTTGTCACAGGGTTGTGACCTTGGCCTTGCTCATCATTTTCTATCTCTTATGCCTAATTAGGTGCATGACGTGGGTGCTCAATAAGTGCTGACGGATTGAATAAATGGATTAATATTTGTAAAGCACCATGAGTACACACACACATGCACGTATATATGGTTACATGTATATGGCCCTCAATGAGTGATGACTCTGGTGGGGATGAACTTAGGATATTAAAGGCTGCAGCTCATCAAAATAAAAGCTGTTTTTCCTTTTGCGTTCTGTGGCTAAGGTGCACAGCAGCCAGCATATCCAAGCACAAGATCAGTTTTAAACAAAACAAAGTGGAGCATTAAGTATTCTACATTTGTTTGTATGGTTGCTGGAAGCTAATAATTTAAAGTTAAAACACTCTCATTTTGGCATAAAATCCAGAGGCATTTTAACTGACGTGAGGAATTGTAATAAACCCTGACAGTCTGAGTACATCTTCCTGTTGGTTTACTGTGAACTGCAGGAATCAGTCCTAAGACTGGCAATCCCGTGGGGATGGGAGAGGGAGAGACTTCCCAGTGTGTTTTCTCCTTGGAAGTGGGACTCGCAGGCTCACTAGGTTGACTAGTGAGATCATCCTGTAGGACCTCCCTGAATGTGAGTTTTCTCTTCTCATTTCTGCTTCTGTGTGCCCTCAGCTGTTTCCTCTGATGGGAAAGGCTGCAAAGGTTTAAGAGAGATAAAGTTCAAGTATATGTATTAGAGTTAACAATCAGGGATTTTAAAATTTTGCGCATTATAGGGAGGTCTAATAACAATTTTCTAGCATGTGAAGGGAGGGCACGGTGACAGTAGTGAGTGGCAGTTGGGTTGAATGCTTGCTTGCCAGCACTGGGAATGCGCCTCTGGACCACCTGGGGATGTAGAAATTAGGTTCACTGGGACCTGGCGGGACATACCATCAGGAACATAGGGTATGGAGGCGCTAATTGATGGGGAAGCCAGGGAACGTTGAAGCGGCCTTTTTGGTCCTCTTATGCCCTTTTACCCTAGGCTTGTGTCTCACCCAGCCGCTTAGGAACCTAAAGGCCCCATAGCGTTGGCACGCCCCCGCAAAGCTGTGAAAAACACAATAAGCTTACAGAGATGGATGCTCAGATGAATTTCAGTAATTGCAATACAGGGTTTTATCAGAAGAGGTGACATTATCAGATGTATCCTGTGGTCTCCCAGCAAAGTTGTAACCCCAGAAAGGCAGAGACCATTTCCTTCAGGCATTGGGGTGGGGGTGTGTGGATACCTTCAGAGATGGTGTGGTGGGGGGATGACGGGGGGAGCGGCAAGGTCAAGATTAGGTGGTCTGACCTCTGGGACACCCTGTTGGGGAATGAGTTATGAACTTTCACCCCTAATTCTACCCAGTTGCAATGTGTACCTAACCTAACCTAATCAGACATTTTATATGCATGAAATAAAGCATGATTTTAATGGAAACATATTTCTGATCAGGAGACAAAGAATGCCACCTGCTGGTAGAGGGGAGGGGCTTTTGTTGGTGAAGGGTAGCCCAGGACCCTTGGGCACTTAGACCTAGAAGAAGCTGAGCAGTCAGTGAGTCCTTCCTTGTTTCATCCCATCCGTCCTTAGGTCAGGTGGCTTTCTCAAGGTAGCTGGCTATCAGGTAGCAAGAGATGGACCTAGACTCCCGAGCACGACTGTTTTCATTATATTCTTCACACTACTTAGGATTTGGCAATTCTCACTTTTTTGGAAGCCAGATAATGTTGATATTGAACAGAAGTGATTTGGGCAGCCATCTAATGCCTCTCCATCTTAATACGTGCTTGGAGAGGATGGTCAGGAGTAACTAGTAACTGCTTCATGGTGGGTTTTCATTTTCACCCCATGGAGAGGCTGACGCTTTGAGTGCAGAACTCTCATTGGCACTTGACAACACATGTGACCTTCTTGCCTCTTCCAAATGGCTTGTGCCCCATAGTTATGAATGGTGCTCGTACGTGCCGTAGTTTTACCCAAGTGCCAAAGTCCATAATTTAGCCTTTTAGAAAGTTCACAGAACACTTTCATTATTATTTGACCTTTGAGTCATGGAATGTATAAGAGTCGTCGCTCTGCCCATTAGGCCACCCCCCTAAAAGACAGTTTCTCATTTCATTAAGTCGCCCTAGTCTGTCTGGTTTAAGGCTGGGGTGTGATTGTTTGAGGCTTTATGTGGAAGGTGATACTTAATTGTTTTGCTTTGGTTTGCTGTGGTGAGTTATCACAACAGAATGCATCAACCCTCGGCCTTGAGAGAGATTATATTATAGTATAATTATTTATTGTATATCCAGTCTATCACTTTGTTTACATTCTAAATTAATTCCTGTAAATGTACAGTTAGGAGAGAGTAGAGGAAAAAATGACTGACCTTTGGTTTTTCTACATCATCTAACAAAAATGGGTTTAAAAATAAATTTGTCTAACTAGTATATCTTTTGTAGGTAAAACAGAAAGTGTCATATGCCTATTCTAGGTTTAATGTACTAAAAGGATTTTTACAGGGAAAAAGTCTGAAACCTGAAATAGTTGGTCTTATTTTCAATCCCAGTCCAGAACAAAACAAAACCAGTCATGTGCTGGTAACTAATCTCTGGCGATAACTGACAGGTGTGATCCTTAGTGACTCTTGTTTATCACTTCTGTCTTTTGGAGGTGACGTTGAGAGCTCGTGTAGCTTACAGACCACACTGCAGTCATTTAAGTATAATGTTGCTAACCTCTGAGAAATGACCACGGGGCTTTCCCCTATGCCCTACCTGTCGACATTCCAATTGTCAACTTGAGAAATTTTATTCAGTAATATAATGTATTGATACATTCAGAGATGTCAGGAGGGGAAGGAGGCGGGGAGAAAGTTGTTGATTTTTCCCTTTATCAAACATTCAACTTTGGATGAGGAATGCAATGTTTGAACAAATGAATGCTGTGAACTGCCGATCTCTGGTGTTTGAAAGATTTATATTGATGGTGCTTATATTCATAAGCCTGATGGTTTTCAGCTGGGAAATTTAGCTCTGTGTGTGGACTGTTGTGGGACACATTTTATTTTCGGTCAAAACTGTCTGATTATTCTTTCTTAGATATAATGTGATGAATGAGGCTGGTTTTCAGGTATCTCCAGTACAGTTGATAGAGTAAGTTTTCACGTATAAGGAATGAGTGAATTTCCATTTTTTTCCATTTTTAAATAATTTTTTCTATAGTTCATTGTTTTCTGCTTTTGAAACCATGCAACCCTTCCCTTTTTAACTTGTAAGGATTGTCAGGATTTTCGAGACCTTACTTTGGTCCTCCATGCTCTTGTCCCTGGCCCCCCAGTGTGGAATTTTCCAGTTGCAAAAGAAATGTAGGAGAGGTAATCAGTACCTTTTTTTTGGTCCCATCATGAAGAGGGTCAGATTTCCCTCTGAACTGCCTGTCTCTATGTCCGCCTAGCAACTCATACCACCGTCTACGACCAGGCTGTATATGCAGGAGGGTAGGTGCGACTCAGGTGATGGGACAAAATAGTGACAGAGGGATATATTGGCAATAGATGGAGCGGCTTGCGGGAGAAGAGGTCAGTAGTTAGTGCTGATTCTGTTCTAATGTTTCTGCCCTCCTTTGAGAAGTTCTTCTAAATCGTTTTGCCTCCTCTGGGTAGAGCTCAATTTTTTTTTTTTTTTCCGTCTGTGGTTTATGGGTAAGCGGCAGAAATATGTGTCTCTGGGAGAGTGATGAAAGACTGCAACCTTTTGAGTGTAATATTTAATAGACTGAGAATTGCAAGCTGCTTCCCTTTATAAAAACAAAGCTATGGGCACTGTAGGTATACGAATACTGTAGAGAATAGACTTTTCACAGCTAACTGCTGAAGCTGGAAATGCTGAATTGCACCTGATACCCAGAGGAGCTGTCCTGAGAAATTTGGTAAGCCAAAAAAAGTTAAGAAGTTATTTGTTATCTTAAAAATACTATTTTACTGGTACATAAATCAGTGTAATTGAAACCAGATCCTGCCAGGGGGTTCTGATGTACACTTGGAATGTGAATATAGAAAGTTGTCTTTCTAAATGTTGTCTTTGCCAGAGTGTCTAGAATCAGCATGTGAACTGCTGTGTGTAATGCCAGAAACTTCCACCAAAATATCCTCAGGAGCTCCCCTGTCTTTGGATAATCACAGGTTTATTTCCTTCCCCTTTCGTGGCCTGCTTACACTTCTCTGCAGACCATAATTGCAGTGGCACCAGTGTGCTCAGGACAAGACCTGGCTGATGTAGGTCACCTCTGCTCTTGTCTTCTCCCTAATGTCTCTATTTCCACATTGTACAATCGGAGTGAAGTAGAATCTTCACCTGTCATCCCATTTGGTGGAGAACCTATAAAATAACTGCTTGAGACCTTGTTCTAGGAATTTCTTTGCCATGTTATTCAAACTAGCTTTGGGATGGAGGGAAGATATTTACAGTTCCCCATTTAGAATGGATAAGGTTTGAGCACCTGGCCGATATCCCCCCTCAGGAGCTTCAGGAAGCTGATTCAATTGTTTGGGAGAGGAAGTGAATTAGAACAAGTGGAATATTTTCCAGGATGAAGTTTTATCGGTCTTGCTTTCCTCCCCACCCCTCCCATGGCACACAGAGATAGGAAAGCTTGGCAAATATGGCAGTGGACAGGCAAGGTAAGTCGAGGTGGTGTGAAGCATGAAATCCCTCGGTTTTGCTAAACATGCTTCAGGCACTGAATGAGTATATCCGGTTTTATTAATGTTACCAATTACTATGGACCATCCTTTGTAGGCCTCCTCTTCAGAAGCAACATTCTCTTTCATGCAGATAATTTAAAACATTAAAAAAATTTTTTTGCACCCGCAGGGCAAGGTCAGGCAGAGCAACCGCGGAGCAGGACCCCGCGTCCCGTCGGGTCTGGGCTCCCAACATTCCCGAGTCTCTGGCGCCCCTTCCCCGTACCCTCGCCTGACCCCGCGCCCCAGTGTGCCCTTTGACCCCATCTAAAAAAGCGTTCTGAACCAAGCCGCCGACGGAGGAGGGGCCCACAGCGACCTGAGGGACCGCTCTGCTGTGGAGACGCTGCGGCGCAGCCGGGCACTCGCTCGGGGAGGCTGCAGGGCCTCTTCCCCCAGCGCAGCCCGCCCTCCGCCTTCCGCCCGCGGGGCCGGGGTCCTGACCGACCCACGCGCCCAGGCCGGCCAGAGGAGTGACGCGGCGGCGCCGAGGCCGGTGTCCTCGCTGACCCCGAGCCGCCTCCCCTCCGGCCCAGGCTGGGTGGGCGGCAAAAAAAATTTTTTTAATTAAAAAAAATTATCTGTATTAGAGACAAGTTTTAACCTGGAGAACTAAAAAGCGAATGCAAAGTGAGCTGGCCTGTTTCGGCCTGCAGGCTTCTGTGGAGCATGTCCACGGCTAGTCGTGCAGATTCTGTCTTTTATTTGCTATATCCCTTAACAATGTGCGGTAAATAACTGGGCACTTGGTATTATTTTACACTTGGCTTGTTCATGTGATTCTTGGCTCTCTCTGAATTGTGAGTTTTCTGAGAGTAGAAAGCATGGCTTTTTGTGTCTCTTACATGGGGTGGGATTCAGCTAAGCCCACAGGAGGCTTTGTTTATTTGCCTTATGAAGGTACATGTCCAGAAGTTAGAATGTGGTTCAGAGCTTTTGACCCAAATCCCTGACTCCACAGTGCACTAGCTGTTGCCTTGGGAAAGTCACTTGACTTCTGTGAGACTCAGTTTTCTCATCTGTGAAATGGGGATAATAAGCATACCTACCTCATAAGGTTGTTGTGAAGACACATGTAATGCGTGTAAGGCACTTGGCCCAGTAGCAGGCACACTGTAAGTGCTGGAGAAGGGGCGGCTGTTTAATAAGACAGAGAGCGCAGGAGAGACTGAACATGCCTCTGGATCCTTGTCAGCGGGGTCCTGCCTTTTTCTGCTAGTTCCTCATTTCCCCACCCAGGTTCTGACCTGGTCTCCCAGGGGCGGGGTGGGGGTGACGGCCCTCTTCTCAATTCCATCCTTCCTCCTTCTCTTCTTTTCTCCTCTGTCTCTCTCCCCATCTTTGGCTCAGCCTGCAGGGTGGGCTCATTCTACCAAGTTTGACGTCATTTATGTGATCTGCCCTTCTAGCTGCCCGTTCCGGCTGGCTCGGACCCAGGACTCAGTTTATGTGCTGGGCTCCCTGGTGGGTCCGCCCAGTAGCGTGGTCAATGATTTGCAGAGCTCCTGAGAAACAAGTTAGCCAGGAATTTAGCCATGCATTTGAAAGCGGGCTGCTGGAGATGGGGCTTACAGGGATGACATTGCCAAAGTGCACCCAGACGCCCCTGGAAGAGGGAGGGAGGAGCTCATGTCAAGGAGGGTCTATTAAGATGGGAAAACATGCTTTCAGGGAAGCCAGGACAACTAAAAGCTGCACAACAGCCGGAAGAGAGCTGCTCGGAAATGCTCAGAGGGACGGTCATCCTGGCATCATTAAGAACCCGAGGTATGTCAGCACACAAATTTATGTTTTAACAGGGTGTACTGTAACTTCCTGAAAAGACAATTTCATTTTTTCTAGCTGCTTTTTAAATGAAAAAACTGCCTTAAGCAGCCCAATAAGAGACTAGGAATTTGATCAGATGAACAAATCATTGATTTTTCTTAACAGTTCTTTATGGAAGAAGGAATCTGAATGAGTGTGTGAGTTCCATTCTGAGATGAACTTGCCGCAGAAGGCAAGACGTACGGCAGGTCTGAGCCTCCGTTCAGTTCTGACACGTACTGATTTAAGATGTGAAAATAAGTGTTTGGCCAAGCCAGAATTGCCTGTGCCAGGAAAAGCCTATTAGGTTGGTGGCTGAAAGGCTGAATTGTTAGGATTTACTTAATGGCGAGGTTCTGCCAGCTGCTGGGAGTGAATGCCCACTTAGGCGTTTGAGTGCATCCTTGTTCCCTGGACTGGGGGCCCATTTGTTCAAGGAACATGGCGCTCGCACCAGAGGCCCCTTTAAAGGATGCTTCCTTATTCTTTGGGCCACTGAGTAGAGATATCTGTAGTTTATAAAAGTGACATTAGATGCTCACAGATTTGCAAAGGAAAATGCCCAGAAATTGGGTTTATAAGGTAAGTTCAAGTGAAATATCAGGGAGTTGACAATGCTAACTATAAACAAGCAACATAAATAGACTGTTTAACAAAAGTGTCATGTGAACTGTGATATCCGTCCATCACATATTCATTCCTCCAGGGTTGATTAGACTTCCGAATGATAGGGCACTGGCTGGGGTGTCAGGCAGGACCGTTTATCTCAGCAAGTTCCTAACCAAGTAGGGCAGACAGACTTTATACAACCAATGATAATAGAAAACCTAAATAAGGAGTGAGAGAAATTCAGTATGAAAAACTGTTTCTGGAGTTCAGGCAAGAAGAGGCCATTCTGACTTGGAGGGTTCATTCATTTATTCACTCATTCATTCAGATTCTTGTGGGGACATAAAAACATAAGCAGGTGGGTGCCTGAGCGGATATGTGTGCGCACGTGTGTCTACCCATTTATTCCCTGGAAGAAATTGGAACTCAGACATGAAGGAGGAGACAAGGAAACTAAGATTTACTGGGAGCCCATTTTAGACCAGGGGCTGGAGGGAGGTATTTAATCCACATTTTACAGATGAGAAAACCGAGGTTCGGAAAGACATTGACCTTGGATAATGTGTTTAAGATGGTGGAGGCAACCACTGGACACCCAAAATTGCTAAGTCATGACTGGAGATTGGGTGATGGGTGGTAGGGCTTACTCTGTGACCTGCTTCTCTGCCCTGTCGTGGAAGGGAGAAGTTTAAAGAACTTTAAAACATCCAGCACAGTGCCTGGCTCATACAATGTGTTCAATACATGTTTCCTTCCTTTTTTTAAAAAAAATAAATTTATTTATTTTATTTATCTATTTTTTTACTGTGTGGGGTCTTTGTTGCTGCACGCAGGCTTTCTCTAGTTGCATCGAGCGGGGGCTACTCTTTGTTGCAGTGCGCGGGGTTCTCATTGCAGTGGCTTCTCTTGTTGCAGAGCACGGACTCTAAGCACGCAGGCTTCAGTAGTTGTGGCACACAGGCTCAGTAGTTGTGGCTCGTGGGCTCTAGAACACAGGCTCAGGAGTTGTGGCTCACGGGCTTAGTTGCTCCGCGGCATATGGGATCTTCCCAGGCCAGGGCTCGAACCTGTGTCCCCTGCATTGGCAGGCGGATTCTTAACCACTGTGCCCCCAGTGAAGCCCAATGTTTCCTTCCTTTAAACTGAAAGTTCTCAACCTGGTACTAGTGACATTTTGGTAGGGATGATTCTTTGTGGTTGTGGGATGTTTAACAGCATCCCTGGCTTCTGCCCTCTGGATGCTAGTAACATCTGCCCCCACCCCCGCCCCAGCCTGTTGAGAAGCACTGGGCTACAGGATCAGGACAGGGAAGTGTTAAATGGACCTAGGGGTTGGAACGGGTAGTAGGCAAGGAGGATCCTGCACCCAGTGAGCAAAGAAAGTGCCCCTGAAGGAAGGTATTGACCTTGGGTGTCCAGAGCTTGGGAAGGAAGAGAGCAGGCTGCAGATGGTGTGAGCCAGAGGTCTGAGGCAGGTGTTGTCTTAGTCTGGCTTTTATGTACTGTCCCTGGAGTGGGTGTGTCTGCTGTTTCCCAGAGGCGTGGGGTGGCACCAACAATGAGTAAGACCTGGAGAGACTTCCTGATGTCGCTTGTCCAGTGTGGTAGCCACCCATGACCAACATCGAAGTTTCTGCCTTGCCCCATCCTGCTGAGCAGGCTTCTCTGAGTCATGGCTCAGCTGGGTTCCCATCACTGCCTGACTTCAGTCCACCCTCCTGTCTCCTAAGGGGGGCCTTCTGCTGCCGTCTCCACGACTCTGTTTTTAACCTGCTTGATGGCTTTTTGTGTGTGTGTGTGTTTTTAATGCTGATTTCTAATTTTTAGTCAAAGCTAGATAACTCCTTGCTTTTTATTCGCTTTTCATTCTCTTAGGCCCCGGATCTTGCCTCTCCAGCAGGCTGGATGGCATAGCATGCTGTGTGACTGTGGGGAACCCATATAGCTTAGTTATTGCCTCCAGTATCCCCTCTTCCCAGCAGGGGGCTTTTAAAGGTGAAAAGTCAGGTCTCAGGATGTGGCAGGAGGTGTGAAGAGTGCTCTCTGCCCTCTCCCAGCTCCCTGGGGGAGGGGCACTTATACAGAAGTCACCTGGGGAAGCTTGTCAGTGGTGGAGGGTGTGAAAGGACAGGGGCTGATTTGGAGGGCACGGTGGGGAAGGGAAATGGGTCAATCAGGGTGCTGGCAACAAATGAGTCCACTCCTCTTCCCTGGTGGCACAGTGTTTGAGAATCCACCTGCCAATGCAGGGAACACGGGTTCGAGCCCTGGTCCGGGAAGATCCCACATTCCGCGGAGCAACTAAGCCCATGTGCCACAACTACTGAGCCCACGTGCCACAACTACTGAAGCCCGCGCACCTAGAGCCCATGCTCCACAACAAGAGAAGCCACCGCAGCGAAAACACGCACACCGCAACGAAGAGTAGCCCCCGCTCGCCGCAACCAGAGAAAGCCCGCGTGCAGCAACGAAGACCCAACACAGCCAGAAATAAATAAATAAAAATTTAAAAAAAAGAAATGAGTCCACTCCTGATGGTCAAGGTGAAGGACGGCCAAGTACACACAGTCTGGGAAGCTGATACTGTGCCTAGGGCTGAGTTGGGGCCACTGAGGAGGGCCTTCAGCACATATGCTACTTTGGGGAAGACACACCCTGACCTCTCCCTCCCCCTTTCTGCCAGTGCCTCCTCTTAACCCCTCCACCCCCCAGGGAGCAGGATGTGGGGCAGCCTCCAGCTGGGCAGAGAACGGTGAAGAACAGATTGGGGGGGGGTGGGGAGGGTGGCGTGTGGACAGATGGAGGAGATGGAGAGTAACCAGGAGAGGGGCGTCCGCTAGTGACAGCTGTGAAATAGCGCTGGGTTTGCCATGGAACTGCTCCCCTCTGTTGGGGCAGGTGATCAGAATCTGTACTCTCAGTGTGCAGGGTCCTCCTTCCTACTCTGAATACTGGGTTTATATTCCATTTTTACCAGGAAGTCACTCCTGACCATCCCCTTTCAAAGTGTTCCCTCCTCCTGCAAACTCCTGGATATTTCCTCTTTGGCACAGTCATCCAGCATTTAGACTCTCCATGTTGCATTGCTGGCTGTCCCTGCGTGTGTGTGTGTGTGTGTGTGTGTGTGTGTGTGTGTGTGTATCTGTGTTTATCTTCCCTAGATTGTAAGTCCCTTAAGGTGTCATAGTTCTTTTGTTCCCAGCATCTTGCACAGAGAAAATATTCCAGAAATACCTGTTGTCTTAATTGGTCATATCACAATATTCTGAAATGAAGGACTGTACCATAGTTCCTATGAGTTTTAAAGGTGGATAAGTAATCACTAAAAAGTTCCTCAAGATGCATAGTATGTTTTCATCCTTGGAATAGCCCTGGGTAGCGACAGCCCTGTAAAGGTACAGAGTGGGTCCCAGTTTCAGCTGCTAGCTGGAGAGTAGGATATGGACAAAACGGCTATATCCTTTCCATTGTACAATTTCCATTGCAGAAATCCTGATGATTTCCCCCAAATCTATCGGTACTTTTTTTTTTTTGTATCATGTTACCTATTCTCATTGTCTGATTTTAAAGTATGGGGGAGTCTAGTGGGAATACACTGTGGTTGACCCCCTCTCAGTTACTGAAGGGAAAGTAGGTACTAGAGGCAATAGGCACCAGCTGTTGATGTGCCCATGTCACAGCTAGCGTGGTTCTTAGAGAAAGCAGCACATGTTTGTGCTGAGTCTGTGAACAGAGCCTCTACAGCACAACTGTTTGCCCTGGAATATTTGCAGTTTAAAAGTGAAAACCATGGGACTTGATGTTAAACCTTTCTGCAGTCGGCAGTCTCTTCAGTACCATCAAATTTGCTCTCTTTTTTTGTACGATGCTGGAAAACTGGGGCTTCAGAAAGCCAAAAGGAAGTCTGAATATAGAATTGACTTCTTCCCCAGTAAATTTTAATTGATTCTAGTGTGAGTAGAAAGGTGTATTATGTGTTCTTAAAAGATAGGATTTAATTATGGTTTAAAATTAATTCTCTAGAAAGTGCTGGAGTTGCACCCAGAGAGAAGAAACAGAGGGTTCTGGCAGAATCGTGTAAACGGATTGATGGGAAAATGGGCTTCTGATCCTGAGGGTTTGGGAGCGTTGCCAGCCTTACGACAAGGTGTCAGTTAGCCTCCCCACTCAGGGAGCAAGTGGAGGGACTGCCAGCTTGGGGGAGCCCTGTTCTGAGAGGGCAGGGACATCTGGAGCCAGAGCAGTTTCCAAGGCGGTGCAGCTCTTGTTTCTCGGGTAGCATTCCTTCCTGCGGTAATAAAGAGGTTACAGGCGAGAAGACAGCTGCTTGAAAGCCAAGGACAGTTGTTGCGAACAGGTATTTAAAAATCAGCCACCATGGGATGGGAAGAATCAGGATATTGGAGACAACTAGGGTTCAACTTTATGGCTTAGAGTTTCTTTTTTGACCCTTGAAGGCAGGTGGGAAGTGGTTTTTTTATGCTTCTTTTTCAGATTGGGAAACCAGAGTTTAGAGAAGTTAATCTCAAGGTAGCAGAGTTCAATTCAGTGTGAATTGAAATGCGTGTATGTGTGTATATACTTACATACGTATATATATATATATATATATATATATATATATATATATATATATACACACACATATATAATATACACATGTATATATATACCATACATACATTTATTGTAAATTTTACTGATATAAAGGATGTGTAACAATTTATAAATAATCACAAAATATCCATATTCATTATTATAAATTCCATATATATAGCCAGAATGCGTTTGTTAATTTTTGCTGTGGTCAACCTATGCTTGATGATGTTTTGACAAATGGAGAGGCATCCCCATCTGCTAATTCTTTTCCCAATAAATTGATTGCCACTCAATCTGGCATGTGATCAACTGTCCAACGATTTCTCACCCTTGTACAAATTATATTCAGTAAATTGAACCCTCTTTCAGCTTCAGCACTGCTGATTGCAGTAGTGCTATCTTTTTAGCTTTTGGTGTCATTGCCGGGATTGGGACATTGTTGGATTCTGTATTCTTTAACAGTGGCTATATTTAACACGCAGCTCGCAAAATTTCTGCAAAATGAGCAGTAGGCTCTCACGAGCAGCATGGACTGGCTGGAGCGCTTCCCCAGCTCCGTTTTTAAGCAGTTGTCTGAAAAGGCAACTGCTTACCTGTCTTACTCACTGCTGAGCCCAGTCCCAAGGCTGGTGCCAGATGTGTGCTTGGAGACTCAGAAAGTGTTGTTCACATGGATGAGTGAGACTTCAAAGCTGGGACCAGCAGCCAGTTCATGGGACTCTAGTTTGCACCCCTTGAGGACAAGGTCCTTGGTGGACAGTGAGGAAGCTCAGGAAGGAAGAGGCACCGGAGACCATCTCCACCATCAGAGCTGCCTGACAGAGCCCTGCCTTCTGGTGGGATGTTAGCGCTCGGGCAGTGACACAAAGAAGAGGAGAGAGGACAGCATCTCCTTCTGTGTCCCTTTCTTCCAGCTTTATTAAGTCTGGCATTTTTCTTCCCTATCTTCTAGGGAAGGCAGGGCCTTCTTGTCTACCAGTGTGGGGACTTGCCCTAGTTATCAGTACCCAATGCGGGTAACCAGTTATGGGGAACAAGAGACATATAGATCCCTCTACGTCTTCTAAAATGAAACGGGTCATACCTTTCACACAACACAGACTTCAGAGAGAACATGCAGGGAAAGTCGTGTCCCTCCTTCTGTCTTCCAGCTACCAGCTCCTCAGCTTCCTGGGGATCCTTCCAGGTAGAGCCTGTGCATATTTCAGTCAGTAAGCTTATGCATATTTTCATGTTTTTACTGAGATGGTATCATGTTATATGCATTGTTCTACACTTGGTTTTTTTCACCTCACAACATATTTTGAAAATCATCCCATTACTGCAGAAAGAGAAATGCCTCTTTCTGTTCTTTGAGTTTGCCGTAATTTATTTAACTCTCTCCCTATCTATGAACTTCTAGGGTTCGTTTCTATTTTTTTTTTTTTTTTTTCGCGGTACGCGGGCCTCTCACTGCTGTGGCCTCTCCTGTTGCGGAGCACAGGCTCCGGACGTGCAGGCTCAGCAGCCATGGCTCACGGGCCTAGCCGCTCCGCGGCATGTGGGATCTTCCCGGACCAGGGCACGAACCCGTGTCCCCTGCATCGGCAGGCGGACTCTCAACCACTGCGCCACCAGGGAAGCCCCATTTCTAATTTTTTATTACAAATAATTCTTCAGTGAATACCTTTGTATAAAAGGTTGAAATTATCTGTAGGATAAATTCCTAGAAGTGAAATAGCTGGGTCAGAGGGTATGACTATTTGTCATTCTGGTAGATATCGCCAAGTTGCTCTTCATAGAAGATAAGCCAGTTTATAACCCAACGACCCAAAATTGAGAGAGCTGATTTCTCTACCTTCTTTTAAAACTTCTGGGTGCATTCTATTTTGATAGGTGTGGTTTCATTAATTTTTTTTTTTTTTTTTTGGCCCCGCTGCATGGCTTGCAGGATCTTAGTTCCGCAACCAGCGATTGAACACAGGCCACGGCAGTGAAAGAGCCAAGTCCTAACCACTGAACCGCCAGAGAATTCCCTCATTAATTTTTAAATATGAATGAGTATAAGCTTCTCTTCATGTGTTTAAGAACTATTTGTCTTTGCTGTGAACTTTCAGTTCATACTATTTGCTCATTTTTCAATAACTTTTTAGACCTCTATTAACTTGTAGGAACTCATTATATATTAAAAATTGCTTTGTGTCTATGGCATGATTTAGACATCTTTTCTCTAGGTTGTCCTTTGTCTTTTGACTTTGTTTCTGGTCTTCCCCCCCCCATGGATATGTTTTTCTGTGTTATGGTAAAATATACATAAAATAAAATATACCATTTAAACCATTTTTAAGTGTACAGTTTAGTGGTATTAAGTACATTCACATTGGTTATGCACCACAATCCAGCTCCAGAACATTTTCATCATCCCAAGCAGATTTTTATTTAAGTAGTCAAATTTATCAAAAATTTTTCATCTTTTTTAGGTTTTGTATCACATTTAGAAAGTCTCTGCTCACTTTGAGTTCATTAAAACATATTTTCTATAGTTTCTTCTCGTACTTTTATGGTTTATTACTTATGTTTAAATTCTGTCATCCATCTGGAATTCCTTTGGGTATAAAGTGTGAGGTATGACTCCAAGTGTACTTTTTCCAGATAGGGAGCTCCTTGGTTGCCATTTGGCCATCAAACAGGTTTGAGGACTACCTAGATTCAGTTCTCCGTAGCTATAGGGAAGCAGCAGAGGAAGCCACTTTGAGCCGTCCATGTGAGCGTGGGGGACTTCAGAAGTTAAGCCTGACCTAGACTGAGGAAATTGAATTGTAGGAAACTATGAACTCCTAGGTATTTATGTTTGCTATCCTCAAAAAAAAAAAAAAAAAAAAATCACAGACATGCTAGTTAGTACTTTGAATTTGCTGAAAGACAGTCTGTCCACCCTGACAGAGGTGGATAGGATATGTACAGCACACAGGACAGAACTTCTGGCTCTTAGGCAAGACCATCCTGCAGGAAGAGCAGTTTGTACCCTGCCAAAGGCTCTGCAGCAGGCTGAGAAGGGGTGGGGTCAGGACTGTAATCCAGCTGATGCTCTGGGACCTCTTCCTGGAAGAGGGGGCACGTGTTTCGCAAAGGCTCCAAGTAGGCCAGAGGTGCCCTAGCACTAGAACTCAGTTTCCCAGGTCTCTAGACCCACTGGCAAGCACCCTTCTGGATCCTCCCAGGCTCCTCGAGTGGAGGATCAAGGAGCATCCCTCACGTTCCAGGTGGACTGGGCTGTGGGTCGGTGCCCTCACTCTCAGGGTAACTAGGCAGGGCCTGGGGGCATTGGAGCCCCCTGGCTGGTTATCTCAGGCTGCAAGAAGCATAGATATCCTTTCTGTATGGTCCATGAGGTGGGATAGAAAGGTTGGGAAGCACAGACTTGACCTCTTGAACTTGCATCTTTCTCAGAAGCCCGCAGGTAGAGCTGGGGTGGGTTTCCTGCCAGAACCACCTCCTCACAGAATTCCAGGGGACACCAGTCACAGACATTCATATCCAAACTGTATGAATGGTATGCCCTGCAGTCTCCCCAGGGTCCCATTTTATCCCGTGGAAGCCTGTGGTGGCCCAGTGGAAGCAATTGGGTGGAAGAATGTCTTTCTATATGTGGGGGTGAGTTCCAGGACTTTCTGCATCTCTGTTTTTCACTGTGCTTAACTCAAAGATGAGTTGAATTAATGAACGACGTGATGTCAACTTCCAGAAAAACCTGTGGTATTTCTTTTGCAGAGCAGCCATATCCAGGTTGGGGACTTCTGGTCTACCTCCCCTGTGTGTTTTCATCCCTTCCCCTGTGAGCTCTCCAAGGCCTGGCACTGGGGGATCTCCGTTTTTCCCAGCTACTCTCTCTAGACCTGACTCATACTGGATGCTTGAAAGTTTGAGGAGCTTAATTACCTGTCCCTGTTGCTCCCACCACGGGGTGAGAAGTCAGTTGCTCCGAAGGACACGGCCAGTCAATTGAGCCACCAATGTACAGAGAGATGCAAATTTGTTTTTATGTTTTATTTTATTTTTTATTTGTTTTTAACTTTTAATTTTATCTTGGAGTATAGGCAGTTAACAATGTTGTGATAGTTTCAGGTGCACAGCAGAGGGACTCAGCCATATGTATACATGTATCCATTCTCCCCCAGTAAGTTTGTTTTTAAATATTAAAGTGGAACTCACCTAGAAACAGCAAATATTTAAATTCTTTGTTGGGTTTTGCTCTTTTTCCTGGTTACTATTAGATTTTTTTTTTGGCCTTTTTTTTCAGATATAGTTTGCATGAAGTAACATTATACTTTATATTGTACAGTGTTATGAGTTTTAACAAATACATATTGTCATGTAACTGTCACTGCAATCAAGAGGTACAGTAGTTTTGTAATCCCCCCAAATTTCCTTGTGCCTCTTGTAGTTAACACCCCCACTGTCCCCAGCATCTGACCACTATTTATCAGTTTTCTGTTCCTCTAGTCTCTCCTTTTCGAGAATGCTATAGAAATGGAATCATAGCATGTGTACCTTTTAAGCCTGGGTAGCATAATGCATTTGACATTTATCCAAGTTGTTGCTATATCAGTCATCCCTTTGTATTGCTGAGTAGTACCCTGTCCTATGAACATGCCACAGTGTATCCATTCACCAGCTGAAGGACGTCTGGGCTTTTCCAGTGTTAGCATTTTGACTCCATTTGCTAGTGGGTGGGAAGCTTTCTAGAGGATCATTATGGTCCTAACCAAGTATGTTTGGTATCTTTTTCGAAGACATCCCCCAAGACACTGCTGTGTAGTTGTGCACTGAATGGTCCTTTAAGGTGATGGTAATGGTGGTGTCACTGCCCAAATCTGGTTGACATCTCACCATTCAGCCATCCTTAATTGTTCTCCGCTGCTCTCTCTGGTGAGTGACGCACCTTCTTTGATGTTGAGGCCAATTGGAAATGTTATAAAGGCATTTCTCTGAAAAACTCAGAACCCAAACTAAACCACCTCCATATGCTGTTTTCTGCTTCAAAGACAGTGAGAGGCTAGTTCGACACAATTCCTTTCCATTAGAACAGAGAAGACTCTTGGCAGTGGGGCCAAGGAGGGGGGGATGGAAAGAACCACCTGAACAGAACACACTGGTCTCAGGCAGGCTGTGAAAGTGGATGCCTGAAGGGTGGAAGAGCCAAAGGCCATGTTAGTTGTCTGTGCTTACTTAGCTGATGGAAGCAGAATTCCACAAACATTCTGTGAGACCAAAGCCTAGTAGGCGGCTGCACACTCAAGTGAGGAGAGCTGGAGTCTGCATACTTCACTGATACATTGTTTCATTTGGGGCAACCCTCTGCCTCTCTAGGTCTTGATCTCCCAGTGACTGAAAAAAATCCGAGAAGGGAATTGAGGAAACTCATCTTTTGACCTTGACTTGTGTGCTCTTGAGCATTGTGTGTCCTTGGGTGGATCACCTACCCTCCAGTTCCTCTTTGCTAGAATGAGGGACTTGGAGGGGATGGGCCTCCTGGGTCTCTGACACTGATCTCACCCTCTCAGAGCCCAGCACATACTGGCTCTTTGCATCTGCTGGGTCTGCAAGTCCAGAAGCAACAGCTCGGTACCGCAGGGAAGACCCTGCTGCCATCACTGCTCACCAAGCATGGCGGTGGGGGGAATGCTCTGTTGTAGGACAAGCCTGGGCTGGCCAAGCCCCCCTAGCAGAGTGCAGAGAGAGCTTGCTCCCCCTGGGAACTTCCCTGGAAGCTTCTCTGATGCATTCTGAATCCAGGCCTATAAGGAAGGTGATCTGGCAAAAGATCTCCAGAGCCTTTGAAAATCCCTTTTAGAGATGTGCATGCAATACTGTCTTCCAAAACACAAACTTCATGTTTTCTTTGGGTCATTTCCAAACACTGAGCTTTTTTTTGAGCTGTCACTGGCTGAATTATTGGGACTTACCTTAGGTGGTTATTTCACATCCTCCTCTTCTCGCGAGTAACATTTAAAATACTTCTCCTTTGATAGCACGCTATGTTAAGCCAGGAAAAAATCCAAGGACTGGAAGGGATCTTTTGTCTGAGGTCTTATCTGCAAATGATCGTTTGTCGACTGGAATGCAGAAACCACGAGTCCTCCTTTGCTGCTGCGTTCTAGTGACTTTGAAGTGGAAAGTTAGATTTCAGAAGCACTCTCAGTGCACTGTGCAGGCCACATTATTTCATACTCCTGTATGCATAGGTAGTTTGAATTCATCATATACGTTCATCAACATAGTAAGCCACATTTGTACAGAGAATACCGGTGACACTAACACGAACATGCCATGTAAGCCTAATATCCAGATGATTGAACCCTCTTCTACGTTAATCATTCTTCTGAGTACTTCAGCACTATATGGACGCCTTATCCATTTAAGCTTATTGTTGGAATGCGATGTCTATTCCCTCTTCCTGGGATGCTCTTCCCCCCGGGAGTCACATGTTAACCCTCACCTCCTTCAGCGTTTGCTCAAGTGTAACTTTCTCAATGAAGCCGAACTTTACCACCCTATTAAAATCACCTCTCACCCCACACTGTACCCCATTTTCTGCCCTGTTTCTCCCCCAGCACTTAGCATTTTCTAACATACTACTAACATAACCTTACCTTTTTAAAGTTAAGGATGTTATTTATTCTGTGACTCTTTGGGAAGAGATCTTTGTCTCTTTTGTCCTAGGCATCTAGAACAGTACCTGCCTGACACATAGTAGGTGCTCAATAAAAAGTGAAGGAGTGAATGCATGCATGAATGGGGGGATGAATGGCATAGTTATTTGGTTATTTGTTTGTTTTCATTTCTTGACCGCAGAGCTGGAGGGAAGGCCCAGGTTGCATTGGAGGAGACCGAGCTTTAACACCACTGCAGCCCATATCCCTTTTCCTGCTGGATAACTGACTACATTGAGGCTGCCTGGAGCAAGGAAGCTGCCAGCCCCAGAGGCTCAGGCTGGCCCGGGAGAGCCCAGGAGGAGGGGTCCTGGTCACCTGCCCCTTAGTGCAGGGCAGATCCCCTCTGTTGCACTGGGATCTGGTCTCCTGCTGTAAGTTTCTTCCTTGTTGCCTCTGGCCCTTTAAATTTGGGGTTTTATGAGAATACCTGGGGTGGTGGAGTATCTGATGTCTCCTTCACTTCTCAGAACTCCTGCTTCCTCATCTGCAAAATAGGATCCTAAGAACTGCCTTAGAGATCTGTGTGCATTAAATGAAAGAATGTCCACAACTTCTTATTGCAGTGCTGTCATTAATTTTTAAGCTCATTGCTCCCTCCCTGCTACCATCCGTATTTAGAATTAAAAAGTGCAGCCTAACCTTGCCCTCCTGTTTTCCCCAACAAGAACCTATATGGTTTCTCTAAAATGCAAATCAAAATTACAGTGAGGTATCACCTCATACTGGTCAGAATGGCCATCATCAAAAAATCTACAAACAATAAATGCTGGAGAGTGTGTGGAGAAAAGGGAACCCTTTTGCACTGGTGGTGGGAATATAAATTGATACAGCCACTATGGAGAATAGTATGGAGGTTCCTTAAAAAACTAAAAATAGAACTACCATATGACCCAGCAATCCCACTACTAGGCATATACCCTGAGAAAACTATAATTCAAAAAGAGTCATGTACCAATAGTCATTGCAGCTCTATTTACAATAGCCAGGACATGGAAGCAACCTAAGTGTCCATTGACAGATGAATGGATAAAGAAGATGTGGCACATATATACAATGGAATATTACTCAACCATAAAAAGAAATGAAATTGAGTTATTTGTAGTGAGGTGGGTAGACCTAGAGTCTGTCATACAGAGTGAAGTAAGTCAGAAGGAGAAAAACAAATACTGTATGCTAACACATATATATGGAATCTAAAAAAAAAAAAGGTTCTTAAGAACCTAGGGGCAGGACAGGAATAGAGACACAGACGTAGAGAATGGACTTGAGGACACGGGGAAGGGTGAGGGTAAGCTGGGACAAAGTGAGAGAGTGGTATTGACATATACACTACCAAATGTAAAATAGATAGCTAGTGGGAAGCAGCCACATAGCACAGGGAGATCAGCTCGGTGCTTTGTGACCACCAAAAGGGTGAGATAGGGAGGGTGAGAGGGAGACGCAAGAGGGAGGGGATATGGGGATACATGTATACGTATAGCTGATTCACTTTTTTATACAGCAGAAACTAACACACCATTGTAAAGCAATTATACTCCAATAAAGATGTTTTTTTAAAAAAATATGTATATATATAAGCGCCTTTTCAAAAAAAAAAAAAGAACTTACATGGTTTCTCTTGTGTTCTGCTGTTATTCTTCTATTCACCATAACTTATGCCATAGCAACATAGCATTTTCCAGAATGTGAAAAATAGCTGAACATTGAGACTGTCACTTCTGTGCAGTTGTCAGAGATCTAGGAGAAGCAGTTGAGAGCTCTTTTGACTTTTAGCATCAACCTCAGAGACCCTGTGTTACCAACATAGGTTGTGTTATCAGTTCATGCCTTTAGTCTTTTAAAGGTAGCTTGATTTTCAGTTTGCAAGTTGATTTCAAGTTTGTTTTGTATGTACAATTTATATTCAGCACATTAACAGCCTCGAGCTCTCTGAGGGTCAGATAATAGGTCTGCTTTTCTGTACCCATTTTGAAGTTAGCAGAGACAGTTAATAGGCAGCTGCGTGCCCTCCCTTTTAGTTTTAATAACAGACGAAAAGTTCTCTCATCCACTGTATTTCTTCGAAAATTCCAGAGCAGTTTTCCTCTGTTTGAGGAATATTAATGTGGCTCTTTAAAAAGATAAACATGTTATTTCATTTCTAAACTCCAGTTTCCAGTGGAATTCTGGCATTCGGGGACAGCCTGGATGAACTGGGTTGGGTGTTGCTACATGAAAAAGATGGGCAGTGGGGAGCCTTCGTGGCCGGTGGGAAAGGACATCCAAGGATATCCCTAAGGGGCCCTTTTGAAGGTCAGGCTCCCTGGAACAAAGATACTCATTGGGCCCAGATCCGTGACCTCTTCATATTCATGCAGGTCTCCCCTTCAA
Source organism: Hyperoodon ampullatus (assembly GCF_949752795.1). Classification (NCBI taxonomy): domain Eukaryota; kingdom Metazoa; phylum Chordata; class Mammalia; order Artiodactyla; family Ziphiidae; genus Hyperoodon; species Hyperoodon ampullatus. Next base: position 41,253,251 of record NC_136919.1, on the reverse strand, counting down.
AGGAGGTTTTTAAGTAATTTCCTTCCCCAGGGGGACAGAGCAGCCGTGAACCAAGGATTAGCATCTGGCCTTTTAAAGATAGAGACCTATGAATTTAAGAAATGCTTACCCTTTAGAAAGTCAAGTAGAGACATGGATATATTTTAAAGTATCTATCTACCTAACCCTCTCCCTCAAAGGAGACGGAGAGGGAGGGAAGAGAGCCAGAGAGTGCGAGTGAAAGCTAGAGAGAGGTGCATTTGTGGAGGAGGTGGGGGAAGGGAGGAGAGGGAGAGAAGAGACAGAACCATTTTTTAGGGAAAATATGGTCCGATAGTTCTGGGTTGCACGCAGTGGGTTTGGTTCCGTGTGCTTCTCGTTTGCACCCCGTGATGGATCATGGCTTGTTCACAAGTCCTCTTGGGCACGGTCCCCTCCGAGTGGAGGACTGTGCCCCATGCCCTCTGCTGGAGTGCATTACTGGGCCACCACCCTCCAGCCTGTTGTTCAAAGAAGAAACAATATTTGAAAGCTGGCCTGATTTTTTTTTTCCCCCTTTGGGCTTTCCTGCATTTTCTTTACTGAGCATGTAATACGTTGTATTATAATTGGGGAAAACAGGATAAATAGCAAAAAGAAGGGTCATGAGGTGAGACCATCTGAAGGCTTTGTAAGTTGTGAGAGGGAGAGGTGGGGCGAGAACACAGTCACTGGGCAGCAAAGACTGGTGGGTTTCAGGCCAGTGCAAACCTCTGCAAGGTTAGTGACCCAGGACGAGTAGAAAAAAGTCACCAATTCTGTTTAATGCTAAGAAAAAGCCACCCCCTCTCTGACAGAGGGCATGGAATCCTTCAGGATTTCATACAGGACTAGATATTACGTATAGTTTTAAAAGCTAGTTACCTGAAAATTAAACTTATTGTTTTCTCTGGCTTACAGGAGAGTTACAGAATATTGGAGAATATTGGAGTGAGGAAGTGGGGGGGAGAGGGGCCTGAAAGATGGGTATCAGTTCAGAGCAATCCCCTGGACTCTCTTATTTCTGCAGTTCTCCCCCTGCGCGTCCCCTGGGCATTTGCCCCATGATCTGTTACAGGTAGTGCTGAGAGTGTTCTTGGCTCTAGATTTTCCTTTTTCGAGGCACCATCTCATATTCCTAAACGGGCTTTAGTGCCATGCTGAGCCTGCTCTCTTTCTGGCCACATGGGCATTAATGACACCCTTTGAGCTCCTCCTATTTGTAAGCCCTTATGTGCCGTTGATAACTGGGGCCAGAAGTGGCCAGGGTACTGTGGTTTATATCAGGGGTCACAAAAGATGACTCGAAGGACAAGTCTGGCCCAATGCCTTTTTGTCCAGCCCACAGGCTAAGAATGGTTTTCAAATTTTTAAATGATTGGAAAAAATCAAAAGAAGATAATATTTTGTGACATGTAAGAATTATGAGATTCAAATTTCAATATCCACACAAAGTTTTATTGGAACACAGCCTCACCCATTCTTTTACATTTGGTCTACGGCTGCTCTCATGCTATAGAGTTGCGTCATTGTGGCAGAGATCTGGAGCCCTTGAAGCTGAAAATACTTACTATCTAGCTGTTTACAGAAAAAGGTTTTCAATCCCTGGTTTACATCATTGGACTGTGCATGTTGTACCGTTGTCCTGTTGTTTAAACTTTGAGATCTGAAATGTATTAAATTAATCCCATTTACATTATAATGTAACATTTTTGTTTTGACAGCACTTTTCATGCCCCCATAAAAACCTGAAAATGCCAGACAATGACTCAATGTTGAAACTGTTGAACACACAGAGCCAGGTGTCCATAACTGAACGCTCTGATGCTTTAAGAGAAGAAAATCCTCATCCCACCTTTTCCACCCCCTTCTTTTTTTCCAACATGTTATTATGAAAATTTTCAAATATGCAGAGAAGTTGATGGAATATGCAGAGAAATTTACTATGCAGTGAACACTGATATGCCCACCACTGAGATGCTGCATTTGCTAACACTTTGCTTTATTTCCTCTATCCTATATCTATCCATCGGTGTACCTTATTTTCAATGCATTTTAAAATAAGTTGCATATGTTACTACATTTCAACTATGGGTTACTTTTATTTCCACTGTTGATGAGGCATAACCAGAATGTTTTCATTCTGAGAATGGAATAAAAGGGAGGTGGTAAAAGCAGATAGGAGCAAACAGAAAGATATAATGTAATTAAAGCCTGGGTTGAAAAAAAATACATGTATTTGTGTGTGTTTGTACACACACACATTGTAAACTTGTGTGTGCATATACATGTGTGTGTATATATGTATGTATGTCTACATATAAAATAAAGGACAAAAATTGTCCTTAAAGTAATGGAATCTTAGGGAAACTTATTCAGAGGCAGCTGCTGGGAATGAACTATGTGTAGCTGTGCCTGGACACCAGGACAGTGTTGTGAAATTAAAGATGCCAGAGACAAGGCCATGCTGAGTGTCTAGACTGGGGGCCGGTGTGTTTTAAGGAAGGAAACACGTGGCCACCTGGGTAGCCCTGTTTCTAGCCAGGCCACGTGGCACCGCCAGGGCAGCCTCGACTTCCCTGCCCTTCGTTGGCGTATCCTCTAGAAGCCTGAGCTCTCCTGAAGTTGCAGTTGTGTTGCGGTTCTGCCTGAACCTATTTGGCTCCGCTTCAGGAGAGCATCCGAGGAGTGGGACGAAGCAGGAAAAGTGGTGTCTGTGTGTTGCAGGCGGCTTCAGATGGGTTGAGAGCTACCTTCAGGATCAGAAGCCAGCCAGTCCAGAATGTGCTTGTGTCTACGTGTGAAAGCAGCAATCTGGGGAGCAGAGCCAGGTGCCTGGGGAAAAGTCTGAAGTGCATTAGGCAACCTGCTACCTGAAGGACCAATGAGGAAACATTATCAGAGAAGCCTTTTAGGACAGGAACAATTAATCTTTAACTAACTCATTATGTCCATTCATTGTGTCACAGGCTTCTCAGCTCCCTGTCCTGGCGGCGTATTTAAATGTGTTTGCATAACGCTTTACAAATTTTAAAGCACTTTTCATGGGTGGTATTAGCCGTCACTATGATCGTGTGGGGGTTATTATCCCAATTTCTTAGGAGAATTTTTTTTTTTTTGCAAATTGCTTTGAGTTCTTAGGGAAAATTGTGTAATAAACACTAGAGCCTATTTACCAGTAAATGTACATAGAGCTATACACCACATGTGGCAAAATACAGATGGCTTATTTTGGTAATTGTTTTTGGTTTTTGTTTTAATGCTATAATGCTCTTCCAACTGGTTTGGCTTAGAAGTTTTTTAATTGACAGTTTTTGTCCCTCCCAATCTTTGCTCCCTGAGGGCTCCGGTACTCTGTTGGACATTTAATTGAACCTTCTAAGGCCCTTAACATAATGCTGATCCTCCTGCAGATACTTTGTAATGTTTACTTTAAACTGACTTTGAGTTATTGATAAGATGACTTAGTTTTGATTCCATCTCTGACTCAAGGATCAGCAAAAACAACTTTAGGCACACTCGGTGTTCTTGTCAGTAGATACTGTTGTGAACAAGTGAAATACCTTTCTGTTGGTGACCATTATTTCAAAATTATCTTCTTCCTTGTGTTGTATTCTTCCTTGATTTGTTTTCTATAGTCGATTTGATTTGTGCAAATGTATTTATTAATATGAAGAATACTTTTTTGGAAGACATGTTATTCAGAAGATTAAGGAATAAATAAACAGTTCCTGATTTCAAACAATATTGCAAAGCTATAGTAATCAAAACAGTATGGTACTGACATAAAACAGATACATAAATCAATGGAATGGAATAGAAAGCCCAGAAATAAACCCACACGTTTATAGTGAATTTTCAACAAAGGAGACAAGACTTTACGAAAGGACACTCTCTTCAATAAATGGTGTTGGGAAAATAGGATATCCACACGCACAAGGATGAAACTGGACCCCTATCTTACACCATACACAAAATCAACTCAAAATGGGTTAAAGACTTGAATATAACTCCTAGAAGAAAACATAGGGGGAAAGCACCTTGATATCAGTCTTGGCAATTATTTTTTGGATTTGACACCAAAGCAAAAATAAACAAGTGGGACTACATCAAACTAAAAAGCTTCTGTACATCAAAGGAAATCACTAACAAAATGAAAAGGCAACTTATGGAATGGGAGAAAATACTTGCATATCTAATAAAAGGTTATTATCCAAAATATATAAAGAACTCATATAACTCAATAGCAAAAAAACCCAAACAATCTGATTAGAAAATGGGCAGAAGAACTGAATAGATATTTTTCCAAAGAAGACATACAAATGGCTAACAGGTACATGAAAAGATACTCAACATCACTAATCATCAGGGAAATGCAAATCAAAACCACAATGAGATATCACCTCACACATGTTAGAATGGCTATCATAAAAAAAGATAAATGTTGGTGAGGATGTGGAGAAAAGGGAACCCATGTACACTGTTGGTAAGAATGTAAATTGGTGCAGCCACTATGGAAAAGAGTATGGAGGTTTCTCAAAAATTAAAAAATAGGACCACCATATGATCCAGCAATCCCACTTCTGGGTATATCCAAAGCAGATGAAAACAGTATATCAAAGAGATATATGCACCCCCATGTTCATTGCAGCATTATTCACAGTAACCCAGATATGGAAACAACCTAAATGTCTCAATGAATAAAGAAGAAGTGGTAATAGAATATTATTCAGCCATGAGAAAGAAGGACACCTTGCCATTTGTGACAACATGGACAAACCTTGAGGGCATTATGCTAAATGAAATAAACCAGACACAGAAAGGCAAACACTGCATGGTATCACTTATATTATGTGGAATCAAAAAAAACGCCCCCAAAACCCAGTCAAACTCACAGAAAAAGAGATAGAAAAGTGGTTACCAGGGGCTGGGGGCAGGGTAAGATAGGGAGTGGTTGTCAAAAGGGTGCAAACTTTCAGCTACAAGATGAATAAGGTCTGAGGATCTAATGTATAACATGGTGACTATAGTTGATAACACTATATTGCTATTGTATGATTGAAATTCACTAAGGGAGTACACACACACACACATACACACACACACACATACAAAAGAATAAATAAAAAATCTTCATCAACTCTTAGCTGCTGGAAATTACGCGATGTAAATGATTGGATGACACAGAAACCATATCTTTTTTTCGTGTTCTCTGTGTGTTTCTAGCCCCTGGCTAATCCTATTGTAATGGCCCCTGTTGTGTTTTCACCGTGGTTTATGAACTGCTTTTCCATTAACTCCCCTTTTCTGGGTTTACCTGACTCTGGATTACTGTTTCCTCAACAGCATCAAGCAGAAATCAGCAGAGAGATGCTTGTGAACATGCTGTATCACCAGTGTTCTTAGATTTATTTTAGTGTTCGATTCTAGTAATGACATGAAGTTAATTTTTTTGATATTGATTTACATAAAAATTATAAGTCCTAACTTTTGAGCGTGGTTTAAAAAAGTCCTGTAAATTTGAAACTGGTTCTTCTATGGCATCAGCATTTTATATTGTAAATTATAGACACTCAGAATAACTTACAAGGAGGTTCAGTTGATCCTAACATGGAGTTCTCACGTGTGAAGGTCTCCTTTGGTGTCAAATATAATGTAATATATTTTTAATGTAATACTACCTATAAATATGATTTTTTTCTCTAAGCAAGGTTATAGTCTTACCTTAGTTAATTTAGATGTGTAGTCCTTTAGAATTTTATTTCCCTTTATATCATAACATAATTCACATAATTCAGGATATCTTAGAGTATTTCCAGATCCATAAATTTGCTTCACCAATTCTTTACAAAATTATTAAACTGTTTATTATTTTTAATAAAATAGATCATGATATAGTAAATGTCTTTTGCCTAAGACATATTGTTAAGGCAAATTAATATGTTTGTACGTATAGGGAGAAAAAGGGTTGGACGTATAAACCAAAGGCCAGTGGTGGTTATCTTTCCATAGAAAACTGCATCTTGGTGATTTTTGTTTCTCTTTTGCTCATTGGTTTTCTAAAATTTCTATAGTAGAAGTTTTACCTAATAAAATGGAACAAAATGATACTCTACTCTTTTTTTTTTATTAATAAAGTCAGTTATACCTGCCCCTCAGCTTTTCTTCCCTCCCAAGTGAGGCAGGACTCACATGAATTTTTTTTTTAAGCTTTATTGAGGTATAATTGACAAAACTTTAAGATATTTAAAGTGAACATCATGGTGGTTTGATATACATTGTGAAAGGATTCCTCGCATTTAGTTAGTTCCATCCATCACTTCATGTGTATATGTGTGTGTGTATATATAATTTTTATTTATACATAAATTTTTTTTAAGTGAGAACATTTAAATCCTACTCTCTTAGCACATGTCCATTATACAATACACTGTTATCAATGGCAGTCACCTCAGGGTTCTACCTGGTGTCCTTGACTGCCTTCTAGGTTAGGTTACTGCTCAGGTCAACCCCAGATGCTGTAGGAGCTCAGGAGTAAGGGTAGTCTGCTATCACCAGAGTGGCCTCACTGGCTGAGACATGGGTGTGGAGACAATTTAATTTAATTAAATTGTACTTAGAAAAAATTGATACTGATGAGAGATGAGGTTTTGATGTGTTTTGGAAGTCCTGTTGAGGACATCAGCGTCTCCTGTGATACAGCACTGTCTTACCTCCCCCACTGGACAGGCTGGGGGTCCGGGGAGATGTTCCTGGGTGTGGTAGGGTCTGTGTATATGTGTGTGGTATATGGGATGCATGTGTGTGGGTGTGTGCGTGTGTGTAGTATGTGATGTGTAAGGTGTGTGTCTGTGTGTTCTCGTCAGGAGTAGTGGATGCCATAAAGGATGCATTCTCACTCTCTGCTTAATGGAGGGAGAAGGGTTTCAAGAAACAGCAGGTGGAATGAAATGTGCAGCTGTAAAGTTAGAAGAAAATGTTGTTGAGGACCAGATTGGTTCTCAGGCCCAAGAAGGAGAAGGAGCATCCTTATAACATCCACCGCTTAAAACTATAAACATCAGATAGAGCCTCAGGCCTCCCAGGGGCTGAGAGGAGCTGAAATGTGCTCTCATTCACAAAAGCAGCGGCTGCCAGCGTCGATCCGATCCACAATCCCATAGGAATTACAACTGTTTTACTGGTCCCAAACACTTTGTAATTCAGCAGATGGCTTGAAGAATTCAGTATCTTCCCATTTTTACTGTAAAGTTAAAAGGATTCTAATTAAAGCTAAAGCTACAATCTCAATGTCATTGTTTAAATGAATTCACTAAGACTATAGCTGTGGAATCTTTTTAAAGACATTTTAAGATGTTAATTTTCTATATAAGTGTAGTATACTAATAACTGAACCAAATAATTACACTTAAGAATGATTTAGGGATCTGCCCTTTTGGAGTACATTTTTTTTTTTAAAAAGAATTTTTTCTTTCCTAATTATAAAAGTAATAAATGGTCAGTAAAAAAAAAAAAAAACCTGAAAGAAAAGAAAAATCACTTATAATCCCCCCCACCCAAAGAGAATCATTGTAAATATTCACTCATTTCCCAATCATAAATGCAGATGTCTGAGGCTGTGTAGGGGTGTGTGTATTGGTTTGTTTTGCAGTTAAAGGCCAATATCTTTCCATTCAACTTAAGATTCTATTATTGTCTCCCTTTAAAAGGCCTTTATCTGAAATCCCCAATATGTCACAGTTCACACATCCTGGAGACCTGCTGTTAGAACAAATATTTGAAAAGAATTCTTTTAAAATCCTGAAATATACGAGATACAATATTTAAACAAGACTGACTTTCTGCCCAGATGTTTTGTTGCTGGCTCATTCTACAGGAATTGCCCATATGACTAAAAATCCATTGTGAGAGATTAAAATAAATAAATAAATAAAAACCCAACAAAACCAACCTTACATCTGATTAATTAAAAATGTTAAAAAAATTAAATTACAAAACAACAATGAATTAGTATAACTTTATAAACTGTTTGTTGGCTTTGTTGTTTTAATTTTAACAATTTTTAAAATTAGATTTTTTTTTTTAAAGAAGATGTTGGGGGGTAGGAGTTTATTAATTTATCTTATTTATTTTTGCTGTGTTGGGTCTTCGTTTCTGTGCAAGGGCTTTCTCTAGTTGCGGCAAGCGGGGGCCACTCTTCATCGCGGTGCGCGGGGCTCTCACTGTCACGGCCTCTCGTTGCGGAGCACAGGCTCCAGACGCGCAGGCTCAGTAGTTGTGGCTTACGGGCCTAGTCGCTCCGCGGCATGTGGGATCTTCCCAGACCAGGGCTCGAACCCGTGTCCCCCGCATTAGCAGGCGGACTCTCAACCACTGCACCACCAGGGAAGCCCAATTAGATGGTTTTGAGTCTTTAGCTGTGATGTCTTTGTACTTGTTAGACAGTAAAGGCCTTGTACTCTAAAAAGTGGGCTAAACACCCTAATTGTATTATGTATTGATATATATTTGGAGGCCTCTTATGAAAACTCTTGGTGTTAGCTTAAGTGTCCTAAAAGTGATAAGACTTACATTAAGACAGTTACTGAAGTTCAAGATGTGTAGATTTTATATAGACTTAAGATGTATGGATGTATAGTTTAAGATGTATAGGTTATATATGCTGGTAAAAGCTAGATGTAACTTTTCCTGGCTGCTATTAAGTTAGTTTAATAGGACAAATAATTGTAGTTGATAATAGGAGTATCAGTGTGACCACAGTAACTAATTCTATTATTATACACATTATACGACAATGTAGTGGCTCACTCATCTGTCTCTTTCCTAAACTGTGAGACTCTTAGTGAAACCTGTGTCTTAATCATTTTTTAATTCCTAGGGCTGACATGTAGTTGAGATAGAAATAATTGTTTAAATAATGAAAGACCCTCTCTCTGAACTTTCTCTTTACTCAAGTTCATTTGGACTGTGACATACATCCCACAGAGATCTGTTTCAGTTTTCCATGTCAATCTCAACCTCACACAGAAATGAAAGTAATTTGAAAGACTTTCCAGGAGCATTCTCATACTTTCCCACATTTTAATTAAAGTACTCCAGATTTTCAAAAAGAAATAGTAATATTATTATGTATAAATTATCAGAAGTAGTTAAGTAAAGACAAAGTCAAGACATTCAAATAAAACATCCTTTTACTAAACATTGAATATAGTTTACTGCTTTTATTCCTCCATCAGCCATTTCTGGTAAATGCTTATATATTCCTGTGTAGTTTATGACCAGCTCAAGTATAAGTGATTCTTCTTCTAACACTTAAAGAATGATGACAAGAGACAACGAAAGGCAGTAGAGCAAACTGCATGCCACTGGAGGAAACTTGTGACTTTCTGAAAACTTCCTCAAAACACTGTGGTTAACCAATGAAGAAATGCAAAAGGGGAAATGTGAGGTTTATTTTTAAACTGAAGATAGTAGTAAGAAGAACTAGAACCTCTCAAGAATATATTTTCATTAACTACAATCACACATCACATTCCCACAGGTACTATGGTGATCTGTAGGGCCATTCCTGTTACTAATGTGATTGACTCATTTTTCTGTTATATATCTATCACATATCTGTGTAGTCCCTATGTATTTCTGCTTTTCCTGTTTGTTACAATTGGATTTTGTTGTTTTCAGCAGTTGCTTGTTTCTCAGGTCAGAGAATGTCTTTGCTCATTTTTAAAGTGGTATCGATAACTACACAGAATTAAATGAATTTTTGAAGAAATTGAAATCAGCAGGTTGTTTTAGACCCTGAATTTAAGGACTACAGCAGTATTTATAAGCCCTTTGCTCTGATAAGAAAGAATCAGGGACTTAGTTAAACTAAAAAAAAATAACTTATAGGGCTTGTCAGCAAACTTTTGTGCTAATCTGTCCCTTCATAATGATTTAGCTCACTTTAATCCCAGATTAACAATAAAAAATTAATAAGGTGCAAAAGTTACTTATTAATAATAATGGGTAGCATTTCCTGAAAATATGAGACAAGTCAAGACAGTGTTAGTGTTTAGCAGTGCTTTCTGCAGATTATCCCACAGTCATCACAACAATCTTAAGAGGTTGCTGCTGTTACGCCTATTTTACAGATGAGAAAACCGAGGCTTGACAGGTAAAGGAATTTGTCCATGTCACACAGAGACTAAGGGATAAAGCCAGACTCTGAGCCCAGATGTGTCTGGCCTCCTGGTCCCAGACCTTGTGCTCCACCCATCATTGCTAACTTTGTCAGCAGTCCAGCATAGGAACCTGCACGCAGTGCACATGTCATTGCCTCACCAGACCTACCCTGTGCTGCAGGGGTTCCAGCTAGGTTTTCCTATGCATGCTAATGAGTACTTATCAAGTACCTACCCTGCTGGTTGACTTACATTCAGTGACTTTTTGAAGCCTCGCCAAACCCTATGCGGTTAGAAGGATCATTCCCATTTTAAGGATGAAGAAACTGGCTTTGTGGCTAAGTCACCAAAAGACAGATGGCCAGTGAGAAGTGAACCCAAGTCTGTCTGAAGTCAAGTGTAACACCCTTGCCGTCGCCCAGGGCTGGCTTCAGAGTCAATGCAGAACCACTCCCCAAGGCCTTGAAATGATCGGATGCCCTGCACAGGTTTACTAGCCCTTATCACCACAGAGTTCATTGACAAATACGGGAAATGTTATCAGGATCCTAAATAGATGTTCAAATAACCTGGCTTATTGTTAGCATGTTATTTTATAACTAATTATCCTAATGTGACTGGACAGGTGACAAATCAGAAAATAAATTTTTATTGCTTCTACCGTGAAGCGTGTAGACATTTTGTAGGAATTATTTTAATAAGTATTTAAAATATGACATATATTATATAGAACAAGTTAGAGAATGTTAACATAAAAGAGGTTATTTTTTTTAATTAATTAATTTATTTTTGTGGGGGGCTGCACTGGGTCTTTGTTGCTGTGTGCGGGCTTTTTTCTAATTGCAGCAAGCGGAGGCTACTTTTCCTTGCGGTGTGTGGGCTTCTCATTGGGTGGCTTCTCTTGAGGAGCACGGGCTCTAGGCGCGTGGGCTTCAGTAGTTGGGCCCTCGGGCTCAGTAGTTGTGGCACACGGGCTTAGTCTGCGGCATGTGGGATCTTCCTGGACCAGGGCTCGAACCCGCGTGCCCTGCATTGGCAGGTGGATTCTTAACCACTGCGCCACCAGGGAAGCCCAAAGGAGGTTCTAAAAGTATTATTTAAGGTTGCACATTTATGTGCAAAATATGTAATTCTTGTCTTGATAGTTCTGCTTGTCTAAAACAAATGATCTGATAAGGAACATGCCTTAGCCCCGAAGGTGAGGGGGAGGGGCAGGAAACCTTTATAAAAAACAAAATTATGGTGGCCTCCTTCACAGGCATAAGGTTGAATCTTTCTCAATGCTCATCTCTTAAAAATCGCTTTTCATTCAGAAAATTTCCTTCGCTCACCAATTAAATATAACTATTAATCATTTTGAACCCAATTTCTTTAAAATACACTGTTGTTAATAAATGTTTTCTGGTGGTAGATAAGCAGATTCTGACATAGTTAATAAAAACAACACAATCAGCCTAAATGACTCTAAGGATTATCTTTTCATTTCATGGAGCTTTCTGCATATTTATCATTTATCCCTATCTGGGTTTTTTTTTCTGCAGTTGCTTTATTAAGCATTGCATTATTTGGTAATACAGATTGTGAGTTGAATGAAGTGGTATAAACTTGGGAAAAACGTAAAAGCCTCACTTAAATATCCAGATTAAATTCAGTATAGTCTTATGTGTTTAGAGTTTGTTTATTGTAACACTGTACTGTAGGTTTAAGGATTGAGGACTTAGAAGAAGATTGCAGCCTGAATTAGTGACCTGTCATATTTTAAACAAACTTGTGTTGATATAATAAAGATAGAAGTTGTAAATATATAATCCTCCAGAAGGCAGGGGTTCTATCCAAAAACTTATTTCAGATAATGTTTCCGAAGAGGAATATACATGATTAAATATATAAATCTATTGTCTTAGGAAAAATTATACAGGGAACATGATTCATTACTCAAATTTTGAAAAAACAGAAGAAAATTCACCCACAGCTCCACTATTTCAATAAAACCCTGTCATGATTTTGAGTTAATAAATGCTTGTTGACAATACAGATAAAACAGTGAGCTCACCAGATTTTCATTTTTAAATATTGCATGCCTGAGCAGAGAAAACTTTTATAAATACCTTACTCAAGAATATATGGTACTTGAGAATCTGAGTGTGTACAGAGATATGTGTATCCATGTATACATATACGTACACACATTTCAGGAAATTGTCTAATATTTCTTACAAAACACAGTCCGCATCTTTATGAAGATAAGTATTTTTGCATTGTATTTAGTGACCGTATCATTTATTTTTCATAGCAAGATTTGGGTAGTCCCTACAGATGGTGCTGTCCTCCAAGCTCTTCCTGGCAAGGTGGATTCTATATGTCCCACTTCAAACAGGGAAGGCAGGACGACTTGAAAATGTTGAATTTTAAATGAGAGTTTAAGATTGACATAAAGTTAACTTCCCCTCGGGTATCCAAAATGCAGGAAGAAAAGCATTTTCCTCTAGGATGAAATAGAAAAGTGAAGATTTTCATTCGGTCCCTGCCCCGCCCCGCTCCCAGTTCCCCAAGGTGGAACTGGCAAAACAGCTCTGCTTTGTGGCAGGTAGACGATGTTCCGCACGTTTGTGGCCCACTCTTGCACCTCGCACACTGTGTGTGCGGGCCTCACACTCCCTAGGTTGCTTTCAGCATCTCACTGCTTGCTTTCAAATCTGCTTCCCATCTGGAAGATATTGTCAGCTACCACTGTACTTCGCAGGCGTGGACGGAACTCCTGAAGAGCAGAGGCTGTCAGACCAGCTGTTGAAGGGCTTACCACCTTTTATTCAGAAAATCAGAGGCCCCCAGCAGCATGGTCTCCCTGCTTCTCCCAGAGCAGGCTCCCTGGTGAGGTGTTAGGAAGGACTTAGCTGGAGAATGGTTCCTGAACCCACAGCTAAACTATTTATTAATCATCTCAACTCCAGCAGTTACTTGGGATGAATAGATCTTAATGGCTGCTTAATGAAAATATACATAATAGAGAGGATTAGACAACCGCAAGCAAGAGTCTACGTCATGTATTAGTTTCTTAACATTTTAGCTGAGTGTGGACCAGACTGAGAAAAATATGCTAGACAGACATCAGTCAGAACATTTAGGGATCCAATCCTGGCTTTGCCCCTGCTGGTGACCTTGGGTGAGACGTTTCAGCTGTAAAATAAAGGTGTTTGTGTGATCATCTGACAATTAGGTTTGAGCGATTGCACATGGTCCTGTAAAGATGGACCATTTTGCTGCATCCAAAAAAAACTATAAAAGAAGAGTTTTGTTTTGTTTTTTTGGTTTGATTTGGTATTTTGGTTCTTTTGTTTTGTTCCTTTTTTTGTTTGTCTTGCAGAACTTACATATCCTTAATACTTCCCACAGCACAGCTGAATAACACACTCCAGCTCTTTGGCTAGGAAATTGATTTTCAGTTAAACAAACTTGAGTTTTCCAGTGGTGAGACTGGGTGTGGTGGGGTGCAGCTGTTTTCAAATGTAGATTTTGTTATTATTCAGGTATGGTGAGGTCAACAGGTCAGGAGACTACTGCCACTGGAAAGGTGGTTTATTACTGATGGTTCCCAAGGGGAGGGGGCACACCACGTTTTCGGGGGGCCACCAGGGGAAGCACCGGGTGGTCAGGAGGCAGAAGGACTGAGGGGAAAATGTGGGTAAGAGCCTTTATTGTGGTTTCCGCAGAAAGGAGTGGGCCAGACTGCCTAGTTTGAGTAGCTTCAGAAGGCCCTGGGGTATAGGAGCGGTCTGAGCTCTCTGATACCTGACCCTGGAGACTGAGGGATACTGGCCCGGAGTGTGAGGGCCTAATAGCGATGGTGATGGTCGGGGTGGGGGTGGGGGTCTGGGCTCTGGATTGGTTGGTTTGAATATGAAAGGTACACTGGCAGGTGTGTTATTATCTAAGAACTGGCTAATCCTGGGAGAGCATTCCTTCCTGGGTTGCAAGGTCCTGGAATAGAGCAAAGCATCAGAATATAGAAAATAAAAAGGCATGATTGATGCAGGCAATGTGTTGGTTTTGGATGACAAGAAGCACATCCTTTTTCCCCCTCCTCCACGCCCTGCTTCTATGCACCTCGCTTCCTTTCTTCTGCCCTGTTCTCTCTGCCTCCTACCTCATCTCTTTTTGTTTTCCTGGCCCTTCCTTTTACCAGAAGATTCAGATCAAGTCCAAAAAAGGCTGCACTGACTAGAGCAATCTGCGTTCTTTTTTACCTTTATAAGTAAAAAATTCACAGGGGGGTTTTAAATACCTGATGTAATGATAGTAGAAATGATAATTTCTCCACTGGCTTCCTAGGGAAAAGGCTCCTTTCCTTTTCTAGAGGAGTGCCGTCCAAGAGAGCTCTCTGAATGGAAATCTCTGTATCGGCACTGTGCCGTACAGGAGCCACTGGCCGCATATGGCTATTGAGCATTTGAAAAGTAGCTAGTGAGACTGAGGAACTGAATTTTTAATTTTAGCTCACCTAAAGTTAAATTTAAATAGCCACCCCAGCTGGTGGCCACAGTGCTGGACAGCACACATGTAAGGACACTCTGCCTATAGTGTGCCAGGCACTTCACCTGGGGCTCCACCAGATAAGTGCTATTGTACATTCTGTAGGAAACATTGCGGAAGCACCTAGTAAGTCACTTGCCCAATGTCACACAGCTGGTAAATCGGGATTCACACCCAGGCAGCTTGGCTACAGAGGTCGTGCTTTACCACCACCTCTACTGAGCCTCCCCTAGCTTTGAGGAGCAGAATTGCTTTCTAAACATCAGACTTTTTTTCTTGTAGGGGCTGAAGTCAGAAGGCTTAGGTTAGAACCCTAGTTCTGCCCCTTAAATAGCTGTGTGATGTGTATGTCACTGAGTATCTGTGAACCTCTGAGTCATCATCTGTAATATAGGAAGGATAATTCTTTCCCCTTGCATTTTTTTTTGAGGGGAAGGAGGCTGGGAGGGTCCTAACATTTTGTTTGCATTTCTCTCTCTCATCATTTTGTGGACTACATTTTTCTTATTGCTGTGTCTATTCTGCAAAATATAAGCTTGAAAACGTCATCGGTAAAAGGCATTTGGTTATTGAAGAGTTAAACTGATTTACATTATCTTTTCCTTTAATACTAAAATGCTGGAATTGCTTCTTTGATTCTACAGGAACAGCTAAACTTGTGTATTCAGAATTACCTCGCTTACTCAAAGAGGAAAGCATAACATTGTTCTTATTTGTGTAAGGTTTTCCTTTTAAGTTACTGTCTCTGAGCCAGTTCCCCATATTTGGCTGCCGTCTTGGGGAGCATGGTGCTGATTTTCCTCCTGGTGTGCACACTCTGAGGTTCTCAGCTGGAGTCTCCCCATCAAGTTTCAGTAGCTGGTTCTGCTTTTCGGAACTTCTGTCAATGCCGCGCCTCCACACGAGGCTATACAGGGCACAACTTTTGAGAACTCAGCACTGAATGTGAATTTAATTTTTATGTGGTTTGTTGGTTTGGGTTATCCTCAGGATTATTAAGAATAGACATCCCTCATAAAAAAGAATGAAAATTTTGCCATTTGCAACAACACGGATGGACCTGGAGGGTATTATGCTAAATGAAATAAGTCAGACAGAGAAAGACAAACACTGTATGATATCACTTATATGTGGAATCTAAATAATACAACAAACTAGTGAAAATAACAAAAAAGAAGCAGACTCACAGATATAGAGAACAAACTAGTGGTTACCAGTGGGGAGAGGGGCAACACAGGGGCAGGAGATTAAGAGGTACAGACTATGGGGCTTCCCTGGTGGCGCAGTGGTTGAGAGTCCACCTGCCGATGCAGGGGACACGGGTTCGTGCCCCGGTCCGGGAAGATCCCACATGCCGCGGAGTGGCTAGGCCTGTGAGCCATGGCCGCTGAGCCTGTGCGTCCGGAGCCTGTGCTCCACAACGGGAGAGGCCACAGCAGTGAGAGGCCCGTGTACCGCAAAAAAAAAAAAAAAGAAAAAAAGTGGGTGACATCTTCATGTCCCTTCATTTAGATCCTAGGCCAGGATCTATTGGTCTCCCTCTAAAGTTAGTGATGAAGTCCCTAAAGACCCAGTGGCTGAGGGTGTTACTGGGACAGTAGAGCAAAGGGAGCTGGGGAGATAGTCCCCAGGCCTCTGTTGGCAGCTGATGAAGGACAGAGAAGAAGGTGAAGTCCTCCAGAGCTGCAGGAAAAGGAGGACAGAGTTCCCTGGGCATCCTTGGGGGCCAGCCCAGCAGGATGTCCCTTGCATCCTGCCATGGGGAAGCAAGCGATCAGCACCCCGCACGCTTCCAAGGCAGCTCAGGTGCCTGATACATCAGCACAGAGAAGCCTTAACGAAACCAGCGGGTGTAGAACCCTGAAGGCGGATCTTAAAGATAAGCATCACCCTGTACAGTCATCTCCCTGCAGCGATAGACATGCGAACCTAAAGCTGATGCGGGAGTTTCAGATCCCTCTGTGGGATGGCAATCCACAGGCAATCTAGATGAACTGCACTCCAGATAATCTCAGCTGCCAGTAAGCCTGGGGGCTTTGTGATAACCAAGATCAAGTTCTGAGTTGACCAGCAGGCCCATGTAACTCTCCCCACAAGCAGCTCACTTTTCAGGCTGCTAGTGATGGAAACGTGATGCTGTCCGGGGTCCACTCTCTGGGCCCGGCAGGGAGCCCAGGAGCAGGCAGGAGAGCTTGCAGCTGGTGACCATTCCGAGTGTGGGGACTGCCACTGTCAGATGAGGCTGCCAGACACTGCAGCTCTGGTCAGGGATGCTCAGGGCTTCCTTTCCAGCCCTGAGAACGTCCCAGAGGAGAGAAAGGAGGGGAGTGTCGGCCTGAGCATGGACAGGGACACTGCCTAAGAAAGAACCTGGCATGCATCAGAGTTTGTGAGACTCTGGGCCCAGCAGACTCATCTTCTTTAGCACCCTCACAGAAATGGGTGCCAGTAACATCTCTTTTTGCCAATCACATACAGAAAAATCAACACTACTTTTTTCTCTTTAAATTGTGGGAAAATGTACATTCCATAAAATTTACCATTTTAACCATTTTTAAGTTCATTGCCATCAAGTACATTCACATTGTTGGGCAACCATCACCACCATTCATCTTCAGAACTTTTTCATCTTCCCAGTGAAAACTCTGTACCCATGAAACACCAACTCCCCATTCCCAACCTTCCTCCTAGCCATTCTACTTTCTGTCTCTCAATTTAAGACTGCTCTTGAGTTCATCCTTGACATTTTTATTGATACTGTCAATGAAAAAAATTAATCAATAGTTGATCTAAGAAAGAAATGGAAAATTTCATTCAAGCCACCCTGAGGATGATAACCCGGGAGACAGTCTTTCAGAAATCTCTGAGGACTGCTACCAACCATTAGAGGTCAAAGCACAGTTATAATAAGTATTTGAGATAAAGGATTATACATCAAATGACGTATTGTTGACAGTTTACACAATCCAGATCTACATGTACAAAGCGAGTAGTGGGTCATGGGTCATCTTGGCCTCTTACAGGATTAAGAAAGAAGGTTACCTCCTGAGGAGTTGTGACCCTTGATGAGATTAAGAAGGAATGTTATCTCCTAAGGAGGTCTGGGGAGGGAGGAGGCCCAAACAGGCAGAGAAAAATTTTATGTTTAAATTTTTCTCATCTTGCTGTAAAATATGAATTTTATTTCATCAATACTTAAGTTCCAGCCAGCCAACTAGGCAAGAAACCAAACAAAACCTCATTCATCAGGTTCTTTGAATATGTTCTTCCTTGATTTTTGTCTGTGACATAGGGTGGGGTTGGGGATTGGAAATTGACACCTACAGAGCAATCTCCAAACCTCCCCCAGCTTTCTGCTCATATGCATCTCAATAATCTGCTCGTATGCATCTAATAGATAAGATCATCTATTTGTGTGTCCTTCTTTTCCATCTGACTCTGAGCTCCCTGAGAACATGGGCCCTGTCTGATTTGTCCTTGTATCTCTAACACTGAACACTATGTCCAGCACATGGTGCTCAGTATTTATTTATTTATAAATATTCTCCAGATGAGGGTGACAAGGAGAGGAGGAAGAAAAGGAAGAAGAGAGAGGATGAGGTGTGTAACTTGGGGGCAGAAAGGGGAGGCAGGAAAACATCCCCGTATGTATCTTCCACCAAGTATTGACATGTTCAAGGGAATAAAAGGAACTGGATTGGGTGAATTTGCTATCAATTAAGTAGACTCTTAAACATTTGGGGGAACTCCTTTGAGAATAGTTGAGAGCTATATATACCCCTTTCTCAGGAAAATGCCCTCAAATACTCAAACACATAGCCCGCTCATAGACCTGCAGGTCAGAAATCCTATACTGAGGCATAAAAAATAGAATTTTTATTTTCATCTAAGTAGTTTAGTTCATAAGGAGCTACAGATGCATTAAAATTTTACCCTAGGTTTTGCCATCAGTAATCTCCTCAATGAGTGCAAGGGAGGCAAAGGAGGATATTCTCAAGTGCGGTCACACCGATGCTTTTAAGGGTTCTTGTTGCTGACTACCATTTTGAAAATGATTATTATTCCCGTCTTGTGCAATGCCTCAAGGCATTTTCTAAAAATATTTATTTTGCGGCACGTGGGATCTTCATTGCTGGGCACGGGCGTCTCTCTAGTTGTGCTGCGCGGGCTCCAGAGCGCAAGGACTCAGTAGTTGCAGCTCTCCAGCTTAGTTGCCCTGAGGCATGTGGGATCTTAGTTCCCCGACCAGGGATCGAACCTGTGTCCCCTCCCCTGCATTGGAAGGCAGATTCTTAACCACTGAACCACCAGGGAAGTCCCCCTCAAGGTCTTTTTTAAGTTCAATAGCAATCATTAATTTAATTAATGATTAAATAATTGTGGAATACTGGAAGCAATAAAAGTAAAATGTAATACAAAAAAAAAAGTCATCTTCATTTCATCTAGAAAATTCAGTTTAAAGAAAAAAATCCTGTCCCTCCAGACATAACAGTGACTAAGCCAGAACACTCCCTCTGACTCAGCGGGACCTTGGGGGGCCCAACCTACCAACTCTGTACACAACCCCCCTCCAACCCTGCACACTGCCTTGACTTAGGGGTGCTCACTTAGCTTCCTCCAGTGGTCCTGTAGTGGGGGCATCCAGGGAGACTCCTGATCTCCATGGCAACCTGGACCCAAGTAAGCAAAGCCCATCAACTGTTCTGGGCTTGCTGACTACTCGGAGGGACAGAGGCAGCTGGTCCCTCCCTGGCTTCCTGCACCACCTCCCCTGGACACCTGGAGCAGGGGGTTTCTGCTCTCAGCTTCAGCTGGTTTTCCAGGAGGTCTTTAAAGAGAAGCCCAGCTGGTGACAAATTCTCTACCAGAACCTGGAGCGATGTTGTAATGATGGCTCTTTAGATGGGTCAGGGAGCCAAGTGACTTGCTGGAACAGAGGAGGAACTGTGGACTGGCCTCTCAGAGCCGCAGCAAAGCAGATACAGGAGAGCTGTGTGCTCAGGGCAGCCTCACTAGTATAACTTTTAAGGACGTGGGGGTTTATGTAACATCCCTTTTTCTCAGCTAAGTAAGTTCCTTCTTTCTGAATCTCATTGCTCTGAGAAGACCCAGTTCCTGATCTAGCTGTCCCATTAGAGCATTTCCCTAATATAGCATGTTCTTAAGCAGATGTTAAATCAGGAAGCAATTAGATCAGAGCTAAGCCTGGTCTTAACCTTCTAATGCAATGTATCTGTCCTTCCCTTTAGCCTGTCTCCTGTCTCATGGACACAGGGGGAAGCTGGGACTGATACCCTGGGGTCATCTGGTACTTTCCTTGGGAAATATTAGTAAACAAACAACAAAAACAAAAACAAAAATTTAAGTTCCAAGTTTAAAAAACTAAGCACTAGAAGCACCTTAAAACTTACTGTTAAGCACAAATATGCAGTCATGCAAGAGTGTACTATTATAAATGTACTGGCTAACTAAAAAGTAGGTGAGTTCCATATCAATATGATTAAGCAGTGCACAGAAAAATTATCGTTTAAAGGAATGGAGGTAGTCACTTGCTGCCACCACGGGAGATACTGTTTTATTCTTAAAAAGACAATTGAGAAAATTAAGTATCATGAATGAAGGAGCAAGTGCGAAGGTGACCATCATAATTACTGCCAAGGATCAGAGGAGGAGCCATTTATCTTCTTTCTAATCTTGGTCACTGGGACTCATTGGTGAGGCAGGACCAAAAACAGGAGAAGGCAATTCGGGGTGGACATTTCATTAACAGCAACTTGTGTGGCCCAGCAGCTGTGAGGGTCGGGCACGGCACCAAGTGCTTTTTCACGTATTATCTCGTTTTAATCCTTGCAATCCTTGCATATTCATTTTGCAGGTGAGGAGGCTGAGGCGCAGGGAGCTGGAGGGCCTTGCCCCAGCTTCCCTGTCAAAGGTGGCAGGGCTGGGTTAAGTGCCCACGTGTGCCCCCACACCCTCTCAGCTACTCAGGACGCCCAGTTTGCTCTCTGGCTCACTGATTTACCACCGTACATTGATGGGAAAGCTGCCACACACTGGTCAGCGTTTGGCCCCTGGGGTACCTCGGTGGACAAGACAGCATGACCCCGTGGTCTGGTGGGGATGAGGGGTTGGCGGCGGTGAGACAGGTAGGGCCACCGTGTTCTCGTGCTGAAACCCAGTGAAGTAGCTCCACCGCCCTTCCACGGAGGGCAGCCTTGGTCTCTGAGAGGTGAAGTCGTTTGCTCAAGGCCAAGGTATTAGGAACACGATGTGAGGATTCTGGCCCAGGCTTGTGTGGCACCCAGCCCCTCAGGAGGAGGACTTCCTCCTCAAGTTTTTATATAAAGAGGGGGCAAAATTGCCTTCCCTTGTCCTTGCTCTCGAGAAGGACCTAAGAACGGAAATGACCTGCCCCTGCCAGGCTGAGATGGGGTGCGGTCACTGAGGTAGGGCCCAGAGGCTGGGGACTTGCGCCTTCTGAGCTGCTCTTTCCGAGGGGCCAGCCCAGAGATGGAAGCCGGGTGGGCAGAGCTCCTCGGACCTGGTGGTGGAGGTGGATGGAGGACCTTCAGCTTTTCCCGTCTGGCCGGCAGCTGCTCACGCCCTTTATGGGTCAAGGAAAGAGGAAGGTCGAGGCCTGGCCTCTAACCTCATCCTCCCTGAGGCCGCTCTGCAAGAAGGGAGGGCCAGCACCTCCCTTCTCGGCAGGGTGGCTTCTCGGAGCTCAGTGTCTGGCTTTGTGAGGCCAGTGGTTTTCAAATCCTCTTTGGTCTCGAGCCCTTTGTTCAAAGCATGTTACCTGGCAGCCCCACATGTGCCAGGCAGCCCTCTGAGGCACACGTGGGACTCCTGAGAAGAGTCCAGAAGCCTGGGATCTGCCTTTTCCTCCGTGGCTGGGCCTCGGGAGAATCACCTCTTGTCTTTGTCCTGCCCTCTGTTCACTACATCTGGCCCCTTCCTCGTGCTTCTGATGCGCTGCATTCAAGAAGACTATTACAGTTTTCCTTCTGTGACTCAAAGAAGCCTCTTTTGTGAGCTCTAAAGCCATGCAGATTAAGAAATTATACATTTAAAATAATGTTGAGGGACTTCCCTGGTTGCACAGTGGTTAAGACTCTGCCCTCCCAATGCAGGGGGCCTGGGTTCCATCCCTGGTCAGGGAACTAGATCCCACATGCATGCCACAACTAAGACCCAGTGCAACCAAATAAAAATAAATGAATGAATGAATGAATGAATAAATAAATAAATAAAAATAATGAGTGTTCATTGCTTTTTTTTTTTTTTTTTTTTGGCCATGCTGCACAGCTTGTGGGATCTTAGTTCCCCCACCAGGGATCGAACCCCGGTCCTTGACAGTGAAAGCACAGAGGCCTAACAACTGGACCGCCAAGGAATTCCCCATGTTCATTGCTCTTATTGACAAACAAACAATTTTAGTCATTAGTGTTTTTTTTCTGCCTCCTACAGGATCCTCCCCTTATTACTTAAACCATTACTTATTGAGAAGTTATCTATTAAGAGAAAAACGTGTTGGGTTTTTAAAAATACCTAATCCTTTAGCCAAGTGTGTCTCTTGGAGAAGTCAGTTATTAATCCTTAGAGCATTTTCCTTCTTTCACTTACCCAACCATGATCAGTCTTTAACTTTAACTTCAGTGATCAGGATCCTGAGTGAGAGCCCAACGTGGTAACTGGTAGTTAGCTCGTCACACGTCCTATCATCTTGCCAGCCCCTTGGAAGCCAAGTGCAGGATACAGGTGATCTGTCTGGTTTCACATCATGGTCACAGAATCTCCCGGGCTGATGTCTTATCTGCACACTGGGTGTCTTGGCCTGTCTATACTGTCCTTGAGGCCTCCTAGGAAGATACTAAACAATATGGGTCATATCCTTTTGTCGTGAGTAAACCAGCGGGCAGCATTACAAAACCTGAGAATAAACCCACAGACTAGTGGGAGAAAATCAAGCAAGCCTATAATATCAAGGGATATATTTTAACCGTGAAAAAATCTTAAATAAGTAAAGGAGCCTGGAATCACTTGAATACATGCTCCACATACATAAATGCACACATATATATGTCCACACACATAAACACGTACACAGTAGCAGATAGGCAAGGTGCCAGACAGTCATTGCATGTCAGTGCCCCTCTTGAGGGATATGAACAATTCCTGGTACCACCTGGTCCCTGGGTGTCTGCTATCTATCCCGCAGGGTCATTGGAGGGAAGGGCTGAGATTAAAGGGGTTCCTGTTGACACAGGCAGCAGTTTTCCTCTGTGGATCCCTCACTTGCCTCGTTGAACAGCCTGCTGGGGCCAAGTGGGGGCTCAGTCAGAGCCTGCTCTGGGCTGCACCTACCCATGTGGCCTCCCACCTGCGGTCCCCATCCCCCCACTCCCCCTGGTTGGACTCCTGATAGGCAGGTGGGAGAAGGGAGACCAGACCTCCCTGCACCTGGTCACCGTGCCTGGTACCTGGTGGGCCATCTTGGAGGTGCTGTCCATTTCAGTTGTTTAATCAGAATCTGTTATGCTTTCTGTGGATGGGGAAGGTGTACAGATGACTGATTCGTGCTCTCTCGCTGCAAGGAGTCCCAAATGTATGTGTGTTTGTGTACATTTGTATTCTAGTTGCGCCCTTCCCCAAAATAATACCTAGCATTCATTGAGCTCCTACCATGTGCCTTACAGGTGTGATCTCGTTTACTCCATTTAACAACATTATAAGTTACATGCTAATACTATAACTTACGTATAACATATATGTATGTTAGGTGTAATACATTTTACACATGGGGAAGCTGAGGCAGAGAGAGGTTGTGTGTCATCCCTGGTACCCCCCAAGTTCCCAGTGTCCCAGGAACGCTTCCTCCCATGACTGTATAGTATAGTGTAGTATACAGTATAGTGTCTATACTGATGCTGTGCAATAGAACTTTCTGCAGTTATGGAAATGTTCTGTGCTGTCCATTGTGGTGGCCTAGAGGTTCCTTTTTAACTGAATGGTATTCCGCTGAATGTATCTCACATTTTCTTTATCCATTCATCCACTGATGGATATTTAGGTGCCCTTCCGTCTTATCTTTTCTTCCTTTCCCTCCCATTTCCCTCCAAATATAATAGGTAATTAAAATATCTAAACAATTATTATAGTAGATGAGGATCAGTTTGTACTTATTGCATATTTAAAGAGCAGCAAGTGCTGAACCTTTATTCTCCCCCCATCATCACCCCAAAATGTACCAAATGTGTCTGCCAAAAGTGGATTTTTAGTCTAATGAGGCCTCCTATTGACTTTTAATTTCTCTGGGTCATTGACTTTCCATAGAAAAAAGAAATTCCCCAGGTCTGCTTAGGGTATGACCCTGCTCAGATGGTAGGTTGGATAGGCTTTGCATTGGGGTAATGTTTGGGTATGTTGGGTGACAGTAGTCTTGACATGTTAAAGAGTTAATTTTTCTCTCCTACAAAAGTGGGGAGGTAAGTGGCCCAGTGTGACATGGTGGCCCCTCGGTGCCATTGGAGACGCAGACTCCTGGGTGTCTCCTCTGCCATCCTTAGGGGTCACTGTCATCTGTGAGGTTCCATGGTGGCCACCAAAGCTCCATCTACCATGCCCATGGTTCAGGCAAGAGGATGGGAAGCGTAAAGGGTCCCAGAGGTGCCACCCAAGGCTCTGTCCGCTTATCAGCCAGACTATGTCGCAGGGTACCCTGGCCCCACCGCCAGAGCATGGGAGGCAAGGCACGTGGCTGCCATGAATAAAGTTTGATTCTGGTGGGAAGACAGAAGCGGGTGGACATAGGGCAGGCAGCCAGCAGCTCATCTGGTGGCTTCAGCATCCACCCTCTTGGGGTTCAGCCTGTGGTACCAAGAATTGGGGGCACAGACCCCTTTCAAATGGCCTGCCCTTGATACTAGAGGCATTTGTCTGCTTCTTTTGCTGCTAGAGCAGGCCAGCTTCGCTTTGTGAGTGCGGGCTCTAAATTCTTCCAAAAATAGAGGAAAAGAGTGTGTTGTATCCCTGTCTGGTTTCTTTGTGCGTCTGGTCACGGAGAAGTGTGGGATAAAGTAGCTGCCTGTGAGGTCTCCTCTGCATGGGTCTGTTTTAAAATTCTTCTATTTAAATGGGTTTTTAAATGTGAAAGGGGAAAAAAAGGGTTGTCCCCTTAAAGAAGTCTCTTTCAGACGATGGTTCATCAGACTGCAGCTTAATAAAGACACTCATTCATAGTGATTAGGTCTTTGTTAGAAAGGATGGGGGAGAGTTATTGAGGCTGGTTTGCAGAGACTGCGATTGCCCAGATACCCTCGTGGTTTGAGCAGACAGGTAATTTACTCTTCCTCCGCGCTTCACAGGGGGCCTGTGAAGGAAGGGGGCACAGGGAGTGTGGGGATTGTCATAAGTCCTGGCTCCTCGAAGTAGTGAAGTAGGAACAGGGCAGTCAGGGTTCCAGGCCCTACTTTGGAGGGCTCAGTGGGAGTGCTGGAGAGTTTGGGCAGGGTTTCCTTGCTGAATCGCTGTGAACAGAAGTGGTAGGCTTTAGGCATCCAGGGGCTGGCGTTTGAGGCGATATAGCTGTGGGACCAGAGAAAAGAAACCTCTTGGGGAAGCAGGGGAATCTC
The DNA here is from genome assembly GCF_949752795.1 of Hyperoodon ampullatus. Classification (NCBI taxonomy): domain Eukaryota; kingdom Metazoa; phylum Chordata; class Mammalia; order Artiodactyla; family Ziphiidae; genus Hyperoodon; species Hyperoodon ampullatus. The sequence goes on along the minus strand of NC_136919.1, from coordinate 41,227,927 downwards.
AAGCCTCGGAACCCTCAGACCAGCTGTATAGAGGCAGAAAAGGCGAGTCAGATTCCAGGGGAAAGAGAAGACAGGCAAGAACTGGCTTCCATACAGTGTATGTACTAGTGTCGGGGGGACAGTCTATGAGCCAGCAACGAGCCCAGGAAAACAGCCGGGTTTTAGACCTGGGTTTGCTACTTACTCTAGGCAAGTGGCTCACTCTTTGCCACTCAGGGTCAGGACTGTGAATGAAATGGCCCCAGTGGGCAACACAAATACCTTCTGACCCTATGATCCAGACTTGGGGATGCTATCAAAGGGGTCAAGGGGGCTTCCCTGGTGGCGCAGTGGTTGAGAGTCCACCTGCCGATGCAGGGGACACAGGTTCGTGCCCCGGTCCGGGAAGATCCCACATGCCGTGGAGCGGCTGGGCCCGTGAGCCATGGCCGCTGAGCCTGCGCGTCCGGAGCCTGTGCTCCGCAACGGAAGAGGCCACAACAGTGAGAGGCCCGCGTACCGAAAAACAAAAAGGGGGGGGGGGTCAAGGCCAAGATCCCATGCCAGAGAGGAACTTGATAGACCCCAAGCTCTCTCCCTTAACCCAGTCACTTCTGTGCGTTTCCTGCAAAGAAAGGAAATAAAGCAGTTTCCTAAATTCAAGGCAGGCAAGGACAGAGAAGGAGGAGCAATTAGGCAGAGGGAAGTGAGGAGCACGTAAACTGCTCTAAAACCAGGAGTCATCTTGCTTAAACGGGCTATCACTTTCTTCCTCCTAGCAATTAAGGATACTTATGTGTTCAGCGTAGTTGTAGTAAGTTAGGACAGGCAAAGTCATGCCGCTGTAACAAACAATGCCAGTGCCCAGTATGAGTGAGCTGGGGGTTCTGTCTCACATGTCCTGACCACGGGACCAAAGCTCTACCATCTGAAAAATGACAGTCACATTGGTGAGGGAAGAGGATGTGGCATATTGAGGACTGGCTCTTGAAGCTTTCATCCAAGGCAAGTACTTTGGCTCGCATTTCATTGGACAAAGGAAGTCACATGGCCAAGCCTAACTTGAAGAGCATGGGGGGCGCCCTCCTACCATATCCTGACGGAAAGGTCCCTGAAATATGTGATGAATAGCACTGCCGCAGTAGTTATTTTAATAAAGAGTTATATTTTTACAGAAAAGGGGTCAGGAACTGGGTCATTTGCTAATCCAAGTCCCTACATTATTTACACCTGAAGAAAGCTGAGATTCCCATATAACCTTACCATACCATTTAGCTTAATCTCAAGCACAGTGTCCAGAAGGAAATAAATCTTGCCAAGTCTAACTCATAGAATGATAGCTTGTCAGCTGTCCAGATTAGGAGGACAGATTGAAACAGCAGTCTGCTGTTACTGCCGAGGAAAGACAATTTGCTGTGTATTAAGCTTAAAGGGTGATTTAAAGAGGATTCTGCCCAGACGTGATGACTGCTCTGCTTTTTCAATGGAACCTAAAGCAAGTGCTGACCTCTTAAACTTTTTTACTTCCATCATGACACATGATGGGATTTGTAGTGAAGGTTGGAAAATGGAAGGAGGGCAACAGTCTACTTGGAGATTTGTTACTGTGAATTTCAGGGCACATACTCTTTGTGAAACGGTCATGTTCTTATTCTGTCGTCTCAACGTTTTTTGTAAGCAAAAGAGACTTTTTATTCTTTATTAACTGGGCCTTTGGGAATTCTCTGCTGCTAAATTCCAATTCCTAAGTTTATAATTATGTGTATTTGTGACAATTTAATTAATCCACATGAATTTATTAAACACCCACTGTGTGGAAAGAATTACGGGAGTTGCAATTGGGGCTACAAAGGTAAATAGGATTTTAGGCTACTTGAATGCTTTTGAATTTAAGGGCCCCACAGAGAAGGTATAAACTCATGCCCTAATAATATCTCTTTCCATTCTGGGGTGGATCGTAATATTCATGGTCCCTAAGGAACCTCTTGGTGGCACACCCCTTGGCAGTTTGGCATTGCTGTTCTTCCCTTCCCTTTGAATCAGGACTGGCCCTGTGACTTATCCTGGCCAACAGAATCCTGCAGAAGGGATGTTGTGACTTCCAAGGCCAGGCCTCGCTCTCTTGGTACACGTTATCCTCACATAAGGGCGCTCTGGGTAACGTCCTGGAGGATGAGAGTCACGTGGAAGGAGGGGCCCAGCTGACGGCCAGCAGGCGCCACCAGACACGTAAGCAAGGCCATCAGCCCCCGCCAATCCCACTGGATTGCAAACAGGTGAGTGAGCCCGGATAGCACCATGAGGAGCCCGGATAGCACCGGATAGCACAGTTGAGCCCAGCCCATACTGCAGCCATCAGAACTGTGAGCAAGCCAGTTATTGTTATTTGAACTACTAAGTTTGGGGTGGTTTTTGTGCCCAGTGGTTGATCGTTGCCCAGTTCCTGCACTGACACAGCCAGACCGACCTTCTTGTCATTCGCCAATATGATGTGATTTTGGGCTCCTTCTTGGACGTGTTGTCCCTTCAGCCTAGAATGCCCACCCCTCACTTCCTTTCTTGGAACTTTCTGTCCTATCTTCAAGATCCAGGTACCTCTCTGAGTTCCCCTGGAGCCCTCGATACACGTCTTTTATTGATACTTTCTCTGTTGTCCTGTGGTTCTTTGTTTACAGGTTGGTATCTCCCATTAGATAGATGCTGACCTCCTAGGGGAAGAGGCTGTCCTCTCCTTCACTGACTCCTGGGCCTCTACTCAGATCCTGACACACAGTGGACGTGGCAGCCCATTGGGAGACAAAGTGTGGAGAATAACTCCTTTGTGAGGGTGAGCACTGCACTGGTAGTGGGAACATGGCTGCCGAGTCCTGACTATAACTGGATATCATACAGCAGTGCTTCTCAAACCTTAACCATGTGCACGTGATCGCCTGGGATCTTGTTAAAACGCAGACTCTGATTCAGTAGGTCTGGAGAGGGGCCAAGAGTCTGCATTTTTTTTTTTAACATCTTTATTGGAGTGTAATTGCTTTACAATGATGTGTCAGTTTCTGCTTTATAACAAAGTGAGTCGGCTATACGTATACATATATCCCCATATCCCCTCCCTCTTGCATCTCCCTCCCACCCTCCCTATCCCACCCCTCTAGGTGGTCACAAAGCTCCGAGCTGATCTCCCTGTGCTATGTGGCTACTTCCCACTAGCTACCTATTTTACATTTGGTAGTGTATATATGTCCATGCCACTCTCTCAAAAAAGAACTATTTTTTGTTTTTTTTAGATTACATATATGTGTGTTAGTATACGGTATAAGAGTCTGCATTTCTAACAAGCCCCCGCAGTCCACACTTTGAGTAGCAAGGCCATGAGATAACCCAGGTACCCAAGAACAACAATCAGTAGTTACAGAGGTCCTCAGTGGTTCATGGAGAAAAAGAATAGGGATGAGTCTTTTTTTATTGAAGTACAGTTGATGTACAATATTATATAAGTTACAGGTGTACAGTATAGTGACTCACAAATTTTAAAGGTTTTACTCCATTTATAGTTATTATAGAATGTTGGCTGTATTTCCTGTGTTGTACAATATATCCTTGTAGCTTATTTTATACATAATAGTCTGTACCTCTTAATCCTCTACCCCTCTGTTGCCCCTCCCCACTTCCCTCCCCCCACTGGTAACCACTAGTTTGTTCTTTATATGTGTATCTGTTTCTTTTTTGGTTATATCCACTAGTTTGTTATTGATATATTTTTTAGATTCCACATATAAGTGATATCATACAGTATTTGTCTTTCTCTGTCTGACTTATTTCACTTAGCATAAACCTCAAAGTCCATCCATGTTGTTGCAAATGGCAAAATTTCCTTCTTTTTAATGGCTGAGTAGTATTTCATTGTATATTGTACACCACATCTTTATTCATGAATTTGTTGATGGACACTTAATAGGGATGAGTCTTAACAGCAGTGCTGATGGCCGTAGATTACAGAATATGGCAAATAAAGTGGGCCTGATCATTTTAAGGGTGCTCCAATTGAAGAGCAATGGTAGAAGGAGATAAATAGTTATTGGGAAAGGAGTGTTCTAAATAAGCTCAGATTTTTAAAGGATCTACCAGAAATAAGGTGGGGAGCATGAACTATATCAGTACTGTCGACTACAGAACTAGCCTACTTTCTGACAGATACTAAATACAGAAACAAAACAAAAAAATTTTGTAGACTGGTGTTCTGAAGAAGAATAAGGATGGGATAGACACATTAATCGGCTTCTTAGAAGGATGAAAGGAAAGCAGTGAACACTGGGGAGCTGGTCATATCAGGCTAACCTTATTTTCTTATTTGAAAAGATGACTGGGCCGTGGGAACAGAGAAGTGTGGTCCTGGCACACAGCGGATTTCATCAGGGCATTTGACTCCTACCTGGGACACATCCTGTGGTCAATATGGAAAAAGCATGTATGTTTGGAAGTGTACAGTGTGTATGTTTGGAAGTGTACAGTGTGTATGTTTGAAAAGATATTTGTACTTTTTTTTTTTTTTTTGCGGTACAGGGGACTCACTGTTGTGGCCTCTCCCGTTGCGGAGCACAGGCTCCGGACGCGCAGGCTCAGCGGCCATGGCTCACGGGCCTAGCCGCTCCGCAGCATGTGGGATCTTCCCGGACCTGGGCAAGAACCCGTGTCCCCTGTATTGGCAGGCGGACTCTCAACCACTGCACCACCAGGGAAGCCTGATATTTGTACATTTTGATGACTAGTTGTAAATCAAAGCAGCAAGAACACTGATTGATAAAGTTTACCAATGCAAAGAGAGGTGCCCTAGAATTCGTGCTCGTAGTTCATCTGAAGATATAATTGGACTACTTATGAAGTATAGAGTTCCTTCCAAAACAAATTATTAGGAGATTAAAATATACTCTTTCTATTGACACAGCAAGTAAAGGCAAAGTCGAGGGGACTTGAGAAATGCTTGGCGTCCCCTCCCTCGTGGCTGGTGCCAAGTCAATCTGTAGCTGTTTATTGTCTTGAATATGTACTCAGATTAGCTGTGTAGCAGGCCATCTGCCATCTCCTCCAGACTCAGTTGATAGGCCCTGGGAAAGGGAAATCCTGCCAAAATGCAAATAACCTACTAAACTGATAATAAAGGGAAAGATAAGGTCTGTGGGGGGATGGGGTAGGAATAAGTGGCTGTCTTCTCAGCTCCTCTTTGTCTTTCTTCTGCCTGTATTTCTTCCTGTTAGAGAAAGACCAGGTGTGGATCAGGAGACCCCTGTCTCAATTGGAGATACTGGGTCAGACCCGAAGTAATGGGGCAACTAGGAGGCTCAGTTGTAAGACTATGTTTTGCAACCTCCAAAACTAGTCTCTTCGTTTGAACTCAGCAGCTGGCTTGGTTTCCACTGGTCGGCTTGCCGTGGTGGAAGCCCTGGTCAGATTTGCGCTCTTCCAGGTGAGGGTTGTGGTCTCTGCCCCCGGGGGGCTAGCACCTGGATTCCCCAGGTTGCCTGCCGTCTCATTAATTCATGAGCCCAGCCTCTTCTACCACCGGCCCCTGCCCCCAACTGCCCTCCATGGCGTTCCCACCCAAGCATGATTCAACTGTTCCCAGCAGCAGTCTTGAGCTGACTGGGCAACTGTCATTTACATGCACCTACTACTTTAGTTTCCAAACACTTTCATATTCACCTTCAGCTCCTTTCAATACTCATAGCCACCCCAGGAAGCTGTCACTACTCAATTGGAATAGTAATGTTAAAGAAACTAAGGCTCCATCCCAGGAGGAGGTTGTGACCATCTAAGACCTCATGGCTAAGGAGTAGGAGACCAAAAATGTGAATGCAGATCCTATCACCAGTTCTGTCACTTTAGGGTGAGTCGTTGAGTAAAGAAGAGTTTGCCAACTCAGATGTCCGCAGGGCCTCTGCTCCTAGCAGCAAATATGTGAAGCTGACCAGGCACAAGGCAATAGGGAGCAGAGAGGCCTGTGTCCAGCTGGAGAGCACAGGGCCATCCCAAGGGGGCTGCCGTTATTCACCGTGTGATGGTTGTATGTGCGGACTGGGCCAGCACTGCCAGCTCTTCCAAGTCTAGGCAATGCTGAGAATTCGTTTTAAAATATTGACAATGGATTCATTTCTTTTTACACTTTGTGGCTCAAACAAAAATCATCCCCACAACCCTCCAGTTTGATCAGTGGATTAAAGTAACATTCCCTGGTGGTGAATGAGGCTTCGCTTCTTTTGAGGGTACTTGCATTTTAAAAGAGTTTGTTGAAGCAATTTAGTTTCTAATTAATGCAGTCCATGGGGGAGATGTTTTTTCATCCCCGGCAGTACCTTCCTGAGCCTGCTTTTAAGTCCCTCAGCTTCAACAAATCTTGGCTAAAGAGAGTTTGAAAATGAGATGCAGTATGCATGACATCACCCCGCAGCTTAACCATATTGCCCCCGTTCAGGGGTCTAAACTCCACAAGGTGGCTGCCCACCAGGATACAGAAGGGGAGGCTATCTAAACTTACCTTGGGGGATGCACAGAAGTCATTAAAAAAACATTTTCCAAAAATCCTTGGAAAGGGGGAAGAGGACTGTCTGAGCTGTAGTTTATAGTTTGGAGCTGTTGCAAAGCAGATCCATTTTTAAATTGCAGTTGTTAATCACCCACGCCCTGTGTTTGAAGGAGGATCTTGCCACAGGAAGGGACTTGGTGTAATCCTGGGCTGAGGTAATGAGCAGACTTCATACTGGGAAAGGAGTTTAGAGGAACATAGAGTCGGCTCCAAAAAGGAAATGTCAACCTAGCAGGAGTGATTTTAAAAATATGGGGGTTGGGGGGTTCTCTCGATATAGGGAACGCCTTAGGCCATCTTCATTTTGCATGAGTGGCTCCAGTCTGCGTTAGTCTCAGTGGTTCTGGGGAATCTCCTGGGAGCTTTAGAAACCACTGCTACCCAGGCCCAGCCTCCAAGATTAGATTTAATTGGTCCAGGTCTGGTCTAGGCACCTGCATTCTCAACGGCTCCCTGTAACCCTGGTTGAGAACGATTACTCCAGGTTTGGGGGTTTCAGACTTCACAGCATCAAAGAGCCCGGGGGGCTTGTTAACATGGGCATTGCAACCCCTCTCCTGTCCAATGAATAAGAACCTCAGGGAGGCCCTGGACTCTTTATTTTTTAAAGACCCCAGATGATCCTCGGCTTAGGTTTTAAGCAGCCCTTTGTAAACCACCCCCTACCTTGTGGGCACCCAAGTACACACACAAAGATGCCATGTGCAACCAATAAATAGAAACACTTTAGTGTCCCGCTTTGGCAAGCACTTGAGGTGAAAATAGCTCTCCTGAAACAGATGTCAGTTAAGGCACAAAGACTGTGACTGCCTAACTCTTAACTGCTGGGGAGTGGGGTCAGAGGGGACAGTGAGGACCGGATCAGGCCGGGCTTCTGGTTAAACTCAGGCTTTCCCTGTGAGAGGTCTTCCAGCCCGTTGATCTTGTGTCATTTGTAGAAATGGTGCCAAACAGCTGTAAATGCAGGGCTGAGAGCTATTTGTCCCCTTGCTTTGTTCTCTTTCAGATTACAGAAAACACTTCTGACCAATAATGTACACAAAGTTTTACTTATTCTCTTTTGATTCAAGGAATCACCATAAAACACAACTTCAAAAACTCTGAAGGTCATGATTTTATAGCTGGCAATATAATATTTGTGTTTCTGGGTCTTAAGTTGTTAGAAAAGCTTATGAAACAAAAGCAGTTTGTTTCTCCCGCATCTGATTCTTACACCTCTCATTTTGAAGTTTGCACTGCACATTTAGTGTTGTTGGTCTTTGCATAACTGAGTCACTTGCTAATATTATTTTTGTTGTTCTTTTGTGATAAAAGCAGAATTTCTGTGAGTTGCAGTCCAGGAGAGAGAAGGTACAAACACTGCAGATCAAATATCACCTGGGCCTGTATGGACTCCTGACCTCGTTTCCCTCTTGTATCTACAGGAGACGCACTTCATTCTGACTGTTTAAGACTCTCTGTCTACTATAAACTTCCCTTCTGATTCCAACCTTGTCTAATTATTAACACTCTGAGATACTACTACTGAGTTGATCAGAAAAGGGGAGAAAACTTAGGTTTAGGGCTAATTTTATTACATCTCAAAATGGCTTTGATGGAAATCTGCCATATGTATCTTTTTATATATCGTCAAGTGCTTTGCTTTAACTCCAAGGATATTACCCTCCAGTTGGGCCATGCTCTTTTCCATTCTTCTTATTATTTTGTTATGCAAATGGACAGCCAATTGCACATAGCGTAAATAATACAGGTTTTGCGTGCAGAGCTAGAATTCGTGGGACACCTACAACCAAAGAACTTTTGTGCAGGGAGTGAAAACCCCGCTGAGCATGTCCTTTTCTCAGGAATTTCTTGAAGGAAGGGAATCATTTATTTACAGCAGCCACCCTAGGAGATTTTATTCCAAAGACTGAATTTTCTGTTCAAATGTCTAAAATACCTGATTCCCTAGATTTGGGGGACAGAAGAGGGAGAGAAATTATCAGGATCACATAGGGTGTTGGCTATGCATCGCAGCGATTTTTTTTTTTTTCATCCTAAGTGTCATTTGCTCAATTTGTTTTCCTTGCTTACATGTGGAACTGACCCCTAAACGTGCTGATAAGAGAAGAATAAGTAAGTAAACACTCCCAAGGTTCGAGGCTGATATAAAAGTCACTTGGTTTCAGTGAACCGGACTGGAACACGAGCCTTTTGTTTGCTGTTGAAAGTTTAGCACTTGAATTTCGGGTTGGGCTGTTCATTTCATTAAGGAAAATGTGGACACCTCATGCCAACTCCTGTTTTCCTTAGTCCCTGAGAATGGAAGGCATTGTGTATTTGGTCCACACACCAAAAAGTGAACAGTGACTTAGTTGTGCCCTGGGAACAAAAGCTATTACCTGGGGACAAGATGGGAGACCCCAGGCTTCTGCTCACCCTGCTTCACTCTTTACAAAAGTCAGCGTTGCTGGGAACCCCAGAGCAAATGTTTGCATTGTGGCCACTGTTTGCATTTGAAATTGTAACCCGTAGGGTGGTTTCTCCTGGTGCTTACAATTGAGAGGAATGTGGCAAAGTGGGGACCAGGCTTATTAGGAAGAGATCAGGCATCCGGGCCCCAAGTCCCCCGACAAAGACCAGATGTCAAGCCGAAGGGGGAGACTGAAAAGGGAAAAGAGAGAGTTTGGTTCCCCCACTCAATCTGCTTCTTCCTTGCAAAAGCCCCAGTGACACACATTGAAGGTTGCATCAGTCATGTGGCTGCCCATCTGCTTGTCAGCAGTTCAACTTTGGTTAAATCCATTTAAAAAGCACTTACGCACTGTTCAGTTATCTGCAGGCAATGAGTATGTGCCAGTGTGAGAATTGGGGGGCATCAGCTTTTCGGGCAGATGGTGGCAGTCCCTTGATTCTTCTGTCACATGAATGTGATGACACTGTACCTCCTTGAATGCTGATGTCGGGGTAGGAAGCCTTTTCTCTCCTAAGAGTGCCTAAGGAGTTGGCTTTGCTGTTGGTTGAAGCCAGCACTTTGGTTGATGACCCCGAGTCCCAGGACATTTTGTTTTCTTTTGCCTTCGGAGTATTGGCCAAGACTGAGATTTTGAATGTTTTTTGGTTCATTGGGGAGAATGTTGACTTGCCAGGGGTTGGGAATAAAGTGTCTCAAGTAAAAAGAGTTGCTTCAGAAGTTGAAATTCCTCTTCCCCCAGTGGTTCTCTTGAGTTCTGGTAAATCAAGACCAATGAATATCACAGCTAATAATAGTGGTAGCAAAAACAAAACTAGAATTTTTTTGACCTTTTATACTATACCATAACATATATAAGCATTATCACTTATAATCCTTGCAATAAGTGGTTCTTATTTTAAAAAATGAAACAAAATGAAAAGCAAGTATTGAGATTGGATCTCAGGACAATGGCTAAATGTGTTATGTTCTCCGTGAAGTCATGACATCATGGACCTAAGCCAGCATTTCCCAAACTTTGGTGTGTACATGAATCACCTGGGATCTTATTAAAATGCAGATTCTGATTCAGTAGGTGTGGGTGGGGACCGAGAGTTTGCATTTCTAATGAGTGTGATGCTGCAGATCCACGGAACACTCTGGGTGGCAAGTTTCTGAGTCAGAGATTGCCAAACCTGGCTGATCATTGGAATTGCCCGGAGATTCTGGAACACATAGCTTCCCTTCCACCTTTGAGATGCTGATTCTTAAGACACCAGCCTTACTTTTATAAAATGAGCAAACTGTGGCCCTGAGAGCGACTGTGATCTATACAAGATCACACGCAAGAATCCAGCCTCCTGGGGTCTGGAACACACTTGTTCCTCACACTACCTGTGACTTAACGTTGACTGGTATCACGTGCTGAAATGTGCACCCAAGTTCACATCTTCTCTCCTTCTTGCCGAATCTGCACAGCTGGCAAACCGCCCTGGTTGCTGGGAGGAATGGGCCTCACTTCCTGCCACATGATCTGAGCTGGTCTTCCTCCTTGGACTGCTCACTGTGTGCTACACATTTCTCCCAGGTGGCACCACAACTAAGGCTCTGTCTCTGCAAGATGGAAACGCTGCTCCCTGAAGAGCTGGTGACACTTGAGTTCTGTCCTTGCACACGGCCATTTATTAATACAACATCAGGAGGTGATGTGAGGAGGACAGGGGGGCTGGTGCTGGGGCAGTGGGGATAAGTGGCTCTGAAGGAGGTGTGGTATGTTTGCAGAGGTGAACAGCACAGCTGGGGGCTTCTCCGGCATGGCTGCATCATTGCTGCCCATCCCTGACCAGGAAGGCTCAGACTTGTGGAAGTGCTCCCAGCTCTAGCCAGCACCTTATGTAAGTGTCCTGTGGCCTCAGGACCTTCTCTAGTCACTTCTGCACAGCTTCAATCTCCCTAAGTGTCCAGGAACTCAGCAAGCTTATGAAATGGTCTTACAGGATTCACTTCATGCCCCTGATCTCTATGACTCTAACCTAAGCTGGAGTTTTGAAGATATTTTCATTACTGAATATTTGTTAGGATTAGTTTTGGCTGCTTGTGACAGAAAACCCAAAATAATAATGGCTTAAAGAAAATAGGACTTTATTTCTGTCTTGTGTAGGAGTCCAGAGCTGCTGTGGCAGCTCTGTAGTATCAAGGACTTTGCCTTCGTTTATGATGTCACTCTGCCAATATGGCTGCACATGCTTCAGCCATCACATCTTCATTCCATCCAACAAGAAGAAAGAAGGGCATGCCCTTTCTCATGAAGGACATTCCTTGACTATTGCACACAATACTTCTGCTCACATTCTGTTCGCCAGAATGTCGTTACATGGCCACAGCTAGGTAGTTACATGGCCACAAGAAAGGCTAGGAAATGTAGTCTTTATATCAAGTGGCCTGATTATCAGCTGAAAATTGATAATTCTAGGACTCAAGACAAAGGAAAGATCAAATATTAGGATTGACAACTGGCCATGCCTCACCAAGCTCTTAAGGTCATTTTCAAACCCAAGTAGTGTTTGAATTAGAACCAGATTTTCAGATTGTTGCTTCCAAGCCACTTTATATACCACAGGAGGTTTGAGGTTATGCTGGATCTCTTAGGCATTCCTCCAAGAGGAGCCAGAGCTGGCCATTATACTTTTATTCAATTAATTATGATTTAATAATTTAATTAATTAGGGCTGATGTGGAATGCAGATTTAAGGAGAGAGTTGCTGGCAGTAATCAAAGCTTTAAGGCAGAAGGCAAGACTCGTAGATTGATAGCATTTCCCCTGATGCCGTCTTCAGCTTGCTGGAGCTGCTTGTTCATATGTTTGGAGCCGGGCAAAAAGATTAACTATAACCACAGAAAGAAGAGAAAAATGGACCCAGTCTTAGCACCAGAAGGGATGGTTGTTTTGAGTCAGCATTGGGTGCTTTCTGGAGCATGATAGAACCTGTGAATCTTAAGGAGTGTCTGGGTCCTGAGATCCTTATTTTGTAAAATGAAAGCCCAGATCTAGAAGTACCTGGGGTGTCAGTCTTCCTGGGGGTTTCAAAGAAGCAGTTTGAGGAGTGGCATCCATATTATTCGAACATTGATAGTTAAATAGATTTCCTCAGATAGTGTACGACTGAGTGGGCCATTCTGTGTTTTTTCTAGAATGTTCTGCCTCGTTCTTAGAAAATACCTAGGATAACTTCTGTATAGCCCATAAATGGATGTTAACACCTCACTTCCCCCCACCCCCTTTTTGCCCAACAGCAAACACAAAGTTTTCTCTTTAGAAGAGAATGGCCAAGAGAGGTGGGAAAATAAGAATAAATTTCTTCAACCTAATCATTCCAAACAGTTGGAACAAAGCAATCCTCACACAGGTAATAAGGAGCTCCCCTGACAAGTGGAATCTAGAGCAGAACAGAAGGTGTAAGTAGACCTGGCCATGTCTTGCAGGGGGAGGCTGTGAATATAGTTACGTCCTGAAACCAAAGTAGACAAATCACACGTCTTTTACAGGTGCTTCCCATGGCTTGATGGTTTGCTTTTACTGACTACTCAGGATGTCTGCTTTAGTGTAATCCTCTTTAATATCAGTGTCCAGTGTATTCCAAACTTCAGTGGATTTTGATGGACTCATTCTTCACAGACATACACATGGAAAATACGTTTGAATTTGTGCTAAAGGCAGGCTGTTTTCTTATACTGAATGCATTGCTGCTTTCCTGTACTAATAACTGTAAGAATTTTTAAAAAGCATAATGAACTCATACATTTGCTCCTGCATTTTCCCCATGTTATATAGGTCATGTCTTTTCAGGCAGCATGATACTTGCTTAGAGGAAAGGTTTTATCTAGTAAAATGTGTGTATGTTCTCCGAGGGAGAGAAGCCAGGACTTGGGCATCTGACAAGCCTTGGTTGCATCTCGGCCTCACCCTTCGCTAGCTGCCCATCCGTGGCAAATGACCCTGTTTCCCTGGATGTCAGTTTTCATTTTCCTATGGTAGAGATGGCCGTGCCTCCTCACAGGAGGATGGAATGAGCTCTAGAGGATGTGAAGCATCCAGCCCAGTGCCCAGTTCCCTGCAGCTGCTCAGTGAATGGGCATTTTCTTTCTTTGTCTTGATTTTCTGGACCTTTGCCTTCTTTGGAAAAAAAACCTGCCAGTCAGTGTTTAGAGGAAGAAATAATAATCTGGTTTGTCACTAAAATTTATCTGAGAATCTGCTATGGGACCCAAGGTCCCTGGGGCAAATCCAAGAAGCTCTTGCTCTACATCAGTAGCTCGTGAAGTGTGGTCCTCAGCCCCACAGTATCATCGCCTGGGAAATCATCAGAAATGCAGATTCTCAGGCCCCACCGCAGACTTGTCAGTTGGGATCTATGGGAGTAGAGCCCAGCAATCTGCGTTTTAACCAGACTTCTGGGTGATTTGAATGTATACTAACATCTGAGAACCACTCCTCTCTACATCTGGGTTCTCGGGCCTTGCTGGACCTGAGAATTCTGAGGTGCATTTTTATTTCATTTATTTATTTATTTATTTATTTATTTATTTATTTATTTATTTATTTATTTATTTATGGCTGTGTTGGGTCTTTGTTGCTGTGCACAGGCTTTCTCTAGTTGTGGCGAGCAGGGGCTACTCTTCATTGCAGTGCACAGGCTTCTCATTGCAGTGGCTTCTCTTGTTGCAGAGCACGGGCTCTAGGCACGTGGGCTTCAGTAGTTGTGGCTCGTGGGCTCTAGAGCACAGGCTCAGTAGTTGTGGTGCACGGGTTTAGTTGCTCCATGGCATGTGGGATCTTCCCGGACCAGGGCTTGAACCTGTGTCGCCTGCATTGGCAGGCAGATTCTTAACCACTGCACCACCAGGGAAGCACCACCCCCCACCCCCGGCCCCAAGGTGCATTTTTAAATACCTGCGCCTGGGCCCTGATCACAGAGATTGTGATGCTAGGAGTCTGGGGTGGAACCCAGACATGGGGATTTTTTAAAGGCTACCAGGTGATTCCATTGTGTGCCAGGATTAAAAAATTTCTTCTCTAAAGAGTTTCCATCTCATCTTCTCTCTTTCTCCTTCCCTCTTCCCCTCCCCACCTCCTCCTCTTCTCTCCTCCTTCATCGACTCTTTGGGGTGGGATGCTGGAATTAGGGAGAGAATTGTAACATGAGCTCAGAGGGGCTCACAGGGAGTGGGTGAGATGCTACCCACAGACCACAGAAAATTTCCATTGCCTTTGCCTCATTCCTACAGCCCTCTGCTATCTTTTGATGGAAGTCTTCCGATTTTAAATGTACCACACGCTCGCGTAGAAAGTTTGAAAAAACGTGAGAAACTCTGAAGGAGAAAATGGAAATACCCCATAATCCTATTCCTCCAAGGATCCCATTAGATGTTAACATTTTGCTGTATTAGCCTCCAGTCTTGCACTTATATGTCATGTTTAATATGAAATTAGGGTCGTATATATAGTTGCATATCTTGCTTTTTTACCTAACATTATATTATGATAATTTTGTATGATAGTCTTTAAATTTCAAAGCCAGCATCAAATTGCACTTTGTGGATTTGTTGTAATTGGCCTAGCCATTTCACTCTGGTTAATTCCATTCTCTTTTTTCCAGGATAAGCTCAAATATCCTTGTAAATAAGTCCTTGTTTTTCTGATTATTTCCTTAGGATAGATTCGTAGAAGTAGACTCACTGAGCCAAAAGTTAAACTTTATAAGTTCTTGTTACCTAGTGCTAAATTCGTTTCCCAAAAGGGCTGTGCCGTTTTCACTCCTACTCTCTGAAAGTGTTCTGTTTGCTTGTACTTTTGCTAACATTGCTTATTATCTTAACGAACAAAACAAACAAACAAAACTTGTCATTTTGCTGAGGCAGGTGGTCATGTTCTTGCTCTCTAGCAGCTCTCTGTGGACATGGTCACAGATTTCTAAACACGTGTCTTATCTTCCTTTCATTCATCTTTTGGATCATGTTTATCTTTTAATGTCTGACAGCACTAGTTTGGGAATTTTCATCTTATCTTGGGATTTGAGACCATCTGGAATTTCCAACTCTGCTCTCTTATAGCTCCATCCTCACTGTATCTGGGCTTCATCTTCACTGCCTTTGTACCTTTGAACCCATTCATGCCATGCACACCAGCTTACCAGGAAGACACTTAGGACAGTACCCTCAAGAGACCCTTAATAAGTGCTCTGAGATATGACAGCAAAGGGCATACATCAGATTACAGTCAAAGTTAAATTATCGTAGATCATCAACCAAGGTGTAAGTCATCTAATGCAGAAGGACACTGCATCTGCACCCAACACACACACGCACACACACACACACCCTCAAGCGCATTTCTATAGTGCATCATGTAGGGAAGTCTTTTAAGGACCCTCAGCTGAAAGAATCAGAGAATTCATTTTCTTGGCCTTCCTTGACAAATGATATTTGCTTGAAGCACCAAATAACTTATAATTGTAGACTTTCCTTTTAAACTGAATGTGCCTTGCTTCAGTGAAGGAAGAGGTCAAGAACATTTCCACTATCCACGCTTAACATCGTGCAGCCATCCCAACTTGTAACAAAGGCCATGTAGATAAAATTAAGATAACTTGCCTTTAGGTTTGGGACCTCCGAGGAAAGTCTCTGTGCTGGAAGGGTGCTGACAAAGTCGTAAATCATCATTGCTCTAATTCATGAAGCTTCTGGCACCTTCACATCCTATGTGCTCTAGTTTTGGAAATGTAGACAGCTACCTGCCAGCTTGAATTCAAGCTTAGAGCATCTGCTGTCTGGGAAGAATAACAGTTAGAGGCCCAGCTGTTGGTGAATTTCAAGAACTTCGCATTATTTGAGAGGTGGGGAAGTTCAGGAGAGACAAGGGCAGGAAGGATTGAACTCTTGTATTCCAGGGTCAAGGCCACAGGTTTACACATTCTCTTCTGTTTGTTTGCAAAGGGATTCCTCTTTTTCAGTTTAGGGAAATCAGATAACTGATGCTGCAGAAACAGACTGATGGCCTTACTTTTATCCCAAAGGCTCCTGGATGTCTTCTGTCCTATCCATCCACCCATCCATACATCTACCTACCCACACATTTAGCCAGCCAGCCATCCATCTACCCATCTACCCACCCATCCATCCATCTACCCACCTACCCATCCATCCATCCACCTACGTACCCATTCAGCCAGCCAGCTACCCACCCAGCCACTCAGCCAGCCAGTCATCCAGCCACCCATCTATCCATCCACCCACTCACCCATCCACCCACTCATCCACCCATACATCCATCCACCCATCTATCTTTCCAATACAAATTTATCGAACACCTACTACTAGAAAGCAGCCACTGTGGTCCATGGTTTTCTGAAGCACTGCAATACTGTACAACACGAGTGTGTGCTATGTATCCAGAGGCCTAGGAGTGGCCTGGTGTGGAGTCACTGGCATATGCAGATTTTTTTCACTTAAACTGGACATTATGACAAACAAATAGAAAATTAGCCAATAATAAGGCCTAATCTATTCAAAGACAGTAGTTACAGCATGTAAATAGTGGTTGAAGGGGCAAGCGGGGAACAGCTTTAACTGTGGGTAAGAGAACCTCCAGGTTATAGATAGAACTGCCCAGTCTGCTCCTTCTTCCAGACAATTCCTTTTAGTTCCTAATCTAAAAAATAAGTAAGGAGGTCTATGGTTATGTTTAGCTCATTTTACAGGTGTGATAGGCTTGGATAATGGCCCGCAGTGATGTCCTCCTCCTAATCCCTGGAACCTGGTAAAGGGGACTTTGTAGAGATGGCAGTAGGAAACTACCATGAGCAGTGGGGTGTTCCAGTGCAGAAGCAATCTCAAATATTTTGTCCTCATAAGTATACTTTATTTTTTTATACTACATATCCTGGTTTTGGGTTTGAAAGGTACAATCTCCATAGCAGGTTACACAGGAATGAATTCTATCCTCCATCCCTTTATCTTTGGAGGAATTTTTCGCTCCGAAGTTTAGTTTATTGGATATTATTAGCACTTACTGTATACAAGGCTAACATAAGAGTAACTACACAAGTTGATACCTGCTCTTGCTTTGCATGACTTTACCACCTGCTCTAAGACTCCCTTCATCTCAGCCCTCCGTGGTGTCCCAGTAGTGATCTGATTGCCCCATAAAGGTAGCACATGTATGGCTCTCCCAGGTAGGACTGCAAAGTTAAACTTCTGAAGAGGATTTTGGAAGTTTTAGGGAGAAGCAGTACTCAGAGTATGGCTCCAACAGTGTGTGAGGACAGGTAATATGAACACATCATCATTATTTCAGTGTGTGGCCTTTATACAACTTAGTGTTGACTCTACTGTAAAATGGAGATGACACAGACCTCTGTGGGATGCTATCCCCACTCCCCCTACTACAAAGTCAGTGGAGAGGTAGAACTACCAT
Organism: Hyperoodon ampullatus; assembly: GCF_949752795.1. Taxonomy (NCBI): domain Eukaryota; kingdom Metazoa; phylum Chordata; class Mammalia; order Artiodactyla; family Ziphiidae; genus Hyperoodon; species Hyperoodon ampullatus. Next base: position 41,210,470 of record NC_136919.1, on the reverse strand, counting down.
ATGACCCAGCAATCCCACTACTGGACATATACCCTGAGAAAACCATAATTCAAAAAGGTACATGCACCACAATGTTCATTGCAGTGCTATTTACAATAGCCAGGACTTGGAAACAACCTAAATGTCCATCAACAGAGGAATTGATAAAGAAGATGTGATACATATATACAATGGAATATTACTCAGCCATAAAAAGGAATGGAAATTGGGTCATTTGTAGAGACGTGGATAGACCTAGAGACTGTCATACAGAGTGAAGTAAGTCAGAAAGAGAAAAACAAATATTTTATATTAATGCATATATATGGAATCTGAAAAAATTGGTATAGACAAAGAAGAAATAGAGACATAGATGTAGAGAACAAATGTATGGATACCAAGAGGGAAAGAGAGGGGTGGGATGAATTGGGAGATTGGGGTTGACATATAAACACTATTGATACTATGTATAAAATAGATAACTAACGAGAACCTGCTGTATAGCACAGGGAACTCTACTCAGTGCTCTGTGGTGACCTAAACGGGAAGGAAATCCAAAACAGAGGGGATATATGTATAGGTATAGCTGACTCACTTTGCTGCACAGTAGAAACTAACACAACATTGTAAAGCAACTATACTCCAATAAATTTTTTTTTTTTAAAAAGCAAAGTCAGCAGAGAGGGACTGCGTGCCCCAGTCAGAGGTGACCTCTCTGAGTGGTCTCTCTACCCGCTCAGTCTCCTTGACCACTTTTAGACTCACCATCTAAAACCATGATGCAGGCTGTTTCTCTCAGCTGTTCAGACCAGCCTCCAAAAACATAGCTTCCTTGCACACCAACTGTAATCCTTAAATTGCATAGTTTTTGTGCCTTTGTTTTCATTTTTCCTTCTGAGGGGAGGAGCGGGGAATGGCAGTGAGTGGTGGGAGTTACCTTAATCCGTCATTAAAGCTCTTCTATCTGTAGGCAGATAGACTCAGCTTTGCCAGAGCACAAATCGTGATGATGGAAACAAGCTGTGACTTTTTTAAAAACTTAGCTAATTTTACTTAAACAATATTCTGCAATCAAAATGGATTTTAAATTGTGTAGTTATCCTTATCAATAATAAATAAGCTGATTCCAGGTCCTGTGCTTTCAGAAGTGTTTAAGCTCATTTCCGTTTTGAGATCCACATGTTATTTATGGCTAGGTTGGGGTGGAAATTAGAAGTTGATTCTTCTCCCTAACTACCCCACTTCCCTCTTGGCCATGTGGAGGGTAAGCTGTTGTGGGTCGAAAGCAATGTGCTCACATGACCAGCCTACAAAACAGAGCCAGCCTTAAAACCTGCCTGACTGAACCAGTTTGGAAACTTGGAGAAACTTCCCGCAGGGGTAGAGGGTCGTGGCCAGGGAACAAACCAGCAATTCATCTTATGCCCTTCATCTGGAGTAGATCATGTGCCCGGAGGTCATATGTATTTTTCAACATTTCTTCCGTCTCATTTTCTTTCGTTTGAAACTCTGGGGTTAATGTAATAAGAAAATGTAACTGAAATTTTGAACAGGGCCTCACATATAGAGTTCAGTATTCTACAAAAAAATAACTAAACTTTTCAAAAGAAAACTAATTTAGAAGGCCTTCAAAGCTATACACTTAAAACAATCAACTTTTTGTTTTCAACGAAGATAGATTTTGTGTTATGCTGGAATGTAGCCCCTTACCAGGTACGTCCTTCTCCTCTGATTCCCTTCTTAATGAGCTGGAGTATCTAGCGAGATCTGAATGAAGTGTACATAAAGTAAAACTGAAAGAATTGCTACATCTTGGCAGCTTTTCTGATTGTACCAAATAATTTAAAGCAAAGTGAAGTTGGAGGTATATATTAGTCAGCTCAGGCAGCCATAACAAAATTCCATAGACTGGATGGCTTAAACAACAGAAATGTATTTTGTCATAGTTCTGGAGGCTGGAGGTCCAAGAATAGGGTACAGCATGGTTGGATTCTGGTGAGAACTTTCTTCCTGGCTTGCAGATGGCTGCCTTCTCGCTGTGTCTCTTCTTACAAGGGCACTAATCCCATCATGAGGACCCCACCCTCATAACCTCATCTAAACCTACTTCTCTCCCAAAGGTTCCAAATTCCACCTCCAAATACCAACATACTGGAAGTTAGGGCTTCAACATATGAATTGGGGGAGGGACACAAACATTCAACCCTTAATGAGGTGAAATGAGTTAAAAGGCTGGACGTGTCATGAAAAAAACAATAGAGAAACAACAGTCATTAGAGTCTCTGGGACTGTAGCCTTCTGGGGCCCAGTAACGGTTGACATTCAGTGACAGTCTTCACTGCTCTTCAGTGTAACGGAAGGATGAATCCTTAAGAATGTGGTCAGGAGTGGCTGGCAAGTTTGTTGAGACTGACATTCTACTTCAGTTGCTTCTCCCTAAATGGGGAGAAAGAGTCCTAGAGATGTAATTCTCAGCCAGGCAAGGGAAGAATAACATTTCATTGTTACAGATTCCCCCCTTTTGTGATATTTTAGGGGAAAAAACTCCCACCAAACTGTGCCTGATACACAGACAGTGCTCAAGAAGTGTTCACTGAGTGAGTGAATGTATGCATGCAAGGAACAATCACCTGGAATTCAGGCAGAGACCCCAGTTTTTCTCAGCATATTTAAACTTGCCATCTGGCAGGAACGCTAAGCACACTGTACATAAATGCCTATGGCAGATTTAGTGAGTTCTGTGTGATAGGCTTGTTAATTCTTATGACTTTCCCAAGCAAGGGGAAATAATGGATGTCAATACTATGATGTCTCACAAGTGAGGGAGAAATGAATCAGCCCTGTGTTTGAGAAATATGCTGCATAGAGAGGGCAGATGTCAGTGAACATGAAAATCCGGGCTTGCAGGCTTCCCTTTCACCCCTCCCCTGCCATCCTGTCAGCAGCATTAACCTCCCTGTGGATGATGTAACCATTACCCTGCCTCCTACTTCCTTGACCCTCTCATTTCCAGTATCCTTTTCCTCTGCTTCATGGTGTCACCAGAGACTCTACCAATATCTCCATTTCCAAGCAGCCCTTCTCACAGCACCTCCCGCACTGGCCTACCCACCCCTTACACCATAGATACTCTTTGGCCTCCTTGGAAACTTGCAGTCATCTACCACTTCTCCATATCAATCACCACTCTTCTCTATTTTAGTCCTTGGGTAGGAGAAGGGGGTAACTGAAATAAGTAAGATCATATCCAAAATCAATTTACCGAATAGGGTCAAACTTTTAAAGTTAGCTGAATCATAATCTCTGTGTTTCTCACTGGGGTGGATGTATTTTTGTAGCCTCATGTAGTATGCTGCTTAGAAATCTTGACATTTGCCTTTTTGGAGCCTTAAGATTGTCTACACCAAACAGTGGTTCATGGTAGCAGGAATTTGCTAGAGAAGGCTATACAGAGTCTTAGTAAATGCCTTCAAGTGCATAAAAGTTGGTTAAAGCACACAGGTTGTCCAGTTGACTCCCGTACTCTAAACAGCAGTGTACGCTTACAAAGAAAACTATCTTAGGGCACGTAAATGAAGAATTGAAAACTTATTCACATAATTTTAAGAAGAATATCCAGAATACCTAGTCTGGGTTTTCAAGAGAACGTTGGTCTTTATTTTTCTTCTAATAACGTCAGCGGTAATATCTTTTTTTTTTTTTTTTTTTTTTTTTTTTTGTGGTACGCGGGCCTCTCACTGTTGTGGCCTCTCCCGTTGCGGAGCACAGGCTCCGGATGCGCAGGCTCAGCAGCCATGGCTCACGGGCCCAGCCGCTCCGCGGCATATGGGATCCTCCCAGACCGGGGCACGAACCCGTATCCCCTGCATCGGCAGGTGGACTCTCAACCACTGCGCCACCAGGGAGGCCCAGCGGTAATATCTTTATCTTCCAATGGTTAATGTGTTAAATTAGCAATGGTTCACCTCCCAGGGACTTCACAAGTATCCTTTCCACCTCCCTTCTGTAAATAAAATAATCACGCTATGTCCCAGTTTTATATTATGGCTATAAAATTAGCCTGAAGCGGTGCTGTGTGACACAATAGCCACCAGCCACTTGTAGCCATAGAGCCCTTGGAGTGTGGCAGTCCCAACTGAGGTGCGCTGTGGGTGTCAAGCACACACTGGAGCTCAAGCACCCAAGAAAGGGTAAAATAAGTCATAATGATTTTTAATTCTTGATCACATGTTGAAATTATAACGTTTTGATATGTTGAGATAAATAAAATATATTATTAAAGTTAATTTTACCTGTTTCTTTTTACTTTTCTTAATGTAGCTACTCAAAAATTTTAAATTGCACATGAGGTTTGCATTTGTGGCTTGTATTATATTTCTGTTGGACAGCTCTGTCTTAAATAAGTCATGTTTTAATTTATAAATGTTTATTGCTTAAAACTTAATTTTATATTTATGTCCTAATTAGGAAGATTACATATTTATTGATAACTATGTAAATATATAAATCTTATATAAATATATAAGATTACATATTTGTAATTCACTTACTATAGGAAAAAACTATTTGATACATTTCTGGACAAATTAATTGACACTGGGACTTAAATAGATTAATGTAAATTGAATTGACCTTAATATATAGTTAAATTGCAAGCTTTTAATGCTTTTCTTATGTGAAATTTTATTCTAAGTATGTTTGCTTAAGAGAGGTTAGAATTCTGGAACTAGTGCAAAGTTCAGTTCCATTTGCTTTGCCCTGAACCACAAATATTAACTCTTTTGAACCAGTTATATAGTGACATGACACCCAGAATTTTTAAAGTTAATTCAGCGTCCTAAAAGTCCTTTTCTTCCGTTTGTTTACATATGTCTTTATCATATCCCATGGACCTAACAATGAAAAACATCTAACATTTTCTTTCATTGGGTTAGTGAATCAAAAATTAACAAGAGAAGCTTGGAATGCCAAGGCCCAAGGCTAAACAAATTAATTCATCCACCCATTCAGCAAACATTTGCTGAGAGGAAGAGGGGGATGAGGTGTCCTATCAGGGTTGGAACTCCTCTTCTCCCTCACCATGTAAGGTTCAGGGATTTGTAGACAGACCCAAAGACATAGATTCAGAAGCACACGGTATGTTCTAGTAGCTACAGGTTGCCGAGTTCATCGCTCTTGGGTTTATAGGGACAGAGTTACAGCTAGCTCCCAGGCATGAAGCTTTCCTCCGTGTTCCCTGTCTTCATGGCGGGTAGATGATAATATTTCACATTTATGTTATTAATAATGGAAGAAAAAACAAGGCCAGATCTTTCTCTACTCCCTTTCTATATTTAATTTTTTAATGCTTTGTTTACCTACACAGAGCGTGTCTGTGCGTTAGAAAATGTTAATCTTATTTTTCTTGTGCATGATAAATGTTGGTCTTGAATGATCAAAGTCACAATTGTTAGCTTGAGAAATTTGAGGCTTCTTTGAACATAGGTAAACTCGAGTTAGAAACAGCCTCAGACAGCCTCAGTTAGAGTCTTTCCTCCATGGCTGTCCAAGAGATGGACCTATAATTGTCCCAGGGTGAGGTTGCCCCACAGAATTTGACCATCCAGTCACTCCTGAGGCCATGAGGCCAGCAAGATGTCAGAATGATTTTAGTCAAGGACCCAAGGTGTGAAAATTGGCCACTTTTGTTCTCATGCTTTCTGTCTCTTCACCCTGAATATTTCAGTATTTCCTAAGTCCAAGTGATTAGCACCTTCCCCACATGCCAAGGTGTTCTGAAGCCATCAGCCTTCATGGGAGATCCACTCAGCAGCCCACGCTCAAGACAGTGTCTCCAGAACAGGGTGAAAAAGAAATTGCGTAAATTTTTCCTTCTCTTATTTCTCTAGTAAGACAGTGTAAGAGCCTTGACATGTGTCTAAGAGATGCAGATGGTTTTAAGCAACCATATACAATAATAGCACAGGTTTTTCCCACTACCCGAAAGTAGAGCATTCCTATGAAGCCTCTCCTAAGCTGAAATAGCATAAAGTGAAGAGTATCCCCCGCTTTCCAAAAGTTCATTTTATACCACTTTGCTTTTATGAAAAACCTACATTAGTACCTGTTTCTGCTAACTGCAAGAAATCCAAAGAGTAACAGAAATGTGTTTTTTTTTTCCAAAAAAGTAAAAATCCTCTTTTCTCCTTAATGCTCTCGTCATGCAGCTTGTAAGTGGCAAGGCCAGGATTCGAAACCAGGCCCTCTCTTTCCAAAGTTCGAGAGACATGATGTCATGCAGATTTATCTGTCTAGACATTTATTTTAAGTTTTCATTTTGGAAGACTTGAATGGGCTGTTTCTAAATCCTGCTTAAAATAATTCTTTCCTTCCTTTGTCACCCCCTATTAGAGACTGACCTGAACTTATTAGGGATCTTTGGACATAGACAAAGAAGTTTTATTCCCAGCTGTGATATCACTTAAATATTTCCAATTATTAACATTGTATTTGTGTGATAGTATGGAGTGTATAAATCACAATCACGTCTTTTTACTTCTTTTTAGTCTTACAACAGTCCTATAAGCTAAGCATCTTTAATCTCAGTTGTGTGTGTGTGTGGGGGGGTTGTTTTTTGGTTTTGGTTTTGGTTTTGGTTTTTTTTGCGGTAAGCAGGCCCCTCACTGTTGTGGCCTCTCCTGTTGCGGAGCACAGGCTCCAGATGCGCAGGCTCCGCGGCCATGGCTCACAGGCCTAGCCGCTCCGTGGCATGTGGGATCCTCCTGGACCGGGGCACGAACCCATGTCCCCTGCATTGGCAGGCAGACTCTCAACCACTGTGCTACCAGGGAAGCCCTGTGTGTGTGTTTTTTATTTTTTAATTTCCCAAATGACCATGCTAAGGCTCAGGAAAGGTACTAAAGTATCAGCGTTCCCACTGTTGCTAGACGGGAGAGTGGGGTCAGCTGCCTCCTGGCTGAGCTCTCTTCCCTCCCCACAATGCATTTCCACTCAGGTTGTTAATACTGTCTCTCATTTTGGAGAGTTAATCTCAAGGTGCAGATGCATAAAATGTATTTCCAAATAGAGTCTAGAGAAGTTGATGGAAATATGAATTTGATTTTGAGTTCCAGTCTGGGAAGATCATTAATATAACAGAGATTCAGAAAATGCATGAAGAAAAAATAGTGTCATAGGATTTCAGGTATACTCAATAATATGTTTTCTTTTAGTTAAGTGAGGAGTATAGCAAGCCAGAGTCTTAATTTCTGCAACACCTAGAAACAGAGCATCTTAAGGTTGGAAGGAATTTAATAGACCATCGTCCAACCTCCCACTCATTCCTGGCTGATGGCCTGATTCCTCTTGACAACTTTTCAGATAGTGACAGTTCTCATACCCAGAAGCAAAACCTCCCTATTGTCCGTGTCCTCCCCCGACTGCCACCTACACTGCCAGCGTCTTTCCTACCAAGTGCAAGTGCCCAGCATGAGGCCCAGGCTCGTGCTGAGAGCAGGAGTAGTGCACCCCTTCAGCACACTGGGACCAAGTGCACGGTATGGACAGTGAGGTTACACTGTGCTTGTGTCATGTGTGGTCAGATAGAACCATCATCTGTCTTCTATAAGAACTGCTGTCCCGTGAGGTTCATTTCCTTGAACTTAACTTTAGGGATATCTACTTCTCTTATGAATTTTATTATTCAGCCTGTTGGGATAATTTAGACTCTAGGTTCTGTCAGTAAATACAGCCATTACTTTTAGACTAGTTATTTTAAAATGTGGTAAGTATGCTTTCATCTGATACCCTGAAAAATGTCTAGAACAGTGCTAAACTCGAGAGTCTTATGGCCTGCCAAAATCCGCCACATGGTGATTCACCATTTCAGCTACAAAAATGTCATGAAAAATTATGTCACAGGCCCTGCTGAAATCAAAACATTTTCTTGTCTGTAGCATTTCCCATTTCTGCTTGTCTTATAACGCAGTTGGGACAGTGGGAAAGTTCTTGCTGGTTATGCTATTGATCACTTGCTGTTTTTAATTCATCTGAATGATAACTGATCCTCAGTTTTTGCTGGGTACTAATAACAAGCTAATTGATCTTAGATAGGGATCCAGTGGGTCCTCTTTTGAACATCAGTTCAACATCACTCCTTAACATTTGTCCAAGATTACCAGCAATTGAGATTGCTTCTGCCACACTGAGGTTTAACTTTCCCAGACCTGTAGATTGGAATTTCTTTTATTTGTCAAGCCAGACAATCTTTTACCATGTCTTTTCTAAACTCAAGCTTCGGTTCCACTTTACCAGTCTTCCCTAAGGGAAGACCACTGGCCTCATACATAAAAAAAATGAAAGCTTAAGAGAATTAATTTTGTTTCCTACATGTCTATTACACCGTCGACTCTGACCAGCCGTTTTTAGCCCTTTTCTATCCATTGTCTGTTAAGTTTTTGAGGGTTTTTTTTTTTCCAAATCTTAGTTCATTTAGGGTTCCTGTTGTGTACATATGAGAGCATGAGACTAACCTCCTCATTTTCTCTTCTTCAGAAATCTGACCTCATGGAGTTTGCAAATTGCATTGGACTTTCAAGGGCCAGTTACAAATTGCTTAATGATTATGAGCAATTCTTATTTAAAAAATCTTTAGGTTGTGCTTCAATTAGGGGATTTACCCATTTACCTAAAGTTATAACCTAAGGCAACTGCTTGGGAAAAGCACTTGGCCCTAAGGAGACCTTAGCCCCAAGGAGACTGGGGGAATTCCGAGAAGTGTCAATAGCCCTATGATAACCATAATATACCTTTGCTTTTTAAATGAATGTACAAGATCAAATGCACTGATTGTCCCTTTGACAGCTTCTAAGGCAGGTGGGCAGCTCCCAGGGGGGCCAGTTGGGACCTAGCACAAGGCTGGAGCCCAGTAAATTTTGGAGAAAAGTAAATGCACGTGGACTGCCTAGGGCCAGGAAGTTCCTAAAGCTAATGATGAGACATCTTGTGTGATATTTTAAAATACTGGAACAACTGTTTTTCCATGTCCAGAAGGTCAGTGGAAACAATTTAAACAGTTAACTAGTCAGCATATAAATTTAGGGTGACCTGTAAGGTGATTGAGTCAACATGTATTAATTCCAAAATTGTACTGAATGCATCATGTTGGTCTCTTGGTACTCAGTAGTGGTGTCAATTTTCAGGAAGGATCCTGTATACAAATGTGATATAAACAATATTTTAGAAGTTAATATATTGGTAGATCACTATGAAGGGGATTAAAATTCAGACTCTATAATAGACGATTCTTCTAGTGTTACTTCTTTGTGGTTCTAAATGTCATAACTAGTGGTGTATCTCTCATGGATGCCTAACAGGTCACAGAGTAGCTAAAAAAATGGGTTCTACTTTTGTGCCATTCACTTGCCTGTTAAGTGGAAAGTTAGTTCCAAATTGTGTATATTGGACTTCTGCAGCCACTGTCACCATGAAGCCACCTAGCCACACTTGAGTCCAGCTGCCCTCCCTTCTCAAGTTGCTCTAGAACCCCCAGAAGTCAGCCGCTAGACCGTAAGGCCTAAACAAGTGACCTGGAGTGTTGCACGTAACCTCTGGTGTGCCGGCCTAGGGCATTACGAGTGTGTTTATTCCCATTAGATTGTCTGCTGCTCCAGGCCTATAGCCGTGTTTCCTTTGGGCCTCATTACCTGCCCAGAAGTTGTGGATCTTTTTTTTTTTTTAAATATTCTTTTTTTTTCTTTTTTTTTTTTTAAACCCCACATTTGTTTATTTATTTATTTTTGGCTGTGTTGGGTCTTCGTTTCTGTGCGAGGGCTTTCTCTAGTTGTGGCAAGCGGGGGCCACTCTTCATCGTGGTGCGCGGGCCTCTCACTATCGTGGCCTCTCTTGTTGCAGAGCACAGGCTCCAGACGCGCAGGCTCAGTAGTTGTGGCTCACGGGCCTAGTTGCTCCGCGGCATGTGGGATCCTCCCAGACCAGGGCTGGAACCCGTGTCCCCTGCATTAGCAGGCAGATTCTCAACCACTGCGCCACCAGGGAAGCCCGAAGTTGTGGATCTTTAAAGCAAGTAGCCTGGCCCAGGTGTTTCTACGAAACTGCAGATAAGCACAGGCTCTTGATCCAGGTGACAAGACAGTATAGACCTTCCGGGGAGGTGTTTCGGCAGCGTCACTCAGCTCTGTGGAGTCCAAGGCCATCAGTGGGGTGGGAGTGGGGTCGCAGAGACCCTCAGTGCCCCACACTGCAGATGAGGAAGCGGGAGAAGGGTTTCTCACCTGTACCTCTTCAGGGGCCGTTCCAGAAGTTTCCAGCAGACAAAGCTTCTGAAGCCCCTGCGCACGATCACTCTGAGTCTCCCTGAATGCAGGTTCCACATTTGCTTAGGAAGCGACATGTCATGAAAAGGCCTTGGGGTTTGAAGCCCCTGCTTCGGGAAGAATCACTTTCATATCTCATACACGTGACTTATTTTTCATTTTCTTTTATGTTTGACCTAAGACCTGATAAGGGACACCTGCTCCTCAGAAGTCTCCCTTCCCGGGAGAAGAAACGTCATCCGTGTGTTCGGGCTCTGGGCTGGGCTGTTTACAGCCCTCCCGGCCTCCAGCGATAAGCTTCATGTTTGCTCTGGTCGGGGCGCAGGGGTGAGGTCAGCCCACGTGGCAGGCTTCCAGGGAGTTCTGCTTCCATTGAGGGAATACTCAGCCTTCCCGGGGGCTCTGGTTTCTCTTTAACTTATCATCTTTCAGTTTTATCTGCGTGGCTCTCTCTTCAGGTAACTCCAGCAGTGAATTTCCCTGCCAGCCCCTCCTTGCCTGGCCTGAAGTGACCCCCTCGGTCCTCTACCTGTTTTCTCCTCTCCCCAGACTTCCTCCGGGAGGTGAGTCCCCTCCTGATTCAGAGCCAAGGTGACAGGTCCATAGACATCATGGGAAAGGACTTGGCCAAGAGCGCTGTGAAAGGACTCCTCCCAGATAAGCTGATGGCCAGACAGCAATTGGCTGCCTCATTGAGACCTGGGCCTGCGACTTCTGCTGCCCCAGAGAAGACAAACCCTCAGGAAGCCACTGCCCCAGCTGTATTCAGTGTCCAGAGCCAGACAGGCCCGTGAGCAGTGTCTCCAAAGATCATCGGTCTATGGCTGCACTAAAAGCCATGTAACACCAAGCGTATTTGAATTTCTTTCAAGTCACTCAAGTCCAAACTCTTCACTAATATAGACCCGACTTCCTGGAATAAGATAGAGCTGATTCTTCCCATGACAAAGTGTGACGGAGGGTCCCAACCCTGCTCATGAAAACACACAGGGAAATAGTATTTCTACCTAAACTGAGAGGGAAGACATGAAAATAGTCAAACAACTTTGTTCAGCACCTCAAAGGCTCCAGAACTGGGCAGAGTACATATGGTAGGGCGGGGGTCATCCCACAGTTCCTATAAGTTACATTTAGTCTATGCAACTCAATACGGTATTTGCACAATTACAACCCATACCCATCAGATTGCGGAACTGGTCCTTTCTCATTCCCTTGAGCGCGTTCCCTCATCTTGAACCCTAGCACCTTGAACGAATCTACCTTTCTCTCTGGCTGAGGCATAAGGAACTTCAGCTCAGCTCCTCGTTTGTCTTCTCTCTTCCCGTGAAGTTATGTGAACCTCCTGCCCCCTTTTTGTTTTTTTCCCCTGAGAACGGCTTGCTGAGTTAAAAACAGATCGTACCTTATGGCCCAGTTACCTTTAGCCCAATAGCTAGAAGGGGATTCCATGACCAAGTCAGGATGATCAAATAATGGGATTGGCCCAGGGGGTAGGTTGCTGAGGTTGGAGTGATCAAACAAGGGACGGACCCCTCTGAGTCTCGATGGGACATCCAGAGGGCCCCCTGCAGCTCCAGCTCTCTGGGGCAGGAAGCCCCAATCGCCAGTCCCCCGATGTGGTCACCATTCATTAAATGGGCGAGCTGACCCTGGAGTGACACCCTGTCTTTGTAAAGGCATTTGACTTTCCATAAAACTGGATCCACAAGCAATCCTGGTTCCGATGTGGGACTTACTATTTGGAGAAAACATCTGGAGTATTGCTGTTTGTTTTGTCTGGTCCATTGGAGCATTGTTTAGATTGTATTAAATGACACTTTTCCAGTACTCGTTTTCTTCTTTCCTTTCCCTTTTGGCTTTAAAAACAAAAACAGGGCTTCCCCGGTGGCGCAGTGGTTGAGAGTCCGCCTGCCGATGCACGGGACACGGGTTCGTGCCCCGGTCCGGGAAGATCCCACATGCCGTGGAGCGGCTGGGCCCGTGAGCCATGGCCGCTGAGTCTGCGCGTCCGGAGCCTGTGCTCTGCAACGGGAGAGGCCACAACAGTGAGAGGCCCGTGTACCGCAAAAAAACAAAAAACCAAAAAAAACCAAACAGCTCTTAAACACCATGTGCGTGCTCTGTACCCGGCCCTGAGTTCGGTACCAGGAGTGGTGCTGAGCAGAGTGGATAAAGCTCCCCTCAGTCCTCAGCTGGAGCAGGACACCCACCTGCTCTGCACACCTCCGTCACGTAGCATGCGCAGCTCTGTCATAGAGAAATGTATAAAGTCTCGTTAATCCCTGTGGGTTGTAAGTTCCTTAAGTCACAGATCGGATCTGAATCAGGCAAGATGATTAGGCATGAGTAATGCAAACCGAAGGAACTGCACCCAGAACAAGATGTTTTTTCTAGGCTTCTGCAAATCAAGTGCTGGGGGAGGCCATTCAGGACTCACTTTAAGGGCTCCACAGGATCCAGCCTCCTTCCCACCGCCACGCTCCTCTCAGGGCTGGTGCTCATGGTCCAAGGCGGCGGCAAGGGCTCCACACATCATCTGTAAATCATCCAGCAAGTATCACTGCGCTCTGCCTTGGAGCTCGCACTCTCCACACCTACTCAGCCTGTTCTCAGTTGCCACGGTAAATACCCAACCCAACTGACAGTCTGAAAGAAAAGGAAAACACAAAATTCCCTGCTGGTCTCCAGTGGTACTGGGCTTCCATTAGGACTGAGGCCATCATGCGTTTGCCTGTCTCCTGTGAGCAGCCCAGACCAGCAGCCAGAAGGAGGCCGGGGAGCCCCAGGCCCGAGGCGGCAGTTGGCCTCCTCTCCCAGGCCTGACTCAGATGGTCCCCCCCGCTTCTAATAGGCCAGAGCCCCAAAAGGGTCTGGACCCCCATGGACACCTCCATCGAGCTCTGCACTCAGCTCCACCCAGGCCTGTGACTGACATTGTGCCTTAGGAAATACCTCAAAATGCAGCTCTTGGTTGAAAAGGAAAAGGAAACGGTGCATCCAGAGTCAGTCCCAGCTCTTTTTTTTTTTAACCTTTTTATTTTATATTGGAGTGTAGCCAATTAACAATGTTGTGATAGTTTCAGGTGCACAGCAAAGGGACTCAGCCATACATACACATGTATCCATTCTTCCCCAAACTCCTCTCCCATCCAGGCTGCCACATAACATTGAGCAGAGTTCCCTGTACTATACAGTAGGTCCTTGTTGGTCATCCATTTTAAATATAGCAGTGTGTACATGTCAATCCCAAACTCCCTAAATATCCCTTCCCCCACCCCTCCCCCCAGTAACCATCAGTTCCTTCTCTAAGTCTAGTCCAAGCTCTTAAGAAGCTGACCATTAACTGGGAGAGAGGAACAAAGCAAACTCGGTAAGAAAACTGGACTTCACGACAAAAAAAAAAAAAAGAGGTGAACAACACCCTCCAACCTGCTGAAGTGCTGAATGCTGTGCCCCCTCTGCTGGGTCCTTCACACAGAGGCCTGTTGTGACTCTGTTGACCCAGTTTTCCCTAAAAGTGCTTAGCCATGAAACTCTTTCTCCAAGTAGCCTTTTTTTTTTTTTTTAATTTTATTGAAGTATAGTTGATTTACAATATTGTGTTAATTTCTGCTGCACAGCAAAGTGACTCAGTTCTACATATATACTTTCTTTTTCATGTTCTTTTCTATTATGGTTTATCACAGGATGCTGAATATAGTGTCCTGTGCCATGCAGTAGGACCTTATTGTTTATCCACCCTATATGTAATAGTTTGCATCTGCTAATCCCAAATATGAGCTCCAGAGAACCCACTTTGGGAAATACTGTTCCAGGTGGATCTCAGACCTTCCCCCTCCAAAGAGGTATCCTGGGGACAAGTGGAGTGAACAAAGATATCCACTGCTCTCTTTCTGATCTTCCTTATTTCTGAGTCTTCACCTGCTCTGGTTTGCTAATTTCTTAATTATAATGAGGCTGCTCTAGCCACCCGATACTCCGTGTATTTGGTTTCTCTGACCCACTGTCAGCACCACACTTGGGTGGGAAGTGAGACCCTTGCCTGCCCTTACCATGGGTCCTGGGTCTTGCCCTGTTCTCCTGGAGTTCTCTGTGTCCTGTCTTCTGGGAGGATGCTCTCCCCAAGGGGGTGGCCTCTGGTCCGAGCTCCTCTGCCCAGTGTGTGGCTCCCAGCACACCCTCCAGCAGCACTTATGTTCTGCATCTCACTCCTGACTCGCATGTGTTGTCCCGGTTCCTGGCGTGACGTGCTGCTGTTTACCCCCTTGGCAAACTCTGCTTCTCCCTGTTGGTGCCCTGGCAACCTGCTCTGTTTTCTCACTGGTGGGGGAACTGTTGTTCTCCAGATCATGTGCCATTTTAACTGACCCGTGGCAGCAGTTCAAAATAATTTTTGGAGGGTTGTTTTTTTTAATAATAATAATAGTGATAAATCACCAGCTTTGTTTTTTTTGTAAAAAGTGGTTTCCCTTGCTGTCACATGTAGCTAGCTTCTCGAAAGGCAGAAAGAGAGCAGTTTCCAAGTGTGGGCTGCACCATGGAAACATTCCAAGGGAATTTAACTTGGTGCTGAAGTACCAGGTTCCCATACTGAGTTAGCCATCATCATATTCTGAAATCTGTGCAGCCGGTGGGTTAGGATGGAAGGGGAGGTTTCCACTGAACAAGGACAAAGTGCTTCCTCTTCACCAGAGACCCCTACAGGTGATGTCACTAGGAGTAGGCCCTGAACATTCAGAGCAGTCAGGATGGAGATTAACAGTTATATGTTTACTGGGTCCTGCTGGAGAGTTTGGTTCTTGTGTGTTTCCCAGAGTGGGGACCTGCTTCACCAGAGAGACTGGGAAAGGTAGGTTGGAGATGAGCACAGCTCAGGCAGAAATCTGCGAAAGCATTTCAGTGAGATCTTTGGGTTTTGTTGTCATCGGTTTGGGGTTCTGGCACAGAGGTCCCTTGTAAATGATGCAGCATTTTTCTTGAAAGAGGGGGAATTTCTGCCAAGATGAGAAGCAAAGAATCTGAAAAGTGAGCCCACACGTGCTGATGTAACGAGGGGACTGTTTGTGGGAGGCCCTACCCCACCCCAGGGGGACCTGCGTTCAGAATGGTCTGGACACTCTCACTCCTTTCCCAGGCTCTCCCTTTAGGCTGATCAGCAACACAGGTCACCTTCTGGCGCCTCACCTTCTGTACTGAATCCTTTCTTCATGTAGCTTCTGGGGTCATCAGTTTAAAAAACAAAAATAGTGGCTGTTCCACTTATCCATTGCTGTGGAACAAACACCCCAAAACTTGATAGCTTGAAACAACAATTTTTTATGAGCTCATTCTTCTGTGGTTTGCGTGAGTGTTCTTGCTTGGGGTCTCTCACATGGTAGCACTAAGATGTTGGCTGGGGCTTGAGCCATCTGAAGACTCACCTGGCTGGCCTTATTTTTTTTTGAATTTTATTTATTTATTTTTTTATACAGCACGTTCTTCTTAGTTATCGATTTTATACATATTAGTGTATACATGTCAATCCCAATCTCCCAATTCATCACACCCCCACCCACCCACCCCCACTTTCCCCCCTTGGTGTCTATACGTTTGTTCTCTACGTCTGTGTCTCTATTTCTGCCCTGCAAACCAGTTCATCTGTACCATTTTTCTAGGTTCCACATATATGAGTTAATATACGATATTTGTTTTTCTCTTTCTGACTTACTTCACTCTGTATGACAGTCTCTAGATCCATCCACGTCTCTACAAATGCCCCAATTTCATTCCTTTTTATGGCTGAGTAATATTCCATTGTATATATGTACCACATCTTCTTTATCCATTCGTCTGTCGACGGGCATTTAGGTTGCTTCCATGACCTGGCTTTTGTAAATAGTGCTGAAATGAACATTGGGGTGCATGTGTCTTTTTGAATTATGGTTTTCTCTGGGTATATCCCCAGTAGTGGGGTTGCTGGGTCATATGGTAATTCTATTTTTAGTTCTTAAGGAACCTCCATACTGTTCTCCATAGTGGCTGTATCAATTTACATTCCCACCAACAGTGCTAGAGGGTTCCCTTTTCTCCACACCCTCTCCAGCGTTTGTTATTTGCAGATTTTCTGATGATGCCCATTCTAACTGGTGTGAGGTGATACCTCATTGTAGTTTTGATTTGCATTTCTCTAATAATTAGTGATGTTGAGCCGTTTTTCATGTGCTTCTTGGCCATCTGTGTGTCTTCTTTGGAGAGATGTCTATTTAGGTCTTCTGCCCATTTCTGGATTGGGTTGTTTGTTTTTTTAATATTGAGCTGCATGAGCTGTTTGTATATTTTGGAGATTAATCCTTTGTCCGTTGATTCACTTGAAAATATTTTCTCCCATTCTGAGGGTTGTCTTTTCATCTTGTTTGTAGTTTACTTTGCTGTGCAAAAGCTTTTAAGTTTCATTAGGTCCCATTTGTTTATTTTTGTTTTTATTTCCATTACTCTAGGAGGTTGATCAAAAGAGATCTTGTTGTAATTTATGTCAAGGAGTGTTGTTCCTATGTTTTCCTCTAAGACTTTTATAGTGTCCCATCTTACATTTAGGTCTCTAATCTATTTTGAGTTTATTTTCATGTATGGAGTTAGGGAGTGTTCTAATTTCATTCTTTTACATGTAGCTGTCCAGTTTTTGAAGCACCACTTATTGAAAAGACTGTCTTTTCTCCATTGTATATTCTTGCCTCCTTTATGAAACATAAGGTGACCATATGTGCATGGGTAATCTCTGGGCTTTCTATCCAGACCCACTGATGTGTATTTTTGTCAGTACCATACTGTCTTGATTACTGTAGCTTTGTAGTATAGTCTGAAATCCAACAGCCTGATTCCTCCCGCTCCGTTTTTCTTTCTCAAGATTACTTTGGCTATTCGGGGTCTTTTGTGTTTCCATACAAATCATGAAATTTTTTGTCCCAGTTCTCTGAAAGATGCTATTGGTAATTTGATAGGGATTGCATTGAATCTGTAGATTGCTTTGGGTAGTATAGTCATTTTCACAATGTTGATTCTTCCAATCCAAGAACATGGTATATCTCTCCATCTGTGGTATCATCTTTAATTTCTTTCATCAGTGTCTTACAGTTTTCTGCATACAAGTCTTTTGTCTCCCTAGGTAGGTTTATTCCTAGGTATTTTATTCTTTTTGTTGCAATGGTAAATGGAAGCGTTTCCATAATTTCTTTTTCTGATTTTTCATCATTAGTGTATAAGAATGCAAGAGATTTCTGTGCGTTAATTTTGTATCCTGCTACTTTACCAAATTCATTGCTTAGCTCTAGTAGTTTTCTGGTAGCATCTTTAGGATTCTGTATGTATAGTATCATGTTATCTGCAAACAGTGACAGTTTTATTTCTTCTTTTCTGATTTGGATTCCTTTTATTTCTTTTTCTTCTCTGATTGCTATGTCTAAAACTCCCAAAACTATGTTGAATAGTAGTGGTAAGAGTGGATCACCTTGTCTTGTTCCTGATCTTGGGTAAATGGTTTCAGTTTTTCACCATTGAGAATGGTGTTGGCTGTGGGTTTGTCATATATGACCTTTATTACGTCAAGGTGAGTTTCCTCTAGGCCTACTTTCTGGAAGGTTTTTATCATAAATGGGTGTTGAATTTTGTCAAAAGCTTTTTCTGCAACTGTTGTCATGATCATATGGTTTTCATCCTTCAGTTTGTTAATATGGTGTATCATATTGATTGATTTGCGTATATTGAAGAATCCTTGCATTCCTGGGATAAACCCCACTTGATCATGGTGTATGATCCTTTTAATGTGCTGTTGGATTCTATTTGCTAGTATTTTGTTGAGGATTTTTGCATCTATGTTCATCAGAGATATTGGCCTGTAGTTTTCTTTTTTTGTGACATCTTTGTTTGGTTTTGGTATCATGGTGATGGTGGCCTCATAGAATGAGTTTGGGAGTGTTCCTCTCTCTGCTATATTTTGAAAGAGTTTGAGAAGGATTGGTGTTAACTCTTCTCTAAATGCTTGATAGAATTCACCTGTGAAGCCATCTGATCCTGGACTTTTGTTTGTTGGAAGATTTTTAATCACAGTTTCAATTTCATTACTTGTGACTGGTCTGCTCATATTTTCTATTTCTTCCTAGTCAGTATTGGAAGGGTATACCTTTCTAAGAATTTGTGCATTTTTTCCAGGTGTCCATTTTATTGGTATAGAATTGCTTGTAGTAGTCTCTTAGGATGCTTTGTATTTCAGTGGTGTCTGTTTTAACTTCTCCTTTTCATTTCTAATTTTATTGATTTGAGTCCTCTCCCTCCTTTTCTTGATTTTTCTAGCTAATGGTTTATCAATTTTGTTTATCTTCTCGAAGAACCAGCTTTTAGTTTTATTGATCTTTGCTATTGTTTTCTTTGTTTCTATTTCATTTTTTTCTGCTCTGATCTTTATGATTTCTTTCCTTCCTCTAACTTTGGGTTTTGTTTGTTCTTCTTTCTTTAGTTCCTTTAGGTGTAAGGTTAGATTGTTTATTTGAGATTTTTCTTATTTCTTGAGGTAGGCTTGTATTGCTGTAAATTTCCTTCTTAGAACTGCTTTTGCTGCATCCCATAGGTTTTGGATCATCGTGTTTTCATTGTAACTGGTCTCTAGGTAATTTTTGATTTCCTCTTTGATTTCTTCAATGATCTCTTCGTTACTTAGTAACGTATTTTTTAGCCTCCATGTGTTTGTGTTTTTTACGTTTTTTCCCTGTAATTGACACCTAATCTCATAGCATTGTGGTCAGAAAAGATGCTTGATATAAATTCAGTTTTCTTAAATTTACTGACACTAGATTTGTGACCCAAGATGTGATCTATCCTGGAGAATGTTCTGTGTGCACTTGAGAAGAAAGTGTAATCTGCTGTTTTTGGATGGAATGTCCTATTAATATCAATTAAATCTAGCTGGTCTACTGTGTCATTTAAAACTTGTGTTTTCTTATTAATTTTCTGTTTTTTTGATCTGTCCATTGGTGTTAAGTGAGGTGTTAAAGTCCCCCAGTATTATTGTGTTACTGTCGATTTCCTATTTTACAGCTGTTAGCAGTTGCCTTATGTATTGAGGTGCTCCTGTGTTGGGTGCATAATATTTATAATTGTAATATCTTCTTCTTGGATTGATCACTTGATCATTAATTATGGAGTGTCCTTCCTTATCTCTTGTAACATTCTGTATTTTAGAGTGTATTTTATCTGATATGAGTATTGCTACTCCAGCTTTCTTTTGATTCCCATTTGCATGGAATATCTTTTTCCATCCCCTCACTTTCAGTCTGTATGTGTCCCTAGGTCTGAAGTGGGTCTCTTGTAGACAGCATATATATGTGTCTTTTTTTTGTATCCATTCAGCAAGCCTGTGTGTTTTGGTTGGAGCATTTAATCCATTCATGTTTAAGGTAATTATCGATATGTATGTTCCTATTACCATTTTCTTAATTGTTATGGGTTTGTTTTTGCAGGTCCTTTTCTCTTGTGTTTCCCACTTAGAGAAGTTCCTTTAGCATTTGTAGTAGAGCTGGTTTGGTGGTGCTGATTTCTCTTAGCTTTTGCTTGTCTGTAAAGCTTTTGATTTCTCCATTGAACCTGAATGAGATCCTTGCCGGGTAGAGTAATCTTGGTTGTAGGGTTTTCCCTTTCATCACTTTAAATATATCATGCCATTCCCTTCTGGCTTGTAGAGTTTCTGCTGAGAAATCAGCTGTTAACCTTATGGGAGTTCCTTTTTATGTTATTTGTCATTTTTCCCTTGCTGCTTTCAGTAATTTTTCTTTGTCTTTAATTGCTGTCAATTTGACTACTATGTGTCTCAGCATGTTTCTCCGTGGGTTTATCTTGCCTGGGACTCTGCGCTTCCTGGACTTGGGTGGCTATTTCCTTTCCCATGTTAAGGAAGTTTTCTACTATATCTCTTCAAATATTTTCTTTGGTCCTTTCTCTCTCTCTCTTCTCCTTCTGGGACCCCTATAATGTGAATGTTGTTGCATTTAATGTTGTCCCAGAGGTCTCTTAGGCTGTCTTCATTTCTTTTCATTCTTTTTTTCTTTATTCTGTTCTGTAGCAGTGAATTCCATGATTCTGTCTTCCAGGTCACTTATCCATTCTTCTACCTCAAGTTATTCTGCTGCTGATTGCTTCTCGTGTATTTTTCACTTCAGTTATTGTATTGTTCATCTCTGTTTGTTTGTTCTTTAATTCTTCTAGGTGTTTGTTCTTTAATTCTTCTAGATCTTTGTTAAACATTGCTTTCATCTTCTCAATCTTTGCCTCCATTGTTTTTCCAAGATCCTGGATCATCTTCACTATCATTATTCTGAATTCTTTTCCTAGAAGGTTGCCCATCTCCACTTCATTTAGTTGTCTTTCTGGGGTTTTGTCTTGTTCCTTCATCTGGTACTTAGCCCTCTGCCTTTTTATCTTGCCTATCTCTCTGTGAATACGGTTTTTTTTCCCCACAGGCTGCAGGTTTGTAGTTCTTGCTTCTAATGTCCTTCCTCTGGTGGATGAGTCTATCTAAGAGCCTTTTGCAAGTTTCTTGATGGGAGGGACTGGTGGGTAGAGGTGGGTGTTTCTCTGTTGGGCAGAGCTCAGTAAAACTTTAATCCGCTTGTCTGATGATAGGTGGGGCTGGGTTCCATCCCTGTTGGTTGTTTGGCCTGAGGCAACCCAACACTGGAGCCTACCTGGCTCTTTGGTGGAGCTAATGGCAGACTGTGAGAGGACTTACGCCAAGGAGTATTTCCCAGAACTTCTGCTGCCAGTGTCCTTGTCCCCACAGTGAGCCACAGCCATCCCTGCCGCCTCTGCAGGAGACCCTCCACCACTAGCAGGTGGGTCTGGTTCAGTCTCCTATGGGGTCACTGCTCCTTCCCCTGGGTCCTGATACACACACTGCTTTGTGTGTGCCCTCCAAGAGTGGAGTCTGTGTTTCCCCCAGTCCTGTCGAAGTCCTACAATCAAATCCCGTTAGCCTTCAAAGTCTGATTCTCTAGGAATTCCTCCTCCCATTGCTGGACCCCCAAATTGGGAAGCCTGCTGTGGGGCTCAGAGCCTTCACTCCAGTGGGTGGACTTCCATGGTATAAGTGTTCTTCAGTTAGTGAGTCACCCACCCAGCAGTTATGGGATTTGCTTTTATTGTGATTGCGCCCCTCCTACCATCTCATTGTGGCTTCTCCTTTGTCTTTGGATGTGGGGTATCTTTATGGTGAGTTCCAGTGTCTTCCTGTCGATGATTGTTCAGCAGTTAGTTAGTTGTGATTCCGGTGCTCTTGCCAGAGGGAGTGAGTGCACATCCTTCTACTCTGCCATCTTAAACCAATCTCCTGGCTGGCCTTTTAAAGCTGCTGTCAGCTCAGCTGGAGCTATTGACGGGAACACATCCACATGGTCTCTCCAAAGAGCTTGGGCTTCTCCCAGCATGGTGGCTGGGTTCCCAGAGGGTGCTCCGAAGAATGTGCATGCTGAGCAACCCAGGCAGAAACCCCAGAATCACCTCTGCCTCATTCTAGTGGTCAAGCAATGCTCAGATTCCAGGGGACCAGGATAATGGGAGAGGCAGGACCACACTGCGGAAGAGCATGTGAGATGGAAGGTATGGCTGAGGCCATCTTTACAAAATGCAATCTGCTTCCCATCACCTACCCACAGGCTAAAACTTCAGCATACAAACAAAGCCACAAGGTTCTTTAGGAACCAAGGGGGGAAAAATCAAATAGGTCCCACCCAAAATGAAAATAGGTTTGTTGAGTCCTAATGGGGAAAAAAAATGTAGAGACTTAACACTCTGATTTCAAAGATGTTGGGAAGAAAAATGCCAAGAAGAAATTAGGTGCTGCTTTTCAGCCTCTGAAATACTACCATCTTGGCTTCTTTCAGAAATCTGAAGCTGAGACAGCATACTAATTTTCATTCTTTACATGTGCTTGATGTGCTGCACTCACATGAGTGGCCTCATTTCATGTTGCCATTGCCCTTGCACAGATGTGGAAACTGAGGCTCCGCGAGGTCCCTGCTTTCCCATGTTGTTGGCAGAGTTAGGACTGGCATTGCTCCACCCTGGGCAGGGCCATGATTGTGGGGATCCCTCATGCCTCCCCCATCACTTCCTCCTCCCTCAGAAATATTATGCAGGCTTTTTCATGCCTCCCTGCCTCGGGTCACGCTCTTCCTGCTCTTGGAAGCCGTCCCTCCACCACACACTTTCTTCCTCTCCTGGCTGGAGCCCAGCCTTCAGGACACAGCCTGGGCCTCCTGACCTCACCCTCTCCCCTGGAGTGGCCCTGAGTGGCTGTGTCCTCTTTGTGGCCCTTTCCACATTATAGCATTACATGCTTCTCCCTCCTTTATTCTATAAACCCTTTGGGGTTTGTATCCCCTGCCATAAATGTGAATTATTATCAAATGTTAACTCATCCTTCAAAAATCTTTTCTGTCACCTCACCTCTTATATAAGACCTGTAATTTCAGTATTCTAGCAGGATTTGAGTCAATGCCACTCTCAGAATGCAGCTCTTCAAGAAAAATAGATGACCCATAAACCAGCACTAAAATTTTGCCATGGGCTTGATATATGAATTCAAAAGTAAAAATTATTTTGTGTTAATTAAAAACCTTTCTGCAAATCTTGGGAGGAGGGGAGAGATGGAACTGATCAGCTGTTTCATTTAATCCAGATCTGTTTCCAGCATTAATGTGGGGAAGTCACAATCATAAATAGTTACCAAAAATAATTTTAACTATCATATGCACTGGGTAGATACATATTTAAAATCAAAGAAAAAATTACACCCTGTTTTAGTCACTCTTTTTGAATCTGCACCCACCTTCCTTGATGGGAGCTTGTTCAAATGTAGTGTCTGGATGAAAGTCGATGATGAAAATGTCAGGCCCTAGGGTAGGTACCAACCCATAAGGTAGAAAAAATTGTCACTCCAGCCAGTTTGCTCTTCATTCTAAATGCAGCATTTTCTCTGACATTGTGTGTCCATCCAGTCTTTCCCCAAGTGAGAGCAAAACTGCCACAGAGAAACGAATTTGAAAACAAAACCTGGGGACTTCCCTGGTGGCACAGTGGTTAAGAATCTGCCTGCCAGTTCAGGGGACACAGGTTCGATCCCTGGTCTGGGGAGATCCCACATGCCGCGGAGCAACTAAGCACTACAACTACTGAGCCTGCGCTCTAGGGCCCATGTGCCACAACTATGGAGCCCACATGCTGCAACTACTGAAGCCCATATTCCTAGAGCCTGTGCGCCACAAAAAGAGAAGCCACCACAATAAGAAGCCCGCGCACCACAGGGAAGGATATCACCCAATCGCACACAGCAAATGAAGACCCAACCCAGCCAAAATAAAATAAGATAAAATAAAATCCTGACTGGATTAAACAAAATTCAACAGGTTTATGTATGTATGTATGTATGTATGTATGTATGTATGTATATATTATTTTTGGCTGCATGGGGTCTTAGTTGTGGCACGTGGGATCTTCATTGTGGTATGCAGGATCTTTCGTTGCAGCACGTGGGCTCTTCGTTGCAGCACACGGGCTTCTCTCTAGTTGTGGCATGCGGGTTTTCTCTCTCTAGTTGAGGTGCACTGGCTCAGTTGCCCTGCAGCATGTGAGATCTTAGTTCCCTGACCAGGGATTATACCCGCGTCCCCTGCATTGGAAGGCTTTACCACTTGACCACTAGGGAAGTCCCACAATAAGTTTATTTTTAATGCACAGTGAAATATACACAAATGCTTCACCAACTGTGTGTGATCCTTGTGTGCTGACCTTGAGAATGAACCTTCTGTGGTTCTTTCTCATTGTTAGTATCGTGCTTCCTAAGCACACATACAAACAGGGTTCTCTTTTTATTGCAGAGCCCCTCTGAGCATGTTAAAGCCATGGTTTCACCTAATTAAAACACTGTCTGAGTTTTCATTGGGGAGGAGGAGGCTACATTGCCCAAACTTACTTAACCACAAGGCCCCTCTCTTTGCCTTGCCCTCACAAAACTCTTTCCTGAATGATGCTCCAGTCCTGTCTGTGACTTCACAGGAGTGGCTTGTATCTCAGACAAAATGGACACAAGCCCAGCACAGCAACTGTGCTCAGTGAATAGAGCTATGGAGGCAAATGCACTTGGGTTTGAATTCATTTCTCAATTATGCAACTTACTTGCTGAATGATTTGGGGCGATTTTAAAAATCTCTCTGAGGCTTGGTTTTCTCATTGATAGAAGAGACAGTGATAATGTGAATTTCATAGTTGTGGTTATTCATAAGATAATACGTGTAAAATGCCTTGCATAGCATCCTGGATACAGTTCACTGAGTGACTACAAGGGTGCTGTTTAAATTAGATATATTGGTAAATTAGACCAAAAAATCAAATTGGAAATTAGATTAGGTTGTTTTATATGAAACTTTGCTCCTTTTAGCTAAAGTTTTTCTCTTGCTTTTTGTTTTTTTGAGTTTATTTTTGTGTATGGTGTTAGGGAGTATTCTAATTTCATTCTTTTATATGTAGCTCTCCAATTTACCCAGCACCACTTATTGAAGAGACTGTCTTTTCCCCATTGTATATCCTTGCCTCCTTTGTCATAGATTAGTTAACCATAGGTGTGTGGGTTTTTCTCTGGACATTCTATCCTGATCCATTGATGTATATTTCTGTTTTTGTGCCAGTACCATACTGTCTTGATTACTGTAGCTTTGTAGTATAATCTGAAGTCAGGGAGTCTGATTCCTCCAGCTCCGTCTTTTTCCCTCAAGACTGCTTTGGCTATTCATGGTATTTTGTGTTTCCATACAAATTTTAAGATTTTTTGTTCTAGTTCTGTAAAAAATGCCATTGGTAATTTGATAGGGATTGCATTGAATCTGTAGATGGCTTTGGGTAGTATAGTCATTTTCACAATATTGATTCTTCCAATCCAAGAACATGGTGTATCTCTCCATCTGTGATATCATCTTTTTTTTTTTTTTTTTGCGGTACGCAGGCCTCTCACTGTTGTGGCCTCTCCCGTTGCAGAGCAGAGGCTCCGGACGTGCAGGCTCAGCAGCTATGGTTCACGGGCCCAGCTGCTCCGCGGCATGTGGGATCTTCCCAGACCGGGGCATGAACCCGTGTCCCCTGCATCGGCAGGCAGACTCTCAACCACTGCGCCACCAGGGAAGCCCTGTGGTATCATCTTTAATTTCTTTCATCAGTGTCTTATAGTTTTCTGCATACAGGTCTTTTGTCTCCCTAGGTAGGTTTATTCTTATGTATTTTATTCTTTTTGTTGCAATGGTAAATGGGAGTGTTTCCTTAATTTCTCTTTTAGATTTTTCATCATTAGTGTATAGGAATGCAAGAGATTTCTGTGCATTAATTTTGTATCCTGCAACTTTACCAAATTCATTGAGTAGCTCTAGTATTTTTCTCATGGCATCTTTAGGATTCTCTATGTATAGTATCATGTCATCTGCAAACAGTGACAGTTTTACTTCTTCTTTTCCAATTTGTATTCCTTTTATTTCTTTTTCTTCCCTGACTGCCATGGCTAGGACTTCCAAAACAATGTTGAATAATAGTAGTGAGAGTGGACATCCTTGTCTTGTTCCTGATGTTAGAGGAAATGCTTTCAGTTTTTCACCATTGAGAATGATGTTTGCTGTGGGTTTGTCATACATGGCCTTTATTATGTTGAAGTAGGTTCCCTCTATGCACACTTTCTGGAGAGTTTTTTTGTTTGTTTGTTTGTTTTGCGGTACGTGGGCCTCTCACTGTTGTGGCCTCTCCCGTTGCGGAGCAAAGGCTCCGGACGCGCAGGCTCAGCAGCCATGGCTCATGGCCCAGCCGCTCCGCGGCATGTGGGATCTTCCTGGACCGGGGCACGAACCCGTGTCCCCTGCATCGGCAGGTGGACTCTCAACCACTGCGCCACCAGGGAAGTCCCTGGAGAGTTTTTATCATAAATGGGTGCTGAATTTTGTCAAAAGCTTTTACTGCATCTATTGAGATGATCATATGATTTTTATTCTTCAATCTGTTAATATGGTGTATCACATTGATTGATTTGCATACATTGAAGAATCCTTGCATCCCTGGGATAAATCCCACTCGATCATGGTGTATGAGCCTTTTAATGTGTTGTTGGATTCTGTTTGCTAGTATTTTGTTGAGGATTTTTGCATCTATATTCATCAGTGATATTGGTCTGTAGTTTTCTTTTTTTGTACTATCTTTGTCTGGTTTTGGTATCAGGGTGATGGTGGCCTAATAGAATGAGTTTGGGAGTTGTCCTTCCTCTGCAATTTTTTGGAAGAGTTTGAGAAGGCTGGGTGTTAGCTTTTCTCTAAATGTTTGATAGAATTCGCCTGTGAAGCCATCTGGTCCTGGACTTTTGTTTGTTGGAAGATTTTTAATCACAGTTTCAATGTCATTACTTTTGATTGGTCTGTTCATATTTTCTATTTCTTCCTGGTTCAGTCTTGGAATGGTATACCTTTCTAAGAATTTGTCTATTTCTTCCCGGTTGTCCATTTTATTGCATGAGTTGCTTGTAGTAGTCTCTTAGGATGCTTTGTATTTCTGCGGTGTCTGTTGTAACTTCGCCTTATTCATTTCTAATTTTATTGATTTGAGTCCTTTCCCTCTTTTTCTTGATTTGTCTAGCTAATGGTTTATGAATTTTGTTTATCTTCTCAAAGAACCAGCTTTTGGTTTTATTGATCTTTACTATTGTTTTCTTTGTTTCTATTTCATTTATTTCTGCTCTTATCTTTATGATTTCTTTCCTTCTACTAACTTTGGGTTTTGTTTGTTCTTCTTTCTCTAGTTCCCGTAGGTGTAACGTTAGATTGTTTGAGATGTTTGTTGTTTCTTGAGGTAGGCTTGTATTGCTATCAACTTCCCTCCTAGAACTGCTTTTGCTGCATCCCATAGGTTTTAGATCTTCGTGTTTTCCTTGTCATTTATCTCTAGGTATTTTTTGATTTCCTCTTTGATTTCTTCAGTGATCTCTTGGTTATTTAGTAACGTATTGTTTAGCCTCCATGTGTTTGTGTTTTTTCAGTTTTTTTCCCTGTGATTGATTTCTAATCTCATAGCATTGTGATCAGAAAAGATGCTGGACATGATTTCAATTTTCTTAAATTAACTGAGGCTTGATTTGTGACCTAAGATGTGATCTATCCTGGAGAATGTTCTGTGTGCACTTGAGAAGAAAGTGTAATCTGCTGTTTTTGGATGGAATGTCCTATTAATATCAATTAAATCTAGCTGGTCTACTGTGTCATTTAAAACTTGTGTTTTCTTATTAATTTTCTGTTTTTTTGATCTGTCCATTGGTGTTAAGTGAGGTGTTAAAGTCCCCCAGTATTATTGTGTTACTGTCGATTTCCTATTTTACAGCTGTTAGCAGTTGCCTTATGTATTGAGGTGCTCCTGTGTTGGGTGCATAATATTTATAATTGTAATATCTTCTTCTTGGATTGATCACTTGATCATTAATTATGGAGTGTCCTTCCTTATCTCTTGTAACATTCTGTATTTTAAAGTGTATTTTATCTGATATAAGTGTTGCTACCGCAGCTTTCTTTTGATTTCCATTTGCATGGAATATCTTTTTCCATCCCCTCACTTTCAGTCTGTATGTGTCCCTAGGTCTGAAGTGGATCTCTTGTAGACAGCATATATATGTGTCTTTTTTTTGTATCCATTCAGCAAGCCTGTGTGTTTTGGTTGGAGCATTTAATCCATGCACATTTAAGGTAATTATCGATAAGTATGTTGCTATTACCATTTTCTTAATTGTTATGGGTTTGTTTTTGCAGATCCTTTTCTTCTCTTGTGTTTCCCACTTAGAGAAGTTCCTTTAGCATTTGTAGTAGAGCTGGTTTGGTGGTGCTGAATTCTCTTAGCTTTTGCTTGTCTGTAAAGCTTTTGATTTCTCTGTTGAATCTGAATGAGATCCTTTCCGGGTAGAGTAATCTTGGTTGTAGGTTCTTCCCTTTCATCACTTTAAATATATCTTGCCACTCCCTTCTCGCCTGTAGAGTTTCTGCTGAGAAATCAGCTGTTAACCTTATGGGAGTTCCCTTGTTTGTTTTTTGTCATTTTTTCCCTTGCTGCTTTCAATAATTTTTCTTTGTCTTTAGTTTTTGCCAATTTGATTGCTATGTGTCTCGGCATGTTTCTCCTTGGGTTTATCTTGCCTGGGACTCTCTGTGCTTCCTGGACTTGGGTGGCTATTTCCTTTCCCATGTTAAGGAATTTTTCGACTATAATCTCTTGAAATATTTTCATGGGTCTTTTCTCTCTCTCTTCTCCTTCTGGGACCCCTATAATGCTAATGTTGTTGTGTTTAATATTGTCCCAGAGGTCCCTTAGGCTGTCTTCATTTCTATTCATTCTTTTTTCTTTATTCTGTTCCATGACACTGAATTCCACCGTTCTGTCCTCCAGGTCACTTATCTGTTCTTCTGCCTCAGTTATTCTGCTATTGATTCCTTCTAGTGTATTTTTCATTTCAGTTATTGTATTGTTCATCTCTGTTTGTTTGTTCTTTAATTCTTCTAGATTTTTGTTAAACATTTCTTGCATCTTCTCGATCTTTGCCTCCATTGTTTTTCCGAGGCCCTGTATCATCTTCACTATCATTATTCTGAATTCTTTTTCCGGAAGATTGCCTATCTCCACTTCATTTAGTTGTTTTTCTGGAGTTTTATCTTGTTCCTTCATCTGGTACATAGCCCTCTGCCTTTTCACCTTGTCTATCTTTCTGTGAATGTGGTTTTTATTCCACAGGTTGAAGGATTGTAGTTTTTCTTGCTTCTGCTGTCTGCCCTTTAAGTTTTTCTCTTTTTAATAAAATTTGTGATTATGTAAAAAACACATTTTTTTAAGTAGGTAATTCTTTAATGCAGGGAAGGGTCTCCTTCTTTTTATACTCATCTGACCAGTAGAGGTTTATAAATGTTTATTACATTGAAGTGAAAATTTTCATTTTAAAATGAGTGTGGCTGTCTGTACCTAGTGCAGCAAACTGTCAGTTATTAAATGACAGAATGTTAGTAGAGTTTTTTAAAATGACACACAGTTAATTCTCATTGTGGTATGTTCTATAAATTCACCACAAACAGCTGAATTAATGGATACTGAACCATTGGTTCTGGAGGACAAACAAGGTTAGGTACCAGTGAGCCTCTGGTCACATTTTTATCAACAGATCAATGCAAAGCCTTGTTTGGTGTGTGTTTCTGTTTAAAGGCACCTTATTTAATATATATTGTTGATTCACTAACATTGAACTCACAGCCAACACCGCTTATCTAGCACACGTTTTCTCTGTAAGGTGCACCATTGCGTCTGTGCTTCTGGACAGCACTTCAATGCCATGCTTAGGGGCCATTTTAAATAGCGAAATCACAAACAAAAAACACAAAATGCAATTTTAAAAAAAACCCCAAAACAAAAAACAAAACAAAAACCATGGCACTAAACAGACTGTAATGTGGACACTGTTTACAGTGTGAGAGCTGAAAAAGGAAGGCAGAGTGTGGCCTTGACCGAGCTCAGCTGGGAACATGCACATCTGGCTATTCACATCCACAAATGACCACAAAAGTACTGTGAGTATTGATTTTTTCAGTTAAAAATCAATTTTAGGGAGTAAGTGAATTCACAAATATGGATCCCACAAGAAATGAGGATAGCCTATACTCTGTTTCGTCAAGTTTAAATGATAATATACGGTGAGTTTTTGTTTTCTAGTGAGGAAGGTACATTCCCCATCCACAGAACCGTCACCACAGCCTGTGTGGACATCATTCACTGAGGAGCCTCGAGTGTTTGTCACGGGATGGGGGCTGGAGCAACAAGCAGTCCCCCAAGTGGGCAGCAGTGGTGGCCTGGCTTCTCTGTGTGTGCTTACTCTCCTCCTGCCCAGAGCCCACCCTGGAAGCTGGATCAGGATGGTGCTCTGGGAGCCCACAATTTAAAAGCCCTTGCCACAAAAATCCCAAACAAATTGTCTTTTCAATTGGGGGGGCTTTGGAGAAGAGGACTTTCCCCCAATGTGGCCAAATCCAGGGTGGAATGTGGGCGCGAGGGAGATGGGGGCGGCGCCCAGGCAGGGAAGGGTGACAGCAACAGTTAACCAACAGCCCCACTGGAATGAGGCCTCGCAAAACAAATCGCTGTGTTAGAGAAGAATGTCTTCTCCTAAGAGTCTGCCCTCAGCCTGCTGGTCACCTGAGGACGGGGCCCTGTGGAAATGCCCGACGAGCATCACTGAGTCACACCAAGCCCCTCCCCATGGGCCTTACATGTGGCTCAGCTGGGACTCCATCCTCGTCCCAGGCGCTGAGTGCAGCCAGCTTCAGGGACCAGGAGTCCTGAGCAGCTCCTCTCCCTCGGGGTGGAGCAGTGAGAAAAAGGGGGACGGGAGGCTGTGTTGGAAGGCTGGAGCCAGCCTCCAGATTTAGCAGCAGTTTTACATACTTTAACAGAGTATCGCCCTGCTGTGTGTGTGTTTTGTGTTGCTTTTCCTTTTAGGGCTCTCTTCCCCCAGGCAGTCCTGAGAGGTGACATTTTTGGGGTAATACTGCAGCACTTTGAGATTGAGCAACCGTGAGCTAATGACAATAACTCCAGTTTTGGGGCCTTCCCTGGTGGCGCAGTGGTTAAGAATCTGCCTGCCAATGCAGGGGACACGGGTTCGAGCCCTGGTCCGGGAAGATCCCACAGCCACAGAGCAACTAAGCCTGTGCGCCACAACTACTGAGCCTGCGCTGTAGAGCCTGTGAGCCACAACTACTGAGCCCACGTGCCACAACTACTGAAGCCCACATGCCTAGAGCCCGTGCTCTGCAGCAAGAGAAGCCACCACAGTGAGAAGCACGTGCACCCCAAAGAAGAGTAGCCCCTGCTCACCACAACTAGAGAAAGCCCACACGCAGCAATGAAGACCCAACGTAGCCAAAAAATAAATTAAAGAAAAACAAAAAATCCTCCAGTTTTGGAAGAAAATAGCTCACAGTTACTGAAGATTTACTATCGCCAGGAACTGTTCTAACCACTTGACCCATCTTAGCTCATTTATTCCTGCTCCCTCCATCCCAACAACCCTCCCAGGTAGGCACTATATTGTACCCACTTTACAGGTAAGGAAAGTGAGGCAGAGTGGTTAAGTAGGTTAAGTAAGCCCACACGTACGCAGCTACTAGGCATTCAAATACAGGCAGTCTGAGCCCCTCACGGCTCCACGGCTCTATGGAATTACAGTGAGGCAGCTTCAGGTTAGCACCTCTGGTTTTTAGGATTATAGATTCAGAATTCAGGAGCAGGACACCAGCATTGTGCATGGGCTCCTGGCGGGGCTCTGCACCAAGGGCCTCGGGGATAGAAGATGCACCCGACAGCCCTCGGTCCTGAAGGGATTACGGTCTTGGGAGGGGTGGAAATGGGCAAGAAACAGGAAACAGCAGGTGCCACAGAGGGGTATGAGGTTCCCTGTGGACTCAGGGGTGCAGCACTGATTGCAACAAGGGAGTGGGGAGGCAGATTGTTCAAGAATTGGCAATAAATAAGGAAAAGTGTCTTTAAAGAGACAGCATTGAGATAAGTCTAAAAGGTGTTTTCCAAAATTGTTCTACACCCTCGTCCGACCCTCTGCAGCCAAGGTTATCCAGAACATTAGCATGCTGCCATGGGGCACTAGAATCACATCCTCTCCTGCGCGGGGGCCTTTCCCACCTGCCGGCCCCTCCTCTCCCACCAGCACCCGTCATGAGGGGACCCTGAAGTGTGAGTGGGGGATCAATGATTTGGTGAGGGGATGGGTTCCAGATGTTTCACTGCAAACCTGGGCAACATGGTCAGCTTAGATCTGTGCACACACTACTGGCCTCGACACACAGGATGTTCAGAACCATGCCTGAACCCAGCCCTTAGGGTTGGGGGGCCTAATGCTCTCACTTCCCATAATTAAAAGCATCAAAGGTCAACGTGAAGGGTTTTCCTGGTGGCACAGTGGTTAAGAATCCGCCTGCCAGTGCAGGGGACACGGGTTCGAGCCCTGGTCCGGGAAGATCCCACATGCCGCGGAGCAACTAAGCCTGTGGGCCACAACTACTGAGCCTGTGCTCTAGAGCCCGCAAGCCACAACTACTGAGCCCAGGTGCCTAGAGCCCACGCTCCGCAACGGGAGAAGCCACTGCAATGAGAAGCCTGCACACCTCAATGAAGAGTAGCCCCCGCTCGCCGCAACTAGAGAAAGCCTGCGCAAAGCAACGAAGACCCAACGCAGCCATAAACAAATAATTTTTTTTTAAGTTTAGCTTAAAAAAAAAAAAGAATGTCCAAAACTTAAAAAAAAAAAAAAGGTCAGCATGGAACATTTGGCAGTGAAAACACATTCGGGATAGTCTTTGAGTTTAGGCTTTCATTCAGCAAGCTTTTGGCTCTTTGCTTTTGTTTTTTAAAGCAGTGTGATTCAAACCACTGAGTTTGCCTTGCGTCTGCCTTTACAGCCCCCGAGACAAGTGACTGTGACTGCAAGATATGTGCAAGGTCCAGCTCCTGGAAGCATGGGTTGCTATGGGTTGGGGGTCCTGGGCTGGCCTGGGGCCCCTTGAGAGCACTCAGTGGGGACGTGGTACTGTCTTTGAGAGGAGAGGGGATACAAGCACCACTTCACTGGCCTCTGTAAAGCAGTAACTAACTTTGTTTTGTATTCAGGCTGTTCTTCCTCTTTCCTCCATAAGCCCCATCTCTGTGCCCACCTCCCACCCCCCACCCCCCACCAGAGAGAAAGCCCAGTTCTTCACTTCCCAAAGAAATCAGGAAATGGTTGTAATAAAGTCATAACAGATCCCATGACTCTTTAAGGTTGTGAGTTTATGGGCAATAGTTGCTAGTGTTCCGATGTGATTTATTCTTCAGCTTCTCTGCTATCCTGCTGCAGGGGGAAAGATGGTATTAATAAGTTGTCATGCAAAAAAATTGACACTGCCATAAAAATAATCCTTCATTATGTATTTTTTCTTCACTGGCCTCCCGCTGCCAAAGTAAATGAGTAACGTTTTAAAGTATCGATTCTTTAACATCAAAATATTAACCTTAATTTTATTTTTCTATCTCCCTTTTGTCTTCATGTGAGGAGAATAAAGCTAGCTAGAAATAACTGTGATAATTCTCCACATAGCAGTTCCCCAGAAGGTGCCAAGAAATATACATATCCTGTGATGAGTGGATGGACCCTGGGCACTAGGGTGTTAGGGAGGAGGTGAAGGTGCCACCATTGACACAGGAAGCATCCTTCCATTGTGTTTCACTTACTTTCAGGGTAGCCTACTTGCTTCACAAGATTTCAGCTGCTTACATAGTCACACTTTACTATTTTGTGTCAAGCTCTGTTATTATATTCTTTTATATGTGGATAGGAGACTCTGGTTGCTTGCTGTCAAATTTAGGATACTTTCCTCTGCAAGAAATAAAAAACCCAAATCAAACTGGTTTTAGTGGTAAAGGGAATTTTATTGGCTTATGTTGCTGAAAAATCTAAAGGCAGATAACTTCAGGCTAAGGTTGATCCAGCCACTCCACAGTGTTACTGCAGTGTTACTGGTTTCTTTCCTTTTACCAGCTTTGCCTCTGCTTTAGATCAAGAGTGGTCACAAGGGCTTCCCTGGTGGCGCAGTGGTTGAGAGTCGGCCTGCCGATGCAGGGGACACAGGTTCGTGCCCTGGTCTGGGAAGATCCCACGTGCCGCGGAGCGGCTGGGCCCGTGAGCCATGGCCGCTGAGCCTGCGTCCGGAGCCTGTGCTCCACAACGGGAGAGGCCACAACAGTGAGAGGCCCGCGTACCGCAAAAAAAAAAAAGAGTGGTCACAAGATGACTGGCAGCAGATTTTGGGGGTCAGAGTGTCTCAGAAAAAATCTTTGTCTTACATTCTCCAAAACGTCTTACTTAGGTCATGTGACTTATCAGTCCCTGAAGTGTGAACAAAATATACACAGGCAGACTCAGAGACATCGCAGGTTCAGTTCCCGACCACGGCAATGCAGCAAATATTACAATAAAATGAGTCACAGGCATTTTTTGGTTTCCCAATGCATATAAAAGTTATGTTTATACTATACTGTAGTCTGTTAGGTGTGCAATAGCATTTTATCTAAAACAAAACAATGTAGACACCTTAGTTAAAAAATAATTTATTGCCAAAAAATGCTAACAATCATCTGAGCCTTCAGCGAGTTGTAATCTTTTTTCAGGGATAACATCAAAGGTCGCTGATCACAGATGACTATAACAAATATAACAATAATCAAAAAGTGTGAAGTATTGCAAGAATTGCCAAAACGTGACACAGACACAAAGTGAGCAAATGCTGTTGGAAAAATGGAGCCAACAGACTTGCTCAATACTGGGTTGCCAGAAACCTTCAAATTGTAAAAATATCTATGAAGCACAATAAAGTGAAGCACAATAAAATGAGGTATACCTGTGTTGTTTGTTGTTGTTTTGTGTTTCAACTGACAAATATTGGTGCTATAAATATGTCATTGAAGGCAGGGCCCTATATATTTTTCTGTTGGTCCTGACCCCTTGCTTTCCTAGACATACAGGATAAGAACAAGGAAATGAGGTCAGACAGGAGGGAGCTCCTTCCTGTGGCCCCTGCATCTGAAATGGGGGAGAAGGAGGAGAGCAGAGAAACGGGGGCATATTACCAATGAATAAAATTTAATTCAAGAAAATAAATTTTTGTTCTTTGCAACAATGTTCATAAAGAGACAGGCTTAATGGAACTGAAATATAGAAGAAATTTCTCTGGTGAATTTGTTAATTTCCCACAATTTGGACTTTCCTATTTGTAATCCTGTTGTCCTCCCCCAGCCGCCTCCCCACCCCACCACCGGCATGGAGCCACATCCTTGCCCAAACCTGGGTTTTAGTGAACAATAAAGAATGTATAAATGACCTGGGACCTCTTCTGCCTTCTCTCTTCAGTGGGCAGTTTGCAGTCGTGAAGAAATGCCGTGAGAAAAGCACCGGTCTACAGTATGCCGCCAAATTCATCAAGAAAAGGAGGACCAAATCCAGCCGGCGGGGCGTGAGCCGTGAGGATATCGAGAGGGAGGTCAGCATCCTGAAAGAGATCCAGCATCCCAACGTTATCACCCTGCACGAGGTTTATGAGAACAAGACGGACGTCATCCTGATCCTGGAACTGTGAGTGCTGTGGCTGGGCGGGGAGGAGGGTGGGCTGCAGGCTCCCCGGCAGCTGGACAGCGCAGTGACCAGCCCCGGAGCCTCGTCAGGGATTGACTTGGCTTTGCCAAGTTCAAGAACTGCAGTGGGTGGTGCGCTGTGAGGCTGGCTGCAGTTATCTGGAGTAATTCTGCAGCAGCTTCCATTGATATGGTCCCACTTGATTTGCAAGCGGGTTCCCAGTGGGGTTCTTCCTCGTTTGTCATGAGGTCGTCTGAGTTTTGAGTTTCTTGTTAAGCTTTAGGCTTATGTTCTTCCCTCCTGTCATGCTGTTCCTGTGCCTTCCCTCTGTTTTCCTACTTCTCTTTTTCCTCTTTCTTTCTGTATTCTCTTCCCTCTGTCTTACCACACCCTATTTTTAACTGTTGGAACTGTCAACACTCATATGAAAGGGTAAAATTGAACCAGAATCACTCAGGGGTGATTATAGGACTTGTTTTTAAAGCGTTTTGCTGATTTTCTCAGGCACACCCTGCCCATCGGATGTTATTGTGGGAAACTGTAGCGTGATGTTCTGTGACGCTGTCCCCCTGTCCCTGGCCCTCTGCCTGAGGGCGCCCCACTCCTTTTGAGTCCAGCAACATGGGCTGGCAGGAGAGGAGAGGAAGTCATCAAGAACGCGCAACTGGGAGTGTCTCTGGGCTGTTTGGATGGAGGACACACATTAGTACCCTGAGGGCAGAGGGAGGGATGCATGGAGCAATCCTGGGTGGTTCTTAGTGAACCACCCATTTCCTGGAGCCTCGAATTAAGATGTGTCCTTCTGCCAGCCCAGCAGCTCCCCCTTATGTGCAGATGTCTTAGGGCTCAGAGGTGATTTTTGAGACCAGGGGAGATGGAAATGAAGGGAGGTATACAGAGGGAGCCCAGCCTTGGGGGCACCGCACTATGGGGACCTGCGCTTTGCAGTCACAAGGGCCTGGGATGCCCATTGCCTCTTGCCTCACCGTTGGGATCTGGGCACATACCTTTATGCGTCTGAGCAACAACCTTCTTCACTATAAATTGGGGTCAATAATACCTACCTCAAAAGGGTTTTGAGGAGATAAATGAGATGAGAACGTAAACATGTTTGGCTCATGGATGTGTCTAATACATGTTTCTGGGAAGTTCTCAACCTCTGCACTAGTGACATATTGGGCTGCATAATCCTTTGTTCAGGGGGCCATCCTGTGTGTTGTAGGATATTTAGCAACATCTCTGGCTTCTACCCACCAGATAGCATCCTCTTCCCTAGCTGTCACAACTAAAAATGCCTCCAGACACTTCCACATGTCCCCTGGGGGGCAGATTCTTTTCTCCCCCTACCTGCCTCCCCATCCCCCCACCCCCTCCTTGAGAACCACTGCTTTAAAGGAAGAGCAGGGTTTTAAGGGCACAGAGGATTGATTAAGGGGCCTGCTCAGGGTTCAGCAGAGAAAAGACAGGAATCAGAGTGTAATCCTTGCTATGGCTTTATATGGTGACTTGGAAACCAGACAGAACCAAGATCAAAATCCAGGGCAAATCCTTTACCATCTATCTCTAAGCCTAAATTTCCTCCCTTAAGGCTGTTGTCAGAGACCATGAATGCAAAGTTCCTGGGAAAGAAATTATGTAGATCACAACTGTTTTGCGTTTTCAGAGAATTACCAGGTCATGCGTAGTAAGTCAAGAATATAATTTGCTCCCTTTGTATATCAGAATGTACAAATGATGCCGGGGAGTTACTGCCACCTGCGTGTGTATATTCTGGATTCAGCTTCTGTTGACTGACTCCCAGTTCATAGGTATTTTCCACTAGGTGCATTTATCCTGTGCATAAAATGGATAACACACAGGTTTTTTTTACAACTTGATTTAAATTTTTTTAAATTATTATATAGTAAATTTGATGTTGGGGGAGGATTGTGTAATTCTATGAAAGTTGACACATGTATAGATTTGTGTAACCACCACCCAAATCAGGATTCAGAATAGTCCCATTGCCCCAAAAACTCCCTTGTACTCTCCCCTTCTAGTCACACCAACCTTCTTCCCTCTACCCTCTGGCAATCACTGAGCCATTCTCTATCACTGTAGTTTTGTCTTTTCAAAAATTATATAAGTAGGATTATAAA
The DNA here is from genome assembly GCF_949752795.1 of Hyperoodon ampullatus. Lineage (NCBI taxonomy): Eukaryota > Metazoa > Chordata > Mammalia > Artiodactyla > Ziphiidae > Hyperoodon > Hyperoodon ampullatus. The sequence continues at coordinate 41,172,797 of NC_136919.1, read as the reverse complement.
GTATTCAATCTTTTGAGACTGGCTTCTTTCACTCAACATAATGCTTTTGAGATTTGTGCATGAGTCGTTTGCTCCTTTTTATTGCTGAATAGTATTCAATTGTGTGGTATTTGTTTATCTATTCACCCATTGAAGGACATTTGGGTTGTTTCTAATATTTGGTGATCATGCATACAGCTACCATAAACAGTCACATACAGACTTGTGTGTGAACATAAGTTTTCATTTCTTTGGGGTAAATACCACTGAGTGGGTTTGCTGGGTCATGGGGTGAGTGTACATCTAACTCTACAAGCAGTTACCAAACTGTGTTCTAAAGTGGCTTCACCATTTTACAGCCCTTCCAGCAATGAATGAATGTTCCAGTTGCTCCATCAACCCTTTGTATTGTCAATATTTGTTTCTAATTGTAGCCATTCTATTAGGTGGATAGTGGCACACAGCTTTACATAGTTCATTATGTGGAGACCTTGAATAAAAGTTGAGCGGCTTCCCTGGTGGCGCAGTGGTTGAGAGTCTGCCTGCCGATGCAGGGGACACGGGTTCGTGCCCCTGTCTGGCAAGATCCCTTATGCCACAGAGTGGCCGGGCCCGTGAGCCATGGCTGCTGAGCCTGCACGTCCGGAGCCTGTGCTCCGCAACGGGAGAGACCACAACAGTGAGAGGCCCGCGTACCGCAAAAAAATTTTTAAAAATAAAAAAAATAAAAAGTTGAGTTAGCTCACAAGGAGCAACTGTTATGTGGAAGGAGCAGGAGGAGTCTTAGAAGATGGCCCCTCCCCCACAGGGTCAGATGCATGTTTGTCTTCCCTGGGTATTTGCTCCTTACAGATTCCAGCATTCCCTGTGAGCTGATTGTCCTAGCCTTTTCACCCACCGGGCATGTGGGGAGTAGTGATGGTTACTTTTATGTGTCAGTTGACTGTGTCACAGGGTGTCCCAACATTTGCTTAAACATTATTCTGGGTTGTGTCTTGAGGGTGTTTCTGGATGAGGTTAACATTTGAATCATAGACTGAGTAAAGCAGATTGCCCTCCCCAATGGGGGTGGGCCTCATCTAATCAGTTGAGGTCCCAAATGGAACATAAAAGCTCACCATACCCTGAATAAAAGGGAATTCCTCCTACCTGATGGCCTTCAAGCAGGGACATTGGCTTTTTCCTGTCTTCAGACTAAAACTAATACGTTGGCCCTCCTGGGTCACCAGCTGGGTTCAGTGGACTCCCCTTGCAGGTCTTGGGACTTGTCAGCCTCCATGATTGCATGAGCCAATTTCTTAAAATAAATCTCTTGGGCTTCCCTGGTGGCGCAGTGGTTGAGAGTCCGCCTGCCGATGCAGGGGACACGGGTTCGTGCCCCGGTCTGGGAAGATCCCACATGCCGCAGAGCGGCTGGGCCCATGAGCCATGGCCACTGAGCCTGTGGTCCGGAGCCTGTGGTCCGCAAGGGGAGAGGCCACAACAGTGAGAGGCCCGCCTACCGCAAAAAAAAAAAAAAAAAAAAAAAAAAAAAAAAAAATCTCTTTCTCTCTTTTTATCTGTACATCCTTTTGGTTCTGTTTCTCTGTAGAACCCTGACTAATACAGTGGTACCAAAGGCTAAGGAGGGAAAGTGCACCCTTGTTTTCACATCACAAGTCTGTCTCATTTTATATCTATATTTGCTTTGCCATGAAGAGGTGTTTTAATTTTTAATAGACTATTCAAAATATTAGGTCTGCCCAGGAGAAAGAGTCATCTTTGCCTTTGAGAAAATTATTGTTGTTGTAAATTCTAACAGTTTTAAAGGACGATTTAGTCATCAGTGACATATTCCATCTCTTCTTTCCTTTCTTAAGAATGCTGGGATACAGTGGTGGTTAAGGAGAGAATAAAATGTAAGAATTTGTCAGAAAATAGCCCTATGACCTAATAGTGGCCCCTTGTCTGTATCCTCTGGTTCAGTAATCTTTAAGTGGATACATTTTTTTGATTTATTGTTTTGGGATGAACTCCATGGCAATAGAGCTTCCTTCAGGCTTACTAATGAAGCTTGCTCCCTTGTTGAAACTTCCCTCATTGAAGCCTGTTCCCACGTGGATGTGTGAGTTCTCACTCCCACATCTGGCCCTGTCCTTACTACTGAGACAGAGACCCCAAACCGCCACTCCATGCACTATTTAATGAGCTGCCCCCAATGATCTGGGCGAGATACAGAAATGATATCTTTTCCGTCCTTTGTACAGAAGCTACTTGGTGTCTGTGTTAAAGGCACAGTTGTCAAGTCCTACTCCAGGATTTGACTTAAAATTTCTGTAAGCCCTGAAAGTAGTTTTTAAGAATGATATTTCCCCCACATGCTTCTCTGGAAAAGAATCTTTCCACACCTTATCTGCTATTGCAGCTCAGCAGAGCATATACACCAAGGAGGCAAACCTAATATCTCAAAATCACAATTCCATGTCCTCCACATCGCATTGCTCCATAATGAAGTCATACAAAAATCTCTTCGTTCTGTTACAGCTCACCCGTACATTGTCACATGGGCAAGCCACTACAAAACTTTGATCTTCAGTGCATGAGTCATTTCATAACTTGCCCTGTTACCTGGTGAAAAGTGAAGCCAAACAAAGTCTGTGCTAATCAGAGACACTGGCTTCTAGAATTCTGTTCCTAAACTTGCTGCTCAGAAACAGCTAAGTATTTCAAGCTGTGGATAATTTAGGTTCCCTCTGCCCAGACATGGGTCAAACCCAAATGCCTTTAGGGGCTGGACAGGTGATGTAAATGAGTGAGGTTGGTCTACACAAAGCCTCAGAATCAGGGAGGCATCAGGGAATGGTGGGAACTATGGCTAACTGAACCCTCAGTCACTCTTCAGTTGATTGTTGCCATGTGGGATTTTGGATCCAGTGTTGCCAGATCCTGCGATCTTTTTCAAGAAAAGTCTGGTATCTAGGTTTTTAATTTTGGCAGTTAGTTCATAGTATTCATGAGCAGACAAAATAAAACCTTCCTGAAGGTCACATGTAGCCTTCACAGAACTCCAGATTCTAGCCTGTTTTATGTAAGCAATAAGTATTAGCAGCATGTGATAAATACAGTCAGAGACAGCCCCAAAAGGCTAGCAATTCTGTTGGAAAGGCAAGATACACACTTAGCATTACAAAATGATTTTTTAAATGTCCAGTGTGGTTTAACAGTCGTTCTCAAACTTTAGCGTGCTTCAGAATCTCCTGAAGGCTTGTTAAAATACACATTATTTGGCTGCACTTCCAGAGTTTCTGAATCAGTATGTCTAGGGTAAGGCCCAAGAATTTACATTTTACACAAATTCCCAGGTGATGCCGATGCTGCTGGTCTAGGGTTCACCTTTTGAGAAGCTGTAGTAGGTTGAATTGTGTCTCCCCCAAAATGATATGTTGAAGTCCCAACTCCCTTTATCACAGAGTGTCCCCTTATTTGGCAATAGGGTCGTTGCAGATGTCATTAGTTAAGATGAGGTCATACTGGAGTAGAGCGGGCTCCTTATCCCATGTGAACTTATAAGAAGAAGGCCATGTGGAGACAGAGACCTGGGGAGAAGGCCATGTGGAGATGGAGGATTGAAGTGATGCAATAGTAGCATCTACAAGCTACTAGGAGAGAGGCCTGGAACAGATTCCCATTGGAGCCCTCAGAAGGAACCACAGCCCACACCTTGCTTTCAGACTTCTGGCCTCCAGAACTGTGAGACAATGAATTTCTGTTGTTTTAAGCCACCCATTGTGTAGTCCTTTTTACAGGAGCCTTAGCAAACTAATACAGAAGCACTAGAATAGAAAACTACCCGTTGCTGCACTGCAAGCCCACTCATGTGTTAACCAAAAATTCTGTAAGCCAGTTAACAACAGAATAAAACACCTAATCATGGTAGTTCCATCAGGCAACCAAGAAACAGTGGGATGTGTGACTCTTCCTCCCTGCAGGAAGCTTGTGCAGAGGAGGGCTGGAGTGGGGTAGGTGATTCTGGGTCTACCTTAAGTCAGGAATGGACATCACCCTGTCATGGCCTGCTTCAGGAGGGTCACCTGAGCTTTGGATGACCTGTTAAGATTTATAAAGTAAAAATCCTAGAATTGCCATGTAAACTTGGCATAGTGGATTGTTCCAAAGAAATCAAGCCAGTTTGGGTCTCCAACCTTAAATTTTCCCCTTTATTTGTTCTGCTTGGAATTTAAAGCAGGTCTTTAAGTTAGAGTAATATTTCTCTCTCTCTCTCTCTCTCTCTCTCTCTCTCTCTCTCTCTCTCTTTCTCGTAGGAAATTCAGTTTAATTAGTGCAGTATGCAGTGGTTGTAGCCAGGTGCAGGACATGGAATTAATGCACTCTATTTTTATTTATTTAATAAAGTAAATTTTATTACTTTTTCTACTGTGGTAGAAAACACATAACATAAAATTGACCATCTTAACCATTTTTAAGTATATAGTTCAGTAGTGTAACATATTCACCTGTGCAACATATCTCCAGAACTTGTTCATTTTGCAAAATGGAAACTCTATACCAATGGAAGAACAACTCTCCTTTTCAGCTCTCTTTTTGACTTTGTCTAAGTTAATAATTTCTGGAATTCAGTTTGTTCATTGCAAACAACTGCCGAGTTGTATTCAGATATTTGTGTAATATTAGAACACTTTATGCAGGGTCATTGTTAAGTTGGCTCACTCTCTTGTAGCCAAATGGAGATGCAGACTTATAAGAATATAAATATCTGGGGCTTCCCTGGTGGTGCAGTGGTTGAGAGTCCGCCTGCCGATGCAGGGGACATGGGTTCGTGCCCCGGTCCGGGAAGATCCCACATGCCGCGGAGTGCCTGGGCCCGTGAGCCATGGCCGCTGAGCCTGTGCGTCCGGAGCCTGTGCTCCGCGATGGGAGAGGCCACAACAGTGAGAGGCCCGCATAACCCCCCCCCCAAAAAAAATAGTATATAAATATGATTGTTTCATTGTACCTCAGTACAGTGGATGTATGTGGATAGGTTCATGCTTCACTGACAGCAAATCCAGAATTGCAAGGGCCTTTCACGAAGCAAATACAGTGATTAAAGTGATGGTTTCAGGGTACCTTAAAAGTGGCAAAGTTGTACTAAGCTGAACGCAGTTGTAGGGACATAAGTGCTGCTGGTACATGAGGCGTATCTGACGCCAGGGGCCTTTCAGCCCCCCACCCCCATTCTCTACTGCTCTCCTGGTCCTCACAAGACACAAAAACACATTACGATTGCTTAAATGCTTTCCTTCCTTTCTTTCTCCCCCTCTCTCTCTTTCTTTCTTTCTATCCTTCCTTCCTTCTTTTTTTTTTTCTTTTTGCTGCTACATTTTTTTCTCTCTTCTCTGAGCTCCAGCCAGCTCTTTTGACTTTTTGAACTTTTGTTTTTATTCACAAAAGTAATTTCAAGAACTGTTCTGGGTTACACTTTTGGCTTCTGGATCCTCAGATATCTACTGCTAGGCAAGAACAGAGAACTGAAATGCATTTGGCAACAGTCTCAACCTTTCACAACAGAATTAAATTTGTGTAGAATAGGTTATTTTCCACTCAGGCATTCTCTTGAGAAATAAAACCCTATATGTATGTCTTCCCCCATGCTCTTACTTCTTGCTAGTTCGCTTGAAAGTGTTTCCTTAGTGTTTATTAAATGGACATTTTTATTCACTTAAATGGATTATTTGATTTCCAGATGGTCTTAGAAAAATTGGGACAATGAAAATCATAAAAACAAATCACACATAGTATCTGTGAGCTCATAGATGTGCAGTTTTTATCATATATTCATAATTTTAATATCTGGCTCGATTTACTCTGTGCTGTATACATAAGTTATAGATAGTGAGTATTTGAAATCTTTGCTTATCTCCAAGAAAGGTGTATAATTGTTAAGGTTTGGTAAACTGGGGTAACACTGCTGCCTGCCAGCCTCAGAGACTTCCATAGCTGCAGTGATGGGCTATTAATCCCTCCTCGGGGACCACAGATTCTACTTTATGATGCTCTGGGGTACTCCAAATCCCTAGGAACTGTTCACACTTCCTCTTGGAAACTCACAGCCATGTCACAGATCTCATTATTCTTTCTGTCTTGGTTAACCACTCTCCTGATCAACACTTCAAGAGCATGCAACAGAAGGTTACTCTGTAGAATTGTGGCTTCAAATGACCCTCAGGCATTCTGGTTTCCCCTCTTGCTCTGCTCCCTCTCCTTGCTGCTCTGGTTTCGTATGTCCGAGGTGGGGGCCATCCTGGACACAATCCCAGCCTCGCTGCACTGCTCAACTTCTTTTCTGCCCCCAGAGCCCAGGTCCCTCCCAGGTCGAGGGCTGCTGGTTTGGTGGTCCACGTTCAGTCCAGACCTTCTGCCTGGCTTGCCTCACACTTCTTATACAACACCCATGTCTAGGCACACTGCGCCCAGAATTCTGGGGTGTGGTTGGGATCAGCTTTGGGAACAAGAAGCTGGGAGGGGACTTCCCCCGAGCCAGTGCCGCAGAAGAGAGAGCATCCAGATCACAGGTCATGGGTGGGATTCCCTTATTAGGCTAGTATTTAGAGTAGATCAGTAACAATCTCTCCAGAACATCGATGACTCCCTGGGAGCCTCCCTTCTGCCTCTCGTCATTGAAAAATGTTGTTTAGAGAACAAACAGAAGGTCGAGACCTTCAAGATGGCGGAGGAGTAACACGGGGAGATCACCTTCCTCCCCACAAATACATCAGAAATACATCTACATGTGGAACAACTCCTACAGAAAACCTACTGAATGCTGGCAGAAGACCTCAGACCTCCCAAAAGGCAAGAAACTCCCCACGTACCTGGGTAGGGCAAAAGAAAAAAGAAAACACGGAGACAAAAGAATAGGGACGGGACCTGCACCAGTGGGAGGGAGCTGTGAAGGAGGAAAGGTTTCCACACAATAGAAGCCCCTTCGCGAAGCCCGCGGGTGGCGGAGGGGGGAGCTTCAGAGCCACGGAGGAGAGCGCAGCCACAGGGGTGTGGAGGGCAAAGCGGAGAGATTCCACACAGAGGATCGGTGCTGACTGGCACTCACCAGCCAGAGAAGCTTGTCTGCTCAACCACAGGGGTGGGTGGAGGCTGGGAGCTGAGGCTCGGGCTTTGGAGGTCAGACCCCAGGGAGAGGACTGGGGTTGGCTGCATGAACACAGCCTGGAGGGGGCTAGCGCGCCACAGCAAGCTGGGAGGGAGTCCAGGAAAAAGTCTGGACCTGCCTAAGAGGCAAGAGATCATTGTTTTGGGGTGCACGAGGAGAGGGGATTCAGAGCACCTCCTAAACGAGCTCCTGAGACGGGCACGAGCCACGGCTATCAGCGTGGACGCCAGAGATGGGCATGAGACACTAAGGCTGCTGCTGCCACCACCAAGAAGCCTGTGTGCAAACACAGGTCACTATCCACATCTCCTCTCCAGGGCGTCTGTGCAGCCCACCACTACCAGGGTCCCATGATCCAGGGACAACTTCCCCGGGAGAACACACGGCGTGCCTCAGGTGCAACGTCCTGCTGACCTCTGCCGCCGCAGGCTCGCCCCGCATCCGTACCCCTCCCTCCCCCCGGCCTGAGTGAGCCAGAGCCCCACTCAGCTACTTCTTTAACCCCGTCCTATCTGAGCGACGAACAGATGCCCTCAGGCAACCTACATGCAGAAGTGAGGCCACATCCAAAGCTGAACCCCAGGAGCTGTGCGAACAAAGAAGAGAAAGGGAAATTTTTCCCAGCAGCCTCCGGAGCAGTGGATTAAATCTCCTCAATCAGCTTGATGTACCCTGCATCTCTGGAATACCTGAATAGACAACGAAGCATCCCAAATTGAGGAGGTAGACTTTGGGAGCAACTGTAGACTTGGGGTTTTCTTTCTGCACCCAATTTATTTCTGGTTTTATGTTTATCTTAGTTTAGTATTTAGAGTTTATTATCCTTGGTAGATTTTTTTGTTCATTTTGTTGCTCTCTTCCTTTTTTTTAATATAGAGATATATATATATTTTTTTCTTTTCTCTCTTTTTGTGTGTTTGTATATGTATGCTTCTTTGTGTGATTTTGTCTGTATAGCTTTGCTCATACAATTTGTCCTCAGGTTCTTTCTGTCCGTTTTTTTTTTTAGTATAGTTTTTAGCGCTTGTTATCATTAGTGGATTTGTTTTTTGGTTTCGTTGCTCTCTTTCTTTCTTTCTTTTTTTAAATTATTTTTTAATTTTTAAATTTTTAATAATTTAAAATTTTTTATTTTATTCACTTTATTTTATTTTATTTTATTCTGTTCTTCTTTCTTTTTTCCTCCATTTTCTTCTGAGCCATGTGGCTGACAGGGTCTTGCTGCTACAGCCGGGTGTCAGGCCTGTGCCTCTGAGGTGGGAGAGCTGAGTTCAGGACCAGAGACCTCCCAGCTCCGTGTAATATAAAACGGCAAAACCTCTCCCAGAGATCTCCATCTCAACACTAAGACCCAGCTCCACTCAACAACCAGCAAGCTCCAGTGCTGGACACCCTATGCCAAACAACTAGCAAGACAGGAACACTAAAGCACCCATTAGCACAGAGACGGACTAAAATCATAATAAGGTCACAGTTACCCCAAAAGTCAACACTGGACGTGGTCCTGCCCACCAGAAAGACAGGATCCAGCCTCATCCACTAAAAAACAGGCACCAGTCCCCTCCAACAGGAAGCCTACACAACCCACTGAACCAACCTTACCCACTGAGGGGAGACACCAAAAACAATGGGAACTACGAACCTGCAGCCTGCAAAAAGGAGACCCCAAACATAGTAAGTTATGCAAAATGAGAAGACACAGAAACACACAGCAGATGAAGGAGCAAGGTAAAAACCCACAAGACCAAACAAATGAAGAGGAAATAGGCAGTCTACATGAAAAAGAATTCAGAGTAATGATAGTAAACATGATCCAAAATCTTGGAAATAAAATGGAGAAAATACAAGAAACATTTAACAAGGACCTAGAAGAACTAAAGAGCAAACAAACAATGATGAACAACACAATAAATGAAATTAAAAGTTCTCTAGAAGGAATCAATAGCAGAATAACTGAGGCAGAAGAACGGATAAGTGACCTGGAAGATAAAATAGTGGAAATAACTACCGTAGAGCAGAATAAAGAAAAAAGAATCAAAAGAATTGAGGACAGTCTCAGAGACCTCTGGGACAACATTAAACGCACCAGCATTCGACTTATAGGGGTACCAGAAAAAGAAGAACAAAAGAAAGGGACTGAGAAAATACTTGCAGAGATTATAGTTGTAAACTTCCCTAATATGGGAAAGGAAATAGTCAATCAAGTCCAGGAAGCACAGAGAGTCCCATACAGGATAAATCCAAGGAGAAACATGCCAAGACACATATTAATCAAACTAGCAAAAATTAAAAACAAGGAAAAATATTAAAAGCAGCAAGGGAAAAACAACAAATAACATACAAGGGAATCCCCAAAAGGTTAACAGCTGATCTTTCAGCAGAAACTCTGCAAGCCAGAAGGAATTGGCAGGACATATTTAAAGTGGTGAAGCTTACTCTACCCAGCAAGGATCTCATTCAGATTCGATGGAAAAATTAAAACCTTTACAGACAAGCAAAAGCTAAGAGAATTTAGCACCACCAAACCACCTTTACAACAAATGCTAAAGAAACTTCTCTAGGAATGAAACACAAGACAACGAAAAGACCTACAGTAACAAACCGAAAACAATTAAGAAAATGGTAATAGGAACATACATATCGATAACTAACTTACATGTAAATGGATTAAATGCTCCAAGAAAAAGACATAGACTGGCTGAATAGATACAAAAACATGACCTGTATATATCCTGTCTACACGAGACCTACTTCAGACCTAGGGACACATACAGACTGAAAGTGAGAGGACGGAAAAAGATATTCCATGTAAGTGGAAATCAAGAGAAAGCTGGAGTAGCAATTCTCATATCAGACAAAATAGACTTTAAAATAAAGACTATTACAAGAGACAAAGAAGGATACTACATAATGATCAAGGGATCAATCCAAGAAGAAGATATAACAATTGTAAATATTTATGTACTCAACATAGGAGCACCTCAATACATAAGGCAAATGCTAACAGCCATAAAAGGGAAAACCAAGAATAACAGAATGATAGTAGGGGACTTTAACATCCCACTTTTACCAATGAACAGATCATCCAAAATGAAAATAAATAAGGAAACACAAGCTTTAAATGATACATTAAACAAGATGGACTTAATTGATATTTATAAGACATTCCATCCAAAAACAACACAATAAACTTTCTTCTCCAGTGCTCATGGAACATTCTCCAGGATAGATCATATCCTGGGTCACAAATCAAACCGTGGTAAATTTAAGAAAACTGAAATTGTATCAAGTATCTTTTCTGACCACAATGCTATGAGACTATATATCAATTATAGGGAAAAAATCTGTAAAAAATATAAACACATAGAGGCTAAACAACACTACTTAATAACCGAGATCACTGAAGAAATCAAAGACGAAATCAAAAAATACCTAGAAACCAATGACAATGAAAACACGAAGATCCAAAACCTATGGGATGCAGCAAAAGCAGTTCTAAGAGGGAAGTTTATAGCAACACAATCCTACCTCAAGAAACAAGAAACATCTCAAATAAACAAGCTAACCTTACACCTAAAGCAATTAGAGAAAGAAGAACAAGAAAACCCCTAAGTTAGAAGAAGGAAGGAAATCATAAAGATCAGGTCAGAAATAAATGAAAAAGAAATGAAGGAAACAGTAGCAAAGACCAGTAAAACTAAAAGCTAGTTATTTGAGATGATAAACAAAATTGATAAACCATTAGCCAGACTCATCAAGAAAAAAAAGGAGAAGACTCAAATCAATAGAGTTAGAAATGAAAAAGGAGAAGTAAAAACTGACACTGCAGAAATACAAAAGATCATGAGAGATGACTACAAGCAACTCTATGCCAATAAAATGGACAACCTGGAAGAAATGGACACATTCTTAGAAAAGCACAACCTTCCAAGACTGAACCAGGAAGAAGTAGAAAATACAGACGAATCACAAGCACTGAAATTCAGACTGTGATTAAACATCTTCCAAAAAACAAAAGCCCAGGACCAGATGGCTTCACAGGAGAATTCTATCAAACATTTAGAGAAGAGCTAACACCTATCCTCCTCAAACTCTTCCAAAATATAGCAGAGGGAGAAACACTCCCAAAATCATTCTATGAGGCCACCATCACCCTGATACCAAAACCAGACAAATATGTCACAAAGAAACAAAACTACAGGCCAACATCACTGATGAACGTGGACGCAAAAATCCTCAACAAAATACTAGCAAACAGAATCCAACAGCACATTAAAAGGATTGTACACCGTGATCAAGTGGGGTTTATCCCAGGAATGCAAGGATTCTTCAATATATGCAAATCAATCAATGTAATAAACCGTGTTAAATTGAAGGAGAAAAACCATATGATCATCTCAATGTATGCAGAGAAAGCTTTCAACAATATTCAACACCCATTTATGATAAAAACCCTCCAGAAACTAGGCATAGAGAGAACTTACCTCAGCATAATAAAGGCCATATATGACAAACCCACAGCCAACACCATTCTCAATGGTGAAAAACTGAAACCATTTCCTCTAAGAACAGGAACAACACAAGGTTGTCCACTCTCACCACTATTATTCAACATAGTTTTGGAAGTTTTAGCCACAGCAATCAGAGAAGAAAAAGAAATAAAAGGAATCCAAATCGGAAAAGAAGAAGTAAAGCTGTCACGGTTTGCAGATGAAATGATACTATACATAGAGACTACTAAAGATACTACCAGAAAACTACTAGAGCTAATCAATGAATTTGGTAAAGTTGCAGGATACAAAATTAATGCACAGAAATCTCTTGCATTCCTATACACCAATGAATAAAATACCTAGGAATAAACCTACTTAAGGAGACAAAACACCTGTATGCAGAAAACTATAAGACACTGATTAAAGAAATTAAAGATGATACAAACAGATGGAGAGATATACCATGTTCTTGGATTGGAAGAATCAACATTCTGAAAATGACTGTACTACCCAAAGCAATTTACAGATTCAATGCAATCCCTATCAAACTACCAATGGCATTTTTCACAGAACTAGAAAAAAATATTTCACAATTTGTATGGAAACATAAAAGACCCCAAATAGCCAAAACAATCTTGAGAAAGAAAAACGGAGCTGGAGGAATCAGGCTCCCAGACTTCAGACTATACTACTACAGGGCTTCCCAGGTGGCGCAGTGGTTGAGAGTCCGCCTGCCGATGCAGGGGACGTGGGTTCGTGCCCCGGTCCAGGAAGATCCCACATGCCGCTGAGCGGCTGGGCCCGTGAGCCATGGCCGCTGAGCCTGCGCGTTCAGAGCCTGTGCTCCGCAAGGGGAGAGGCCACAGCAATGAGAGGCCCGCGTACCACAAAAACAAAAACAAAAACAAACAGACTATACTACAAAGGTACAGTAATCAAGACAGTATGGCGCTGGCACAAAAACAGAAATATAGATCAATGGGACAGGATAGAAAGTCCAGAGATAAACCCGCGCACATATGGTCACCTTATTTTTGATAAGGGAGGCAAGAGTATACAATGGAGAAAAGACAGTCTCTTCAATAAGTGGTGCTGGGAAAACTGGACAGCTACATGTAAAAGAATGAAATTAGAATACTCCCTAACACCATACACAAAAATAAATTCAAAATGGATTAAAAACCTAAATGTAAGGCCAGACACTATAAAAGTCTTAGAGGAAAACAGGGAGAAGACTCTATGACGTAAATCACAGCAAGATCCTTTCTGACCCACCTCCTAGAGAAATGGAAATAAAAACAAAAATAAGCAAATGGGAACAATGAAACTTAAAAGGTTTTGCACAGCAAAGGAAACCATAAACAAGGTAAAAGGCACCCCTCAGAATGGGAGAAAATATTTGCACGTGAAGCAACTGACAAAGGGTTAAGCTCCAAAATTTACAAGCAGCTCATGCAGCTCAATATCAAAAGAAAAACAACCCAATCCAAAAATGGGCAGAAGACCTAAATAGACATTTCTCCAAAGAAGATATACAGATTGCCAACGAACAAATGAAAGGATGCTCAACATCACTAATCATTAGAGAAATGCAAATCAAAACTACAGTGAGGTATCACCTCACATCAGTCAGAATGGCCATCATCAAAAAATCTAGAAACAATAAATGCTTGAGAGGGTGTGGAGAAAAGAGAACCCTCTTGCATTGTTGGTGGTTATGTCAATTGATACAGCCACTGTGGAGAACAGTATGGTGGTTCCTTAAAAAACTAAAAATAGAACTAGCAAACCACACAGCAATCCCACTACCTGGCATATACCCTGCAAAAACCATAATTCAAAAAGAGTCAAGTACCACAATGTTCATTGCAGCTCTATTTACAATAGCTAGGACATGGAAGCAACCTAAGTGTCCATTGACAGATGAATGGATAAAGAAGATGTGGCACATATATACAATGGAATATTACTCAGCCATAAAAAGAAACGAAATTGAGTTATTTGTAGTGAGGTGGATGGAGCTAGAGTCTGTCCTGCAGACTGAAGTAAGTCAGAAAGAGAAAAATACCGTATGCTAACACATATATATGGAATCTAAAAAAAAAAAAGTTCTGAATAACCTAGGGGCAGGACAGAAATAAAGACGCAGATGTAGAGAATGGACTTGAGGACACGGGGAGGGGGAAGAGTAAGCTGGGATGAAGTGAGAGAGTGACATGGACATATATACACTACCAAACGTAAAATAGATAGCTAGTGGGAAGCAGCTGCATAGCCCATGGAGATCACCTCGGTACTTTGTGACCACCTAGAGGGCTGGGATAGGGAGGGTGGGACGAAGATGCAAGAGGGAGGAGATATGGGGATATATATACATATAGCTGATTCAGTTTGTTATACAGCAGAAACTAACAACATTGTAAAGCAATTATACTCCAATAAAGATGTTTAAAAAAAAAAAAAACAAACAGAAATAGTTCTAAAAGCAACCTTATATTGCTTTTTTCCCTTATTTGTCTTTCCAAGTAACTGAATATTACCTCACTTTCTTTTGCGGTACGCGGGCCTCTCACTGTTGTGGCCTCTCCCATTGCGGAGCACAGGCTCCGGACGCGCAGGCTTAGCGGCCATGGCTCACGGGCCCAGCCACTCCACGGCATGTGGGATCTTCCCGGACCAGGGCACAAACCCGTGTCCCCTACATCGGCAGGCGGACTCTCAACCACTGCGCCACCAGGGAAGCCCTACCTCACTTTCTTATGTTTCTTTTTTTTTTTATCATGTGTCTAACTTGTTTTCATTATGGTTAAAATCACTCTAACGCCGATGAGGAAGCTCAGCAGTCGGTATTTGCTTGTTCCATCCTGAAATGTCAGTTTCATTTCCAGCCTCTACACGAATGTAGTTACCAGTCATGGCTGCAATGAAACGTGAATGCTGCTATATTGATGAAACTAGGTGTAAGTGAAAGATGGGCTAAAGGACCTCATTCTCCTTAGATACAGAATATTTTCCCCCAATATTTTGATGATAAAATTCAAGTAGAATTGATTGTTTCAGAAACACAGTGTAGAATGTTCACTTGTTTTGAGTCATGTGCAGTCGGTGTGGATCTGTATAAACTTCGTTGAGAGAGAGGATAAAGGACAAGAGAGGCTTTCCTTGGAGAAGAAAGAGAAGCTGAAGTTCACTGAGTCTTCGGGTCAATCAGTCTCTGCGGGGCCCCTGCCTTATGTTTTCTCATTTAGTCCTTGGGCACAAGCCTAGGAGGGTGGTATTGTCACTACCGTCCAGATTTGGAAAGCTGTGCCTATCCAATCCCGATAGAGGGATGGGGGATTCTAACTCTCAGACAGCTTCTCAGGGAGGGAAATTTTTTGTTTGAGTCCTGAAGTTCTACTGAGGCCCTGTAGGACTTAGCCTACAGGCCTAAGCCGTCATCTTTGGGGTTTGCGGGGAGGGTGAATGAAATAAAAGACCATCTTGGAGCAGGGAGGGTGTTCCAGGTGTGCCCCCTCACCCTCTTCCTCATCTAGGGCTGCAGTCACCTTGGACCATGACCTTCAAGGGCAGTGATGCTCATTCCAGTGGCTCTTGAGCCGCATTTGCTCCTCTCAATTTCAAAGCAGTGACTGAGCAGCTTTTGAAAGCCAATCTGGACCTTGAGGACCTTTCTGTTTCTCTCTTTGGTTCTGCTTCTCTGACAGTCATGTTGTTCTTACCCCTCATTTCTTAGTATTTCCATGACGTTGGGAGAGAGCAGAAAACGTTCTAGTGTTCCCATGGGAATGAAGGTGTCCAGGGTGGCTTTGTGAGGGCCCTGATGTGTGTATTTGCCCCCCTCAATATGTTTCTTTGAGGGCAAGACCATGTCCTGCTTTGGGTCCCACAGCACTTAAGACTGTTCTTGGCCCAATAAATGTATGTGAAGTCCAGATAGAGTCAGAAGAACATCACAATATGATGGAAGGGGTCACATGTGGCTCAAGAGCCAGCTGACCACTGACGGAGACATTTTTCTTTGTGAGATGCTGATTGACTTGCTTGGGCTTCAGGAAACGTAGTACTCTTGACTACGTTTCTTAGAGGGTAAGGAATAAAACCTTCAACCTGAGGGTTTGAGTCAGTCTGGATTCTACCAGAAAGCAGATGGCACACACAAGCAGGGAAATTTGAAGAGCATTTAATAAAGAGACAATTAATAAAGGTGTGTCCAAGGGTTAAAGAAAACAAGTGCTGGGAAAGCACCCTGGAACTAGTGATAGCAAGGTGCTCCCACCACCCTTAGATCTGAAGGGTAGGAGAGGGAGTGGCTTAGGTAAGGATAACTTCCTGGAGAGAAGAGCCACCTGACCTGAGCTGAGCGCTCAGTAGAGGAACTCGACCCTTCCTTGGCAACCTGGCAGGGGAAACAGGGTTGACCTCACTCTCCTTCCCTGTCGATGCTGCCTATTAACCAAACCAAACCTGAAGCCAATTGACAAGGGAACCTTTTCATTCAGTCTCAGTGAGCAGCCTCCCTGCACCCAGAAGTGGATGGAGAAGAGTAGAACATGGACCTGGAGAGGTAAATAGACAATAATCTTGCTCTGGGTTTAGAGGGTTTTTTTTTTTTTTTTTTTTTCTTGATTCTCTAATCCTTTTGACACTAAGTAGTTACAGTCCAAACTTCCTGGCACCCCCTCATGAAGTCTGTCCAGACCTGAAAAATACCAATTTGTCACTGGATGGTTAGGATCCATTTGATCTCATGCCCTCTTTTATCAAAGGCTGTGTGCCCATCACACATTCATAAAAAGGAAGTACTTTTTTTGAAGCATGACTCCCTTTTGTTTTCCCCGTTTTTCACTTTATTAAAAACTCTATTGGAATGAGGAGGTGGAGACATGGAGGGCAAGGCTCGAAGTCCTGGCTTTTTGACAGGCAGCAGTTCTCCTTTGCCAGGGTAACTCACCCAGCAGGAGAGTTGTGTTCATCCTGCCTCTTTTACCCCTTGAGTGCTGTGTCCCTCTCTGAAGGGACAGGAGTTGTCTTCATGCTCCTTGGCATCCATGTGTCTAATGGTAGCAGTGGGAAGGATTTCCATGGAGATGGGAAGCACTGTGTATCTTCTTTCCTGTGATTCTCATTCCCTCTTCAGATCACTTTAATCTACCTTCCATTTCTCTACCTGCCACTGAAAGGACTCTTGCCGGAGCTTTCTGATTTGCAAAATTCTTTAATATATATACAACCCATGATACTCAACTATCACCTTCCAATATATTGATATCCCTACAGCTATATCTCTCAGTCTCTCTGAAGCCCCACAATTGCTTCTCCAGTTGCCTATTCAACATCTCTACCCAAATGGATCTCCCCAAACTTAACATGTCCTAACTGAACTCATAATCTTGCACTCCCCAATTTACTTCTCCCCTCTCCTTCTCTAGCTCAGTTCGTGGCATCACCATAGTCCTGGTTGCCCAGCCTGGAAACCTTGGCACCACCCTTGCCACTTCCTTCTCCCCTCACTCCCCACTGACCTACACGGCCAATCTGGCATTACATCCTGTGGGTGCTGCTTCTGAAAGAGCTCCTGAATCCCTCTCTTTCTTACCATGCTCATACTTTTTCCCTGGTCCAGGATCTCATTAACTCTCCCCTGAGTTATTACAACATCCTCTAGTTTCTCTTCTGTCCAACTCACCCCCAGATTTATTATAAAACAGCTACTTCTCTTGCTTAAAAATCTTTGATGTGAATAAGCATGTGAAAAGATCCTCAATATTGTTCATCATTAGGTTTCCCTACAAATCAAAACCACAGTGAGACCACGTCACGTCCAGTAGGATGGGCATAATAAAAAAACACAGACAATATCAAATGTTGGTGGGATTTTGGAGAAATTGGAACATTTTCCAAAACATTAACATTGCAATGTAATTAAAATGTAATGTAACATAATTACATTGCTAGTGAGAATATAAAATGGTTCTGCTACTTGGAAAACAATTTAGCCATTCCTCAAAATGTTCAACATAGAGTTACCATATGACTCAACATTTCCACTCCTCAGATTATACCCAAGAAAAATGGAAATATATGTTCATACAAAAACTTATTCATGAAGTATGTAGCAGCATTATTCACAATAGCCAAAAAAGTTAAAACAATCCAAATGTCTATCAGCTGATAAATGGATAAACAAAAATCTATACAATGTACTATACAATGGACTGTTGTTTGGCAATAAAGAAGGCAGAGGTACTAATACATGCTACTGTGGATGAATCTTCGAAACATTATGCTGAGTGACAACAGCCAGTCTCAAAAGATATCACCAGATATCATATAGTTGATGAATATGAAATGTCCAGAATAGGCAAGTCTGTAGAGACAGAATGTAGATTAGTGGTTGCCTCAAGAACGTGGGGTATCAGTGGCAGGGAATGAGGAGTGGCTACTAATGGGCATGAAGTGTCTTTTGGGACCATGAGAATGTTCTAAAATTAGATTGTAGTGATAACTTCACAGCTCTGTGAATATAGTAAAAACCGTTGAATTGTAGACTTCCTCTCATTGCTGTGGCCTCTCCCGCTGTGGAGCACAGGCTCTGGACGCACAGGCTCAGCGGCCATGGCTCATGGGCCCAGCCGCTCCGCGGCATGCGGGATCTTCCCAGACCGGGGCACGAACCCGTGTCCCCTGCATCAGCAGGCAGACTCTCAACCACTGTGCCACCAGGGAAGCCCAAACTGTAGACTTTAAAAGAGTCAGTTATATAGGAAGTCATATCTCAAGAAAGCTTTAGAAGATATCTTTGATGGCTCCCTCCTGCCTGCAGAATGAAGCCCACAATCCATAGAATGGTGTAGGATCTTTGAACCCATGTCCGGTCCCCTCCTTATATCCAACCACTTCCCCTGCACTCCTTTGCCTGTGCCCCTGATGCATGATTCACAGAGAATCTCTTGTCTTTTTCAGATTTTGCCAGGCTTCTAGGCACCCCCAACCTGTGTTTATGCTGCCCCCTCTGCCTCTCACACCATACCTTGTCCACCTGGAGAATTCCTACCCATCTGTCAAAGCTCAGCTCACACATCACCCTCTCTCTTTGGCTTTCCTATCTGCCCCAGTTAGATTTAATTGCTTTCTCCTGTGTGTTTTCGTCACTGTTGAGAAGTGTGTTGATTATAGCACTGACCATACTATATTTTATATATATTTATATATACTTTTATATATAGTTTTTGTGTTGTTCTCCTGTAATGGATTGTGAGCTTTCCAGGCGATGTGCTAGTGTTTTATTTACTTGTCTTTCTGTCTCAAGCCCCTAGAAGAGGGCATAAATACTAGTGCACAGGCAGTGCCCGGTAAAAGCAGCTGAAGTTGAATTCAGTTAAGGAGACTAGCAGGGAGATCCTGATGAACAGCGATGAGTAGCTTTTCTAGAGTTAGGACAGTGGGGATGAAAAGAATTAACAAAGCCAAAAGCTCTGCTTCACTTGTGACCTGTGAAAGTTGCCCTCTCTCCTGAGAACAGAGCAGTTGGTCACCTTAGCTAATTTCTATCTTGGGCCTGAATAGGACCATATGTTTAAGCTGGGTGCATGGGATGAGGAAAGAGTAGGATAGAAGGATAGTTGATGGGATTCCGAGGGTCAGGAATTGAGAACCTACAATATGCCTGACATTGTGACGCCAATGACAATCAGAGGTAAGTGGCTAAAATTAAAGCTGCTGATTGTCACTGGCATCTGGTATAATAATGCCCATCACATGGCAGGTACTCAATAAACATTTATGCAAATGAAAAAAAGAAAGAAAGCTTTTCAGACCATCAAAAGTCACCCTTGCCCATTATAGCATTCTGCATAGAGCCTGCCCGTCTCAAACCCGGGTATGGTCCCAGGCTGACCATGCTGTTGGAAAAGAGATCCAAATCCCATCTCCATCTTTCTTCGAGGCCTCCGGTGGGGGGGGGTGACTCTCTGCTCTCAGCCTCCTCTTCCAAGGAGCAGGTTTCAGGCTTCCCTTTCCTTCCCTCCGTTTACCGACCAAGGTGGCCAGTAGGAGGCACTCAGCTCCACACCACTCCTCTACCCATGACTCCCCACCTTCTGCCGGCGGCCATGTTTTTGGCGCTCTCAGGGGGAAGCCAAGGTAGGGCATGACCTGAGAGCCTCCCACCTGCTGAGTGACTATCAACTCCCTCACCTTTTCCACCTCCTCCTCCTCCAACTCTTATTCCTCTTCCTCAAATCCATCCTCAAACTCAAGGGAAAGACCACTTTGCTCTACACCTATTTAAAATCACAGCTTTCCACATCGCGGGTAGCCTGGCCCACACCGTGCGTACTTCAGATTGGCCAGTGCCACCTATGTGATAGGCCATTGGTCTTTCAGCCTGTGATTTCCAGGTCGTTAGCAATAGTCAGCAGCTTTCATCTGAGCCCTTCGGGATGGATTGTCATAGAGAATAAAGCTGATCAAGGAGTAGTTGGAGGAGATGGATCCCTGTGCTTCCCCAGATAATAGCCTTGCCTTGTTTGCAACTAGACGAGCCAGAATGATTTTGGAAACAGCCTCCATCTCTGGCTGCTCCAGTGTGGTTTACTTCCCACTGGCCTTTTGTTCTCGCACCAGTTACAATGACCCCGGCTGAAGAGGTGTCTGGCTGCCCGGCTTTTCCATTTGCCCCACTTTTGATCGACCTCTGGAGCCATTAAAGTAGAAAGAGGCTTATCAGATGCCGTGGTCAGTCTTGCTGTTGAGTTTCTCGTGTCCCTTTACATGAGTACCTTCTTCTGTTGAAGAAATCTGCATGGACATATTGAAAGGAGGGACCAGTCTGTCTCTCAGCACCTTCTTTACCAGCCCCCAGCCTACAGCAGTGCGGCTCATCCCTTGTCATGTGACACTGGTTTGGGGTAAACTGATGAGGCTGTTCATGGCTGGAGGTGACCATCCTTTAGGTTCAGATGGGCACCTCTGGGCCCCATCCAGACACCTGAAGGCTGGGACCCCTCTACTTCTGTTCATCTGTACCCCACCTGTGGTAACCCAGTTGGCAGGCTCGGCCACTGAACTCTGGGACACCATGCCCAGGAGGCTACATGTGGCCTTTCTAGCAAGCTTCTTGCCTGAACCACCTCAGTTGGGATTCCTGCATTCCTGGGCCACCTGTGTCCGGCCTTTCTGCATCTCCTGACCTCCCTAAGCTCCTCAGGGATGAGCAGTCTTTATGTGTATCATGTAGCCTCATGTGTATTGCCCTCATTGTTGGCGTGGCATTTCCTGGGGATCCTCCAGACTCTATCTCTCTCTTGAAATGTAGGGCTGGGACTGTGCGCTCTCCTCAGGATGTGGACAGATGGGGAACCACTTGTCTTCAGGTTTTAAATCCACTGTGCATTCCTAGCACAAGTGGCTGAGGATCTCCTCTGATGCCGGTTCCCTTCCTTGCATGCTAGCATCTGCTTTTTCTCATCTGAATTTTTTATAATTTCACCTGGAGTCGACATGTTTGACTCTCCCTCTCCACCCTCCCTTTCTTCTTCCCCACCACCCCCATTAGAACAGAGGCCTGGGTGCCCCCAGATCCGGGGCTGCTCATCCCTCTAACTCAGAAACGCAAGGTTCTCCAGACAGCATGCTGGGCTCCCAACACGGCCCTTTCTCGCACACTATTCCCTCTCTCCAAGGGCATCCTTCGGTCTCATGGAATTATCGGGGAAGCACATTGAGCCATTGCTCTACAGAGGTTTTTGTTCTTGCTGTCTTATACCTTTTTCCCTTTTTTCCCTCCTAAACTGATATACTCCATCATTTTTTGTTTCTGGGAGGTTTCTGGAAACTTGAAACTGATTTTATCTATTTGGCATATTTTTATGTTCCCTCCCCCATCCCTTTCTCTTTCCCATGTCCCTTTACTCCCTAGCCAGTATGGGGGAAAAATGCAAGTAGGGGATCAGGAAATGAGGCAGTGCTCAGGGTTGGGGGTGGAAGGGCTGTGGCTTACATGAATCTACCGTTAGGTGTGATAACCACCTAAATAAGACATCCTGCAGCATGATGTGTCACCCCACTGCCTGAGCAGCAGGCCCTGACACCTAAAAAACAGCCATCAAGGTTTTCTTCTCCAGAGACCTGCACTAACAAACCATGTCTCTGAACCGATAACATATTTTCAAGAGTCATAATGATTTTGAGCTAGTCAGTGGTAGAGGGCAAGTAGATTCTGATCCCGAAGGAGGAAGAAAGAAACAAAACTGGTTTTGGTTTGTTGGCTTGTTTTGTAAATGCCTCATTATATTCCACATAGAGCTTCTTCAATTAAAAAAAAAAAATTAGGGATTTTGTTTAGTACCATGTCTAGCTGAGAACTGAAGCCTCCTGTTTGAAAGTCTGCCTCAGCAAACTGCGGCTCTCTCCTTCGACCTTGAACTTGAGCCTGTGGTCATTTAAGTGAGGGGGTTGGATAATCGCATCCAGGACCACTCGGACTGGAGCACAATCGCTCATTATGCTTTGTCCACAACTACTGCCACCTTCTTAACAGCGGAGTGATGTGGCCTGGCCCTGTGCATCGTGCCTGCTGTATTGATAAATCATGATGCATTTTCTGTTTACCAATCCAGCATCCTATTTCCATCCTGGATACTGAAAGAAAGTCATGATTCTGCTCTTTCATTCATGAATGAAAGTGACTGCTTTAAAATCTTCATTTCTTCACAGAAGTCATACTTTAACCCAGCTTCACAGATTAGTCCTTCCTGACAATAGAAGACCAGATATTTGAGGCAAGGGACCTTTTGGGGACCCCAGCTTATTTCCAAATGTATGTCTTTGTACAAGACTGGAATCTTCCTTTTCTTGCCACAGCTGGCAGAGCTAACAAGTTTGGTGCCTCTTGCACAAAGTGTACACCCCTAAAAGCACATAGACCAACCCTCTATTTATTTAATACCATTTCAGGTTTTCTTGCCAGTTACTTCAGTCAATCATTCTTGAATCATGGAGGTGCCATGTCCACCGGGATGCAAAGGAACTGAAATGAAATTGTTCATTCTTGAAGAGTTAGAGGACCAGGCAGAGCTGCCCAGGTGTAGTGGTTGCATGGTGGGCTGGAGGGTGGGTTGGGAGTGGAGGTGTGAAATGAGCTAGAGCTTGTGTGAAAGTTTCCGAGCGCCAAAGCAGAAGGGTTTTTGATGTTTCATGAGCAACTACTTTATGCCATACTCTGCTAAGTGCTTTTCATAGAATCTCACTGAATGAAGAAGCCACAAAAGTCATCAGCCTCTTTAGAAAGCTCAGCGTTAGGAGCAAACCCCCTAAGATAAGGAAGTAAAACATTTCCCCTATCCCTGGAAGGGAACTCAAGCAGCTGTATTTTCTCTGAATAGTAATTGACATTACTGAGGACTTTGTATGTGCCAGGCATTGAGCTAATTAAGCACACAAAATCCCAAGGAGGTAGTGTTCTGAGGCCCCATTCCGGGTGTCTTTTGCTGCATAACGCCGCCCCAAAGCTTAATGACCTAAAATGGCAACAGTCATTTGTTTTGATCCTGAATCTCTGATGTGGGCAGGGATCAATGGCGCCAGCTCCTCTCCGCTCCCTGTAGCATCAGCAGGTGACTGCTTGGGGCTGGAGGACCCCCTTCTAAGACAGCTGTCTCACTTGATGGGCCAGGTGGTACTGACCGTCAGCTGGGAGTTCAGCCGGGGGTGTTGGCTTTGCTCCATGTGTGCCTGCCTCTCAGCAGAGCTGCTTGGGCTCTCCCACAGCATGGTGACTGGGTTCCAAGGGCAAGAATTCCAAACAGGATGTAGAAACTGCCAGCGTCTTATGACTGACACAACATCACTTCTTTCATCTTCTTTTTTTTTTTTGCGGTACGCAGGCCTCTCACTGTTGTGGCCTCTCCCGCTGCGGAGCACAGGCTTCGGACGCGCAGGCTCAGCAACCATGGCTCACGGGCCCAGCCGCTCCGCGGCATGTGGGATCTTCCTGGACCAGGGCATGAACCCGTGTCCCCTGCATCGGCAGGCGGACTCTCAACCACTGCACCACCAGGGAAGCCCTCTTTCATCTTCTATTGGTCAAGCAGACACAGAGCATGCTCAGGTGTGAGGCGAGGAGACCGAGGCCACAGCTCTCAGTGGGCAGTGGCAAAAAACTGGCAGCCACCTTTATCCTCCACAAGCCCAGAAAGGTTAAGTGCCTTGTCCTGGATCACACAGCTAGCACATTGACAGGTCCCCTCTGCTCTGCGTCTTCTAGATCCTGTGACACTCCCCGAGGTGCCCAGAGCACCTGACAGACCTCAGTCCAGATTTCTGTACCTTTTCCTGCCATTAACTGGGTCTGTAGTGTCAATGCCCAGTGAAGCAGGTTCTAGAAACATTCCTAAATCACTTCACCTGTATTTGGAATTGACTTTAAGAACATCCCTGGAAGAATCCTAGGCCCGAGAAGAAAAGACCCAGGGGTACGTGAGAACCATTTTTAGATACGGGAAAGCTGGTTGTGTAGGTCACGGCGTGGCTTATATTCTGCATCCTGTATTGTTCGTGAGCAGAGGTTGTCAGACTACAGCCGGTGGGCCAAAGCCTGCCACCTGTTTATGTGTAGCCCTCGAGAAAAAAAATAGTTTGACATTTTTAAATGGTTGAAGAAAAAAGCAAGAAAAATATGTAACAGAGTCAAAGAGTTGCAGCGGAGACTGTATAGCACACAAAGCCTCTTACAGAAAAAGTTAGTTGACCTTTGTTCTAGAAGGCAGAATCAGCACTGTGTTAGCAGAGCTAGATTTCAGGTCCACATAAGAATTTTCTGTTTAGAGCTGTCCACGTGCAGGAACAGCAGCTCTCAGCTGAAGGCCATGCAGGCAGAGGGCTGTGCCTAGGATGCTGCTGTCAGTGGTGTGCTGGTAAATGTGTAACGACCAGCTCTCCAGGGAAGAAAAACCCTGACGTGTAATGTTTGTCTGTTTCTTTGGTACAAATCCCACCGTGGTCACAGCTGAAAAACATGGTCAGTTTTCAGTTCTGACACGATGTCACGAAAGGTGGAGTTGGGAAGAGATGCACATAATCGGCTGCAGGAGTTCCAGTTTACCACTGTGATGGGTTCCGGGGATCGATGCTATATAATGCTGCCCTCCAGTAGCTCCCACTGCGGAGAGCTGCAGGTGTGCAGGGAGGAACAGTAGTGCTGGGAAACCTTTGACATTCCATCTGCCTCTCTGGGCAGCCATCGTTAGCATCTGCAAGCGCAGAAAGATTACGTACCGTGCCCTGGATTACACAGCTGCTAAACTCCACCTGCCATTTCCTGCCTCACATTCGGTTTAGAAAATCTTGATTTCTACAAAGAGTGATAAGTTGGACTGCATGCAAGTTGAGAACTTCCGTTTAAGAAAACATCACTTTAAGCAAAGGTAAAATGTAAATGACAGATTGGAAGAAAACATGTGGAACCTTAAGAGATCCAGGCCTAGTGTCGAAAGGATGTAAAAAACACCCATCAATCAATTAAAATTAAAAACAAAGACAGTCCAGTAGAAAAATGGGCAAAGGGTGTGGACGTACAGTGTATACCTACTCAAATACGAAAGGCTGATAAATGTAGGAAAGATGATTAGCCTTTCAGCATGAAAGAACATCAGTCTCACTACTAAGCAGAGAAATAATGGGATAATAGTGGGATTCATTTATTTCATCCATCAGATTGGCCCAAGTAATAATACCAAGCAAGTGCGGCTGTGATCAGAGCACATTCATTGACTGCAGCTGGAAGAACAGAAGTTAAAACATCCATATACAAAACTAAAGTTCCTTCTATCTCCCCTCCTCCCCAGTCCTGGCCCTCCCCCTCCCTCCCTCCCCCACCTCCCCAAAAGTAAAGATGGTCCGAATTCAACTTAATGATTTTTCAACTTTATGCTGGTGCCAAAGCAATAAGCACTCAGTAGAAACCATACTTCGAAGTTTGAATTTTGATCTTTTCCCAGGGCTAGTGATACATGGTACACTCTTCTCCCATGATGCTGAGCAGCTCCCAGTCAGCCACACGAAGGCAAAGGACAGACACTCTACAGGGTACCGCGTTGCCGGCATTTATTGCGTATTGTGTTTTATGTTTCAAATCCCATCATGGCTACAAAATAACCGCTGACCCAGAAATTCCAAATCGGGCCTAGAAAAAACCTCACATTTTCAGAGGAGGCAGGGACACAAAAAGATCATCCGCCTTGTAGTTTGCGGTAGTGAAAAATTGGAAACAACATAAAGCCCCTCAGTCGGGGAATAGCTAAGTATACTCTGATCTAGATATCCCTATGAGCGCCAGGCAACAGTGAAAAAAAGGACACAGGAGCTCTGTACCAACGGGCATTGCTGAGGTGAGATAGCAAATTCTAGAACGGCTCAGGCAGTCGAGTACCATTTATGTTCTTAAAGTGTAGGTGAAAGAATGCTGTGTAGTCCGTAGAACATCCATAGAAAGTTCCAAGGGCCTATATACCATAATAGTGTACACAGGTGCTCCTTGACTGATGATGGGGTTATGTCCTGATAAACCCATTATAAGTTGGAAATGCATTTAATACACCCAACCTCCCAAGCACAGTAGCTTAGCCTGGGCTCCCCTAAACATGCTCAGGACACTCATCAGCCTACAGTTGGGCAGTTATCTTGAGTTTAAGCTAAAGAGTAATTACGTTCCTCTTCTTCTTCTCACCAGAAGCAGGAGACACAGATGGACATTTTGTAGACATGGTGGGATTTGAAACATAAAATACAATACACAATACATGCTGGCAACATGGTACCTTATAGAGTAGTGGTCGTTTCCCCTCGTGATCACATGGTTGCTGCTGCTCGGCATCACGGGAGAGGAGTGTACCATGTATCACTAGCCCCAGGAAAAGATCAAAATTCAAATTTCGATATACAGTTTCTAGCAAATGCTTATGGCTTTTGCACCATCAGGAAGTTGGAAAATCATAAGTCAAATTGGCACCATCTGTACTTTTGTGGAGGGTGTAGGGAGGGAGAGGGACAGGACTGGGGAGAAGGGGAGATAGAAGGAACTTTAGTTTTATATATGGATGTTATAATTTTTCTTAAGGAGAATATATTTATGTATTTCTTGTATAATATTTTCAAGAGACCAAATTAAAGTTCGGTCCTCCCCACATGGAAGGGCTTCTGTGAGGGAATGTGCCATCTCCCTGGCTAAGCCCACATCCACCAGGTTGGCCATGCAGGGACCACTTGGGGAGGGGTGTGTGAGTGGTGCTCACTTTGGCCCATGAGCTTGAACTTCCCTTGAGGACTCTCTCTCTCTCACCTCCGTCCGGGCCTCAATGTTCTCTTAACACTTGTGCCTAAGCAAGGAAAAGCTTTTGTCCTTAATTTCCTGTTGCAAGATTGAGGCTGGCCAGGAGCAAGGGCACCAGAGTCACATTAGATGGACCCTGTTGGGTTGAGGTTACCAGCACTGCCTTCTGCCCGCCCCTCCCATCTTCCGCCTCAGGGCTCTCATCCCTGCGCCCCCCGGCTGCTCTCAGGCATGTCTAGACTCCTCTATGTCTAGACCCAAGGAAACTGGGCCAAGGCACCCTTCCAACTTACCTATTTCATGTCTAGGAACCCACCTCTTCCCCAGATTTTTGACCCCAGGTATGTCCACCCATTTCAGGAAAACTCTTCTCTTTAATCATAGGCGAATGTGTGGTCTCATTGTACTGTTAGCATGACAGCCACATCAGAAGCCCACACTGTACGATGGCAGCTGGACAAGAGATACACAGAGAGTAGCTTCGAGGGTTTTCCCCACCCAGACGCCTGTGGTTAAGAGGAGTGAAGGCCCAGGATGGCTGCATGGAATATTGACCCACTGACCATGTGGCAGACACACTCATCCTACATCATATTATCCCCATTCATCCCCAGAGGTAATAATGAACAGTAGGTGTTACTATTCCTATTCTACAAGCAAAGGAACTGTGCCTCAGAAAGGAACTTAACCTATCTGAGGTCACAGAGTCCAGACTGAAACCCAGAATGCCTGCCTCCAATGCTTTTTAACCTGAGCCATATTCTTCCTTTAGGGATTTCATTCTAGAAGTCTTCAGAAGTCTCCTCCCTGCTTTTTGCACAGCCTCCCAGAGTGAAATGAAGATCACTTCCCCCATGAATTTTGAGTGCCAGGCATTCTTTTCCTTGAGAATGCCCAGAACTCCTTTTAAGTTGTTGCTTAAATTTGAAGTGAAAACAGACAGAAAATGTGTTTGCAGATACAGCTTGCACTAATTCAAGAGGAGGCATGAAGGTTAGGACTCCTTTGATATTATTTATGTGATTTGAGGCAACAGTATATAATCAGAGAATGGTATTCGCAGACTCCTAACCTACTTTGACCTTAAATTCACACCTATTTCACAGATGCAAAAAAGAAGGTATCATATTGCGTCTTTCCTTTGGATTCTCCAGCTTCAGTTTTGCATTCCTCAAAGTCCTCAGTAACCCAGGAAATTTAGAGTGTGAGAGGTGAGAATGTGAAAACCCTTCAGGACTTCCCCTAGATTAACAAGAAAGAGTGTTCAACAGTTGGTGATGACAATGGAGCATTGGGTTTTAATTTGGGGGTTATTTAGAGGCAGAGCGGGGGAGTGGTTGGGTACTTCCCCTCACACCTTCACAGCACGGTCCACCAGGAGAGTTAGGTTTCAAAGAAGAAGCATCTCAAAGTGTTGGGGAAATTACTTGAGGATGGGATCAGATATGCATTTTTCTCCCACATTTTCTGACCTGAATTTAAAAGTTTTTATAATAGTGCATGAATGAACCTTTCCTTTACAGGAGAATCTGAAAGCAAGACTAACAAAAAACATCAGTAGATTCTAAATATCCACTCTCTCTGTTGCATCCTCTCCTTTTCCTGAGTTGCTTTAGACACCCCGTATGTAATACTTTGTTTGCAGCCCGTGAGCAATTACTACCTGTTATGGTTTGAATTGTGCCCCACCGCCCCAGAAAAAAAGAAGATGTGGTGAAGCTGTAACCCCCAGTACCTCAGAATGTGACCTTATTTGAATATAAGGCTTAAGCAGATGTAATCAGGTTAAAATGAGGCCACTAGGGTGGGCCCTAATCCAACCTGACTGGTGTCCTTATATAAAGGGTAAAATTTAGCCATAAACACAGACATGCACAGAGGGAAGATGATGTGAAGAGACACAGAGAGAAGGAAGTCCATGTGCAGGTATAGGATTTGAGTGATGCATCAACAACCAAGGAAAGCCCAAGGTTGCTGGCAAACCACTAAAAGCTAGGAAGAATCAAGGAAGATTCCCCTACAGGCTTCAGAGTGAGCAAGGCACTGCTGACACCTTGATTTCGAACTTCTAGCTTCCAGAACTGTGAGACCATAGATTTGTTATTTGAAGCCATACAGTTTGTTCGTGTAGCCCTAGTAAACTAATACAGCTACCTGTACCTAACCCTTATAAAATACACATGTAGGATAAATAAGATTGAGAATTTCTGTTCATCTGTGATAGTTAGTGTGACATTATATTTTCCAAAGATGGCTGCAAGATCATCCCCTTTCCTACATGTCTGTCTAGACCCTTGAAATTCCCCCATCAAGAGATGAATTCTAGGGCTTCCCTGGTGGCACAGTGGTTAAGAATCCACCTGCCAATGCAGGGGACACGGGTTCGCTCCCTGGTCCAGGAAGATCCCACATGCTGTGGAGCAACTAAGCCCGTGCGCCACAACTACTGAGACTGTGCTCTAGAGCCCACGTGCCACAACTACGGAAGCCTGTGCACCTAGAGCCGGTACTCTGCAACAAGAGAAGCCACTGCGATGAGAAGCCCGCACACCACAGTGAAGAGTAGCCCCCGCTCACCGCAACTAGAGAAAGCCCGTGCACAGCAACAAAGACACAACGCGGCCAAAAATAAAATAAATAATTTTTTTTTAAAAAGAGATGAATTCTAAATCCCCTCCCCTTGAACCTGGATAGGCTGTGACTCCCTTTTGATGTTCTATGACTTCTGAGGCAGCTTCCACCCTGTTTCCTGGAACACTTGCCCTGGAGCCCTGAACTGCCGTGTAAATAGTCCACTTGTCTTGAGTCCTCCGTGCTGTGAGGAAGCCCATACTACCCCAAATGGAGAGACCACATGGAGACACAAGACTACATGGAGAGAGATACCCAGACAGCCCCTAGATGCTCCAGCAACCCTACGGTTTCGGCTTCAGCCACTATCTGATTGCACCCCCATAACAGACCCTGAGCCAGAGTTGCCCAGTCCAGCCCTTCCTGGATTCCTGATCCATAGAAGCTTTAAGAGATCCCAAAATAATTGCCATATTTAAAGCCGCTAAGTTCTGGGGAGATTTGTTACACAGCAGTAGATGCCTGGGACAGTTAGTGTACTCTGTGCTTTGCACTGGTTGTTTTCTTTTAATTTTGATTTAAAAAATGGATTGAATTTTTACTTCTGACTAAACAGTTTTATATTTAGAGAAGACAGACTATAACCACAAAATCTCAATGATTTAACCTAATAGTATTTACTTCTCACTCACTCAAAGTCCAATGTGGATGTTACAGGTTGGGTGGCTCTCCTACAAGCATTGACTCAGAGATCCATATTCCTTCTACCTAATGTCTTTGCTGTCCCCGGTCCTCCTTGGGGTCCTCTGCTGGGTCATCTGTGTTCAGGTAGCCAAAGAGAAAGGGTAGGGGCTTCCCTGGTGGCGCAGTGGTTGAGAGTCTGCCTGCCGATGCAGGGGACACGGGTTCGTGCCCCGGTCCAGGAAGATCCCACATGCCGCGGAGCGGCTGGGCCCGTGAGCCGTGGCCGCTGAGCCTGAGCGTCCGGAGCCTGTGCTCCGCAACGGGAGAGACCACAACAGTGAGAGGCCTGCGTACCGCAAAAAAAAAAAAAAAGAGAAAGGGTAGAGAGATAGTGGAAGATCATGTGAGATGTTTCAGGGGCTCGGTCTGAAAGTGGCACACGTCATTCTGGTCCACATTGCACTGGCTAGAACTAGTCCCTGACTCAAGGGAGTTGGGAAGTGCAGATTAGCTGTGCACCCAGGAGGAAAAGGTAAGTGTAATGGGAGCATAGCTCTGCTACATTCGCACGCTGGCTCATAGAATCTTACATTATCAGAACTGGAAGGGACATGAGAGATCGGCTTCTCCAAGTGTGGTCCACCAGCATCAGGACCACCTGAGGGACTTGTTAAAATGCAGATTCTGGGGCCCCACCTGCTGAGTCAGAACCTCCGGAAGTGGGTTCTAGCCAGTTGATTTTTGCCAAATCCCCCCCCAATTCTTGTTATGTACACTAAGGTTAGAGAGTCACTTACCAGTTCAACCCTGTCATTGTACAGATAGCAAAGTTGAGGTCCAGAGAAAGAACATGACCTCCATACTTTCCTTCCAGCTACTCACAACCTGAGGCCAGAGCTGGAGCTGGGGACGTGTGTGATGAGGCCCATCCAGTCCTCTTGCCACGCCCCTCCCAGGGCTCTGCATCATAGCTGGCCAGGACCCCGATGGTGTGCCCTGGCAGAGCATACTCGGTTCCTGAATTGTAGCCTTGGCCCCCAATTCAACAACCACACATACTTGCTCTGAGACACCAACAGGGAAATCCAGCCCAGTGCTGTAGAATCACAGCGTTTTCCTTGAAAAGTCTCATCAGCTTATAACCAAGAGTCCCCTGCAGTTTAGATTATGACCAGATCTAGTCCAGAATCAAGTCCTGTTATATCTTGGACATTCCTAGCAAGAGTCGGGGACCCGGAATAGTGTTTTAATTTAGAAATTGGAATGCTATAATAATTTCTCTTATGTCACTCTGAAGGCCTACCTTATCTTTAAAGCTGTAATGTGTCCTAATGACATTCTGATATAGCTAGCTTTGAGGGGAGGCCTTGGTGGTAATGAAAGGCATGGGGAGGAGAGAGAAACTTCATATTTTCCAGAGCTCTTGATGAAAACAGCCAATGCTTATTAGCATGCATTCCACACAATTTCCATGATGATGCTATAATTTAAAACACTGACTGAAAGACCTAATAAGGGAGGTGAAACTAGCTTTCTAAATTTGCTGAACAAATTGCTCATCTCTCCCTCCATCAATCTTCCTTCTCTTGAGCAAAATGTAAAATTTGGAACAAAGAGGGAAGATACTAGGGTTTTGACTGATCTTCTTGTTAACAGTATTCTGCTGTATGGCAGCTGCATTGTAAGCATTCGAGTTCTGATTCTAAGCATGTCTGTGAAAGTTCCCACGTAAAAAAATCTTCAAGTCACTGTCTACCTTCTGAGTTTGGGGGACAAATGGGGGTAAATTAACAAAGGATGCTTATCATGCTCCCCAACCTGTGCTGAAATCACTTAGTTTCAATTACTTTGATTAATCACTAAAGATTTTGTAAGCAGCTAAAACATCTGCCTTCCCATATTGGCGTGAAGGAGAATGAGAATGTAGATAAGACCTTCAGGGCATCAGGAAACCGGTGATGGTTCCAGGCCCAGTGAGATGGGGGGTGTCCTAACCCTCCTGATGTCTAGCTGAACGATTTGGCTCCCAGCACAAGCTCATCGCACAAGCGATGGTGTGGACCTCATCGTGAACAGCATGGGATTTGCACAGGGCCTGCGAGCAGGGTAGATAGAGAAAATCAGAGATGACGCCTGCCTCCTTCCCCTCAGTTGTGATCAGGCACTGCCACTTTGCAGTCTGGTCCCTCACTCCAGGGGCTCCAGGGTTGTTCCCAGTTCTCACTTCCCTTGTCAGGAAGCACTGTTGGAGTTAAGTTACTCGGGACAGGAAGACTGGACAGGGCACGAGGTGGCCAGCCTGTAGAAAGGCAAACCTGATCTTTGGCTGAACTGAGTAAACAGACCCAGTCAAGATGGTGAGTGTTCTGGTCAGCTATTGCTGCATAACAAACTACCCCCAAATTTAGTGGGGTGCAGGGTGGGTTCTCTGGGAAGCAGACTCAGCTGGAGAAGAGCATGCAGGATGTTCCTTAAGAACTACTCTTAGAATCAAGTCTTCCAAGGGAGAGGAAGCAGTAGGAGTGGGCAGAGAAAGTCATGCTGCCTTGCAGCTCAGTGACAGTCCCGGCTGGCCCAACAGAGTCTTGGAGCCAGAATGACCCTTGAGAGTTGCCCCAAATTAGGCTGAGATGACCTGGCTTTTATATCAGAGGTGCACAAACTGGCATGTCTTACAAATCAGGTGGCCACCTGTCTTTGTAAATAAAGTTTTACTGGAACACAGTTCCACCTCTTTGTTTATGTATGATCTAAGGCTGCTTTCACGCTGCTTGGGTAGAGCTGAGTAGCTGTGACAGAAGCTGCATGGCCCACGAAGCCTAAAATATTTAATACCTTGCCATTTCTAGATGTGAGTCGACCTCAGCTTTATGTTTCCACAGTAGCCATTGGCTGTGGGCTTCCAGGGAAAGGACAAGACCTTGGGCAGTGGCTCTGCAGCAGAGGTGAGCCCTGCTGGATGAGGGCTGAGGGCTGTGCTGCTTCCACGCCCAGCACTGGGGACAGCAGGTCCTTCCTCAAGGGGAATGTGGGCAGTGCTCATGGTGTCCACCACAGCGGATTAAAATGACCATTGCATTTGGTGGGTCAGGAATTCTGGAAGGGCTCAGGTGGACAGTCTGACCTCCATGGCCTCATCTGGGCTGGAGGGTTCACTGCCAAGATTCCCTCCTCACTCACTGTTCCTTTGCCTCTTTCTCTCTTTATGGGGCATCTCATCTTCTGGGGTTTCTCCATGTCACGGTGTGGTTTCGGGATCATCACACTTCTTACAGGAGAGACTCAAGAGGCAGGATGTGGAAGCCCTGGGCCCATGAAAAAGCATGCCGGAGATGGCACAGCATCACTCTGCTGTGTCTTATTGGTCAAAGCTATGATGGGGCCCATCCAGATTCAAGGGGATGGAGCCCAAGATGCAAGATCACAGCACAGAGCAGGGGGCGGGAAGTGCTGTTGCACCATCTTTGGAAAATCCACAGTGCCTCAGTGGGCCGGGTCTCGGAGCTGTTTGAGCACATCCTTCCCACCTCCACAGTCGCCATCATCATGAGGGTGGCTTGAAATGACCATGGTGGGAATATGACACCTCGGGGATGGGCTTTGCCCCACCCCAACCCCAGAGAGCCGGTTGTTAAGTATGGCCCAGCACACCATGGCTGCCACGGTTGGGGCAGCGGGGGTTACGATTTGAAGCAAGGCAAGAAGAAAGACAGCAGTGCTGATTGATTGCCGAGGCACTCAACATATCCTGGAACATCAGAACAACTCTAGGAGGTGTCTCTTATTTCACAAAAGAGGAATCCCAGGTGTGGCGAGATTGGGTAACTGGGCAGGATTTGAACCAGGGTCTCCTCACCCTCCGCCAGGTCTCAGGAAGATGAAATAGGCTCCTTGTCATTGGCCTGAGGGAAGCTCAGGTTGGGCGAGAGGGAGGAGAGCCAGCCAGAGAAGGAAGGGGAGCAAAGGCCTGGCCGGGGCAGCCGTGGGGTTTCTGGAAGGACTCAGGCCTCCACATCGTGCCCAGCTGTGTGGACACTGGAAGATTCGCCCCAACTCCTAGCAACCAAACCCCAGCCCTTTCTTATTGTCAGGAAACTTATCAGTGTTTTATTTTATTTATTTATTTATTTATTTATTTATTTATTTTTCCCGATACGCGGGCCTCTCACTGTTGTGGCCTCTCTCGTTGCGGAGCACAGGCTCCAGACGCGCAGGCTCAGCGGCCATGGCTCACGGGCCCAGCCGCTCCGCGGCATGTGGGATCTTCCCGGACCGGGGCACGAACCCGCGTCCCCTGCATCGGCAGGCAGACTCTTAACCACTGCGCCGCCAGGGAAACCCATTATCAGTGTTTTAAAGGCACAAGCAGTCTGTGTGAGCAAGGGGGAGTGGGGAAGCCGCTGAAGGGGAGGCAAAGAGAGGAAAGGCCGACACCATGTTTACAGGAGCACCTGTAATGCTCCCCTGACCGGGAATACAGTGGTTAAGCCAGACCAATGGACTTAAAATGGGGAGAGGGGAGAAGCAGGGCCGGAAGGGGACTTTCATGATGGAGCCCGCCCTTAGGCAGGTGGCATGGATTCTTCCTTTATAACAGTACCGGTTCCACTTACTGGGACTCAGCCTAAAGCTAGACCTGCCTGCCATGGGCTTTACGTGTATTTATTATCATTAGTCCTCAAAACCCTCAGAGGAATGGGTCCTATGATTCCCATTTGATAGGAAAACGAGGCTCAGCAAGAAGGAGTAACGTTCTGGCCGCAGAATTAAGGTTTGCGTTGGATGTGCCAGCTCTGGACCATCTCCCCACCGTGCGGCCGTGATGCCACAGTTTACCTAAGGAATGGCCGCGCGGGCCAGAGAGCAAAGAAGCAAACGGATGATAGAGCGTCTTTCTCACCGTTAGTTGGTTCACAACTTCCCATTTTTTCCTCCTTTTTGTTCCCTAGAGTTGAAGGATTCCCTCTCCCCGTTTTGTTGGTTTTAAGAGGAATAAAGAAGACAAAATGTGAGACGCAAAGGGCTCCACGGAGTTGGGCAGGGAGCCAGTGCAGGGGCACAAGGCCAAGGGCGGTGAGGCTGGGGCGGTGCGTTGGTGGAGGGGCGTTGCTGCATCAGCTGCAGGCCTCTGCCCCCCAGGCAAGGATCAGGCTCTGTGGCAGAAACGCTCTCAGGTCCCGGGGGTGGAGGAGTCACTTCGCCCTCCCCTCCGGATAAACATCCTGAATTTAAATATCAGAGGGAGGATTTGCAGCGGGAGGATGCAATTAAGACTTCCGAAAACCGATCCTCAGTTTTTAGTGTGCTAAGAATCACCTGGGGTGCTTGTTTAAAATGCTGCCTTCCTGGTCCCCACTCTTAGAAACTCATGCAGCAGGTTGGAAGTGAGGCCCAGAATCCGCATATTTAAAACACCCCAAGCAATTCTGGTGCCAGGGGATCCTGAGCCAGACTAAGAAAAACACCCACTTGGAGGGTGAAGGTGCAGGATCTGAAACTTTTCTTTTACAAAAATAGCTTTTTTGTCATTATAATTTAATCTCAGGGGCACCAGTTTTCTTATTCTGGATGTAGATGTGGTAGGTATGTTTATGGAGCTGTCTTGCTGAAAGAAAGATAATGCACACGTGGTTATGTGCATAATTGCAGTTAATTATTATGTTGTGAACATATGGTTAAACTCGATAAAGATTAACTTATAAAAACTCTTATTAAAAGTTCCCTGTTATTTGCCATTAATCAGTACCATGGATTTTTTTAGGGGAGTTTGTTCATTCATCCACTTAATTAAAAGTTTTTTCATTCTTGCTGCGTGGCTGGCCGGGCCTGTGCAAGGATGGGGAGACTGTGCGCAGTGGGCCAGCAGCCAGGAGCTGACCGCTGCCCTCCAGGGATTTACAGTCTGGCCAGGGAGACAGATTCATCAAATCCCCAACAACCACGGGCATTTCAATTTTGTGTATGTTTATTCTTATTTGTTAAGGTGTTTGTTAAATTCATTACTAAATGTGATTTTTATAAATGTAGAAATATTTACATATATACAAATACAAAGCATACAAACAAAAAATCCTTGTCAGGCCATATATTGTGATTTGGGTTTTAAAAAAATTGACTAATATCGAGATTTTGAACTTTCCAGATGTCTCTGATTGGGCTAGGAAGATATATTCTATAAACTCTATACAAAGTTGGATTGTAGTTTTTTTTTAATCAGTGAGTTAAGACTTCATCTCTAACATGTTTAATTAAGATGTCTGAAAGATGCATTAATTTTTTTCCCCATCACATTTCTACTCTCTCCGCTATTTGTGAACCTAGCACATTAGGAAAGCAGTACCCAAGTACTTTCAAGCACAAATATACCTGAATGCAGAATTCTTATCCAACAATGAGAAGCACAGAGAATTCTGATTCCTTGCTTAGCAGTTTCAGCATGTCCTCAATGCTATTTTCTTGCCAGACACTTGAGCGTGCAAATCATCAATGAGAGAACAAATCAATGTGAGACAGAACTGTCATCAGTAACCTCTGCCTCTTGATTTTCAGTGTTGCAGGTGGTGAGCTCTTTGACTTCTTAGCTGAAAAGGAATCTCTGACTGAAGAGGAAGCAACTGAATTTCTCAAACAAATTCTTAATGGTGTTTACTACCTGCATTCCCTTCAGATTGCCCACTTTGATCTCAAGGTATGTTGCTTGGTGTGAATCAGATGAAAGCTTACCCGTACCACAACATTCGCTATTTGCTAAGAAAAATTGAGGGCGTCCGAAAGAGATAGATGTTTTTTCCCTAGAGGAGTTTAACAAATGAAATTATCAATATAAATCAGCAAGTGTATAATGCATGCCTACTACAGGAATTCCTAACCAACGTGTGAGATAGAGGCTTAAGATTAATGATTACATTTGAGAATTCTTGGGGAAGAATCAAGGGGTCTTACCAACCAGGTCTTTAAGGAAGGGAGCTGCTGTTGGTTATGGGGTATTTTCAACCTAGAGTACCCATTGGCTGCCCAGTTTCCATCCCCTTCTGGCTACAAGGCATATAAGATGGAAGGTGTCTTGATCTCTACTCTCCCTCTTGATGCAAAGGCTTCTGGACTGACTCAGTCTCTGGCAATCAATCAAGCCAAACTCTGAGACTGGCTAATTGTGGTCTTTGCTTGGCTGGAGGCAAGGCATTATCGGACATAAAAAGGCACATCATACTCCCATCCATCACAGAGGTGATGGTCTCTCTGAGAGGGGAAGATATACATATGAGCAACAGAAGTGGCAATGTAAGATTCAGGGTACAATCCGAGGCAGCGAGAAGATTATCACAAAAAGTGTGTGGTTGATTGCCAAGTGAATGATTCAGATCATTGGAGCTAGGATAGATGTAAGAGAAGGGAAGATTTTCTCCATACTTATTGTAGCAGAGCCGTCAAGACCCCATCTGGATCCCCTAACACACACCCCAAAGACTGCTGCTGGGAGCTGGAAATTCCAAAGAGTAAATGCCTACTGAAGCAGCTCTTAGCAGTGGAGCTGGGGAGAAGGTGGATAAATACCCCAACTCCCTCGTGCTTCAGTTGGAAAATTCTGAGTGCTGCCCTTTCTCCCCAAGTCCTCCAAAGGGATTGTGCTCCAGTCACCCCTACCTTGATAAGACACTTTGTATCAGCTTCCTTCCTTCTGTTTCCTGTCTCCCCATTCCTCTACCAAGTATTCCCTGGAGTCCCCTCCTACATAAGCTGCTTGCATCCAAATCCATGTCACAGGTCTGCTCCTGGGAGAATCTAAACCAAGACATTTATTTTTCCTAGTGTTCTCTTCCAACTACTCTTTCATCCCTACTTTTTGGTTGTTTTTTCAGGGAAGAGGAAGAACTACCTGCCATCTTGTCCTCAGCATAACATATGATAGGTTTTTTTTTTTAATTGTGGAAAAATAAACATAATATAAAATTTACCATTTTAACCATTTTAAAGTATGCAGTTAAGTGACATTAAGTATATTCACATTGTTGTACAACTGTCACAACCATCTATTTCTGGAAATTATTGATCTTCCCAAACTGAAACTATGTATCCATTAAACACTAACTCCCCAACCCTCCTACCCCCAGCTGCTGGCATCCACTATTCTACTTTCTGTCTCTATGATTTTGCCTCTTCTAGGTATTTCATGTAAGTGGAATCACGCACTATTTCTCCTTTTGTGACTGGCTTATTTCAGTTCACATAGTGTCTTCAGGGTTCATCCATATTGTAGCACATGTCAGAATTTACTTTCTTTCTCAGGCTGAATGGTATTCCATTGTATGGATAGACCACATTTTGTTTATCCATTCATCTGATGGGCGTCATGTTACTTCCACCTATGAACATTGCTGTACTATTTTTTTTTTTTTAAGCCTGAAAACATAATGCTTTTGGATAGAAATGTTCCCAAACCTCGGATCAAGATCATTGACTTTGGGTTGGCCCATAAAATTGACTTTGGAAATGAGTTCAAGAACATATTTGGGACACCAGAGTTTGTTGGTAAGTTTTCTTATTCCTGTGGTCATTCATTTCTCTTAAACATTAGGCTGACAAAATTCACCCTGCTGCAGCATCATTTCCCTGGTACATGTTTCTGGTTTATACATGAAGGTTAGAATCTGTTGGTTCACTTTCTTCCAAAACTAAATGTGCGTTCATTTCCTCTTAGCTCCTGAGATAGTCAACTATGAACCTCTTGGTCTTGAGGCAGACATGTGGTAAGGAGCATGCTCTTGAGTTGTCACCTTTCTGATTTATTTTACTATTCTTCTGACATTGTTTTTCTTTTTATTTTGTGTCTAGGAGTATTGGGGTAATAACCTATATTCTGTAAGTACCCAAATCCACAGCTCATGTTCTTTTCCTTTTTCTTTGAGACCATATGTTTTACTGACCATTCTGTGTGTCATGTTGATCAGTTCAGCTTATGTATGCTTTTTAAACATATTCATTTTACACCTCCACAACATGTTTAGTTTATACTAATTAAACATTTTCTCCTAATTTGAAATGAGTCATCAGAAACTGCAGCATAATCACTGAAAGAAAGCATGGCTGTCTATTACTGCTGAGAAAATAGGAAAGGTTTTCTTTTTTTTTTTTTAACTACTAAATGCTGTTCTAAATTAACTGTCCTTTGCATTAAGCTGAAGCTTTTGTGCATGACAATTAAATGCCCTATAAAATGTAACTGAATTCTAAAGTGACTGCTCAAGCACCAGATTATAATGTTATTCCTCACTCCCTTTATCAGATATTGTAGGAACAAAATGACAACACAAGAGGGACTTACTCATGTTCTGTGCCCTGCTTTATTAACAGCCTAAGTGGGGCCTCCCCATTTCTTGGAGACACTAAACAAGAAACGTTAGCGAACGTATCTGCTGTCAACTACGAATTTGAGGAAGAATACTTCAGTAATACCAGTGCCCTAGCCAAAGATTTCATAAGAAGACTCCTCGTCAAGGATCCAAAGTGAGTGTCCATTATACCTGAAAGGTGCCCAGCTGTGGCCTCAGCTAGACGAGAGTTAGCACCTGTCCTGTGCACACGGCCACGTTTATGCGACCCTGGTTGCTTCCTCCTGGCAAAGAGAAGCATGCCATGTGAAACGCTTCAGAAAATGCAGGCAGGGCCCTTTGTACCTGCTCAGTCAGCCCCTGTGGGCACAGTGAAATAATCACACAAAGACTGATGTTGTTTTCGGCTCCGTGAAGCAGGCCCTGAACTGCATTTTCCAGAGCATCTGCTTGGTAGGCCCAGCCGGCATGGAAACAACCTTAGTGTTTGCTTCTATGGTCACCGCATTTTTTTTCTTTCCCCTCCCCCCACAAAGGAAGAGAATGACAATTCAAGATAGTTTGCAGCATCCCTGGATCAAGGTAAGTTGCATATTGCGATTGGTTTGGGGATTATAGGGCGACCTGGAATTCGTTTGTCCTAGGGTATCACTAGGCACTGGGTTCTAACCACGGTCACATCTGGAGTATTGTGTTTGCTGTTGGTGCCATACTTTAAGACAGCTGACAGCTGAGAGAATCCTCATGGTAACGGAGGTAGAAAGGAGTGAGCTACCACAGTGCAGGACTGTGATGAGGAGCTGAAGGGCAGGTCCACTCAACAGCCTTGAGTTTGATTGTGGGATATTAGCCCAAACAATATTTTTGAAAATTCTTGAATTAACTTCCAGCATTTAAGTATCATATCAAATCTGGATTTCCAGCTTCTCTTGAAAAATCTGAAGATCTATCAACACTGAGCCCTCATTCCGCAAGGCTGCCAGAAA
Organism: Hyperoodon ampullatus; assembly: GCF_949752795.1. NCBI lineage: Eukaryota > Metazoa > Chordata > Mammalia > Artiodactyla > Ziphiidae > Hyperoodon > Hyperoodon ampullatus. Next base: position 41,132,277 of record NC_136919.1, on the reverse strand, counting down.
TTCTGCCCAGTTGCCTTTGTGCCAGGCCAGCAGCCACCCCCGACGTATATACACCTTTACATTATTTGCCTGGCGCCTGTCAGCATTTGGGTTAAAGAACTGAAGTTGCTTCAGCTAGACCAGAAAGGACTAAGGGTGGGGAAGCATGGCAGTTACAGAATAAAATCGTGGAACCAATAAGTGGATTGTGGTGCAGTAACTTGCATTGCAGAAGTAGGTTTGGGGCAGCTGGAGACCTCTGCCTGTGCCAGCTCCCAGCAGTTGCCTGGGCTTCCCTAGAAGGCAACGATGTCTCCTTCCTTCAGAGGTAGAGTTGCATGGCCTCCTGAAAAAATGCAGTAGGAGGGATTTTAATGCTGTAAGATAGACCGAATTTGCTAACATCTGAGGTCCCAACCAGCTCTAAATTACTTGGTGATGTTAAGTTCACATGCCTCGCAATATGGCCTCACCGTGAATCATGCCATTCCCAGATTCTCTTATGGAAAGTTGTAATTCAGCTTGTCCAAGCTCAACTTTTCAACTTTCCCTCAAGATCCAGTCTTCGTGGATTTGCTCAAACCCTTAGCCACAAGAGTTTAGCCTCTGGAGACTAGGTTCCTGGATCAGGCATATTATCCCAACTCATTTTGTCAGTTTAGCAGGGTGAATATGTAAGCATCCCAAATAATGAGAGGTTTTCAAAGGTTGTCATGTAACACATGTCTATAATTTGAGAGCTCTAAATTGTCTTTCTTGGATTTTCATTTTAGCCTAAAGATACCCAACAAGCACTTAGTAGAAAAGCATCGGCAGTAAACATGGAGAAATTCAAGAAGTTCGCAGCCCGGAAAAAATGGAAAGTAAGATTGTTTGATTTGAAGGGATTAACTAATTCTGTGTCCCCTGTGGCTCTCCCTCTGTTCAGGGCCCACTTCTTCTGATACTGGCAATGCAGAACCGCATCCTTTTTAAAAATTCACTCTGTAATCATCTGCACCATTACCCTATTTTCAAAGACAATCAAAAATACTATTTCAGTCCTATTAACTCATCTTTTCACATGTAATTTTGCATTTTTTAAAAATTAAAACCATTCCCAAGGCAAATTTTTAAATCAGTGCAGTAAAATTATAGTGCAGTCTTTTTCTAAAGGCAACAAGCCACATCTTAAATAGATTTGTTTCTTGTGGTAAGCACCATAGCATTATGATTATACCAGAACTTGTGTAAATGGTTCTCTAAATCCAGCCTTGGTCTGTGAGTGGTTGGGATGGGGGTGGGGTGTGACCATGAGCATCTGCAATGTGATCCCTTCTCAGTGTGGATGGTTTCTGCAGGGGCTGAGTAGGATGTGGCTCTAAAGGGCATTCCAGCCAAACTTGGACAAATAAAAATTCAGGGTTAAGAAGGGGACAGGATGGCTTCCTGTGCACAGGGTCATGTCAAGCCCAGAGGAAGCAGGTACTCGCCATGTCTCCTCATCACTGGGCCAGAAGTGTACCTCATTGTACTCATCAGGTTGGGGATGCCTTGATAGAGATGAGGAGGACCACAGCCATGGGTTACTCAAGACTTGACTCTTAGTCTCAAAGGAGCCTTGAAAATAAGGCTTAAAATGTAGAGTGAACCACCATAAGTTTCTCTTTCTCTCCCTCTCTTTCATTCATATACAGACATGCACGCACACGCACACACACACACACACATTCTTTACCTGTTGTTACTGCCTTTGAGAGTAAATGCAGAGGTGTTTGTCCTATAGGCTAAAGAGTCCCCAATCTGCTGATTTCCAACAACTGGATGAGTTTTGAGAGTCACACTGTCTACCATTACCAACTTGCCTGGGCACCAAGGACACAGGGCAAGACCCTCGCATACCATGCTTCTCTGAGGGGGGACGTGCAAGGGCTTTGTTAGGGTAAGATCCCATTCCTCAAAGAGTAGAGAGTGAATATGGAGAGAGAAGGGATGCATCCAGTTCTGCAGCTTAATAACGAAATGCAGGAGAATCTCTTTCTATTGTTGTCCTGATTTATAAGACCTTTAGAAATTTCTTTAAGCAAATATATTCCAACCTGCTTGTGGGATCGCCCACCCCTGAAGAATAATACATGCCGTCAGCATTGAATGCTATCTCAAAGGCTTTGTCATTTGCACTAATTTGAGTATTGTTATGTAAGCTCTCTCTCCTCCTCTCCCCCTGCATTTTTTTCACACACACTCTCTCTCTCTCTTTCTTTTTTTTAAAGCAATCTGTTCGCTTGATATCACTGTGCCAAAGATTATCCAGGTCATTCTTGTCCAGAAGTAACATGAGTGTGGCCAGAAGCGATGATACTCTGGTAAGCAAACCTTTTCCCCAGATAGGTTTGTTCTTAGCACTGTGTATTTACCGTGTTTAGGTTGTTTAATTTGTTCAGCAACCCAGAAAACCTGAAGTCTTGGGAACATCAGGGCTGTTCTTCCTCCTCTTGAGTGGGGGAGTTGGGGTGGCTGATTTGATCTACTCTATTACTGTTTCGTCCTTTTTCCTCTTTGTTTTGATTGGCTATACCTACTACCTCTAACACTGCCACCCTCCCACCCTCCTCTTCCCCCCAACACAGTTTCATAAAAGAGAGGCTTGCCAGTAGAAGAGGAAAGATCATATTCTAATTTTCACGAACTAAAACGAGAGCCCTCTGTTTCCACCAACCTTGGAGAATCTTAGACTGTAATAGTACAAAAGGGGCAGACAACCCTCCTTCTGAACACACACACACACACACACACACACACACACACACACACTAACACACCAGAAAATCAGGGGAAATGCAGTGGGGCTTGCTGATATAGTTCGTGGTAGACCAAAAGGCTAAACCCACTCACTTTGTTGATGTTGTATTGACTTCCAAAGGCCCTTGAGAACAATTCCACGACTTTTTTCCCTTAATCCAAACTGAAACCTAATCACAGATTAACTCTTCAGATATGACTGGACACATCAGAATTCAACGAGACTTTCCCCAACAGTCAGACAACGGGGCTTTGTGAACCCTGGAGGTAAAGGGGACTCCAGAAAAGGCAGAAAGGGTGGTTCTGTGGGAACCAGCCTGCTCCTGTAACTGAATAGTCAGTGTTTCCTGAGTGGAATCCGGGAACTCCAAGGGCAGGATCACACATCAGCAGACACCAGCTCTTTTTTTACTCCCTGAAGCCAGTAGTTTTACTCAAGTTCCAGATCTAACCTTATAGCCTGAAAAGAGATAGGAAATTTTAAAAAGAAAAAAAGAAGTAGGAGAGAAGCAAGTTAGGAGGAGAAGGGAGAGAAAGAGGAGGAAGGCTGGACTGGGGAATTGTTTGAGGGTGGCAGTGGAACCAGGACAAGGTATAAACTATTAATCTAAGTAAGGTGATGAGAACAATGAAATCTTATAAATTAAAATTGCCCTGAATAATCAGTTGGGAGACAGTTTGTTGCAATGAAGAGTTTAGGATAAGAGAGGGACAGGGCTTGTGTAGAAGTTCCAGGTGGGAAGAACCCCCTCCCCAGCCCTCAGGGTCCCTCTCTCATCATCTCAGTGTCCTGCTGATCGTGAGGCCGTGTTACAACAACGTGCTTATTCCTCCCATTCTCCCATATCTTGTCACTCTCACTTTCAGGCAAATGTCTCTTAGTCTTCAACTTGCATTGTGATAGAAAAGCAAAACCAGTGGTGTTCTTAAACATGTACTCTGTGCAGATATTATTACGTCCCTCATGAAGCTTGTTTGGATTCAGATTTATAGAGAAGAGAAAGCAGAGTTCAGAGAAATGCTTTCTCCATTCCACCCCTCACAGGCAGAGGTTCAGCCTCTATAGGTACGCTTTTCCAGATTTGAAATTTTAGTAGCAGTACCTCTGTAAGTCCAAAACTTCTGTTTGGGACTTTTCTAGCTTATTTTTTGGTTTTAATTTACCATATTGTGCAAATTTCTTATTATTTATATTTAAGAAAGTACTTTAACAAAGTAGCAAAAATTTAACAAACTTACTGTTCCACAGTATCTAGTTATTTTCTCTTTGTAAATGAAATGTATCCATTTTCCCATTTCTGGCCTTTATTCTTACATTTCTCCCCTTTTCCTACCTTTTTTTTTTAATAATTGTGACCAGCTTTCAGAGAATTTTGCTATGTTATAGAATACCTAGAGAATGAAGAATTTCTAGTGCTCAAAAAATGACAATCTGTAATTGCAAAAATTACAAAGTAAGACTTTCTTATTCAAAGATATCATTTCCTTGGTTCTATGGTTTTTAGAATCTGAGTTACACCTGAAATTTTCTACAGTGGTTTCTGGGACTATATGTTTTTAAAGATTCCTAAGATAAACACCAAGTGTAGTTTGTCATCAATTGTTGTTCTAAATCTGAATCTTAAGAGATGTTTGCTCTCTGGGTTATAATGCAGGCAACATAAAGACACAGATAAATAGTAGGTGCTTCTAGTTCCCATCATGGAAGGGGCAAAAAATGACCTCCTGCTTCCCTTCATGACCAGGTGGATTTGGGGATTAAATGGCTTACTTTCCCCTGAACACTCCTTTTAATAAATGAGCATTGGTTTCTCTGATGTTGGTAAAAGGACCAGCATGACCAGCAATCTAACACTTTTTCCCTCTTCCATGTCTCTCTCAAGGATGAGGAAGACTCCTTCGTGATGAAAGCTATCATCCATGCCATCAACGATGACAACGTCCCAGGCCTGCAGCACCTCCTGGGCTCCTTGTCCAACTATGACGTTAACCAACCCAACAAGGTCTGATGCTGTCCTGCCAGGGGTAGTGGGGGTCAGGGGGTCATGGTGACCGGGCACCTCCAAGTCCAAGGTGGAAAGACCCCATCTGCTCTTCATTCTCCCTTACTGTTGTAAACTCCATACTGTGGGGAAAATCACTTCTGCTTAGAAAGTGAGCTGAGTTAGGAATAAGGTCTTTTCGCATTGAGGGCCTTTCTACATGCACCTAGCACTCGCCTCTAACCATGAAATTTTAAATGTACTCATCATGCAAATGAAAATGTCACTTTTGATTGTGAATCCAAAAGAGGAAGATGTTGTGTCCTTCTGACTGTCTTCCATTCCTGTCACGCAGGACAGGAATGTGTCCTGTGTCTGTGGAGACACAGGAAGGTGTCTGGGGCAGCAGGGGTAGTTTGGACTTTTCCTTTCCTACCAAACCTGAAAAATAGTTATTTTTTTTTCTTGCCTTTTCCAGCATGGGACACCACCATTACTTATTGCTGCTGGCTGTGGGAATATTCAAATGCTACAGTTGCTCATTAAAAGAGGCTCAAGAATCGATGTCCAGGATAAGGTCATAATTCTGTTTTATTGCAAATGAATTAATTTTTTAAGTATTTCCAAATGTCTCTAATCAAAAGGTAATAGAGAAGAATAACACATATGCCCTACTTCATTTCTCAGTTTCCTATAAAGGAAGATGAACTACTTGAATAGCCTGTTCCTGTCTAACATGTTACAGAAAAAAAGGCAAACATTCATCTTCCTCGTGGCTCTGTTGCTCGACATCATCCTTTCTTTGTGTCCTTACTGATCACAGATCACAGATTGACTCCTTACTGATCATATTTACTCAGCAGTGTTATTTGATGTCACATTGAAAATGTTTTAATTATCCAATTAATCTCATCAGAAATGTATTTGCCCACACATTAATTAGGGCAACAGAGTAAGGAGGATATGATTTGAGGTGTAGACCACATTGGAAGTGTAGACACAAGTGATGATCAGCTAAACGTCATTACAACGGGTCTGTCATCAGCTTCCATAGACTTTCAACTGAGCCATAAACGGACTAGATCTGGCCCTTGACAATATAGGGAATTCTAACCAGAAGTTGAAATGAAGGTTTTAGGAAAAGAAAACAACTTTTTATTTTGAAATAATTCTAGATTTACCCCAAAAAATCTGCAGAAATAGTATAGAGAGCTATGGAGTATAGAGAGCTCCCTTATCCCTTTCACCCAGCTTCCTGGAATGTTAATGTCTTACATAACCTTGGTCCCTTTGTCAAACTGAAAAGCGAAATGGGGTTTTATTCCTCTTGGGAGTTGCTCCTTTGGAGTTTGTCATCACATAGGAAGGGAAATATAGCAACTGAGTGATGTTTGCATTCAGATCCAGTCTGGGAATGTGACTCTGCCTTGGTTTTTGTACAGGGTGGATCCAATGCCATCTACTGGGCCTCTCGGCATGGCCACGTAGATACCTTGAAATTTCTCAATGAGAACAAATGCCCTTTGGATGTTAAAGACAAGGTAAGGAAAGTAATAAAAGGCATGCCATCTGCATCATGACCCAAAGAATAAGGATTCAGGACCAAAATCTTCCTATAGAGAATTTAAGTAGAAGTTTCTTTTTGCTGGTGGCTTAGTCTAATATTAAAATCTGATTTTAGCTGAAATCTGCCAAGTGTTTTCCATGTTATATAAGCAGCGAACTCTCTTCCCCATAACATGAAAACTCAAAGTTCAGCCAGAAAGACAACCAGAAAGTGACCTGAGTCCTGGTCCTCTTCTTGACCCGCCATGTACACATCTCTACCATTCTCTTCCTCTTTGATGTGACTGACAGTGCTGACCTTACGATCCCTGGCACTAGAAGGGTTAATGAGACAGTGCATGTAAAGTAAGGCTTTTGGGGTAAAGATGTTATCAAAATGATTGGTTTAGGAAGATACCTTACTTTCACGTACCCATGTTTCATTCAGTCCACACAGCAGCCCTGTGAATTAACTGCAGGGCTGGGACGTGAACTTAAGATTCCTATTTTCTCATCTGTTATGTATTCCATTATGCAACCCCTCTCTGATTCTACTACTAGTAGACTGATTTGTCATGTTCAGTCAGGGCTGCCACATACAGTTGTATGGATTGTGCACTACACCATATCTAAGGGAGGACATTCACATTAAAGACATACATTTATTTTTTTTATTTTTCATTATTATTTTTAAATATTTAAATATTTATTTATTTATTTATTTATTTATTGGCTGCATTGGGTCTTTGTTGCAGCACTTGAGATCTTTCATTGTAGTGCGTGGGCTCTTCATTGTGGCCTGTGGGCTCTGGAGCACGTGGGCTCTGTAGTTGTGGCTCGCATACTCGGTAGTTATGGCATGCAGGCTTAGTTGCCCCGTGGCATGTGGGATCTTAGTTCCCTGACCAGGGATCAAACCTGCATCCCCTGCATTGGAAGGCGGATTCTTAACCACTGGACCACCAGGGAAGTCCCGACATACATTTATTATAGCAGTTTTCTGTCGGGTGGCAACAAGTATCTCATTCTGTTATGTTTTTAGATCAGTTTATTCTGACAGTTTCATGGCAGATAGAAAAAAAATATCTTAAGGAAGTTGCATCTATTACTAATTCATAGAATGTTATTTTATGGGCTAATGGTAATGTTTTAAAAATCTCTGAGAATGTAAGAAATTACATTCTAAACAGAGACAAGATGAAATCAGAAACTTGCTAGTAAATAAAACCCTGTGTTTAAAGAACTTAATATTAAAAAAGGAATTTTGTGTTTTGAAAAAAAATCACATAGCTGGAAGCGTCAGTATATAAAGAAAATTGAGACCAGCTATCACAAAAAAGGGAATGCACTCTTACTTAGGGAGGGAGGGTTATCACACACAGGATGAGCCAGGTGTGTGGATTTAACGCTAGCTACATAGTGGGTGCCCCACCCCAGGGTCCTTGGCCCAGTCACCAAAGGGACATCTGGCCTGAGAGGGGCAGGTACCACCTCAGGGGAGGATGTGGAGCCAGGCATGGGTGGGAGTGGGATGGCTCCCGGGGGGCTCTGAATCTTTGGCTGTGTCTTTTGCAGTCTGGAGAGACAGCCCTTCATGTGGCAGCTCGCTATGGCCATGCCGATGTGGTTCAGTTACTGTGCAGCTTTGGCTCAAATCCCAACTTCCAGGACAAGGTGGGTCATGGTATGATGTCCTCACTTCTTTCTGCTTTTTGCATGGGTATACAGGCAGCCAGGTGATGTGTTTAGGTCTTACAGAGTTTTATCCAAGTTAGGTTTTCTGCTTAGATTACAGAGGGCAGGGACTCGAACAAAAGCACTAACATTCATTCATTAATCCTCTGGACAACCCTATAATTCTCATTTTACAGATGAGGAAACTGAGGCAGAGAGAGGTTCAGGAACTTGCCCAAGGTAACACAGCTTAACAGTGGTGGAGCCAGTGCTCAAGCCCACACAGTCTGGTTCCAGAGTCTGTGTTCATAACCACTACAGTACAGCAGCCTCTCATAGACAGATACATGTGTCTAATGAGGTTGATCATGAATATGTAGACCTCACGACCAATCATTTTTGTTAAAGCTTGCTTGTCTTGGTCCCTTCTTTGCCGGAGCAGTAATCAATTTATGTGACTCACCTTTATGCTATATACATGACAGGAATCTTGAGGCATCAAGATTGTTAGAAGAGTTCTTGCTCAGAGAAGTGCTGTCCCATGGTTCGTAGTCTCCAGTGAAGTAAAGGACAGACAGCACTTTTACAAGACAGATGCTATAAATCCACCCACGCAGAGGCTCTATTGTTCAGAAGAGCTGAGCCATGGTTCCAGTGGGCTCCGCAAAGTCAGTTGTCAGTAAAATGCTGAGAAAGCTGAATTTGAATTAAGGAAAGCCGTCAGACCCATGCCCATTATTTCACATTAACATTTTGCTCCAATAGCTACAAGCTCTTTCAATCCGCTGCCTTGAGTTTGCTGCCAGGTTTGGCCAGGGCTCTCACCATGCTTGTACTTTCTTTCATAGTCTTGCATTCTCCTCCTCTATGTACTTGTCTCCTTGGCCAGGAAGAAGAAACACCCCTGCACTGTGCTGCCTGGCACGGCTATTACTCTGTGGCCAAAGCCCTTTGTGAAGCCGGCTGCAATGTGAACATTAAGAATCGGGAAGGAGAGACCCCCCTCCTGACAGCCTCCGCCAGGGGCTACCACGACATTGTGCAGTGTCTGGCTGAGCACGGAGCCGACCTTAATGCATCCGACAAGGTGCTTAGTGGGTCAATATATCCCACTCGCTGAAAAGTGATCTGGGGGGCTGGAGGGACCACAAGACTTCTCAGTTAGTTGACCTAAAATAACAAACTTGAGTGCAACTAGTTATATTATCCTTTCTCTTCTTCTATCCAAAGATTCTGTGATTCTAGATTCTGTTTAATAATTAATATTCATTTGTGGGGTGTAACAAAATTTATGAATTGGTCAGATGACTCAGGTCTCTATTTTTAGCCTTTTTAGCTTTGCAGCAGGTACAGTGATGATCACAGAGCCCAAGACAAATCCTCATTTAGGACTGAAATTGGCAACACACTATTAATTTGTAGACAGACAAAGAGATAGGTGGTTTATTTACTTCCATCACCTGCTATTTTGTAGAAAAACAATAAACTATTCTTATTTGTTTGGCAGTCTCAATTCCAGGCCAGGTTTTCCTTTTTTAATTAAGCAAATTCAGCATAATCTGTTCTTATTGTGAGCTTGTACTTACAATGAGGCTGTGATGTTGCTATGTATAGTTAGATCTGGCACACTGTGGTTAATTTAGGAACTGCCACTTGTGGAGTATTTTCTGGGTACAGAGAAGTAGTTCTCAAGTGGGGTGACCTTGCCCCCAGGAGACATTGGTAGTGGCTGGAGACATATTTTGGTTGTCACAGCCAGGGTGGGGCATCTAGAAGATAAAGACCAGGGGTGCTGCTGAACAGCCTACAATTCCCAGGACAGGTCCCAATGTCAGTAGTGCTGACACTGAGCAACCCTAGAACGAGTACGTTACAGAGATGTTTCCACACTCCGTCTACCCAGCTCCTAAAACTCGACACGCTTCTTCACCGGGGGTTCTAGAGCAGGTGGAATGAATTCCTGGACTGATGCTCATATACATGACAGCAAGTCGCCTTGCTCTCTCAGTTTCTCCTGGTGTCAAATAAAATAATAAACTTTCTACTTAGGAAGTTAGTAAAGATTGCTGAGCAAATGTTTTGAAAAGTGTTTTTCAAATGCTTGATAAAACAGGCCACTGGAGTACCAAACATAACTGAAGTCCTATAAATTCAGAGACAAAAAGGAGTGTGGAGTCTTCCTACCCGAATGTACTGGCCAAGCCTAGGTTAATTAAGCTGATGGTCAGCTTGGTCTGTGATTATTCAGAGTGAGATGTATGGGGCCTTGCCCCAACCCCACCAGGAGTAAAGTTCATGGTTTTAATCCTCCTTCAGGCTTTGCAGTAATGGTCCCATTGCCAATTAAACCTGGCCCAGTACAGCTGGAAAGGCAAGCGGCCAGGCCCACGTGCCCAAGCGAAAGCGTTCACGGCCCTGGTGTTTTTTGCAGGACGGACACATAGCTCTGCATCTTGCTGTGAGACGATGTCAGATGGAGGTCATCCAGACTCTCATCAGCCAGGGCTGTTCCGTCGATTTCCAAGACAGGCATGGCAACACCCCCCTCCACGTGGCCTGCAAAGATGGCAACGTGCCGATTGTGGTGGCCCTCTGTGAAGCCAACTGCAATTTGGATCTCTCCAACAAGGTAAAGCTGGAAGGAAGATCCCTGCAGAGTCCGTCTGTCTGTCTGTCCACGTGTTTCTGGGTTTGGGCAAGTTTCTCTCTGCATCTTTTCATTGTTCGAAGTCAGTATTGCTTATATGAACCTGTTCATTTTTATAGGGCTCTCCACTTTAAGTATATTTTACATCTGACTTTTGAATAATTTCCTAAACTAACAGAAAATTACATTAATAAGTACTTCCTGCTGAGCCTGGCTTACCATTTATGGGCATCGAGAAAGAGAGAGAGAGAGAACGTGTGTGTGCGTGTGTGTGTGCCTGCGTGCGCACACACGCGCATCCCCTCCTGTAGAGGAATCAGAGAACGTGGTACAAATTGGGGCATCTTCCTGGAGCACTAAGTCTTCAGGAAAACACCTAATGAGTTCTGATGTGATTGAAATTCCTAGGGCCAGATTTCTCCAGTTTCCCCCACTGAGAGTTTTATGGTCAAAAGTTCATAGCATCTTTTTTGTGCTGAATAAGTTTGGTAAGACCAAGGGGATACTATCATTTGGTGAATGATAAAGAAATAAAAATCCCCATATGCTGACTCCTAGAAATTAGTTAACACCTTCTCTTTTCCCTGAATACCATCTAGATTTTCATTACCAAATATGATAGAACAGTTGAATATTCATGTGGTTTCAGCCCTGTAACTGTATGAAGGGCAAGCACTATTCTGTTACGATTATGTTAAAAACAAAGTCCAAGTAGAATTAATTTTTTAATTGCAGGAAATGTTTGTTTATAAATGGTCGACATGATACCAGCAGAATTTTATTATGATTTGTTTGAGGTAAAAAGAATTAATATTTGAAACAACTGGAAAATGATGCTTCTATCAAAAAAATAGTCCTCTTGCATATTATGTGATTAATTCTAATGGGAATTGAAACTGGTAATCTTCATATTCTGGAAATATGAAAAGACAATATACTAGGTCTTAACCATTAGCTGCTGGTTGCTTTCTTAGTTTATCCTATTCTAACCTTGCCAAGTCAGTTATATAAGTGGCTTAAGGAGGAAACTAAATGTAATATTAAGCAGCATCAAGACCTTGGCTTTCCTTCCAGGAGTCTTTAAATGAGTAAAAAGCAGCTTTAGGAACCTCGTGGCACTCATTTGAATACCTTTGACTTGGCCATTGTACACCGCGACTTTGTGGGTCTCACGCCTTCTTCAGAAGGGTTGGTGTCAGCTTGTTTTCCTGTTCATTTTTTTGCTGTTTATTTTAGGAAAGATGATGGGAGCTGTAGGGGAGCTTAAAAGATGCACAGAAAAGTAAGACAAAGGCATTATTTCTCCAGAAAGCACATCTGGCTTTACATGGTCTCACCCCGGTAACCGGTTGTCAGCATGGAGGTGGCACAGTGACGGCCCATGTCCCACAGGCAGACTGTCACTCCTTTCCCATGGTGTGTCCTGCCTTTTCCTTACCTGGACTCAATTCCCCCGGAGATAAAAATGGTCATTCAGATCCTACCCCTTCCAGCAGTATGTGACAGGAACTTGTCACTATTTTTGACGCTCATTGCAGTGAAACAGACATGTCTTTGTCTGCATTCTTCTCATGTGAAAATCCAGAGAGTGGCTACTTACTCAGCCACATCGGGAAATACAGGAGAGGAGAGGAACTAGATGATGCAGAGTGCATGGCCCTTAACCCTTTGTTCCTTTTTGGATTGGCTCTTCTTATCAGCGAAAGTAGAAAAAGCATGTCGATACACACGTGTGTGTACATGCACACACACACAGATGCGCACACACATCCAGGAGCCTGCAGGAGAATTCCGTGCCTGCCAAGCATTGATGAATGCCCTTCTGTGACAACACTGTGCCAGGCGCGGGTGGGGAGCAGGGGCAGGCAGGGTATGGACAGCAGGGAATGGTTCTTGCCCTCAGGCTGCTTTTGGACAGACACACAGACATTTCAGTATAACAGCATCTCATATTGCAGTCACTGCTGTGATAGAGGTACAGGTGCTCCAGAAACATGGACATCTGGACATTAAAGAAACCAGGGAAAAGCTTTTCAGAGGTGATCATTTTAAATGAGTAGGACTTGGACAGATGAAGAAGAGGGGAAAGCCTATTTCAAGAAGAGGAGGGAGACAGCTAGAAAGGGGCACTGAATCCAGATGGTGAAAGACCTTGAATGTAATGCTAAGGAGTTTGGGTTTTGTTCTGTCAATCATTGGGGGCCATCAAAAGTGTAAACTCTCCTAGTCCATTCTATTCATCACACGTCTCTTCATTGACCTTCTTCCCTTCTATAAAACTATGCTTCCTGTAAGCAAGACTATCTTCCTTACACAGAAATCCAAACTCTTTGTCCAGGTCTTCCAAACCTCCTCCTTTCCTTCTCACTTTAACTCTAGGGTATTTGAAAGCTTCATATCTGCTTTCTAAATCACTCTAGAAGCTAACAGTAAACAAAACATAAATATGCACATACATTGCAGCGTTATTTATAATCGCAAGAAATGGAACCACCTAAGTGTCCGTCCTCAGCAGGCTGGCTAAATGAGTTATGATATAGCCGTATATTGAATGTTATTCAGGTATCTGAAAGCATGTAATAGATTTCCTTATAGACATGAAAAATTATTCACAACCTATTGTTAGGTGAAAAAAGCAAGGGACAGAATAGAAGGTGGAGTGTGATTAATGTCTTGGCTTTTCAGATTATTTCTCTCCATTTATGGATTCGTAGAGAAAAGCCTGGAAGGTTTGAGTAGGGCTAGTTCTGAGTAGGGGAACTTGGGGGAGGGGGAGGGAGACTTCATTTTTCTACCATATATCCTTCTGTGTTGTTTGGATATTCTACCTGAGCGTGTGTTAACTTTCTAACAGAAACCTGTATTTGCACATAAACAGCATAAAGCAGAGATACCCAGACTTGCTCAGTTCATAACTTCCATAGTGTCTTAGTGAGCTTTTTCATGGCTCCCCCAGAGCAAAAGAAATACCTAAAGTTCTGTTTGTTAAGTCATTCAATCCAAACAACCTAGTATGTATGTCCTAACAGCTTAGTAGCTGTGGGAATAAATGATCCACATAAACTGAAAGAAAACTATTTTTATTTCATTCTTAATTAACCCCAGTTGTATATTAATGGGTTGCGTATGCTTGTTGGGCACCTCATAACTCCTCAAACCTTGGACTCAGAGTGGACCCCACCACCCTTATATCCTGTTCTACGTGGATTTTCTCAAGATATTTGCCTCTTATCACAGCAGCGACCAACCCCCTGCTGTGCATACATGACGTCATCGAAAGGAAGGCAGTACCAGCTACTTTGAGACTTTGAACTACCTGGAGCTAGTAGTTTCCCTGGTGTCTGAACCTGCTGGTTCCATCAAAAATTTAAAATGTTCCTCAGCGCCCCATGAATTCACTGTAGTGCCTCCAGATGCCTTGGGTTTGGGAACCCATAGGCATAAAAAATGGTGGGTATGGCCTTGGAATTTCACCTCATTAGAGTGTCTTCAGTGGCTGTGCTTCCATGCCTTTTTCCTTTGCTGTATCTAAATTTGAACTGTGGTGCAGATCTATCCGGAACTTTGGGGCCCTTGAGCCCTGACTCATGCCTCCTTTCTGCTGGCGCAGCAGGAGACTTAATTTAGTTATCTTATGATAAGCCTCCCACTCTTTCATCCTTTTAAGTTTTATTTTAAAGTTACTCTCTTAACCGAGAAATACTTGAAAATGTTTTGCTCGGCTTGCCTCCCCAAGGAGATGGCAACTTTCTGGAGAAGGGAGACCTCGCCTTCTATTTCTTTTTGGAGGATCCCAGATCCCTACACAATGATGACCCTGTGAGGTCACTCCATAAATGTCATCCTCAGCAGCAGCCGTGAGGACTCTCCTGGGTCTTTCTTGTCTCTTCCAGTATGGACGGACGCCTCTGCACCTTGCAGCCAACAACGGGATTCTGGATGTAGTCCGCTACCTCTGTCTGACAGGCGCCAACGTGGAGGCTCTGACTTCGGTGAGTAGCCCTCTGGCAGGAGAAAGCAGTTGCAAACCCCTCAGGCCTCGAGGGCACAAGGGGAAAGGTATTGCTTGGCAACTGCACTCCAGAGCAGACAGGCTGCCGTTAAGCTTCAGCTCCTCCACTGCAGTTACATAAACATTTGCCCACACAAACCCGGGGTAGGATCCGATAATGCCTCATCCTCTTCTTCCACCAGGCCTGCACTGCCAGGAACACCTGCTGTTTCCCACTGGCCTTTTCGTTTCCTGTGTTACACAACAGGCCTTTGTGTTTTCTATTAGGTTGTGTGTTTATCTTTTCTAAACATGCCCCCTCCTTTCAGGGAGGGAGGAGGAAGTCCCCCAGTGTGGGGGGAACAGGTGACAAGAGCAGTTCTCTTTTTTTTAAAAAGTCCAGCTTTGCTTTTAGGCCCACAACATTTTTTTTTTTTTTTTTTTTTTTTTTGCAGTACACAGGCCTCTCACTGTTGTGGCCTCTCCCCTTGCAGAGCACAGGCTCTGGACGCACAAGCTCAGCAGCCATGGCTCACGGGCCCAGCCGCTCCGCGGCATGTAGGATCTTCCCAAACCGGGGCACGAACCCGTGTCCCCTGCATCGGCAGGCGGACTCTCAACCACTGCGCCACCAGGGAAGCCCACAACATATTTTAAAATGAGATTTCTTTAAATCTCATTTCTTTAAGTGTCTCACTCCCGACATTCCCCATTCCAGACCTGGTACCTCCCTGCAGAAGAAACCCTTTGATTCACATTTCAAGAAATACCAAAGAGGAAAAATATGTCCGCTAAGAGATAAGGTTGCTGTTTTACTGCTGCAGTGAAACGTTATCATTTGAGTTGTCTCTGGCCCAACAGTGGATTGAGTCTCCGTTTGCTCATGTGGGAGATTCCTAAAACTCACTAGAACTTTGCTGACATAAAGTGTTTCTCTAAGGAGACCCATCGGAGTCTTGAAATATGGTGGCCAACCTTGGGAAAATCAGGGCTCTGAGGCTGGAGAGTCATACAGGAGTTGGCACACTATGGACCACAGGCCAAATTCAGCCTGCTGCCTGCTTCTTTTAATAAAGTTTTACTGGGACACAGCCACGCCCATTGTTTACACATTGTCTGTGCCCATTTTCACTCTACAAGGGCAGACAAGCAATTGCAACAGAGACCCTATGGTCCTCAGAGCCCCAAATATCTGCTACCTGGCCCTTGACAGAAAATGGGTACTGGCTCTTGGCCTAGGACATTGCCTCCTTGGCTGCGCTAATGTGACAGGGATGTGATTCCCTCCCCACAAGCAGTGGGTCTGTTCTCTGCAGTGTTGAGCCCCGAGCTGGGCTCTTTTGCAGGCCCAGTGCTTACCAGCACTCCACCTGGGATTGTCCCTTCTTAGGGCACCTCCTCGCCCATCACAAACCCACCTACCGCGGTGCAATGACCTGATGAGCCATTATCAAACCCTGACCATCCATGCCTTGGCACTCGGTCCAGCTACTCCATGATAGAGCATTGATGTACATTTTGATGGGGAGAAGTATTTTTTTGTTACAGATGTTGCCTCATAAAAAGTAAACTGTCGGGCTTCCCTGGTGGCGCAGTGGTTGAGAGTCTGCCTGCCGATGCAGGGGACACGGGTTCGTGCCCCGGTCCGGGAAGATCCCACATGCCGTGGAGCGGCTGGGCCCGTGAGCCATGGCCGCTGAGCCTGCGCGTCCGGAGCCTGTGCTCCGCAACGGGAAAGGCCACGACAATGAGAGGCCCGCGTACCGCAAAAAAGGAAAAAAAAAAAAAAGTAAACTGTCGAGGACGGCTGTGAAGATGCCAGCAGCTGCTCCTGCCCACCCGGCAGTGTGGGCCGGGACCTCTCAAATGTGTGACCTTCGGCCTCTGCTGGGTCCTTAGGCTGCCCCCTGACCACTGTGAGCCCGCGGTCATCTCCCCTTGCCTTTGGCCTCCCCCCAAGAGGCTCTCGGGGGTAACTCTGCTCTCCACCCTTCCCAGCTCACTGCAGGCGCTCCTCCCTGGTCCCTACGAGTCCACCACGGGGCCTCAGTCATTTATTCATTCAGCAGATACTGAGCATACACTGCGCACCAGGCACAGAACAGCGAACACAGAGGGGCCAAGTCAGGCAAGCGGCCCCTCCCTCTGGAAACTTCTAGTCTAATGGGAGAGAGTCAGGGGCTTCCCTGGTGTCACAGTGGTTGAGAGTCCGCCTGCTGATGCAGGGGACGCGGGTCCATGCCCCGGTCCGGGAAGATCCCACATGCTGCGGGGCGGCTGGGCCACAGCAGTAAGTATACAGCTACTAGATGGGACCCGTGAGAATTAAGAGCCAGAGTCCCCAGGGACGTTTCCAGGGGGGTCAGGAGCACTCCACAGAGAGAGTGGAGAGAGAAGGAAGGGCCCAGGCCGGCGAAGCTGGAAGGACAGTGAGCTGGAGCGCAGCCCAGACTGGCCCGGCCAAGGTGGGGCTTGGTGGGGCTGGATGTGCATGGCCCCCCCAGCGGGCATGGTAGAGACGGGTGTCTCCTAGGGCGGGGAAGCCACGTGGGCTCCACGCAGGGTGCAGGTCATCACAGAGGCGCCATGCTGCGGGCTGAGGCCGGCTCCGTGGAAGGACAGCTTGCTGCCTGTGTCGTACTAGACTTTCTAGTAGCCGCATCTGACGAGGAAAAAGAAACAGAGGAAATTAATTTCACTAATACATTTTAATATGTTAAAAGGAACATATAAAGTAATGTATTTTGCCCAATAACGTGCAAAATATTATCATTTTGACTTGTAATCAGTATTTATAAATTATTGAGATACTTCTAGTTCTATGATTGAAGTCTTGGAAATCTGGGTACGTTTTATACCCACAGCACATCTTAGCTCGGGCACATTTCCAGCCCCGCGGAGCCGCGTGTGGGCTGGGCTGCCGCCTTATTGGACGGCACAGCCCCGCCCTCTTCGTGGGCCAGCTTTTCCCCTCTGCCTGCCTGTAGGGTTCTTCCCATCGGGCACCACCTGCCTGGACCCTACAGCGCCTCCAGCTGTTACCCTCCCTCTCCCTGTCTGTCCTCAGCCGGGATACCTGAGAAGAGTCTTCTAAAGGTCCGGTCCTCTTTTTCCTTCCCTCCAACCCCTCCTCCGCCCGCCACAGTCTGTCCTCAACTCCCAGAATTCCCTCGACTCTGCAGAAGCCCCAGTCACCTCGCCTTCAAAAATTTTTTATTGTAAAATAAAACATTTTTTTTAAGGAAAGGACATGAGCAAAAGTAAAACTTGGTGGATTTGACAAACACCTTTGTAACCCCACTAAGGTCAAGAGGTAGAATTTTCGAGGCCACTCCAGAAACCCCCGGTGGCCTGTCCCGGCTGCAGCTCACCCCCGCCCCTGCCCCCAGTGGAAGCCCCACTCTGACTTTTGTTGTACTATAATCACTTCCTTCCTTACCTTTCTTTGTTGTCTTTCTCACCTAAGCGCCAGCAGTTATGTCTAGTTATCTCTCCAGGACATGGCACTTCCTTGACAGTCTCTCCAGCCTTGGATAAGAAAATCCTACTTGCCCCTGCTTCCCCTCCCGTCTCTGCTGCCCTCCTCCAGCTCCAAGTCTTCTTGCTGCTGTTCCACCCAACCTGGCCAGCTGCCCTCCCGCTCTCTGCCCCCTGTTCCTCTCACCAGCCCCAGGGCTGCAGCTGCACCTGAGAACTCAGGTCCACATCCGGGTCTCCGGCCCCACTTGTCCCCTGAGCACTGCGCCGGGACCCAGCCTGGTGGACACCACCTCTGGAAGGCCCCCCGCCTCCACGCTGCATCCTCGCCCTCCAGGTCTGCTCTCCTCCCTCAGTGTCTGCCCTTTGCAAAAGCCTTCTGCGTACATCCAATCGTCTGGTCCAGGAAATGTGGATGCTCTCTTCCCTGGCATCACACTGGTGCCACATCCTGGATTCTTCTCGAACTCACAGCTCTTCGTCCTCTGCCTCCACTTGGTTAAAATCTCACTGTGTATTTCCCCCAGGACCCAGCTCTGCCTCGGAACTAGTCCCTCATCTGTAGCCTCATGGCCCTCCTGACAGTTCCGACCCAGCACCACATTTATCATTCTGGAAAAGCCAGTCTGCAGTGGGCTCCAGTTGCAAATCATCCCGGGGCTCCGTTGCCTTCAGGATGTGCCCTCCATGGCCTGGTCCCTGCCCACTGCCCACCTCACTCTTCACCTTGCACCCCCTTGGCTATACCAAACTGAGTGGGACTATTTGCAGGTCCTGGGACCTCGCTCATTCCCACCTCATCCAGTTGGCACATGCTGTTCCTTCCCTCTGGAACCTTCTCTGTTTCCAGCCCCACCCCTTGTACATAGTGCCCCCACGTACACACACATAACCCTGCCATGAGGCAATAAGACATGCTTCTACCTTCACAGGGAGAGCCTTTCAGTGCCTAATAGGCACCCAGGCACATAGTAGTGTGTGA